>NC_048595.1:387763771-388363771 GCF_003668045.3 Cricetulus griseus
GATGCCTTCCGCTGACACCCTCTCTTGCTGGTGGATCACATGACGACTCCAGAGCAGAGACCAGGATGAAGAGAAAAAGGAAAAGGAAATGACTTCCTTCTTGCCCTTGCTCATATATGAGTCTCCCTGCAATGTCACTTCCTGCCTGGATTACCACTTTTTACTACATTTCCCATAATCCTCCTTGACTCCTAGTCCTGCCTAACTTGCTGCTTCATTGGCCAAACAGTGCTTTATTTATCATCCAATAAGACAAACACATACACAGAAGCACTTCCCCCATCAAGAACTCCCAAGGCCACTCTTCATTCAATGGCATATAATTGGTTTGGTGTGTCTAGTTGGGCCAAGGCCAAGGCTGCAGCACATGTACAAGTCCACTTTTAGATGGCTAAATGAAGACCTTTGTTTGGAAGTGTCTCACTTAGTTCTTTTTCTATTTCTGTGATAAAACAATATGACCAAGGCAAGTTTATAAAAGAAAGTGTTTAATAGTTCTAGAGAGTTAGAGTCCATGATGGTGAAGGAAAGGCATAGTAGCAGGAACAGTTGAGAGCTCACATCTTGATCCACAAGCAGGAGGCTAAGAGAGAACACTAGGGATGAGTCTTTTCAAACCTCAAAGCCTACCCTCAGGGACATACCTCTCTAATAAGGCCACACCTCTTAATCTGTTCTAACCATCTCCACTAACTGGGGACAAAGTGTTAAAATATAGGAGACTATGATGTCACTCTCATTCAAACTACCATAGGGTCTAAATTAGAGTCCTTTCTTCCCCTTCTAGGGCTTCATCTAATTTCTTATTGGTTTCTTATATCCTAAGATCCCTAAGTGACAGTAGCTGGTCAGGCCTAGGAAGACTCTAAGCACTTGCCAGCTCTTGGGGAGAGAAAGCTGTAAAGATGCCTGAACGTAAGCAGGGGATAGTTTGCTCCTGCAGAGTGAGGACAAGATCCAGTTATGTCATCTACTGGGGCAAAAATTGAGACTATTTCCTGGAGACTCAATATCCTGGTTCAGTCAATTAATTGGGGGTGATAGACTGATGACATTTAGTGATGTCTGTGATGGTGAACAAATAATGCTGTACACATGTGAAATAGCTTCCCCTGTGAGGAACAACTCCTTTAGATCTTGGTTAAAACCTGTCCATACAGGCAAGCACTGTCTCAGAAACCTGAGGGCAGCCTAGTCCAGGTTACTCATTTGCTATCCTCTGTGGCAAAGGACTTATTTAAAAACAAATAGATACTGAGAATCAGTTAGTAACAAAAGGGTACCTGTTAGTTTAATATTGAAAAACCACTGGATTCCTGGGGTATCTTTCCTTTATTCTCTAACACATCTCATTCTCCACTGTTCTTTTTGTCCTTTCTATTGGGGCCTTTGGTTCAGTTCTTTCTGAAACTAACCTCTTCCTAGCAAGACTATGCCCAGTTTAGCATTTGTCTTGGGACTTTTAAAAATTGTTTTTTTGAGACAGGTCTTACAGTGTAGCCGAGGCTGGCCTGAAAATCATAGTAATTGTCTTGCCTATCTCCCTTGAGCTGGGATAATAGGTATGGGCCACCATGGTTAGCCTCAGTTTCTATTTTTAAACTAAGTACTGATTACTATTGATAATTACACTTGATGATCTGTTATATTCAATGACTAGATTAAAAAAATCTCTTCTATCCTTGTGAGTCATATGCAGAAAGATCTCATTTTAACATGTGATATTTTATGATATTCTCCATATGGAAAGTAGCATGTCTCTTTAAAAAACAGCATGGAGGGTATGTGTTAGCACAGGGAAGTGTGGTAGAATATTATTTTAAGGTGTGTGACTTTTGTTTATGTTGCATTTGTTTAACTCGGTGAAGCTGTGATTCTTTGGTTGTTTAAAATACCTGATGGTATAATTAAAAAGCTGAATGGCCAATAGCAAGGCAGGAGGAAGGATAGGCAGGGATGACAGGCAGAGAATATAAACAGAAGGAAAACAGGAGGGAGAGAAGGAGCAGGAAGAAAACATCATCAGGGGCCAGCCACCCAGCTATCCCCATGGAGTTAAAAGGAAAACAAGATATACAGAAGAAAGAAAGACAAAAGCCCAGAGGGAAAAGGTAGATGGAATAATTTAAGTTAAGGAAAGCTGGCTAGAAACAAGCTAAGCTAAGGCCAGGCATTCATAACTAAGAATAAGCCTCCGTGTGTGATTTATTTGGGAGCTGGGTGGTGGGCCCCTTCAAAGAGCTGAAAAGCCAAAAGAGTAAGAAGCAACAAATGACAGGGAAGCATACTAGGACATGAGTAAGTTGAGACAACTAAGGTGTGGGGTAGTGCTGGAGAAATACTTACTGTCTGCATTGGACACTTGATGACATGCCTATCAAGTTTTACTATCATCCACTGAGGTCTCTGATGTTGCACAGCCCTTCTACTTAAGATGGAGTAATAGGAAATGTGGGCATTTTTAGATAGGAGACAATGAACCATGTGGAGAAAATGATACACACTAAATAGTCCTGCCAGCATTGGTAAGGATGCTATTGCTACAATGTATTTTTTGTCAGTACCAAATTTTAAAAACTTGTATATCTTTGCAGTTTTATTCAAGTGTAAGCTGTAAATTCAGCATATTTCTCCCATGTGCTATTGCCCCTTTCCTTACCCCATTCTCCTCCCTCTTTGTTCTTAAGGTCATTTTACTCTGACTTTCAAATCATATACATGCATACATGGTTTTGTGTATCATACAAAACATAGGAAGTACAAAATGAAAGGAAATATGCAATACTTGTCTTTCTGAGCCTGGCTAAATTGACTTACTGTAATAATTTCAATTTGTATCCATTTTTTGCCAGATGACACATCATCTTTGTGGATGAAAAATGTCACATTTAAAATATTCATTTCTATTGTTGGACACCCAGGTTGATTCTGCCACTTAGCTATTGTGAATAATGCTGTAATAGAGATTGATAGATACAAAGCATCTCTTTGTCACACTGATGTGGAGGCCTGTGGCTGAATACCAGAGAGCAGTGTGGGTGGGTCATATGGTAGGTTTACTTTTTGTTTGTTTCACTCTTATTAAATTTATCATGTGTGTGCTCTTATAGGATTATGCACAAATGTGCCATAGCATATTGTGGAAGTCAAACAACAAACTATGGGAATTGGTTCTCTTTTTTTGCCATGTGAGTCCTGGGGATTGAACTCAGGTTGTTAGGCTTGGCAGCAAGCACTTCTACCTACTGAGCCTTCTCACTAGCCCTAATTTTAGTTTTCTTTGATAAAATTTCCTATTGCCATGCATTGTGGTTAGAGTGTACATCAGTATCATATAAGGACTCCTTTTGTCTACATCCTTGATAGTACTTACTTGTTTTATTTATTTTGACTGCCATTCTGACTGGAGTAAGAAAGAATCTGAATTAGTTTTGATTTTCATATTCTGATGGCTAGTGAGGCTGAATATTTTCTCATAGTTTTTATTTTGGTTTTTTGAGACAGGGTTTCCCTGTGTACCTTTGGAGCGGGTCCTGGAACTAGCTCTTGTAGACCAGGCTGGTCTCAAACTCACAGAGATCTGCCTCCTTTTGCCTCCCAAGTGCTGAGATTAAAGGTGTGTACCACCACCACCCAGCCCTGCACACCATCACCTGGATATTTCTCATGGTTTATTAGCCATTTTCATTTTATCTTTTGAGACTTTACATTAATCTCACATATTTGATTGGGTTGAGGGATTCTTTTTGTTGTTGTTCTGCAGCTAGCTGTTTAAGTATGACATTTTTTCCCTCTGGGCATAACACGATTACTACCTTGGAGTAGAATCATACAAAGATGAGTAGGTCTGTGGTAATGATAATGGAACTGTTGATACTCTAGCATAAAATAGAAGGTTTCCAGAAAAGGGGCTTCATGATGAGCTTCCAGAAGATGGCCATGCATGAGGTGAGACTTTGCATCAATGCATCTGCTTTGGTCACACCCACAATCCTGTCATCCATGCCCTGTAAGGAAGCCCAATAAACTCACTTATTCTCCAAGGTGGATTTTGGTGAGTTTGTTACTTTACCATATTGTTGGTGCCCTTTCTAGTCAAATAGACTTCCCCAGCTCTGGGACTGGCAAGAACTACAGTACCAGTCTGAATCCCTCTGTGGGATTCATCAGACACAAGCAAGTTTTAACAAATACAGGAGAATCAAGATAAATTCTTGTATTCTATTTGATCACAATGGATTAAAGCTAGCAACCAACAAGAAAACTATAAAACATGCATGAACGTAGAGAGTAAAGAATATGCTGTTCAATGGTGAATGGGATTAAAAAATAAAAAAATACTAAAATTAACTAGGATCAAGCAGTTCTGAGAGAAAGTTTATTTACAAACACATTACAAGAAATGGAGACATCTCAGACAGTGTACCTTAGGGTTTTAGAAAAACCAGAATAAGCCAAACATAAAAGCAGCCAATGAAAAGAAATACGAAGATCAGGACAGTTAGGGGGTAACCAACCACTTTCTGAATCTGTTTCACAGAAAGCTGCATGGATTTCTGAGAATAATGTTATATTCTTTAGTGTTTTCATGGGATGGTCTGTGTTGGGCCATACAGCTTGACATGAACCTTTAGGCCAAACTTGGCAAGTCACGTAGTTATAGAACTGTCTTTTGATTATAAATGGCTTCTAGAAGCATGAGCACTCAGAAGGAACAACACGACCCAGACATCAATCCTTTGTTCCAGCCACAGGCCCACTTACCTAAGCAACCTCCTTCTTCCCACCACTCACCTAGGTAACCCTCCCTCTCCCCACCACCCATGAACTTTTTACCCTGCCAACATCCTCTTTCTATAGTTTTCTGACATCCTGCTTAAACTAACACCTGGCTCTTGGCCTTTTCTTCCCCTCCCCTTTACCCCATACTACTGACTATATAAACTACCCTGGAAAAAATAAAATTTGCCACGTGATCAGAATTCTGTCTTGTGGTCATTCACTCGCGTCTCTTGTCCCCATTCCCCTCCCTGGACTTTTTGCTCTAGGTTGCTGAGGGTCGGGACAACTACAGGTCTGTAGATGTCTGTTTGGATCATTTGATCCATGATGTCATTTCACTCATGTTTCTCTGGTTTTTGTTTGTTTTCATTGGTGGTTGTACTTGTTGGTATGGCCTGTCTGTTGGTGAGAATTGGGTACTAAAGTTACCCACTACTATTGTGTCAGAGTTAATCTGGGACTTCATTTCTAATGTTATTGTATAAAATTGGGTGTACCCATCTTGGTACATAATATTCTCAGATTTGTGACGTGACCAGGTTTAGCTTGAAGCCCATTTTGGCAGCTATTAGCACAGTGTCTTTTGCTCATTTCCTAATTCCAGTTACTTGGAATACCTTTTCCATTTTTAACACTATGGCAGTATCAGTTTGTGATGATAAAGTATATTTATTGGAGACACAAGGAGATGATTCTGTTTTTTAAATGCAATTTGCTTGTCTGCATTTTTTGAATTGGGAATTAATATCTTAATTGAGTTATCGAAAGGTGTATTTTTCTGTGGTTTTGTTAGTTTACTGTGTCTAATTTGATCTATGAATAAATTCATATTTATTCTAATTTAATGATTATGTGAATGCCCTGAAACAATCTTCCATATTAGGATGTTACACATTCAAAGGCCTTTGCAGTGTGGACATGGGTAGTTTGTGTTTATGAATATAGCCTGTAGTTGTAAAATAGTATTTCTGTGTTAAAATACTGAAATGGAGTCTGAGAAGTTAAATAGGTTCTACATTCCAACTTTCTCAGATTTCTACTGTGTTGGTTTTTATAGTTTTTCCCCCTTAGTGCCTGCCTTTTGTAGTTCATGCATTTCCAAAGCCTTTTCTGGCTTATTATGAGATGACATAAAGACACAGCATTCTAACATTTACCATTGCTATTCCTGACACATCAGGATGACCTGCTTTAGTTTTGTGGAAGTCAATGTAAGTACTTTTTCTAGGCTAGATGCTCTCTTGAATCTTAATAAGTCCATTAGCTAGTAATGTTACCTTTTGATGTTTCGGTGTACAAGTTTTGAAGTGTTATTTCCCAGTTACTAGTTAAGGCTCCTAATTTGCTTTATGTTTTCCAACTTTAATTGTACTTGTAAAATTTAGAAGATCTTGACATTCTGAAATGTTTGTTTTGCCTGCCACCAGACCCTTCAGAAAGTAAGCTAAACTGGAAATCAAACAGAAAAACCAAACTAAAGGAACAATTTTAGACTGATGATGTAAGACATTGTGTGATGTCCACAGTATAATTACTAATAGAGTTTTCATAACTGTCTACTGAAATGTAGCTTTTACAACTTTGTATCCTTTAAAACATTTAACAAATGTTTTGTGTCTTTAATTTTAAGAGGAATGTCTTGAGAATTATTATTTTTTTACTTTTGCTTCTTAGAATAAAAGGCAGAAATTTTCATATGAATATCTGAAATCAGCATGTTTTCCTTCTTA
The DNA here is from genome assembly GCF_003668045.3 of Cricetulus griseus. Taxonomy (NCBI): domain Eukaryota; kingdom Metazoa; phylum Chordata; class Mammalia; order Rodentia; family Cricetidae; genus Cricetulus; species Cricetulus griseus. The sequence goes on from NC_048595.1 coordinate 387,770,284, forward strand.
CCTATCCTTATTTCTCTCTCACCTTCTTTTCCTTCTATCCCTTAACTCATTTAGAAATTATAATTACAACACATTTCTTTTCCCTTTCCTTCCTTGAGACCCTCCCATATTGCATTCATATATGTATGTGTATATACATATGCATACAATATTACTGCTCCGTCTGTATAATGTTCCCTACATGTATGTTTTTAGTGCTGACTGTTTGGCACTGGACAACCAATTGGTGTACAGTTCCCCAGAGGGAACTGTTTCCCCCACTCTTGCATCCCTTAATTGCCTGGAGCTCTCTATGTGGCTGAGACCTACTGGGTGTTTTCCATCCACTTTTGCAAGTCCATTAGTGTCTTATGTTTGGACAGTCATGTTAGAGAGACTTTATGACCATGGCTTCTGACATTACTCGGAGAAAGGACTTTATAGCAAACTCCCTGATCCTCTGGCTTTTACAGTCTTTCTGCCCCCTCCTCAGCAATGTTCCCTGAGCCTTAGCAGGAGGGTTTTGTAGATATATCCACTGGGACGGACTGGGCTCCACTATTCTGCACTTTGGTTGGTTGTAGTTTTCTGTGATGAAATCTGTGTGTTGCAAAGAATAGTTTCCTTGTAAGGGTTGAGGATTACACTTAGCTGTGGGTACAAGGACATATGTTAAGATTGTTGTTAGGGATTATGCTCATTTAGTAAAGCAGTGGTTATAGATTCTCTTCCAGTAACTGTGACTTGTTTAGAATGTCTTAAGTCCAACTAGAGAGCTGTTGGTTACTGCCAAGGTATGTGCGCCATTTACGCACCCATCGTGCCATGCTGGCCATTGATGTGGTTCATAGGCATCGTAGCTGGGTAGGACTTTTGCTTGCTTCCCTTCTTTGGAGGCTTGCATAGTGCCTTCCGGTACTGTGAAATTAGTCTGAGGGAGGAGGAATTCCGGTTAGTTCTAGCTCAGTGGTCCCTGAGCCCTGTTTCAGAAGCACATAGTGTGTTCAGCAATATGGACTTACCAAGGGCAACCAAGGACAGCAGCAATAGGCTGTATGCTTTGGGAGTTTCTTGGACAGTCCTGGCCCACAACTCAGAAGAGGGTTTCTCGTCTCTGGCATTTGAGTTTTTGTTAGGTGGTTCTTTGGCTCTTGGGGGGTAGTATTTGTTAGTATTTAGGCACCTGTACTCACCTGTCCTTGGGGTTCTGACAGGATACACCCTTAGCTGCAGCCACTAAGAGCACCATCTGTGCACATTCTCTATGTTCCCTTTTAAAGGGGCCCTGCCCACCTCCCATCATTCTCTTCCTCTCTGTCTCTGCTTCAATACCAGTCTCTCTGTCTCTGCTTCAATACCAGTCTCTCTGTCTCTCCTTCTCTCTTTCTCTCCCTCCTTCTTTCCCTCCCTCCCCTTCCTCTTTCTCTCCTCTCTCTCTGTCTCTTTCTTCTTTTCTGCTGCTCTTGTCCCCAGAGGCAGGTCTCCCCTCCCCCTTTTCCCATTCACTTTCCCCCAATAAAAAACCCTGCACCGAAGCTCTGTCCAATGGTGTCTTTCTCTTGCATACTGCTTTTTAAAATTACAACAGTATTGGCAGTCCAGATGAGAAAAGTTCATTATAACTGTCTATGTATTTATGCATAGAATTACATGTGTTTCATGGTTTTCTTTTCTTCTTTTTAAAAAGATAGTTAAAAGTATGATTCCTTATGCCTTTTTTAAGACTTCTTTTTGTTGTTTTACCTCCTCTTTACTACTTCTGTATTTACTTCTCTGTCCACCCACTAGAAAACCCTCTCTTCCCATATCTTCTATCAGATCACTTATACCCTGCTATTCTCCTTTATTTTCTTCCTCCTTGTTCTGTATTTACCTGCCTCCCTGTCCCTAAAGAGCCCATCTTTTGCATTTCCATTTATTTATCTGCAGAGCTCATGATTTCATTTTTATAGCTGAATAGTGTTCCACATTGTATATATACCACATTAATTATCCATTTGTTGTTTGAAGGACATTTAGATAGTTTCTATTTCCTGACTATTGTGGATAGAGTAGCAATAAACATGGATGAGCACGTATCTGGGGAGTAGGATATGAAGTCCTTTGGCATATGCCATGGAGTGGTATACCTGGTTCACATGTAAATTTATTTTTAGTTTTCTGAGAAAACTCTATATGGATTTCTGTAGTGGTTCCACCTGTTTGCAATACCACCAATAATGAATGAGGGTTCCCTTTTCCCCACATGCAACAGTATTTTTGGTCAGTTATTTTGTTAGTTTTTATTCTGACTGGGGTAAGATGAAATCTCAAAGTTGTGTTTTCCTAATTGCTGGGAACAATGAACATTTTTCAAGATATTTCTTAGCCATTCTTTTTTCTTCTTTTGAGAATTCTCTAAAGACCATATGTTATATTCCCACTGAGAATGAATAAACTGTACTATGTGCTTTGAATATGTTATGACATACTGATTTCTATTTAAGTATGTACCTGTAATGGCAGCTAATGGTGTTTAGGTAAATTGCCATTAAATAAGAGACTATTATCATTCATTTCTTTAAAAGTCAATTTTCTAGAATAGCATAGTAGTTACTGTTAAAAGAGGAGTCAGGCCGTGTGGTGGTGGCACATACCTTTAATCCCAGCACTCAGGAACAGAGGCAGGCTAATCTCTGTGAGTTCGAGACCAGCCCAGTCTACAAGAGCTAGTTCAGGGCAGCCTCCAAAGCCACAAAGAAACCCTGTCTCGAAAAGCCAAAAAACAAACAAACAAACAAAAAAAAAGATGAGTCATTTCCTACTCCCAGCCTACCTCCAATCCTCTGGTAATTTGAATTTCAAGATAAAAGTTAGAAAATCTGATAGAAGTATTTTTTAATGTTCATAAATTTAATTATTAAATTAATATATGAAACTACACTTGAAAATGTTAAAAACTTTTGAATATGAAAATGTGGTAGGAAAAGTAAAATATGAAGGATAGTGTGTATGTGCACACACATATGGATTCTTGAGCTGAAAGAATAAAAAGTTGAACATTAGCTGGGCCCTGCTATGGAAGTTACAGACCTAAAGTCAGTTTCACCTAGGCTTTAGGCTATGTCTCAACTCCTTTTTGTCAGAGAAAGTTTCATATGTCCCCAGTTACATTGACACATAAAATAAGTAAGTCAGATATTTGCTGGTAATAAATCATAAAAAAATATTTGAAAACAATTATTTGGTATGTATACAATTTTACCATTTATTAAAGATGACGACATTTACATACTAGTGATACAGAAGTATCGATTAAATCTTACTTAAAGAATATCTTGCCTTCATTGATATCACAGGATGCAAAATATCTCAAGCATTTTTGAGAGTTATTTGATAATTTGAGTTCACAATTTTCCATGCTGAGACTGCTACTTTACATAAATAGGTAGTACAAAATTGCAGAAGAATGCTTTTGGCAATTTCAGAAATTGTTGCAAATTCTGTCCTAATCTCAATTTAAAATTCTTTGAAGGATTCTTTTAATGAAAGTAATCAGAAACTCAACTATCAGTTAAAATTTCTATGTATTATCGTGTTTGTATACACTCATGGTACCTGCACCTTTATGCCAGGGAGTAAAAGTGGAGGTCAGAGAACAATCTGCAGGAGTTTGGATGGATCCAACTCAGGTCATCGATTTGGCAGCAAGTATTGTCACCTACATTTTTGAAATAAAATATTTTCAAAATATAATTGAATATATATTAGTCAGGGTTCTCTAGAGCAGTAGCTCTCAACCTGTGGGTGACAACCCCTTTGGCAAACTTCTGTCTCTAAAAATATTAACATCACAATTCATAACAGTAGCAAAATCACAGTAATGAAATAGAAACAGAAATCATTTTATGGCTGGGGTCACTGTATTAAAGGGTCACAGCACTAGAAAGTTTGAGAACCACTGCCCTAAGGATCCCCTGCACTCCAGAATAAATCATTCTTGCCTCCATTGTGGAGAAGCAATCCAGTTTCCCCTGGTTATCATGGTAATCAGGACCAGTCACTCCTCTTAACACAGTTACTCCTTTCTTGTTTGCTTAAGGACTTTAGAAGCTCAAAGTGCCCAGGGGGAAGTCTATGCTTACAGTTCAATGGAATGTTTGTTGTGTCTTGGCAGGAGCATTCCCCAGTCTGGAACCAAAATTTCTAGTCCAGAAGAACTTAAGGTTGTGGCTGGGGGTGGGGAGGGAGGACAAGTGGGTCACTAGGGGTGATAGTGAGTGAAACATTTCCTTTTTCCATCCCTTGATTCCTGGACCTGTGCATCCTGGAGAAACTGCACCATATATTGGACATTGAGGTTCAGGAAAAATTGTACCATATATTGGACACTGATTTCAAGTATATACCATCTGCTAAAGAACCCTGCCCCATCCTTCCATCCTGTTGCCACTGAATTGGCACTGTAACTGTGTCTTCAAAGGCCCATTCCATCTATCAAGCCAGCTGCTTCAAGATTATGGGAAATATGGTTAGATCAATGGATTCCATGATCATAGGGCCACTGTCTCACTTCTCTGACTGTGAAGTGAGTTTCTTGGTTAGAAGACATATTGCATAGTATACCATGACAGTGAATAAGGCACAGAAGTATTACATACAGGAAAGGCGAATCCATGAACAGAAAAATGAGTATCTGCTCCAGTAAGGACAAAGTATCGTCCTTCTCATGGAGGAAGTGGTTCAATGGAGTCAACCTGCCACCAGGTCACTGCCTGGTCACCCTGAGGAACCATGCCATATCTGGGGATCCAGGTTTGTCTCTGCTGTTGGCATTTCTAGCATTCACCAGCAGTTGTAGCCAGGTCAACTTTGGTGAGCGACAGTCCATGTTGTCAAGCCCATGTATAATCTCCATCTTTGCTACCATGGCTTCTATGTTTATGGGTCCATTGGGCAATGGCAGGGATGACTGGGTAGAGGCTGACTGTCCATAGAACATGTCATCCTATCTACTTGATTACTGAACTCCTCTGCTGTTGAAGTCACCTTTGATGAGCATTTACATAGGCACAGGTAGCTTCACATTCTTCACACATCTGTAGAGATCTATCCACATACTTCTTCCCCAAATGGCTTTCTCACCGATTTTTCAAATAGGGTCTTTCCAAGTCCTAGCCATCTAGCTAATCCACTGGCTACAGGTAATGAATAAGTAGACAATTGAAAATATGGCCATTGCTTCTTCCAGACAAAATGTAAAACCATGTGTTCTGCCCAAAGTTATGCCCACTGTGAAGATTTTCCTTCACATGCTTCAATGCTGTAGTTGTCAATTTCTATGTTATTTCTATATAATGTGTAGAACCATCAGTAAACCAGGCCCTGCTCTTCTCTTTCCAAAACTGTCAGTTAATGATAGGGTGCACCCCATGAGGCTATAGGTACATTGTAACAGCAGAAGCCATAAGCATTTGGACAATTTCTTCATGTAACTTGTATGTACCTTCAAGACCTGCTCAGGCCCAATCATGTATATACTACTTCCAATTGATAATGGATTGTTACTGTGCACATCCAATTGTGTGGCTTGGTGGGTTAGATAATACCTAGCTCATGACAAGCAGCTCAGGTTGCATGGTAACTTGGTGGCCCATTGTCAAATGTTCAGACCGAAAAGCAGGCCAAGAGCCATCTTTCAAAGGGAGGATAGCTGTCAGTAGATAATGGTAGAGTCCTGCTCCAAAATCCCAAAGGCTCTTCTAAGATTTACCTATAGGGGCCTGCCAATGGCTCCAGATAGCATTCCTATCTTCTCCCAATATCTCAAGTACCATTAGGTTTGCTGGATCATATGGCCCAAGTGGTAGAGTAGTCCGCACAGCAGCCTGGACCTGTTGAAGAGCCTTCTTCTGTTCCAGGCCCCACTCAAAGCTAGCAGCTTTCTGAGACATTTGGAATGTGGATCAGAATAACACACCCAAGTGAGGTATGTGTTGTTTTCAGAATCCAAACAAGGCCTTTAATCCCAAAGCTTGGGAGGCAGAGGCAGGTGGATCTCTGTGAATTCGAGGTCAGCCTGGTCTACAGAGTGAGTTCCAGGACAACCTCCAAAGCAATACAGAGAAACCCTGTCTCGAAAAACAAAAAACAAAAAACAAAAAAACAAAAACAAAAACAAAAAAGAATCCAAACAGGTCCACTAATAGCTGTGCTTCTTTCTTGGTGGTGGGAGGGGTCAGATGCAATAACATAACCTTCACTTTAGAAGGAATATCTCTGCATGTCCTCACCACTGGACTCCTAAGGATTTCACTGAAATAGAAGGCCTTTGGATTTTGACTGTATTTATTTTCCATCCTCTGATGCACATATGTATTACCAATGAGTTCAGAGTGGTTGTTACCTCTGGTTCATTTAGTGTAATCAATATGGTGTTATCAATACAGTGGATCAATGTAAAATTTTGTGGAAGAGACAGATGATCAAGATCTTTTCTAACTAACTCATGGCACAGGGCTGGAGGGTTAATACATTTTCAAGGTAAAATTGTAAAGGTATACTGCTGGCCTTGCCACCTGAAAAATTGCTTCTGGTGGTACTTAAAATTTGCTTCTTATAGACAAGTACTGAGAAGAAGGCATTTGATGGATCAATAACTGCATTCCACATACCAGGAGCTGTGTTGACTGGCTCAAGTACGAACACCACACTTGGTATAGCAGCTACAAATAGAGTCACTACTTGATTAAGTTTTTGATGATAAACTGTCATTCTCCATGATCCATCCTCCTTCTGTACTGGTCAGATAGAAGAATTAAGAGCAGATATAGTGGGACCCATGACTATTTTTAAAGTCCTTATTGGTGGCATTAATTTCTGCAATTCCTCCTGGGATGTGATATCATCTTTCATTCACTATTTTCTTTGATAGAAGAAACTTCAATGGCTTCCATTTGCCATTTTCAACTATGGCCTTCACCCAATAAAGTCAGGGAACCAATGTGAGAATTCTGCCAAATTTTAAGTATATCTATGCAAGTTATGCATTCTAGAACTGAGGAAATAGCTATAGGTTGAGTTTGGGGACCCCTGAACCCACTGTGAGGTTAATTTCATCCAAAACTCTATCACTTACCTGACTTTCATAAGCACCTACTTTAGTTGGAGGGCCACAGTGCTTCTTAGAGTCTCCAGAATCATCATCAGTTCTGAACCAGTATACAACAAACCCTAGTAAATCTGATTGTTTCCTTTCTCCCAGTATACAGTTGCCTTTGTAAAAGGCCTTAGGTCCCTCTGGGAAAGGAATAGAGAAGACTAACAGTAAATTCTTAAGTATTTTATCAAGGTCCTTCCTTAGTGGAACCTGGCCATCACTTCACTCAAGGGGTTCTAGATCTTTAAATAGCTCAAGTCTGAAAATTGGTTCACAGGCCAAGATTCCCTTTTTCGATGATCCAATGGAGACTTTTTAAAAATTTGTTTGGGAACTTTTATGCTTCTATAGATCAAACAGAAATACAGTAGGCTTTTGTTTGTTTTTTGAGTCAGGGTTTCTCTGTATTGCTTTGGAGCCTGGCCTGGAACTTGCTCTGTAGACTAGGCTGGCCTCGAGCTTACTGCCTGCCTGGGCCTCCCGAGTGCTAGGATTAAAGTTGTGTGCTACCACCGCCCAGCATCACAGTAGGCATTTAAAGAGTATGTTTCATATCTGGAAACAACATGATTGATTAGCCAGTATCAAAGGTCCCTATGAGTCATGCCACCATAAAATTCACTTCGCCTATGCTGACCATTACAGGTCAGGCCATTATGGACATTGCTTTGCCTATGATCCCTATTACAATAACTATGATCACTTTACCTCTGGTGATCATTGCTGTCCCCCAGCCCCTGCTACCTCAGTGCCCAATTTAATCCATTGCATTTAATCTATGCAAATGAGCAGCAGGACCTCCAACCCTAAGGTCTCGCATAAAGAAAAGGGTGACAACAAAGCTCTTCAAATGTGCTGGTGCCTCTGTCACCATTTTTTGTCTTATAGGATTAGTGAAGGGCATGTCTTCCAGACCTTTCATTGTGGAGAATTAGGTCTTATACAGTGTACCTACTCTAGCATTGCTGTTTCCCGAGTCTCTCATCAACACTGAGCCGAGGGGTATCAGGCATCTCATCCAGCTCCTTTTCAGGAGGTCATCTTTGACAAATGCTTTAGCTAACCATTCAAACCTTTGAAAACCTTTTTAAATGTGTGAACTTCCATATTAAAACTTTCTTGTAAAAACATAGAATCTTCACTCAGTAGACCAATATCAATAAACTCAGCCTGATCCGGCTTTATGTTCCTCCCACCATTATCCCACTCTCTTAAAATCCATTCCCACACATATTTCCAGACATTTACTTGAATGAATAAGCAAACTCATTAAGCTGTTTAGTAGTATAGTGGACCTTCTCATGGACTACACTTTCTATCTCACCTCTAGCATCCTGCTTAGTCTTTAGTCTCCGATATACTTACATTCCAGTTAGTGTACTTTATCGGATACCATCTGAGGTTGGGACTTGAATTTTCTAATCCCCTAGGTGATGGTATGAAGAGGCATGGAATCTGTGGGGTATGATTAAATTGTAAGAGCAGAACCTCAATTATGATTCCTGGTCTTACAAAAGATGCTCCAGAGAGCTAGCCCATCCCTTCACTACGTGAACAAATATGTAAAGTCTTCATCTGTGATCCAGAAGATGGCTATCTATTAGGTGTGTATCTGGGCATTTTGACTGTAGTCTGTGCAACTGCCAGAATGGAAATTCTGTTGTTAGAGTTTAGGCAGAAAAGTGTATTCTCTTTCCTGCTCATCATAAAGGTCACAGCTGACACAGACCTGTACCTAAAGCCAGTTTGTGAAGGGAGAAGTGTAACATATTTATTTTATTCAGTTTCATGTGACTCAGGAAGCTTAGAAATGAAGACCAAAATCCCAGGGAACAGCATTTATTCCTAGCCAGGTTTGAAGAAGAATTGACACCCATGAAGATGAGTGATTGGACACAAAAGTTTGAGTTATTAACAGATCGAATTAGAAACCCATGAGGCCTATTACTTGAGATTCTTCTTAGACTCTCTATGTAGCATCCTATCCTGTCAGGTAAATAGACTGTGAATTCCACAGTCTATATCAAACAAGAAAGATCAGAAAATTTCTTTGATAGCCAGCTCTTAGATAAAACTCTAAGTTTATTTCTAGACTTTGTGACTGACTGTATAGAAGTAGGGTCTACTTTCTATGATCCACTGTGTGGAAGATGCAGTAGTAGGAAGGCAATCAGGAGAAGGTCAGAGGAAGACTGTTTTTCTGAGGATCACTCTCCTGACAGTACTTATCATTCCAAGGTGGCATACCTTGGGGTATGATTTTTTGTGCATCCATCTTGACTATCCAGATGTTGTATTTTATTACAGCAACTTAAACTGACTTAGAGTAGGGAGTATTTCCCTCTTCTGCCCTCTGCAGTGCCAAGGATCAAAGTCAGGGCTGTCTGGGTGCTGGGCAGATGTTCTACCAGTGAGCTAAAGTTTCAGACCTTGATGCTTTTAGAGTCACATTCCTGTCATGTTGCTCATAGTACTTCTGAACATCTCTGTAGGATAAGTGACCTCAAACTCATGGACTTCCTGCCTCAGTATCCCAGCAACTGGAATTTCAGGTGTGTGCCATTATGCCCAGTGCTGAGATAATTGGCATATTAATGCAATTGGAGTTGTTCCAGCAATACACTCCATAGTTCTTTAGAACCTGAAGAGATTCATGTCTTCTGTCTGTTCCAGAGTGATATCACAGAATGTTGAAATGTAAAAAAAAGCAAAGGAAATGGATTTGTTGACCCAGAAGACTGTTGTGCTCACATGAGAATGATTCAGTAATATGGTATTTCTAATGCATTCCTTTCTTTTTGCTTATATCAGATTTATTTTGTCTAAGTTATTAATTATTGTAATAGTTTTTGTTGAATTTTGGACTTCCTAAATTTATGTGAAATATTACTATACATTCTTTAAAAATATTTTTATATTTTCAGAAAATAATATGATAGGTAAATTTGAGGTTTTAATTCCAGATTTTCAACAAAAATGATGATCATATTAGAAATGATCTGTTTTTTTTAAATAATCATATGTTTCTTCCTGCTTATCTTTTTAGGACCAGGGTTCTGATAAAGCAGGAAAGAAGAAAACAGAAGGTAAGGATGCTGTCATTTGAGTGATGCTAGCCCTCTAACAGTAAATATAGCATTAAACTCCTGAATCTCTCCTTATCATTAATCAGTTCACTTCATGGCCAGGCATAGTGGCCCACTGCTCTAATTGTAGTTAAGCACAGGAATATTGCTGATGTTCAAGTCCAGCCAAGGCAACATAGTGAGTTCCAGGTCATCCAGACCACTGTAGGAAGCCCTAAGAGACACAACTCAAAGTAGACTTTCCCCTGGCTGTTAATCTTTCTGTCTCATCTTCTGCTATGATCTCTAGGAGTTTGATGTAGGAATCTTGTTTCAGATATATCAGTTGAGGCTGAACACCATATGGACACTTGTTTTCTTTTTATTTTTTTCAACTTTTTTTTTAATTTGAATTAGAAACAGGATTGTTTTACATGACAATCGTCCTCTCCTACCCCGCCCCCAACTAAAACACTATCTATCACATATCCTTTCTGCTCCCCCTGGATGGTGAGGCCTTCCATAGGGTGTCATTAGAGTCTATTGAATCCTTTGGGATAGGGCCTAGGCCCACCTCCGTGTGTGTCCTGACTCAGGGAGTATTCCTCTATGTGGAATGGGCTCCCAAAGTCCCCACCTATGCTAGGGATAAGTACTGAACTACTACAGGAGGTCCTGTAGATTTCCGAGGTTTCCTCACTGAAACCCATGTTCCTAGGGTCTGGATCAGTCCCATGCTGGTATTCCAGCTATCAGTCTGGGGAGCAAGAGTTCCCCAATGTTCAGGTCAGCTGTTTCTGTGGGTTTCACCAGCCTGGTCTGGATCCCTTTGCTTTTCACTCATCCTTCTCTGAGATTCCAATTCAGTTCAGTGGTTAGTTGTAGGTGTCTGCTTCTACTTTCACCAGCTGTTGGATGGAGGCTATAGGATGGCATGTAAGACAGTCATCAATCTCATTATCAGGGGAGGTAGTCTCTCCTCTGTTGCTTAGATTGTTAGTTGGTATCATCTTTGTAGTTCTCCAGACCTTTCCCTAGTGCTTGATTTCTCTGTAAACCTAAAATGTCTCCTCCTATTATGGTATCTCCTTTCTTGTTTTCTTCTATTCTTCTCCTGACTCTACCTTTCTGCTCCCTCATGTCCTCTGCATCCTTCCTCCCCTTCTCATTCTCTAGCTCCCTCCCCCTCTTCCCGTGCTCCCAATTTGCTCAGGAGATCTTGACCCTTTCCCCTTCTCCAGGGGACCATGTATGTCTCTCTTAGGGTCCTCCTTGTTTATTAGCTTCTCTGGCAGTGTGGATTGTAGGTTGGTAATCCTTTACTCTATGTCTAAAATCCACATATGAGTGACAAACATGACATACCATGTTTGTCTTTTTGCTATTGGGTTACCTCGCTAGGCACTTGTTTTATGCATTTTGATTGATTGTAATGGTTTCTGTCTGTTACAAGGAGATATTTTTTGATGAAGATCCTTTATCTAATATTAAATTTGTTTGTAATTGACAATATTCTGAGATGTATTGCGTTAATATCCTGAAAACATAAGTAACTGCTTGCATATGTGACCTCTTGCATTTTCTTGTCATTTTGACCTTTTCTGTTTGAACAACTCATTTGTACATAATCTTATGCCACTGTGTTATAAAACATTTAATGGAAGATGTCTTGAAGATAATCTGTTACAGTGTCAAGGGCATAATAGCAGATAAAAATCAAAACCAATGAATGTCTTAAAACATAGTTAAAACATTTCAAGATACAGGCATAGGCGAGGACATTTTGATAAGGACTCTAGCAGCACAGTAAATAATCTCAAGGACTGACAAATAGGATTACATGAAATAAATGCCTTCTGCACAGAATGGGAAACAACATCCAAGAGAAGAGACAGCCTGCAGAATGGGAGAAAATCTTGTCCACTATTTATCTAGTGAAAGATAAATATCTGTAACATGTAAAAAAACTGCAAAGAATTAAACACCAGAAAACAAGTCACATAATCAATAAATGGAATAATGAATTGGATAAACAGTTTTCAAAGGAAATATATGGTCAATAGACTCTTGAAAAAAATTCTCAGCATTCTTAGCCATCCAGGAAATACAAATTAGAAGCACTTTTGGATTTCATCTCAGCTGGGTTAGAAGACAGATATCTGTAATACCAGTACTCAGAAGGTTTGCTCAGAATTGCCATGAATTCAAAGCCTGGGCTGGGATGAATAATGAATTCTAGGCTAGCCTAAGATACAGAGTGAGACTCTGTCTCAAAATCAACAAAAATCCATTCATCTCATCCCACTGAGAAGGACTTGCAGGATGTAGGACTTGCCAGGATACAGGGGAAAATATCCCTTAGCTAGTCATTGGGAGTTCAGTCGCTATGGAACTCAGTGGCAAGACTACTCAAAACACTAAAACTAGACCTACCACATGGCCAGCAGTATCATTTTTGAATATATATTGAAAGGACTCTTAAGTTAATGCAGGGGTTCTGAATCTTTCTAATGCTGTGACCCTTTAATACAGTCCCTCATGTTGCGGTGACCCCCAACTTTAAAATTATTTTTGTTGCTACTTCATAGCTTCAATTTTGCTACTGTTAGGAATCATAATGTAAATATCTGTTTTTTAATGGTCTTAGGTGAACCCTGTGTGCCCAAAGGGGTGCAACCCACAGGTTGAGAGCTACCGAGTTAATGTATCACAGAGATACTTGCATGGCCATGTTTGTAAATATACTCACTATTCATGATAGCTCAGAATGAGACCAGCCTGCATACACAATCATCAGAAATATGGGTAATGAACATATACACATGGCATTTATTCAGCTATAAAGAAAAATGAAATCATGGCATTTACCGGGAAGTGGGTGGAACTGGAAATAATTAGGTGAAATAAGCCAGACTAGGAAAGACAAATACTGCATGTTTCTTTCATGTATCAAACCTATAAGAGTGGAGAGTGGCATGGGAAGTGGAGTCCGGAGAAGAAGACGTGAAGGGAACAATTAAGAAAGTTAGGATGATATATCTATATGAAAATGCAATAATGAAACTCATTACTTTGATAAAGAAGGCTGGAGATATGGTTCAGTGTTTCAGAGCATGAACTTCACATGTAGAGGACCTGAGTTTGATCTGGGCACCCACATCAGATGGCTCACAACAGCCTGCTTGTAACTCCAACTCCAGAAGATCCAACAACAATCTTATGGATTCCACGGGTACATTCACAAACCCACTTCCTCACAATTAAAAATAAAATACATATTTTAAAAATTAAAATGTCTTTGAATTTAATAAGTTCGCGTTGTAACTAAAACATGAAGAATAATCATAGTTCAGAAATTCAGGAAGAAAATATGAACTGGATAGATGGTGATATGTATGTGTAAGTCTGGTTTATAGACAACATTAAGCAGCTGTGGTGCAGTGAGTTAAATTGGCATTCATTGCAGATTAGTTCTCACATAGCTTTTGCTTTCCTCTTAGTTGGTTGTACAATTTTAGTAGTATTATTGATATGTGCATATGTGCACCGTGTGTGTGCATGCACATACATGTGTGAGTGGGGATACACATGTATCACAGCATGCCTGTAGAGGTCAAAAGACAACTTTCAAAAGAAGACTTGGTTATCATCTATTAAAGATTCAGGGCATTGAACTCACTCAGGTCAGCAGGCTTTTATCTCTGTGCTGTTTCACTGTCCCTCTCTTGATTTTTCAATAGGCACTTTGCCAAATCCTTTGAAATTTTAAAAATATATTACAGGAAAAAATTTTCACCTGCCAGATTTAAAGTCTTTAGGCAAACTACAAGTTATCACATGAATTTCAGTTCCCTTGTAAATGTTGTGTCACAAGTGTGAAAACATGAAGTCAGTGGCATAGTAACTGCAGCACATTTATTGTTTATGATTCCACCTTGAACTATTAGGTTGGAAAATTAATATTTTTAATTCTTAATCACTTTAGGAATACTTTGAAAAGAACAAGTTAAAATCAAAAATGAAATTACTAGAAGTTTTTTCACCTGTCAAGAACCCTACTGTCAGTTTAGACCTTCTTAATCTGTATATGGTAAATCAGATATCTTCCAAGAAGACACCTGGTAAGTCTTTCTAAGGCATTTGGTTTTTACCATGATGTGGTAATTCATAATGTCTGTCTAATTGCTTGGAAATTCCAGAACTCAAAGCATATGGAAAACTTATTTTAAAACTTTTGTTGCCTTTTTAAATTATAAGTTTAACCAATATTTGAATTAAGATCTTTTGTTGCTTTACCTATTTACTTTTCAGCTGTGTATGTGTTGTATAAGATCAACTTGCTTGATATCATTAATTGGTCACAGAGTTATTATAATTATGATATCATTACTTCTAGGCAGACAGTCACAAGTTTAGCTTGAGAGAAGAAAATAATGAATGTGTTACTATCTTATATCACTTGAGAAATTATTACAGAAGGAATAACTGAGAGATTTTTTTCTTAGTGACATTGCTCTTGTCTTGCAAGTAGAATTTCTTATGCATTTCTGGGATGGTAACTTTAAGAGTCTTGTACTTCAAAATGAAGTTTATTTTGTCTCACAGTTTGATTTTCCAACCATAAAACTCTTCCTCCTCAAGAATCTTGGGCCTATTATTTACATTTTAAAAACAAGCATAAAAGTAAGAGTTCAAAAAACAAGACAGTTTGATGTGATAGAATATTGTTTTAAGGTGTGTGACTTTTGTTTATGCTGCATTTCTCTGTGAAACTGTGATTCTTTTTTTTTTAAGATTTATTTATTATGTACACACTGTTCTGCCTGCATGTCAGAAGAGGGCACCAGGTCTCATTATAGATGGTTGTGAGCCATCATGGGGTGGCTGGGAATTGAACTCAGGACTTCTGTAAGAGCAGCAGTCACTTCCGGAAGAGCAGCAGTCAGTGCTCTTAACCTCTGAGCCATCTCTCCTGCCCAAAGCTGTGATTCTTTGCTTGTCTAAAACACCTGATAGTCTAATGAAGAGCTGAATGGGCATTAGTGAGGAAGGAAAAAAGATAGGCAGGGCTGGCAAGCAGAAAGGATAAATAGGAGAAATGAGAAAAAGGAGAGCAGGAAGAGATGAAGGACATCAGGGGCCAGCCACCTAGCCATCTAGTTACATAGCAATCCACAGAGTAAGAGTAAGATTTACAGAAGAGAACAGGAAAAGCCCAGAGGCAAAAGGGAGGTGGGATAATAGAAATTAAGAAAAGCTGACTAGAAACAAGCCAAGCCAAGGCCAGACATTCATAACTAAGAATAAGCCTGCATGTGTGATTTATTTTGGAGTTGGGTGGTGGGCCTTTCAAAAGTGAAAAAAACATCTTACTACAGTTTGGGGCCAGAGTTGGCTCAGAAGTAAAGCATACTGGCTTCTCTGGTCCTTGGCACATACATGGCATATCACAACTGTCCCAATCCAGTTCCAGAGGATCCTACATCCTCCTCTGGACTCTGTAGGCTCCAGCTGTGCACAGGTACACATACATATTGCAAGTAAAGTATATACAAAATGAAAATAAATCTTTAAAAAAGACAGTTGGTCTGGGAGATGTAGAAGTTGATAAGTATTTTAGTATCTACACATTTATTTTTCTTAGCATTTTTTTCTCTCCATGAGTAAGTAGATATGTTTTAAAAGAAGTAAATATATTAGCCATGAATTTTTAGAATAAAACATCTTACTTTACTGATATATTTATTTTTATGTTTTTTTTTTGTGGAAAAGGGAGTTTAAGCCTGGTTGAGACCCAAATAATAAGAAAGATTAGCAATATAAGGGCCTTTATTTGACAATTTGTGTAATATGAGGGGCTTCATCAGGAAATGAACATCTAAAGAAATGGTTAAACCTATGCCTTTTTATTGCTGTGTAGAGAAGCCATGAATAGCTGTAGAGATGCATGACAAAATTAAAGAGTGGGACTTAAAGGTGGGATTCAAGTGAGAATTCATCCCGATCTGTTCAGGTTCTTCTCTGAGATCCTGTGTGTCAAGAGTGATGCTGATCAGGGGATAGACTGCACATGCAGACTCCTATGTTTAATCCCAAAGCTGCAGGGGGACAAAACGAAGACTTTGTCCTTCAGATCTAAGAAGGGCATCTCTCACAGAAAGTGTCTACTGCCTGCTTTAAGAAAGGTCACAAAAATGCTTCTAAGTTCTGTGACCTACTTTGAGAAGGAGGAAAGCCGAGAGTGCCCTTCCTGTGCCTTCAGCTTTTTAAAATGTGGGTGTACCACATCTGGAATGTATCATGAATTGTATCACTTTCTTCCCGTGTCATTCATTCAATGTATGTTTATTGAGTACATTATTGCACATGGGAGATAGAAGCAGGATTTCATTAGTCATGACTTGGAGGCAGCTAAAGGCAGAAGTTCCAAAGATGGGGCAATAGTGCACCATGCCTCAGATATACCTTGATCAGGGTCTTGAGTTCCACTAAGATTCTTTCTCTGTTAAGTGGCAGACCCTGTTCTTCAGATTGTCTTCATCATGAACATTTCATCTTAAGAAACCACTATTTCTTCTGTCCATTTCCCTCTGGAATAAGACTACGTACGGGTTGTTTTATTCCAAAATTTTGAGTTCCACTAGAAGCCACCTTCTGCTACTGCTGGACTGTAGCAATTGGATAGTTGCACTGAGTCAGAGGGACAGAAGTCTGTGATTCATTTATCTTTGCCCAAATGGATACCTCTGAATCAGGGGTTCTGTCCAAAAAGAAATGGTTGTACAGAAAGTGGGAAGATTTCTACTAGAACTTTGTAGGTGGGCTGAGTACTAAGCAAATGAAACTGTGATATCAATTGCATAAAAAGATAAAAGTTTCCTTCCTCTAAAGCAGTGGTTCTCAACTTTTCTATAGTTGCAGCCCCTAATGCTGCAATTTAATACAATTCCTCATGTTGTGACTCCAATCATAAAATTATTTCATTGCTACATTATAACTGTAATTTTTCTGCTGTTATGAATTATAATGTAAATATCTGTTTTCCATATGTCTTAGGAGATACCTGTAAAAGAGCTGTTTGACCCCCAAAGGGGTCATGATTCACAGATTAAGAAAGTTTAAAGTCTATTGAAGGAGATAGGGTTAATCAAGTGTAATAAAATGTGAAAAGTGCTAACATAGAGAGAACATACAGTGCTATGAGAATATATACCGCAGTTTGTGATACAGTCTCGTAACTGAGAAAGAAGTTGGGTTGAATTAGCAGAGCCCCTTTCTTAATAACTTAGAAGCAGGAGAAAAAAATTAAATTCAATTAGTAGTCGTTAGCTGCTAGTTTCTGTAGTAACATGTAAAAAGCCTGTTTTAGAAGATCATTTTCTTATGTACAATCAATAGAAGAATGATCTAGCAAAAATGATTTTCAAGCTATTTTAAAGTTAACATTTCTTATTATAGAAACCACGAAAAGACCAACTCATGTGAATATGAATAGAGATTTGAAAATTCCACTAAGAAAGCATGATTTAGAACTTCCAATGTCACCTCATTGTGTACCTTCTAAACTGTGCATCGATGACATGGAAAAGAAGTAAGTATTGGCTAAGACAGTGACGAACTGACACAAGTTAACACCATCAACTTGCTGATTTGCTGGGAAGTTGAGAAGGACCTTACCTTCCAGCTCCCGTTCTTGTTTGTCTAAAGATATTATAAAACTATTAGGACATATGTTGGTGGTGGTAGAGTTTTGTGCACGTGCTTTGACTTCCCATATTAGAAAATGCCTATCTGAGTTTAATACAATGTTTTTCCCCTAAAACTTAGTTGTATTATGAACCTGAAGTAATTTACCAGAGTTTACTATGTTGAGTGCTTGTGTAGACACTGTGAAATTTAAATATATGTAAGATAAATTTTATGGTTGCTTAACTTTATCTTTAAATTTTTGTCTTCTTTAGTGTACCCTATCAAAGATTTTGTAGCAAGGAAGAAACTGGCCCAGTTCAGGTGAGTTTTAAAGGAAATTATGTTGCTTTAGCAATTGCTCCATACCCATGCTCTCACTTTTAAGATACTAGGTATAATTAGTTATCCTTTAAAGTTTCTGAATGATTGCTTTTGCCATTTTCAAATATAGGAAATTTACTCCTAAGGAATACTCTGATGAAGCGTCCTTGGCGTGATAGTAATGTGGCCAGCCCCATGTGCTTAATGCTTGATTCTTCTTGTTGTCAACAAAGATTTATGAGGCACAATTTACAGAGACATTGTTTTTAAGTATCTATGTGAGTGTGTGCTCATTGGTGGTAGGTAGATGAATGTGTGTGTGTGTGTGTGTGTGTGTGTGTGTGTGTGTAGCCCAGAGGTCACACACTCTCCAATGTCATTTTTTTTTTTGTTGTTGTTTTTTGAGACAAGGTCTCTCTGCAACTAGAGCTGGTTGATTCAGTCATGCTGACTGGCCAGCAAGTCTCACTAGTGAACCCTGAAATTGGCCTGTTTCTTCCTTCTCCATCACTCGAATTGCAAGTATGCACTGACACACATGGCTTTTTCCTGTAGACGTAGGGGAGTCAAACTTGGTCCTTATGCTTGCATAGCAAGCAGTTTACTGATGAGCCATCTCCACACGTTTCACTGAGGGAGACTTTTATTAGGTTCACACATTCACTGACCAGTTCATCTTTTCAAATGTGATAAAAACGTTATTTATATCAAATTCTGATGTTAAGAACTCATATTTACCACAAGGTGATTTTTCAAAGTATAACAATTTCTTTTCTTTTTTGAAAAAATTATTTATTCTGTGTGTGATGTTCTGCCTGCATGTATACCTGCTGGACAGAAGAGGACACCAGATCTTATTACAGATGGTTGTGAGCCAAGGTGTGGTTACTGGGAATTAACTCAGGACCTCTGGAAGAGCAGCCAATGCTCTTAACCTCTGAGCCATTTGCAAATAAAATCATAATAAATTAGAAAATGCACAGGCTGATTAATGCTTGAAAATCTATTTACTGTCCAATGCTGTATTAATTATTCTTTTTTTATCCTGAATTGTCAGGTTTAAATTAGATCAGAAAGGCAGAGGAAACTGATGGTGGTAATAAAATACCTTGGGCATCCTGTCATCTGATTTATGGGTTAAAGAAACTAGATTTTATGTCATTAGAAGGTGACATTCAGGAAAGGAGAGGGAAGGAGCTCTTATGTAGGCAACCACCTCACTGACCTCCGTGACTCCTAGAATTACCAATAGTGAGCATGCCTTTCCCTTAGGACTTCCTCACTTGTAGTCACGCCCCTGTTTTGCTAATTTTAGTTCTATTATTTTGATTTCTAGTTTCTGTTCCTTTAGTGATCTTACCTTTTCCCCCCCATAGTCATCACAAGACATGAACTCATACAGAATGTTCAACAAAACAGAAAACTGCAGTTATATTCCACCATCTTTTCCAGCAGAATTACCTTCTAACAGATATATTCCAAACCAAAACTCCACCCCAGGGATAGAACTAAATCCTCGGAAATTTACATCTGAGAAAAACCAAAATGAGCAGGTACATTGGCATTATTACTTCATATTTTCATCATAGTTTTTTCTTTTTCATAAATGACAAATATGGGTTTCAAATTGCTAACTAAATATGGTGATAAATGAAGGATAATATTTCATCCTATGCCCCATTCTTTATTCCCCATTTTAACCTCCCATTCAGGTCTCCCTGTCTCTCTTTAACTATGCATTCTACTTTCCTTTCCTTGGGAGATCCTCCTCTCCCCACAGTCTCTTACTTTTATACCTAACCTCTGTAGTTATATGGATTATAGCATGCACATCAAAGTCCTAAAAGCTGACATCCCCATAATGAATGAAGACATACGAAATTTTCTTTTTGTGTCTGAGTTTTTCTACCTCTATCCATTAACCTGTGAATTTTATGATTTCATGTTTTAGGTAGCTGAATAGTGTTCCACTGTGTAAATGTACTACATTTTCTTTATCCATTCATCAGCTGATAGACATCTAGGCTGTTGATAACTATTATCAGTAGCACAGCAATGAACATGGATGAGCAAGTGTCCATGTGGTAGGATACCCAGTCTTTTGTGTATATGCCTAAGAGTGGTATAGCTGGATCTTGTGGTAGATCTATTTCCAACTTTCTGAGGAACCAACACACTGGCTGTACAAGTTCGAATTTTCCACCAGCCACAGATAAATATTACCTTTCCCTCACCCTCTTACCAGCAGTATGAATTGTAAATTTGTTTAATTAATCTGGCCATTCCTACTAGTGTAAGTTGTTTTAACTTTCATTTCCTTGACAACTAAAGATGGCATACATTTCTTTAAGTGTTTCTCAGGGATTTGTATCTTATCTTTTGCAAATTCTCTGTTTAGTTCTGTACCCCCTTTTTAATTGGGATATAATTTTTCTTGATGTCCAGTTTTTTGAGTTCTTTATACATTTTAGATATTAACCCTCTATCAGATGAGTAATTGGTAAAGTCCCTTCCCTATTCTGTAGCTTGCCATTTCCCCTCAGGAAATGGTGTCCTTTGTCATACAGAAGCTTCTCGGATTCCTGAGGTTCCATTTATTAATTGTTCTTAGTGCATGTGCTTTCAGTGTCCTCTTCAGAAATTGCTTTCCTATGTCAATGAGTTCAAGACTATTCCCCACTTTCTCTTCTATCAGATTCAGTGTTATCTGTCTTTATGTTGAGGACCATGATCCATTTAGAGTTGGTTTTGTGCAGGGTGATAAATATGGATCTATTTTCACTCTTCTAAATGCAGCCATCCAGATTGGCCAGCACCATTTGTTGAAGATGCTGTCTTTTCTCCAGCATGTATTTTTTGGTTTATTTGTAAAGCAAAACAAAAGGAAACCAAAAAAACGGTTGCCTATAGGTGTGTGGGCTTCTGTTTGAGTCTTCAGATCAATTTCATTGATCAACATGTCTATTTTTATGCCAATACCATGCTGTTGTACAGCTGAAATGAGGGGTGGTGGTACTTCCAGAAATTTTTTTATTATTCAGGATAGTGTGTGTGTGTGTGTGTGTGTGTGTGTGTGTGTGTGTGTGTGTGCATTTGTGTGTCTGTGTGTCTGTGTCTGTGAATGTTTTCATATGAAGCTGAAAATTGTCCTTTCAAGTTCTGTGAAGAATTGTGTTGGAATTTTAATAACGATGGCTTTGAATCTGTAGGTTATTTTTGATAGGATGGCCATTTTCACTATATTATCCTACTTACTAAAGAGCATGGGAGATCTTTCTATCTTTTGATCTTGTCTTCAATTTCTTTCTTCAGAGTCTTGATGTTTTTATTATACTAGTCTTTCAATGGCTTGGTTAGAGTTATCCCAAAATATTTTTTTGAGGATATTGTAAAAGGTAATGTTTCCCTCATTTCTTTGTCTGTCATTTGCATATTGGAAGACAACTGATCTTTGTGAGTTAATTTTGTATCCTGCTATTTTACTTAAAGGGTTTATCAGTTGTAAGAATTCTCTGTTGGAGTCTAAAGGTCTTATGTATGAAATCATGTCTTACTCTGCAATTAAAGATACTTAGACTTCTTCCTATTTGTATCCTCTTGATTTCCTTGAGTTGTCTTACTGCTCTAGCTAAGACTTCAAGTATTACATTGAATAGGTGTGGGAAGAGTGGACATCCTTGTTTTGTTCCTGATTTTTGTGTAAATGCTTTGAGTTTCTCTCCATTTAGGTTGATGATGTTGTGAGCTTGCTGTAAATTGCCTTTATTATGTTGAGGTATGTCCTTTGTATTCCTAGTCTCTCAAGGACTTTTGTTATGTGTACTCTTCCCACACAATAGACTTTAATCATGAAAGGGTTTTAGATTTTGTCAACAGCCTTTTATGCATCTAATGAGATGTTTCTGTGGGTTTTGTCTGCCAGTCTGTTTATGTGGTAGATTACTTTTATCAATGTGCATTTGTCAAACCATCCCTGAATTTCTGGGTTGAAGCCAAAGTGATCACAGTAGACAATCTTGCTGATAGGTTCATAAATTCTATTTGGAAGTGTTTCATTGAGAATCTTCACATGTATGTTCATAAGATATTTGGGTCTGTTCCTTAAGTTTCTATCTTATGTAATAATTTGAGGAGTATTGGCATTAATTCTTCTATGAAAGTCTGTCATAATTTTGTACTGAACCCATCTGGCCCTGGGTAGTTTTTGGTTGGAAGACTTTCAATTACTGTTTCTTTTTCACTGAAATTTACATGTCTGTATGAAATGATCATCTGATCTTGACTTAACTTTTTTGGATTAAATATATCAAGGGATTTATCAATTTATTTATTTTTAGCATTTCCAATTTGATGGAGTACAGACTTTTAAAGTATGTCCTTATGATTCTCTGAATTTCCTTGGTGTTTGTTGTGATATCTCCCCCTTTTGTCTCTCTTTTTATTAATTTAATCTTCTTTCTCCATTTTTTAATTTTCCTAGGGGTTTACCAATTTTACTGATTTTTCTCAATGAAACAACTATCATTTCATTGATTCTTGGTATTGTTTGTTCTGTTTCTCTTATTGATTTCAGCCCTGAGTCTGATTATTTCTTGTCACCTACTCCTTTTGAGTGTTATTTCTTTTTTTTTTCAAATAGTTAAGAGACTTTATTCTAATAGCTATAATTACAGTGCTTGTCGAAATGAAAACTAAAAACAAGTATACAAAACAGTTGATTGTGTATTGAAATTGTGTATTGAAAGCAGTAAGAGGTTCCAGGACACCAAATAAACCAGTTCTGAGATTTCCCCAAGATAAATTTAACAGCTCCAGCTTCTTCAGTGTTTATCAAAATACAAAAGAAAAAAGTAGAGGTTGTCTTTTGATGGCAAATTGGACCCTTGCAGGCTGAGGGAGAAAGCTACTTTCACACATGGAGGTGGGGTGCTCCAGGATGTGGGTCTGGAATGGACTGACCCTCCCAGCTTGCATGCACTCCTGCTGGTGAGACCCAGGCCTCCTGCCAATGCGTCCAAGTGGACTCAAGAGTAAGCTGGGTATGTAGGCT
The DNA here is from genome assembly GCF_003668045.3 of Cricetulus griseus. Lineage (NCBI taxonomy): Eukaryota > Metazoa > Chordata > Mammalia > Rodentia > Cricetidae > Cricetulus > Cricetulus griseus. The sequence goes on from NC_048595.1 coordinate 387,793,526, forward strand.
GCCATCTGGCCCGGCCACACACCAAATACAAGCCAGGCCCTGCACCCCACAATGGTCCCCAGCCAACCCCTAGGTGATCATGTGAGCACAAGTACAAGCCCAATGCTATGGATTGCAGGTGGCCCAAAGACAGGCGAGTCACGGGGGCTCTACTGTGACCATAGGGTAACAGGTGCGAGTCACGGGGGCTCTACTGTGACCATAGGGTAACAGGTGATCCGATGGTCTAGCATTCAGGCCATTACTACAAAACCTACACTAGGTATAGTCTCCTTTCTGAGAGTGCTTCTGTAGGTCAGTGAGTGGCAGAGAGGAAATGAGATGGGCTAGGAGAAAATCCTAAGTGGGAATTTGGGAAGAACTGAGGGGACCCTGTCCAAGATAGGGTCTGCAGATAGTTGAAGGTGTGGTGGTAAAAGGGGATCTTGAAAGCAGGTTTTGGTGAAGTAATGTAGAGAGACAAACATGAAAGAGCTAGGGTGATTCTGGGTCTGAACCAGGAGTTGGAGTCTCCAGTGAATGAGGCTGAGGTGGGAGGAGGGGCACCTGCAAGCAGTTAGTTACAGGGCTGGGGGGGAGAGTGGAAATGTCATATAAGAGGACAGGGCAGATGTATGAATTGGCTCTCTGAGTCACTGCCAAGTGTGGCCACTGAGGTTACAGGTAGAAAGTGTTCTTTGGTATTGGGAGCTGACACAATGGAATGGGGATGGGCTAACAGGGAGACTGAGAGGGTCCACAAGTTGGGGAAAGCTGGGTCCCTACAAGGTTTGTCAGAAACCCCAGGAAATGGAGGTAGGGTAGGAGGAGAGGCACCTGAAAGCAGTTACTACAAGGCTAGGAATGAGACTGGAGAGATTGTAATGGGAGACCAGACAGAGAGTCTAAATTGCCTACCTGAGTCCCAGCCAGGTTGGCCACCAGAGTTCCCAGGTAGAGACTGTTTCTTGGTATTGTCAATTGACACAGAGGGACGAGAAGGAGGGCTGAGACAATCTACCTAGTTTATAACTTAGAGACAAAACCTTGTTGTTACAGCTTAAAACCCATATTCTCTGAATTACTTTGTAGAGTAGAAAATAAAACATTATATAATATTTACTTAAATATTTATCTTCTAACCTATATATATTTTAGCTATACATTAGTTAGCAATTATCAGTTGATTGGTAAATATAATTTAAATTGTAAACATGTACATAATGTTTTGTCATTTTCTTCCTTTTTTCAGTTCAGTAATGGAACATTTTCTGATTCCTTATTTTCCAAATTAAATAATCACCAAGATATTTTCAGTTCACCTCAGAAAACAGCAGAGTTTGGAGCATCATATGAGAGAGTGGCCAGGTGAGTGGGGTGCGGAAGGAAAGATGATACAGAGTGCTGAACTCTAAATCATTGCTTTGATCTTAAAAGGACATAAATATTTTTAGTTGAAGATATAAACAATATTCTAGAAAAAGGCCACATCCTTTAGTTAGTTTAATTTTGCCCTTTTAAACACTGACATACCATGCATACTAGCGTTTTCAGGGTGCTAGTTCTATATATGAGTACTGTGTGGACGTAACAAGTTCAGCCTGTCAATCCTACTCATTGCAGCCCACATCTTTCCATCTCCATCGCATGTGAGAAAGAATATTTGTCCTTGTCCTTCTGAGTTTGTCATGTAACATAATGCTCTCTAATTTTATTCATTTTTATATCATCAACAGGATTTCATTCTTTTTATGCTAAATACTACTCTATGAACATATCCTGTAATTGTAGATTTTTATCTGTTGATTGGCATGCAGATTAAATCCATGTCTTAGCTGTTTGAAGAGTACATATACATACATACATACATACATACATACATACATATAGTGCTGGTTTCATTTCTTTGAGAGATACCAAGGAAAAAATGAGTTCGATCATCTGGTACATTTACATTTTTTGAGGGAACCTTCATGCTGTTCTTTATAGTAGTGATCCTATTTTTAGTTTATATTTTCACACATCATGTGTAAGAATTCCTGCTCATCTCCAGGTCAACATTTGTCTATCTTTTCATGTTTTCTTTTTTAAAAGTAGCATTTTAATTGGCAGGAGACAGTACCTCACCATGGCTTTACTTTGAATCCCTTAGGGTATTCAATAATCATGCTGAGTATTTGTTCTCAGGTATTTTAGTTATATTTCTGTTTTTGAGAAACATCCATTTCAATCATTTGCTCATTTAAAAAGTTTTTTAAAAATTATTTTATCCAATGTGTTTGAATATTTTATCTGCATGCATGTCTGTGGACTACCTCTGTGTCTGGTATCTAAGGAGGCCAGAAGAGGCTTTTGGATCACCTGGGATTAGAGTTATAGACAGTTGGGAGCTATTATGTGGTTGCTGAAAATCAAACTTGGAATAGCACCCATTGACTTAACTGCTGAGACATTTCTCCAGCCCAAATTTTTTCATTTTCAAATTTGATTATTTGGGCTCTAGGGAGGGTTCTAACAGATTTATAATTGGAAAACTGTTCCTCACCTTCTGTAGGCTTTCTCCTCACTGTCTTGATTGCTCAGTTTCTACAAACCATTTGTCAATATTGACTGTGTTTCCTGTGCTTTGTGGCAATGTTCACAAAACCATTGCCAGTATCCTGGAGTATTCCACTAATCTGTTCTTTGCTTCACTGGGAATTGATTTTGTAGGAGCTGAGAAATAGCAGTGGAGTTTTAATCTGAGTGTGAATATCTAATTTCCCAGAAACATTTGTTGAAGAGGTATCCCAAATTAGATGGTGCCACCTTAGTGATTTTCTTAAAGTAGAAGAATCTTTGTTTATTATATTAGGCTTTGATTGTAGGATAGCACTTCTATGGTTTTTACTTTCCCTTCCTCTTCCTTACTGTATTACATGTCTTGTGGTGATACTGTTTTGTTTTATACATCCCTTAGTAGTTCATCTGTTATAATGCTGAAAATCAATTATAAAATATGATTTCACCATATTGTGTGCTTTATAACTTATGACATGTTCTATGGTTATTCTCCCATTTATAATGATAGAAAACTTTTCTGGCTTTAATGGTGTTGTGTTATAACAATGGATTATGTATTTTAGTATGAAACACTAATTAGGTGCTCATTGAAAAATCACAGGGAATCATGATCTATGAACATATGGCTCTAAACATAAATTTCTCTGTTTAATACTAACAGTTCTTTCTCTCTCTATCCCCAAACACATGACCTAATGCCTAGAACATAGTATTTCTATTTAAATATTTAATAGGTAGTTAAAAATAAAATTAGAAATCAGAATTTTAAGGCTGAAGAAATGACTCATAGCACATACTGCTTTCACAAGCATCCTGGCTCATTCCCTAGCACCCACATCAAGCAGCAAAAACCCACCTGACATTGTTGGTTTCTGTAGATACCTACACTCAGCTGCACTTACCACACCCAGTATACATAAATATACATAGTTAAAAATAAAGTAAATATTAAACATTTCTTGTTAGCAGTCTTGTGTTTCTTCCAATTATTTTTATACTTCCATTCCCTGAAATAGTCCAATCTCAAGTGAGTTTATAGTCGGCAGTGATAAAACAAAAGGTATTTTTGTTGTTAACATTTCCTGTAAGGTTTGGTTGTTATGTACAAGTTAGCCTTAACTCATTTTTGCTTAGGAAAAGAATTTATAGGTTACCCATTTCACCTAATTAGTTTTCATGTGGGTTACCTTATCTTTTAAATAAATTATATCTTTATTTTTCTTCATTGAGAACTTTGTAACTGTTTCAATTGTTAAATTGGAAAATATCTTTGATAATGTTTTTATAACTCTTAAAAATATTTTTATGTAAGAAAGCTCCCCCCCAGTCTTCAGAACCTCTTTCTGTTTGCCTAAACAGCAGCAGCATACAGTGGTACACTAGGCTATTTGCTAGACTGTATTGTAGACATCAGACTACTGAGTATCGTTTTGTTTGCTAGTATAACAAAACTATGCACTAAATTACACATTGAAATACAGAACCATGCATAAATTATTTTCATGCCTATTATGAGAAGACTATATTAGATAAATTTGGCTCTAAAACATTATCATCTGCTTAAGTACTAAATTTAAAATGCAATTTGGGAAATGCTAGCCATTCTCCTGTATCTATCTTCTTCAAAGTTTTCAATTGAAGCTAGTGTTTGTAAATGAAAATGATCAACCCTTTCTTGCTAAATATGTTTCTATTTATTCCAAAGTCCAGAAACTGGTAATTTCCTTACTAAAAGACCTGTGATTCTGGGTGAAGATTATGGAAGCCCGTGTGAAAGAAGACAGCCAGACTTTGCTATGGAAAAAACATCAGTGCAACAGATCTGGGGGAGTAATGGGAAAGCATTCTCTGATTTTCTTGAAGATGTGATCCAGCCAACTCAGAGAAATCTGTCATCTAATCATGACTCGGATGTGTTTGTTAGTCACAATATGATCAATTTATTAAGCAGAGATCAGCCAGGCAGAATGGCGACCTTTCATAAGTGTGGCTATGGTAGTGTGAGTGACACCTGTGTATTTCCTTATGATGAAAGCCATTCCACAGGTGGGTTCATCAAAGGGAATTTTCCAGGTCCACAGGCAGCTTTTCATAATCATCCACTTAATACAAGTTACTTAGGAACATGTCAGCCAAAGAAGCCCCCATACCAGGAGTACAGCAATAGAGAAGTCCGTGAATTTAGAAGATCTTTTGAGACAGATTGTCACCCAACCAGCCGTGGAAGAAAAGGTTGGTGTTGCACACTCAGTTTCTCTCTATGTAAATATATATTACCATGTTTTATTTATTTATGCACATACACATACAGTTGGCTCTCTGTATCCAAATGTTCTATATTTTTAGATTCAACTAACTATATAGACTAAATCTAAGATGTCTTTGCTGAACATGTACACACTTTTTTCTTACCATTATTCCCTAACCAGTAGAGTATATATGCTATTTTCTAACATCTTCAGAATTGGCAGGATGGCTTGTTGCTGAACTGAGTTTAATCTCAGATCCCATGGTGGAAGGAGAGAACCAGCTCCTGAATGTTGTCCTCTGACCTCCACCCACATACTACATATGTGAACACACATATGCACACAGACAGGCATTTTCATAAAGACCATGATGCTAAGTTTAATCAGTGTATGCTTTTATTTTTGAAGGGAAAACTGAAAGTGATGACCAAGAGGAAGCGCTGCAGAGAAATACCTGGGAATACCCAGTGTACTCCATGTAAGTTTTGACTTAAATGTAAGGAATGTATTCAAATGAACAAATAGAACATGCAATGATAATATTTTTGTGATGGTGAGCAAACTGGTCTCAAAGAAGCCTTGCCTTTTTTTCTCATTTTTTCCCCATTTCCCCAGATATCTTTAATTGACAGCCTTTTCTGATATGAAATATGGTTCCTATGTATTTATGCCTACTGTAGTTAAAACAATTGTCTTTTATAATATTTTTGTCTCTGAAACAATAGTCAATAGAATATAACAGATTGCTTCAGCCAGCCCTGTAGTTTGACAGGTAGTCAAACTAAATCAAACAGCCGTTCTGAAATAATTCATTTTGTTTTGGAGAAGCCTTACCTTTTTGAAAAATGAGTAATAGCAACTTCTTAAGCCTATGGTTTTCACATTTTCCAGCCTCTAAGACCTTATTTGACCAATTAGTGTTGAATAGCCACCATATATCTTCTAAATATCAATTTATTGGTTAACAGAAATAGAAATGTCAAAGGGGAGAATGCTTATTAGCACAAACAGCATATTTTCTCATTTTGCAGGTCCCACAGGAATGTTGCTTGTTTATTATAGAATCAACAAGGAATATGAGAATTCAGTGAGGCAGTATGAGAAAGGATACCCCATTATGTGACAGTCAGTGTTCCACATCCTTGCATGCTAGCATTCACCTCCCACAGGCCCCTGTGTGACAGAATGGGTATGTTAAGGGTTGTGTCCCCTGTTATGGAATCATTGTTATGCTTTTTGTTCCGTGGAAACCATTATGCATCACCAGATATGGCTTCTTACTGCCGGTGGCATAAAAAAGTATTTTGTATTTTAGATTTTTTAATTGGATCTTAATTTTTAAAATGTAGTTTATTCCTTTGAGCTTTGAGGCAGCCTTGCTGGCTTTTCTACAAAATTATCTACAATTATAGATAATGAAGGGAAATGTTTTTTTAGCTCGTAGTTATTACTGAATAGTCTTGTTTTCTTAGTAATAATCATAAATTAACCAAATCATTATGATTTGTAGTTTAATTATGCATATTTTTATTGTGGAAGTGATTTCTTATGGAAATCTTTAAGGTATCTATTGATAAAAAGAATCCATACATGTCATTTTATGGAGTTGGCATTTACTTTTTATTTATTTATTTTTTTCCGAGACAGGGTTTCTCTGTGGCTTTGGAGACTGTCCTGGAACTAGCTCTTGTAGACCAGGCTGGTCTCGAACTCAAAGAGACCCACCTGCCCCTGCCTCCCGAGGGCTGGGATTAAAGGCATGCACCACCAACGCCCGGTGGAGTTGGCATTTATTAATTAAAATTTAGGCACATAATACATTTTTTTAAAATTGAGAAAGGAAATTCTTTGTTCTTCAATTATATGGACATTTATGAGTAAAACATTTTGTTTGGCCTTGAGTTTTAAATTCAGCTTTTAAAAAGTGACTTAGGATGTGTGGCACTATGTTTCAAAAGAGCAAAAAACAAAGCAGGAAAGAAAACAAAAACCTGATTCTCAATCTTGAGTGCAAATTTAAATTACCTGGAGGGATTATGTCACAATGTGGATGTTTCAGGGCTGGAGATTTGGCTCAGTGTGATTTGGTGCACAAACACCAGGACCTGCATTTGATTCTAGCTCTACATACAAGAGCTAGGTGTATTGGTGTACATTGCTAATCCCAACACTGGGAAGACAGGAGGATCCTGGGGGTCTGTTGACAGCTATCTTTCCCTATTGATCAAACCCCAGATCCCTATGAGAGACCCTATCTCATTAAATAAGGTTGATGCCTCCTGAGAAGCAACACCTGAAGTTGAACTCTGGCATTCACATGTACACACCATGCTTGTGCAACACACTTGTGCACACATACATATTCACATGAAAAGAAAATACAGTTGTTTAACCTACATATTAAAACAAATGAGCAGTTTGCCATAGTACTTGTCAATCCATATTTTTAAGAAGCTTCTCATATAATTCTGATTTGAAACAAAAATTTAGGATAATAACTGTGTAGGAAATAGGCTTTAATACTTTTTTTTTAATGATCCCTAGGGGTGATATTCCTTTGAAAGAATTACATCATAAGCAGTCATGTGATTTTGACCGTAATGAGGTAAAGTTTGTTGTCACATTGTCTTTTCAATTAGTCAGTCTGTGGTGTTATATTTTAGAATTTAGTCTATATTAATTAAGAGTATCTTTTATTCATAAATACATTTTTATTTAGACTCATATTTTCTTATACTAGAAATATAATATGAATTACTCTAGACATATTTAAAATAGTTTTTACTGCACTGTAAGATTTTGTTGAAAAAATGCTTTGACTCTCACTGTTCTCTTGGTGAGTTCAATTGACACAGGAACTGAACCACTGGCTTACATAATTCGACCCTTTTTTTGGAGTTTCTAATTTTTATTTTTTGAGATTATAATTGTATCATTTCTTCCTCACTTTCTTACATCTGAACCCTCCTGTTTACACCCCTTACTCTTTTCAAATTTATGTCTTTGTTTCCATTAATTGTTTGCACACACACACACACACACACACACACACACACACACACACACACGGTCATGAATTCAAAAACACAGATCGATCATTGTGTGTAATGTTACTAGTATGTATATGTTATATATACATTTTCAGAGCTCAGCATTTGGTATTAGAGAACCAGCTGTTGTGCTGACACCTGAGGAAGATGATTTCTCCCTCTTTTGGAGTCCTTTAGTTGTAATTTGACACTCTTAACTATATAATTTTTCCTTAATAAGTGTGCTGGCTAGTTTTACATCAACCTGACACAAGCTAGAGTCATCTGAAAGGATGGGAAACCTCAATTGAGAAAATGTCTCCCTAAGATCCAGCTTTAGTGCATTTTCTTAAGTATTAATTGATGGGGTGGGCCCAGCCCATTGTGGGTGGTGCCATCCCTGTATTGGTGGTCCTGAGTTCTATAAGAAAGCAAGCTGGACAAGCCATGATGAATAAGTCAGTAAGCAGTATCCCTCTATGGCCTCTGCATCAGCCCCTGCCTCCAGGTTCCTGCCCTGATTGAGCTCTTGTCCTCACTTCATTTGGTGATGAACAGTGATGTAGAAACATAAGCCAAAAAACCCCTTTCTTCCTCGTTGCTTTGGTCATGGTGTTTCATCACAGCAATAGAAAACCTAACAAAGGTAATAAGTGTGTACTGAGTGTTATAAATTCATGTGATAGACACTTAGTGTCTTCTGTACACTAAGCACAGGTGTAAAATGGTACTGGGGACTTTTTTCATTTCTTAGAGATTACACTGTGTTATATACTGTATTCTGCAAGATAAAGATGTAAAAGGATACATAATCTGCCTTTAAAACTCTTGTGCAGCTATGTAGACAGTAAATGCAATGCATGTAGATAAATGGCTGCTATTTAATTTTTACAAAGGGTATTAGTAACCTAGTGACAGTGGCTTTAAAGTTTCATGGGTTGTTAACAGGAAAACATTACATGGGATGCAGTTTCTGAGAATAGCTTTAAATGAAGAGTTTGCTGTATGCATAGAATGTCTAGAGCAATTGTTCTCAATCTGTAGGTCACAACCCCCTTTGAGGTGGCATATTAGATATTTATATTATGATTCACAACAGTAGCAAAATTACAGTTGTAGTAGCAAAGTAATTTTATGGTTGGGGGTTCACTACAATGTGAGGACCTATGTTAAAGGGTGACACCTTTAGGAAGATTGAGAACCACTGGTCTAGAGGAAGAAGTAACATAGAAAGTGAGGTGCAAGAGAGTTGTTTGTTTAATTTACAAACTTCAAGAAGCTAATTTAATTCTAGTTATTGTACCACTCCTATTAGATTACAAGTGGTACTGGAGTAGCAAAATTATTAATTCTGGGCAAAATGAAGAGCCAGGTCACAAATGAACTTTTATGATATTTAGTACTTGAATCACCTGTTACCAAAGAGAGGCCCACTAAAAACTCTAGCAGGGGCATGTGATGACATTAGAATAGTGCAGATTGACTTTGGCAACAGACAGATTTGATTAACAGAAAAACTCAAAGTTAGATTGATGGGGGAGGTCCTTTTGTCTATGTTTGTCTTATTGGTTGATAGATAAAGTACTGTTGGCCAATGGGAAAACAAGATAGGTGGGACTAGGAATCAAGGAGGATTCTGGGAAAGGTAGGAGAAAGCATGGAGTCACCATGTGAACCCGGGAAGTCAGACGCTTCTGCTGGTGTCTGATAAGTCTTATAAAATATATAGATGTATGATAATTAAGACTGAGCTAACATATAAGAAATCCTAGTCAGTTGGCCAAGCAGCATTTGTACTTAATATAAGTCTCTTTATGTTACTTGGGACCTTAATGTGGTGGCAGGTGGAACTTGGGTGGCTGACAGAAAGGGCCCATGTGGCTGCAGGGCTTGGGTGGCTTGGCAGAAAGACTTATTGTTACACCAGATGTTACACTAGTTAGCTTTAAATGTCAACTTGAGGAAGCCTAAAACCATCAGAGAGAAAAGCTTCCACTATGGAACTGCCTGGGTCAGATTATCCTGTGGATATATCTCTGAGGCATTTATTATTTTCTTGAATATTAATTGATGCAGGAGGGCCACACATACCCCAGAGGATAACTGTGGATTGGCTTCCTCTTCTTACTTTCATGTAAGAAGAGACTGAACTTTCATGTGTCCCAGAGACTGAACTTGTCATAAGGCTTGTGCAATGTGTTTTTATCCTCTGAGCCATTTTTTTTTGCACCAATAATGAGTTCTTAAAGTTGGGCAGTGGCAATAAGGATGGAAAGATGATTTAGATTGAGAATTTGAAAGGACTTTGTGATTTGTGATTAGTAAAAGGGCAAGGAGGAAGAAATTGAGAAAGGCGTACAGCTAATGGTTTAGGTAAATGGGAAGTAAAATGGCCCCATTCACCAAGATTGAAAATATAGGATGTGTCAGAAAAGGCCAACTTAGTTTTCACTTACTCCTGTGCAAAGAGCTATTGCTGGAAAATGATTTCCTAGCCAAGTAACATATTTCCACAATGGCTTACCTTGTATCTAGAACTTTTAATGACAAATTAGCAGAGGTCACATACATGGCTCTAGGAAGTGGGAGCTGCTTTTTCATTTTCTCTTTTTGCTTATGACTGCATGGCCATCTGTCACTAAGGAACAGCAGCACATAAGAACAAAAGGGCTGGGTCTCTGAACTACTGTGTGGGGAAAAATGTTTATTTACCAGGAGATTGTTGCTAGAGAAAGAATTGTGCTACTGTATACTTTATGATGTACATGTCTTTTGTTTGTTTTTTAAAATAATGTCTACTATAACTCTGATTCAGGGAGGAACAGATTTCTGAGTGATAAGGTTGACATGTTGAGCTTGATTGACAGTCTTGTGAAAACTTCTTGGTCTAGGTGATGGTGTGTTTTAGGCATTCATAGGGACAGGCTGTAGGCCAGCTGGTGCTTTGAGTCTTTAGTGCATAGGTCTCCACTGAATGCATCCACATATACAGTTCTAAGAGAAAGGGTTAGAATTAGTTGCCTGCTTCCAGAGAAGCCACAGCATTTCAGCAAGGCAGAAAAGAGACTAAGAAATTTAGCAAGAAGCTTGGAGGAATACTAGTAGAACATTGTCAGAGGAAACAGAAGGGGTGCTTTCTGGGGTAGGGGGTCACATTCTCCCCAATATGAATAATATAGATGTACCTTCTAAATGGAGCTGTAAACAGATGAGAGGGATTAAGGTACAAGTAAACTCTGACAACATCAATGTCATCATATATTATACACTCATGTACTTACATGTATCATGTATAGCTTTAGGTACATAGAAAAGAGCTGGTTTCTGGAGGCTTTAAATAACTCAGAACCTTGATGTTATTTGTCCCCATCCCTTCTCCTTCTGGATTGAGCTCCCTTCTTCCTCCCCAGTCGGAGTCCCTTTCCCATTTTTCTCTTTCCTCCTCCACAGTAGAGAATGTGATTAAGATAGAAGATAAATGAAGTCACTTTCCTACATAAAATGTAAGGAATGAGAGGTTCTTTGAAATTAGCACACTAATTGAAAAGGGGCTGTCTTTTCTTACCTTAAAAGATGTCAAAGAAGAAAAAGATCTATACATTTCTAGATCACAGATACAAAGATTAAAAATAAAAGACCCTTATGTGTGTGTATGTATATAGAATATAGACTGTATATAACGGTGTCACTGCCTTTGCTAGGACAGTACACATGAAAAGAGAAGAAAGATGATGCAGCACTTCTAATCTTAGCAAGTATGACTTGCTCTCCTGGAGAGCGAAGGAAGTTTCTTTTCTTTTGTGTGGCTTCTGCGGTGGTTTGGATGAGAATGGCCCCATAGGCTCATACTTTTGAATATTTGGTCCCCAGTTGATGGAACTCTTTGCAAAGAAAGGAATAGGAGGTGTGACCTTGTTGGAGGGGGTGTTTTCTTCACTGAAGACAGGCTTGAGGTTTCAAAAAAACATCATCCCTAGTCTTTCTGCCTCCATCTTTTGAATCAAGATGTAAGTTCTAGCTGTTCATGCTGCCATGTCTGTACTCAGCCATCTTGAACTCTTCAAACTCTAAAACCATATAATCCCCCCCCATACACACACACATCAAATGCTTTCTTTCATAAGTTGCCATGGTCATGGTGTTTTGTCACAGCAATAGAAAAGTAACAGAAACTGGGATCAGGGAGTGGGTTATTACTGTGACAGACCTGACCATGCTGGTTTTTGGAGGAATGTGGAAAACTTTCAGACTCTGGACTAGGAAAGTGGTTGAATGCTGGTAGCAAGGGTTAATGAGTAGGTCATCCTCATAGGGATTGCAAGATAATATTGCAGAGAACAATATAGACTACGGAGGCTCAGCTCAAGAGATTCCAGGGAGGATACTATTAGCAACTGGGTTGGGCATGGCCACAGGTGTGTATGTGAGGTGGGGGATTTAGGCTGGATGGAGACAGGCTCTCTCTCTTGCTGCTGGTCGGGTCACAGGGAACAGCCTGGGAGATTCTTGGAGCTGGAACCTGAGGCAGCCACCCACCTCTTGTGTAAGTGTAATCTCTCCAAATAAACTTCATGTAACCTGTACTAAGTCTAGTGAATCTAGATTCCCACATGATAAGCAGTAACTCTTGTACAGATCTACAATGAAAAAGAAATACAAAATGTACAGTTTGTAGAGAAAATGGGTACAGGAAATTTAATATTAGTGCCTAGGCTTGTGCTGAAAGAGATGACATTAAAGAATGAAATAAAAGCAGGAGTGTTCCCAGGGCAAGATTGAATCCAGCTAAGCTTCCTACTTGTAAAAAGAAAGTCCTGAAGAAGTTTCTGCTCCTAAAAAGCTAATGCAAACGTGATTCTAGGGATCCAGGACCCATCTCAAGCAGGCAATTGAATTTGGCAGTGTTGTCTATTTGGTTCTGGCCTTAGAATCATTAAGGCTACAACAATAAAGGGGTTTGGAATCTACCTCCATGGCTAAGGAGAGATATGGAGGCCAGGCAGTATGTGGCAAGGCAGGCCCTACATGAAGGCCCTGAGAGATAGTTATGTGAAGCTGGGGACGTTAAGCTTGGATTACATTGGAGATCACAAAATGTTGGAAATGCCAGAGCCGTGAGACATCTGGCTCTGCTGCTGCACACAGGGAGTGGAAAGAGCGCAAGAAAGAAAGATGTTTCGCAGGCAGTAAGGCTGGAAGGGAAGATCATTTCAGCCCCTTGCCATCAGACATGGATCTATAGAATTTGGAGTTAGCTCTGCTAGGTTTTGGTCTTGGCTCTGTCCAGTATTTCCTCACTATTCCCCCTTCCTCCCTTTTGCAATAGCAATGCATATTCTGTGCCATTGTATGTTGGATTACATACAATGTATTACATACATACATTGTATGTAATTTGCTTTTTTGAGTTTTACAAGGGATTACAGTTGAGAGATTGCCTTGAGTGTCAGAAGAGACCCTGGTCTTTTAAATAGTGTTGAGACTGTGAAAGACTATATGGACTTTTGAAGTTGATATGGCCACAAGCCTATGGGAGGCAGGAAGTGGAATGTGGTGGTTTGAATGAGAGTTGCCCCTATAGGTTCATATATTTGAATACCTTGATCACAGAGTTGGTGGAACTGTTTGGGAAGGATTAGGAAGTGTGTCCTTGTTGGATGATATGGGTCACTGCATACAGGCTCATGCCATTTCCAGTTAGCTTGCCTGCCCCCCCCCCGTGTGTGTGTGTGTGTGTGTGTGTGTGTGTGTGTGTGTGTGTGTGTGATGGTTGTGTGTGTGATGAGAACTCAAAATGTAAGTTCTCATCTTTTCCTATCGCCATATTCCACCATCATTGGCTCTAACCCTCTGAAGCCACAAAATTTAATGCTTTCTTTTACACGCTGCCTTGATCATGGTGTTTATCACAGCAATAAAAAAGTAAGTAGGACAGCTAGCTATTTTTCATGAGCAGATTTGGTATGGTCATTGGAGCGCACACATGCCTTTGTAGCCATGTACATATTGGGTTGCTATATACAAGTTTGGAGATGGGTTGCATGGTGTGACTCAACCATTTCTTGTTGATGCAAGTTTAGAGCTTGTTCGTGTCAAGAGCTGAATAGGAAAGTCTTTTTAAATGATAAAATGGTTAGGGAAGGGATGTTCTTCTTGTACTACCTCAAGGCCTCACACTGGTGTGGACTTCTGTTCTGGGTGGTTTTCAGGTTTGCAGTTTACACTGAGTGGAACAAGCTTGAGATTTTTACTGGTTTTGGATTGGAAATAGTGCACGTTACTTCTGCTCATGGCTATAAATTAAATTCTCTACCATGTCTACATCAAACTCAAGACATGTTTAGAAGTGCAAACTGGCTTCACATTCAAGAGGAAATGAAGGCAGCTAGACAGTATCTCCTTTGCTCATCTATGGCCCCATGTCCCACTAAAAGACACAGAAATCACTTCTTTCAGTCCATGTTGATTGTCATTTAGTCCTAAAGTAAGTCATATCATCTGCTGTATAGTCTGTCATATAGTAAGTTATATCACCTGTCATATAGTAAGTCATATAGTCTGCCATATAGTCAGTCATGTAGTAAATCATATAGTCTGTCCTATAGCAAGCTATAAAGGGAGCCTTTTAGTTTATGCAGACTGTTCCATAGTCTGTCAGCTATAAAGGGCACCTCAGACACTCAGCAGGGACACCTGTAACCACATTCTCCCATCAGATTTTATGAAAATCCAGAGTAGAACAAAATAAACCCGGTTATCTAACCCTTTTAACTTCCTAGAAATTAGGAAACATTGGTTTTTAAAAACAAGAAAGGAAACAAAAAACATTAAGTATGTAAAAAGTAATGAAATTACCACCACCTGTGTGTTTTATAGATAACTGATAATTCTAAGCTTTGATTATATTTTTAAAAGAAAAAGTAGTAACTGATACTGTTAAATTTTTGTTTGAATTAGAAATAAGAGAGGCACAAGATGAGACTATTAGACATATTAACCAGTTTATTATAGGCCTGGCAGAGTAGGGAGCCTAAGAGAAAAGAGAAACAGGGTAAATGGCTGACCACCATGGCTGGTTGCCATAGAGAGAGAGAGAAGAGAAGCTGAAGCAGACAGAGAAGAGGAGAGAGAGAGAGAGAGAGAGAGAGAGAGAGAGAGAGAGAGAGAGAGAGAGAGAGAGAGAGAGAGTAAATGGTGGGCAGGGGTCTGTCTTTTAAAGGGGTCCTCTGCACCTGCGTGCAGACTTAGTTCCCATGGAATCCTGGGCTGACCAGGGTACTGCCCGTTCTGCCAGGTAACAGAGGCAAGCCAGCATAATGCCTGAACCTTTCAGATACCCTACCTTAAAAAACAAAACAGGGAAAGTGTAGCATACCATATCTCCCAGTACTTTAGTATCTTGCATTTGTTTAACTATATACACCATTGACAGCATGAGGCCTTTCCTTTTGCTAGCAATGCAGTTCTTATCAAGTGTCTACTCTGCTCTTGGTGTTTCTAAGCCAACTGGAATTTAAATTTAGTAGGATATTTTTTCTTTGTGTAATTGTCTTTGTTGAGTGAAAGTAATATAAAGCAAAAGTTCCAGAAAATGAATTGGTGGTATTGGTTGGAAATGTGACCAGTGTTATGAATACTTTGGCTTGTTATAATTTTGATTCTATTTTCTAGATCCCAATGGAAGGAAGAGGAATGTGTCCTTTAAAAGGGAGGTCAATGTCTACTGAGAAAATCTGTGAGTGTAACTATGTGATAACTTTATTATTTTAGAAAAGAAAATAGAAATCAAATTTTAAAGATTTTACCTGCAAGCAAATATTTAAGTTATTTTAGAATAGACTACAGTACAGTTGATTCCTTAAAATTGTTTTTTATAATAGTCATGATGAACACATACAATGTAATTTACAGTTTCACAGGTAGTTCTGTACTCAACTGTAGTTTGAGACAATACAACTGTCCTTTAGAAAATGGTCCCTAGAGGTCACTATTGTCCTATTTATTTATTTATTTATTTATTTATTTATTTATTGCACAGTTTTCCTTTTTCACCAGGTATTGTGTTTTGAGGGTCATACATTTTGGCATTCGTGGCTTTCACAGATTAGTTTTTCTGCTGTCTAGCATTCTTTGTAT
The DNA here is from genome assembly GCF_003668045.3 of Cricetulus griseus. Lineage (NCBI taxonomy): Eukaryota > Metazoa > Chordata > Mammalia > Rodentia > Cricetidae > Cricetulus > Cricetulus griseus. Next base: position 387,809,481 of record NC_048595.1, read on the forward strand.
CAATATGCTCTACTTTATTCATGCATCTTCTGGCAGCAGATATTTGTACTATCTTCAATATTTTGTCCTTGATTATTGTGACCATTGTTGACATTACTAGAACACACATATGAAAGTTCTTGGGTATATTTCTAGGACTAGAACCACTTTGCATATGATGCATATTTATTACCTTTCTAAGTAATGCAAATTTGCTTCCAAGAGTCTAAGTGTCTACTTTAGCCTTCCATAGGCAGCAGGTAAAAGGCATGTATCCACCTGTACCATGTCAACCTTTTATCTTTATTTAAACCTAATAATTCATGGTAGTTTTAAGTTTTTATTTTTCTGATTAGATCACTTGGGCAGCCATGTTCCATGTTTTGCTCATGTTACATTTTGTTTAGTTTTTGGAGTCAAGATCTCACTGTGGTCCATGATCACTCTGCCTCAGCCTCTCAGCAGCTGGAGAAGAGATGCTGGTGAACATGCCACACTGCCCAGTGCTGCTTTTAAGATGCTTGCTTCTCATTAAGGAATGTGTCTTTTATAGTCTACATCAGGCTGCATCTGTGTTGCCCTATGTGTCTTTTTATAAATCTTGCATACTAATTGTTTTTATAAAACTTGTGTATGCCAGTGATTTGAATCAGTGACTTTTTGTTCATAAAAGTGTAACTACTAGGTATGTCTTAGGTCTTTGGTCCTAGCATAGGTCTTCTGGTTACTTGGTCTGCTAGGATACTTAGAAACCCTTGTGAACTGATCCAATTTTTATTAATTTACTTACTTTTAAATTATCGTGAAAATGGAGCCAGGTGTGGTGGATTACCTTTAATCCCAGAACTCAGGAGGCAGAGTTCAGTCTGGTCTACATAGTGAATTTCAGGAGAGCCAGAGCCACATAGTGAAATCTGTCTCAAACAAAAACAAAACAAAACAAAAAAACAAACAAAAAAACCTCTTAAATTACCATAAAAATCAATGGCTTTTTGTATGGCATTATTAGACTCTATTTTTTAAGTTAAAAGAATTTTTCCCTTTTATTACAGTTTCTCCTTCCTCTATTCATCCCAGTTTCTCTCCACATCCTCCTCCCATCCAGATCCATTTCTTTCTATCTCTCATTAGAATACAAACAGGTTTCTAAGGACTAATAATATAATAATATCATGAAATAAAATAACACCGCATAAAATAAAAACTACTACATCAGATTAGGCCAAAAACAAGCAGAAGGAAGTGAGCACAAGAGACAGAGGTCACTTGCTAGCACTCAGGAATTCTATGGAAACACTAAACTGGAAGCCATAGGATATGTACAAAGGACCTATAGGGTAGAAGGATTGAAGAGAACAATATTTAAATATAAAACAAAAGATAACAAATTGTAAGACACATTTTTAATAAAAAAGGAAACTCCCTGACATGAAATTATAAGATAAGGAACCTCCGAAGATGCTTGTGAGTTCATTTTCTGTTGGCCATCTACTGCTGGACATGCAGCCTGAACTTATGTGTAGTTTGTTTCCCCAGTGAAACTCCCTTGGAGAAAAGTAAATTTTCATTTGAAAGTGGTTACAAGTTGGAGATAGCTTCTGGGTTAGGGATGAGGACATGTGTCTACTTCTCCTATCAGCTCTAGGGTCCCATCTGGTGCAGGCCCATGCAGGCCCTGTGCATGCTGCTCAGTCTCTGTGAGTTCATATGTGTGTTGATCATGTTGACTTAGAAGGCCATGTTTTCTTGGTGTCCTCCATCCCCTGGGCACTTATACTTTTGCCTCCTCTTCCATCAGGTTCCCTGAACCCTGAAAGGAAAAATTGACAGGGTTGGACATGGTGGATTACTTTCTAGCTCAATTTCATTATTATATTCTCTCATGAAATATATTCTTTCCTTTATTCTTATGGATGGAATTGTTTTTCTCATTCTATTTACTTTAAACATTTTTTTTTCATTACTGGCTTGGTTTTCATGAGTTATCTTAGTTTGTACTTATCTTGAAATGTTATTTCTCTACAAATTTTAAGAAGTCTTTCTGGATATAGTAATTGTGATTGACAGTTAATTACTTTCTAAGCTGACAAGAGATGTGGTATTTGTCTGCTCTTTCTGCCTTTGTGTATAAGTTGGAATTTTTCTTTTTAAATTTTTTTTGTGTGTGTTTAACATCCTAATTGTGTGTCACCATGGAGAGGTTCTTCTCTGTTCATGCCTATTTGGGGCTTTAGATTTAATCCACCACACTTTTGGGCAGCCATTTCTTTCTCTGGATTTAGTAATTGTTCTGCTGTAATTTTTTTTGAACAGATCATCTATGCCTTTAGATTTTAGTTACTACTTCTACCTTATGGATTCTTGGGTTTTACCTTTTGACCATGTCCCAGTGTTCTTGAAAATTTTAGTTACATTCACTTTGCTTTCTCTTTATATGTATTGTAGTACTTTTTGTCTTAACTTGTCCATCTTTGATATTTTCTTTGTGTGGTCTTATCTGTTGATAACTCCCTCTGTGTTATTATTTGATTTTGATTCTTCTATTTCCCAATTTTCTGTTAGGCTCACTTTTTTTCTTTCTCTCCTTCTTCTTTCCTTCCTTCCTTTTCCTTTCGTCTTTCCATTTCCTGGCTCAAGTTCTCCTCCATGCTTACAAGTCTCTTCCAAATTACTGATGGTTTCATCTACTTTGGTAATTTTCCTTCTTTCCTAGTCTGTGTTTGTTTGCTTACTTCATTTATTTAGTGTGGGTTCTGGAGAGTTGTCTTACTTGACTTTCCATTGCCTGCTGTTCTTTAAAGGGAAGCTAGCTGCAGTAAAGATGCAAGGATCCGACTACAGTCCAATGTCAGCTTCTACTGAAATTCAGAGACAGAGGTGCCAGAGTAGTCTGTGGGGAAATTGAATTTATAGTGTTTTAGAGCAAAGAGTTCTTTTGAGGAAATAATGGGGAAAGGGACAAGAAAATAAAGTAAGAATGAGGAGGTACATGTAAGTGTACAGTGTGTTGCTCAGTAGGTGTAGAGAACGAATGGTCAGAGCCGTCTGTCTGGGAGGTACCAGTCAAAACACAACAAAGAAACAATCAAAGTACAAAAATGTAAATTTTGTTTTTTGGTTTCTCAAGACAGGGTTTCTCTGTGTAGCTTTGGAGCCTATCCTGGCACTTGCTCTGTAGACCAGGCTGGCCTCGAACTCACAGAGATCAGACTGCATCTGCTTCCTAAGTGCTGGGATTAAAGGCATGTGCCACCAATGCCTGGCCAAAAATGTAAATTTTCATAAAAAGATGAAATTTAAGAAGTGCCATGCCCTGCATGACACTAGGGATTGACCTAACTGGGCCAACGAGAGTGAAGAAATGACAGACACCTAACAGAAAAGCTGGGGTGGGGTGACTGTGCACTCTGATGGAGTACATACCAACAGACCTGGAAAACCAGCATTTCTTTTAGACATCTGAATTGAGGAGGAAAGGTTTTCATACAGCTGAACAAGGAGTCAGGTGTGTCCGGTTTTAGTTGAAGGTCTCTGTGGGGGAGCAGTCCTTAACATCAGGAGGGAGATGCTTCAGTCAGTATGTTCCTGCATACACTGTCAGTACTGAACGCAGACCAGGAATGGTTTGCTATTTCATGGGTCTGAGGCATTGGAGTCCTTGACATGGCTGTGCTCATACCACCCATGAGTTTGAGACTTCAACCGTTCTGTACACATTCACTCAGGAATTTTGTGCATTATTCTAATGGCCATGACCCAGGTAAACACAGGCTGGAAGGCCTTCCACACTAGCACAGAACCTCAGTCACAGAATTACATTTCTGCAAAGGTGCTTAAATTATCAGCAACAAGGTCTTACCTTCATTTTTGTCATCACACCCTCCACTACAGGTTAGATCCATGCAACAGACAGGCTTCTTCCTTGCTGAGCCCTATGAACAGAAAATGGCCTTAGATTACACAGTTAGGGATCATATCAATGGTCACTTGTCTTCAGTTTTCTTTTTCATCATAAATAACTGTCCACATCAAAACTTTAAGCTTGGCACATCTCTAAGTGCTGTTTGTTATGGTAGTGAAACTTGGATGTCTTCTACTTTGCTAGAATGTGAGTGCTACCATCCTTCATGAATGGACACTTTATTTCAGATCTGGAGTCTTCGCAGAGCAGCCAGTCTGCCAGCTACTCTCCACGGCCAACCGAGAGTACGTTCAGCTCCAGTTCTGACTTGGTAAGTCACTGCTTTGGGGATTATTAATATATGCTGTATTAATTTTGGATTTTTTTTCTTTTTTTGCATTGAGGAGAGTTGAGCCAATAGTGGAAATAAAAATTACATAAACAAAAATGATTTTCAAAGTTAAAAATTTTTAAGGGTAAAAATGTCAGAAGATGTAAACAAAAAGTAAAAGCAAGTATTTGAGCATTAGTGATATACATTTACAGGGATAGTGAATATATTCTTATAAAAACTTCTTATCGCCTGGTCTCCAGAGTGAGTGCCAGGATAGACTCCAAAGCTACACAAAGAAACCCTGTCTTGGAAAAAACCAACCAACCAAACAAACAAACAAAACAAACAAACAAACAAAAGCTTCCTATTGAGATTATAAATATGCACACACTTTGATATATATGTGCACAATGTATCATATAGAATGTATACAGTTAAACATTATATATTGTATATTTATTTTAAATGGTTTTATTGATTTATTTTAATTTAAAATATAGAATAACCATGTAAACATTAAAATACAGTCTCAAGGCTTATAAAATAAGGTAAACTGCCCAGCGTTGTTGAAGACTGAAATCACAGTAGAGTGACATGTTATATTCTGAGTGGGAACTGTGTCACTTCTGATAAGCCATGTTTAAGTGAAAATTTCCTTCCTTCACTCCTTACCCTTATTTCTCCTGATCTGGTCTCTAGTTTCCCATCCAGACTGTTTGCTAAGGATACCAGTGACTTCTGTACTTCCATACTGTTTTATTACTTTAACAGCATTTCAAAAGCAACTTGGGGAAGACAGGAATTATTTGGCTTAAATGTCCTGATCATATCTGACCACTGAGGGAAGTCAGGGCAGGACCTCAAGCAGAAGCAGAGATGGGAACCATGGAGGAAGGCTGCTTACGGGTTTGCTCTGCATGGCCTGCTCAGCCTGCTTCTTATACAGCCCAGAACCTCTGCCTCTGGTGGCCCCATCCACAGTGTGCTGCTCCTCCCACCCCACCAGCCACATCTATCATTAATCAAGGGAAAATCATATAGACCTTCCTACAGGCAAGCTGATGGAGGTATTCCCTTAATTAATGAAGGCCCTCTTCCTAGATGGTTCCAGCTGTGTCAAGTGGACTAACCAACCAACACACAGCCTTTTTTGATGGAAATTATTTCACCTTTCTAAAACATTTCTGTGAGGATTAGGGTTTAGCTCAGTGTTAGAGCTCTTGCCTTCAGTCAATCCCCACTACCATAAACAAATAAAGAGGGTTTTGTCTCTGCTTCTGCATCAAGATGCTGTGTTACCTTCCCCAACCCCCGGACCATTGCCACCTTATGCTCTACCCTCCTTTCCTCTGCCCTTCTCCCTGCACGATGCTGTGATGACCAGGGCTCTGTACAGAACCTTCTGTCATCCTGTGTGCTAAAGCTACAATGGTGTTGCACATCTTAGAATGATGGTTGTGCTGCTTGATGACTTTAGTTTTGACCCATATTTAAACGTTCTTTTCAACATTTCTTGGGTAGTGAAGAGCATCTCTACCCTTTTGTACTTTGAACTGAATCCTCTTTTAAATTTTTCTGGTTATCCCATATCAATAGATATTCCAGTATACCCACGTGTTCATTTCAAAATCCTCACTCTGCCTCCTCCCAGTCATTTACTTCACGTGAGCAATTTCTAGTTTACCTATTTCTCACTAGAAACCTACTCTATGTTCCCACTAGTTTGTTATTGAATGATTGTGGGTGCTTCTCAAAAGATCTTAGTATTTTGCTTTTGCCCCAAAGTCTTCTCCGGGTAGCAAAGTTCATGACTTTCTAAGAACACACATTCAATCCGGGTAATCTCATTCAATGGGTTCCTGTTTTACTAACTCATCTACACTCCTTACAGCACCCCTGACTCTGTGAAAGCTGGCTCTTGACTGCATAGAATAGTCTCCCTTCCATGTCCTAATCTACACACACTGGTTTGCCAGTTTCTTCTCTGCTTTGGTTTTATGATGTCCCACTTGACATTTGTTGGCCCTACTTCCTGAGCTAATGGAGTCCTATTCAGACAGTTCTTTCATACACTTACACCTTGCAGGGTACCCTGCTTTCTTCACTGTTTCATACTGAGGTCTGTGATCCATTCTTTTATATATTTGGCCTCTTGTGTCTCATCTTAGTTGTGTTTCAAGTGTCAGTATTCTTGCAGTGAGTTCTTCAGAGGCTCCCCAGTCTAAAGAAGGCCTCATAGCTACATTTGCAACGTGGTTCATTCTTTCTACTTTTCTCAGTCTATTCAGGTGTATGATTGCTTGATGAATTTCATGTTTACCTCTGTAATGTATGTCTAAGCAAGCAGCATCTCTGTTCTATGTGAGTGCAGCCTCATGTTGACAAGATGAGATGCACAAGTCTCACTCTCTCCAGTTTGTGTTTAACTAACTTATGTGCATTTCTTGGGCTACTTTTGCTTCCTGGTGTCAGTCTGCCAGATGCTAGATCTAATTTTAGTTTTTTGTAATTCAAACATTGTCTTTCTACTGCCCAGCTTGAATAGTCAGTATGTGTTTTATCTTTCTTCACCATGGTAGTGATTGAAATGCTAGCTTCACACACTCTTGGCAAGCATTCTACTACTGAGCTATAATCCCAGCAAACAATATATTTTAATTACAACATCCAAATGATATTTTCATAAAATTATTTATGAATCATTAAATTTATTTATAAATTTGAGAAATGGAAGGCAGCAAAATTTGTCCCTTTATGAAAAGTTGCAGTATTTACTGTAACCATTCAATTTCCAGTGATCTGATACCTTCGTTTCATGGGATGAACCTAATAACAGTTATGTAACAAATGTTTCACTAAGGAGCCAATGAGTGATCAAGGTTACACTTAGTAACTGCTCCCTGGGAACATGTTACTGCTGTGCCCTTTTTAAGTAGTTGAAGACTGCTGTGGCAGAATGAGGCCTGTGACAGCAGTACTGAGAAGATGACAGATAGCTCTTCACTTTTGCATTTATAGCAGTGACAATTGTCATTGCTATTTTAAAACCCATAGCTTTCTGGGGAGCCGTGGGAGAGTCTTTGACTAATCTTTGATGTTATATCTGCTTTGATTTGTAACTTACCAACTTCTCTTCAATTTTCAATAATTTCCTATACTCTGAATTCGAAGACTGCTTTGAAATAGCCATTTTTAAACTTACCATAGATTTCTTTCATTTCCTTTAGATATCTGAAGACGAAGATCAGATGCAGCAGCAAACTGAAGAGTCAATTAAGAAAGCCACAGAAACAACTGATACTTTTTGTCTCGAGAGGGTGGAAGAGCATTTAGGTGACATAATGGTGAAAGACAATGTCAAAATTCATAAACAGAAAGATAATTTTCCCCAGTCTTCAGTGAAGAATACTGATACATTTCCAGTGTCTCAGTACAATTCAGGACACATCTCACAAAACAAGACCAGTAATGACTGTGTGCTTCAGGCTGGAAGATGTGACTTAGGGGTACAGACAGAGAATGAGCTGCTTATGGGGACAACGGCAGATGTTGCCATACAGTGTACCATAATTTCCCAGTGTTCATGTAAACGTAGTCCTGATGTTCCTGTAACAGAGGTCCCTTCCCTTCATAAGGCTGCCAGCTGCAGTGACGCTATTACAGCACATACCACTGGAGGGCAGGAAACACTTGCAGATAACTCACTCTAAAATCTCAGTTTAGGATGTATTGTTTATTTAACCTTGGATGGCAATAGGAGGTGTTTACAGCTTTATTAATGTAATAAGTAATGAGGCTGAGGATAAAAGGGGGATTTCTAATTTCTGATGTTTTAACTTTAGTATTTCTGTTTTTAATATTTTATGTAGGCATTTCTTGAAGAGCTTTATTTGTAGAAATTTACATATATATGCTGCCATTTCCACATTTATATGTTGCCATTTTCATCCTTATTTTGATTAAAAAAATATATAACTTCTTTATTTCTGTTGATAATTATTCTAAATCTTGATATAGTTAAATTGTTTACAAATGTTCTCAGGGTACCCGCTGGCCATGCCAGCCAAGGTGCTCTTCAGACCTTCCCTCTCCCCCTCTCCTCCACATCAGTCCCTTTCTGTGCTGCAGCTCTGGACAGACCCCTGCTGCAGCTGCCCCTTCCTCTCTGCCCATCTCCAGAAGACCACATGGATATCCCTACAGCCTTTCTCACCACGGTATCCTCCTCTAGTCTCAGCCTCCAACTCCTTCAGGCACTCCCTGCAAAACCAGGAGCCACACAGGTCAGGGAAGCAGGCAGATGCTCTTCAGATCTCCACTCTCCTTCCTTTGCTCCAAATCCAATCCCCAGAGTCATCCCAGCTCTGTAGCAGACTATCAGCTGTCGGTGCTCCTCTCTTGGCCCCATTTCCAGGAGACTAGGCTGATTCTAGTGTGGCACAAACTGCTTTTCTCATTCCTGTGAACTTCCTCAGCCCTAGACCCCCAAGCCAATCTCCACCTCTAAGTGTCAGTTTCCAATACCAAGAAACACAATGGGACTTCCCCATCCCCAGTGGCCACACTTGACAGGATCTCAGAAGCATTCCCCACCAGACAACCCATAGCCACCACACTTTACTAAGAACCAGAAATGGCAATAGGAACTAAGGAACAAAATACCCACCCAAGAAAGACAAAAACCAGATAGCAGCACCTAGAATTACAATCACTCCAAACTCAGATGCCTGGACACCAGTATAAAAACACAAACAACAACAGCCAGGACAATATGTCTTCCATAGAGTCCAGCTACCCCATTACAGTAGGTCCTGAGAAATGCAATATAGCTGAAGCACAGACAATGACTTCAAAATAGCTTCATAGAAAAGGTCCTCATAGAAGACATGAACAAATTCATTAAAGAAATCTATGAAAGCACACACACACACACACACACAAACACACACACACACACACACACACACACACACACACACACACACACACACACCCCAAACAAAAAACCAGTGGAATGAAATGAAGAAAACAATTCAAGACTAGTAAGTGGAAATAAAATCAATAAAGAAAACAGGAAATGAAAAATTCAGGAACTCAAATACAAACCTCAGTGGTAAGCTTCACCAATAGGATATAAGAGGTGGAAGTAAGAATCTCAGTCACTGAAAACATGATAAAAGAAATGTATACCTCAGTTAAAGGAAATGTTAAATCTAAAAAAGTCCAGACAAAACATCCAGGTAATCTGGGCCACTGTTAAAAGACCAAATCTATACTTAGTAGGAATAGAGGAAGGAGAAGAAACACATGTCAGAAGCACAGAAAATATTTTCAATGAAATCATAGAAGAAAATTTCTCCAAGCTAAAGAAAGAGGTGCCTATCAAGGTAACAAGAAGCATACAGAACACTAAATAGAAATTCCCCATGACACACAATAATCAAAACACTAAGTGTACAGAACAAAGAGACTTTAAGAAACTTCAAGGGAAAAAGACCAAATAACATATAAAGGCAGACCTACTAGAATAACACCTGACTTCTCAAAGGAGGCTCTCAAAGCAAGAAGGATCTGGTAAGATGTGTACAAACTCTTAAGAGACTATAGATGCCAGCTCAGACTACATACCCAGAAAAACTTTCAATCACAATAGATGGAGAAAAGAGATATTCCATGATAAAACCAACTTTAAGCAGAATCTATCTAGCTCTATAGAAAGCACTAAAAGGAAAACTTCAACTTGAAGACGCTAACCACACCCAAGAAAACATAAGAAATATATAGTATCAGACCAGCAAACCAAAAGAAGAAGGGATCCCATATCACCACAACAAAATAATGGGAATCAACCAACATTACTCATAGATAACTGTCAACATCAATGATCTCAATCACCCATTAAAAAGACACAGACTGACAAAGTGGTTGTGAAAATAGAATCCACCCTTCTGCTGCATCCAAGAAACACACCTTAACATCAAGGATAAATATCACCCCAGGGTAAAAGCATTGAAAAAGTTATTCCAAGCAAATTGACTAAAGCAGCCAGTCTAATTTTAATATCTGACAAAAGAGACTTCAAACCAAATCAATCAAAATAGATAGGGAAGTTGTCAAACTCAAAGGAAAAATCCACCAAAAGGATATTGCAATTTTTAACATCTATGCACCAAACACAAGGACACTCAAGTTTACAAAAGAAACACTATTACAGGTTAAACCACTTATTGACCCTCACACAGTGAAACTGGGTAACTTTAGTACCCCACTCTTACCAATAGACAGGTTATTCAGACAAAAACTAAAGAAATGCTGAAGCTATCTGCCATCATAAACCAAATGAATCTAACAGATATTTACAGAACATTTCACCCAAACACAAAAGAATATACCCTTTTCTCAGAAGCTAATGGAACTTTCGCCAAAATTTAACACATATGTGGACACAAAGCAACTCTCAACAGATACAAGAAAACTGAAATAACCTGCATCCTACCAGAACACCATGGATTAAAGCTGACTATCAACAATAACTGAAACAACAGAAAGCTTACAAATTCATGGAAGATAAAAGAAATCACTGATGAATGAAAAATGGGTCAAGACAGAAATTAAGAAAGAAATTAAAAGCTTCCAAGAACATACTTGTACTTATAGGACACAGTGAAGGTAGTTCTAAGAGGCAAGTTCAGTAGCACTGCCTATGTAAAAATATTGGAAAGATCTCATGCTAGTAACTTGACAGCACATCTGAAAGACATAGAACAAAAAATTACACACAAAAGGAGTAGGTAGCAATAATTGATTAAACAGGGTTGAAGTCAATAATGAAACAAAAAATTGTGTTTTTTTTTAGATAATCAATACAATTGACAAACCTGTAGCCAAATTAACTGAAAGACAGTGAGAGAATATCCAAATTAACAAAATTAGAAACGGGAGGAGATGGGGACAAGCCAGCGAACCATAAAGGCATACTTTAAAAACCTGTATTCTACCACATTGGAAAATCTAAAAGAAATGGATATTTTCTTGATATATACAATCTACAAAAGGCAGCCAATGGGGTAAAAACATAAAAGACACATCCTAAGTCATTCAAAATGATAGTCTTAAAATCAAATGAAGAGCAATTGACCAGAAAAAAATGGTGTGTGTGTGTGTGTGTGTGTGTGTGTGTGTGTGTGTGTGTGTATGTGTACAGCATGTGTGTGGAGGTTAGGGAAAAATGTGTGGGAATGGCTTTTCTTCTACAATGTGTGTCCGGGGGATCAAATTTAGATGATCAGTTTCAGTGGCAGGAACCCTTAGTCACTGTGCTATCTTGCCAGTCCTGTCGTCATTTTTTAATGGATGTGCCCCAGTGACCTTTCTCCACAGACAGAATCAAGCAGAAATAATCTCACGGGATTTCCAAGATTGAGCATATGCACTAAGAAGACCTATATCAGTAATGTAGAGATGGTATTGGTGGACAGTTTGTGAACTCTAATCTATCTGAGCTCCATTGAGCTGTTTCCATTTTCGGAAAGCTATATCTATAAAAGAGGCTGAGAAACATGACAATTCTAGTGTGAAATATCATAACTTAGACAGACATTTTAAATATTTCAGATATCCCTCCCAGTGTTTTTAGTTCTCTTAGGGTTGAAATAGCTTGCTCATGCTGAGAATATGGGTTCTTTTGTCACATGTTTTAAGAGCTAACTTTGTTGGCTGCTATTGTGACTCATTCATTAGCTTTTAAATCACATATTGATAGTGGATTATTTGTCTTTAATTGATTATGAGGAAGTACTTCATTTTTAGGTCAGGTTGTCAGTCATTGCTTTACCAAGCAACTTGTACTTTGAGATTACTCTTCAACTTTACAGAAAGCGACTCCCTCAAATTTACTAAATGCCATTTCTTGAATTGTTCACAATGGCTATAAGTGATGTTCAGTACCCTCACATGTGCAATCTTGCTGTGTATGTCACAGTCTAGGAGTCTTTTCTGAATTTTGTAGCTAGATTTACTGTGTATTTTCTTCTTTTTTATTTTATTTAGTTTTTAGAGACAGGGTTTCTCTGTGTAGCTTTGGAGTCTATCCTGGCACTCTCTCTGGAGACCAGGCTGGCCTCAAACTCAAAGAGATCCGCCTGCTTCTGCTTCCCAATTGCTGGGATTAAAGGCGTGAGTCACCAATGCTGGGCTACTGTGTATTTTCAAATGATCTTGACACACGCTGAAACTTGAAACATAAGATATGGCATAGTCAGACAGTGTATGTATACTTCTATTTCAGTCATATTTTCTATCATTAAATAAAGATACTTTATTGTACTCAGATAAAGCCTTCTTGAAGGTTTATCTTCAAAATATCTTTATAAAGTCTTTTTTAAAGTACAAAAAGTCTTTATACTTCCAAATATCATGTCACTGTGTGAGGAAAATGCCCCTAGGAATAATTTTTAATAGAATTCTGTTTGAGGAGCAGAAAGCAAATCTAGTCTTGTGGATTGCAGGAGTGACCAGGCTTCCCCAGTTCTCTCTGTGTGCACTGTAGTACAGTACTGTGCTGTATTGCCTTTTGCCAAAAGATAGACTCATTCTCTTCCTGGGAAATTTGGGTGGATATTGTTTTGTTTTGTTTTCATTTTTGAGTATGAAATCTAGTGAATGTGGCATTGTGACAATGTGAGTGTAGAACATACATGCTTTCCTTTTTCTTTGATTTCTGCTCCAGCTGTCATGCCTAAGCTGGGGAAAGCAATTTGAGAGATTAGAGACAATGTTCTCCACAGGAGCCACTAACTACCATGAGAAACTTGATTCAAGTTGTTGGTTAGATTGTGGTGGCTTGAATGAGAATGACCCTCATAGGCTCATATTTTTGAATACTCGGTCCCCTGTTGGTGGAGCTATTTAGGAAGGACTGGCTGTGGTCCTGTTGGAGGTGGTTGGTCACTAGAAGTGGGCTTTGAGGTTTCACAAGACTCAGGCCATTTCAAACTAGTTTGCTCATAGTTTGAAATGGGATAGACATGTCACCTTCCCTAAAAGTTATCAAACTAACAGGGGACAGATGTCCATTTTAAGTAAATATATTAAAAATTTCCAATTTCTTTTTTTTCTTTTTCTTTTTGGTCTATGTTTTGTTTTGGTAGGGCATTTGTTAATAATATAGTAAGGTTTGATCTATTCAGAAAATACAATTTTTTTTTCCATTTTAGGTCTGTTATTTTTTTTTCTTGAATGAAAACAATTTACATGAGGAAACCTGATTTGTTATATATAAACTACAATTTAATATTCACATGTAATATGCATAATCTTTACAGGAACAATGTAGTCTTAAATGTCCTTCAAGTGTTTTATTCCATGTATTTATTGGGGGTGGGGGCACATATCACAGCAAGCATGTGGAGGTCATAACTGCAGGAGAGGTTATTTCCTTCCACCATATGGGTCCACACGTAACAACTCATCTTGTGAGGCTGGTTGGCAAGCGCCTTTATCCCCTGAGCCTTCCTGGCTCAGCAAGTGAACTTTTAACTTTGTAGGAAACACAAACAGATCACCAAGTGTGCTTCAAATCTGTATTTTTTTTCTTTAAAGGATTGTTTTCATATGCCTTCTTTGTTTCATTAAGTTTAGCTCTATGTTGTATAATTATCCAATTGGACTGGGCCATAATCCTTTTTTTCTTAAATCATAGAAGGAAGAGTTTATTGAATTCTAGTTTATTATAGTTCCAGAGGGGCTAGAGTTCATGACCGTCATGGTGGGGAGCATTGTATTAGTCATGCAGACATGGCACTGTGACCATCATGGTGGAGGACAGGGCAGCAGGCACACCTGTCTCAGAGCTCAGAGACTTCTCAGCCATGGCCTTTCCTAGTCATTTTCCCAGAAGTTCTTTTTGGAAGGCATTATCTTAAGCTTTGTTGTGTTTACCTCAGCTGAAGTTTGCAAATTATGTTTTGCAACATTGAGGAAACTTCTTAGGTTTCCAGTCTGGCCATAGAAGGAGCTTAGCAGTCACATTCTGTCTTTCAAATCACAAGCTGAACTAAATGGACATCAGAAGCTCTTCTGTATATCAGGTAAGATCAAAGGAAAAGCAACTAGAATGATAGCCCAGATACAGAGTATCACAATGTACTGGGCCAGAAACTTCTGGAAGAAGCAATGCCTGAGTGGGCACTCCTATGCTGTAATTGGACAAGTATCTTAGTGTGGAAAACTGAAGGAAAACCCTCCAGGGACCCAGTGACAATGAGGACCCTCCTGTGATCCCTAGAAATTTTGAATTTCACGTCTACATAGCATAGTAGCGATATGTGGTGAGAACAGGGACTCCACTCCTTCATGCTTCTGGCAGGGAGGGAATAAAGTTGATATTTTGAATTATGGCCCACTGTCAGGAGAAACTGTTTATCAGTGTTCAACAGAAACCAACCTCAGTCTGCAACTGTCCACACTGTGGAGGGAGACACACAGTCCAGCTCCTACATCTACCTAGTCCCATGGAAAGTAGGAAAACAAGAGGCACCTGTGAGCACCATCATCGTGGCTCAGCACACACACACACTAAAAGACTTGAGATTGCTTCACTGCACATGCCCTATACCCCTTAAACCATTTCACTAAAGGCTTTGTATTGGAGTTTCTTTTACCTGGTGTATCATGTTTGGTTGTAGGGAGAGATTTTACCAGGTACCTGTGGCGCTGCTGTCAGGTCTCCCTTAGTAACAGGTGACAGGAATATACAGCCCAATTGCATGCATATCTGTTTCCATAGTCTTATGGCATGTGGATTGCTGCTGGTGAGGAGGTCTTGTTTCTTTGGGAAAGGAAAGATTTCTCTTTTGCCGCCTTCTCGTCATCATGGTTTCCAAACAGCATGGCTCTGTGCATGCATGCACCTAATCCACAAATGCACAAGCATTGGCTAATACAGGAGAAAAACTGTAGCTAGATTTTCTGGCATGAGAAGCAGCCTCCTGAGCTCTATTTTCCCACCTGGAAACTAAACAGTCCTTCAGGAACACTCCCTAGCCCTGCTTAGTTCCACAACAATTCGAGAAGAGGGAAGGAAAGTGTGTCTCAAGGGACTTCTTGCTCTTTGGCTATTTTCACACATATCAGCCTTCTAGAGGATGTCAGGAATGCTGCTTCCTTGACTGGCTATACTTTTCCTGCCCCAAAGGCTTCAAAGCACACAGTCCAACTTCTGGTAAATCTACCCCACCCTTCACACCCTTTTCCTGCAAGGGATTACACCACAAAGTTTCTGAACTCTCCTCCCAGCTCCTACCCAAGAGCACATAAGTTTTGGATTTGTAAGTTTCCCTCTGTTTTAACAGAATTGCATGACAAGTTAGATATTTGGGCTCAGTGTTTCCACAAGGGAAAGTACTTGTTCCATGGCTGAGGGTACACAAAGAATAGAAGTAGGGATGAGTGGGAATCCTTTCACAAGACTTTGGCAAGAACTGTTTACTCTGAACACATAATAGAGCAAACTTGCAGAATATAGATTTTACTTCCAGATCCTTAAAGGGTGAATTTCTTATGAACCCAGCAAGGAAAACAGTAGTGCCCTGTGTCCACTGGAAAGATGGAACAACTCAGAGGAACTGTTAGAAGAAAGGGGAGTTGGAGGGTAAGTTACAGGGAAAAGCTTCTCCCAGTAAATGCATGAGCTGTTGACATTCACAGGTACCTAGTAAGATCCCTCCCTACATTTGGTAAATAGGGCAAAACAAGACCCTCCAATAAGTCTTAGAAGCACTTGGCATTTTGACTAATAGAATATAAAACAATAAGTGCTGTAATTCCAGCACTCTAAGAGTAAATGCAGGCAGCCCACAGTTTCAAGGCAGCCGAGAATATGTGGTTAAAAAAAAAAAAAAACAAGATCTAGAAATCATGTACAAGGCTTTTTCTTTTTGACCCACCAACCAGTTCCCAAATCGTGACACAGAAATGTATTATTAGTTATGAACGCTCGGCCTAGCTTAGGTACTTCTGCTTAGCTCTTTTAATGTAAATTAACCTGTTTCTCTTTACCTTCCTTTTGCCTGGGTGCTTATCACTTTTCTTACCTCTGGATCTGCCTGGCTTCTCATTCCAGCAAGTCCTCCATCTTCTCTCATTCTTCCCATTCTTCTTTTCCCTCTGGAGCCTAGATTCCTCCTCCTATTTATTCTCTGCCCACCGGCCCTGCCTATCCTTTCTCCTGCCTAGCTATTGGTCATTCAGCTTTTTCTTAGACCAATCAGGTGCCTTAGGCAGGCAAGATGACACAGATGCAACAAATCTTTACATAATTAAACACACATCCTTATATCATTAAACAACTGCAGCACAAACAAATGTAATACACCCTTACACAGTTAAAGTAATATTCCACAGCAAAAACAAATGTAACACATCCTTGCCTAGCTAAAATAATATTCCACAACAGCAACACTTGTCTATCATGCATTAGACCTTAGATTCAATACACAGGACTCCCTCTTACCAAAATATTTTATTGAAATTATATATGCTAGTATATACATATGACATATTAAAAGGCAAACAACACCAACAAAACTAGTTTAAAGTCAGAGTTAGAGCAGATGTAAGATCCAGACTCCAATAAGTTACAGACACTGGAGTGACAAAATTGAGAAATTAAAACATGCATTATTAATATTCAAAGAGCTTTGATGGAAAGAGTAGACAAACAGTGGCTACTGCATCAGCACAGATGGAAATTCAGAGAAGGTCTTATTGACCTTATTGACCTTCATCATCACAGAAATGAAGAATGACTGTGGCGGACACAATAGCAGATTGGACATAGGTCATGGAAGGATCTCTGAGCTTGTGACTTCCAAACAAAACAAAATGAAAAAGGAGTGAGGAAAACAGGACAGACTATCTGGAAGTTGTGCAACAAGTACAAAAGGCTTAATGTATCAAGAATGGAAAGCCCATAAGAAGAAGAAGAAAAGAACAGAGAGGAAATAGTTGAAGGAATAATGACTTGGAATTTCCTAATGCCCCAAAGCAAGCCATCAGTTCAGAGAACAGCAGGCAGAACAAACATAAAACAGAAACAACCCCCTCACAGTCCAGCACATCATATTCTCACTAGCACAGTCATGGAAAGAGTCAAAGGAAAAGTAATCTAATTATGTCGGAACAAAGGCTTCTCAGAAACCATAAAAGCCTGTAAAAAACGGAGGGGAGTTTAGTTAGTTAGAAAAAGCCACTGTCTACAACCATAGCACCTTGAAAGTGCCCGATCTCATCTGAGCTGGGAAAAAGCACTGAGATGCTGTCCTTCAAAACAGAAGGAGAAATATTTTCTCAGATAAACAGAACACTTCAGAAACTCTATTGCTAGTCTCCTTGCCACCCCCACATAGTTAACAGAGAGTCTTACATAAAAGGAAAATGACATAGATCAGAAACTCAGAAGTACAAAAAGCAAGTCAGAGCCAGTTACAGAGTGAGTGGAATGCAGATATACACCCTTTTCATTTTGCTTTTCTAGACTTTTCTCACAAATAAATTTGCTCAAAATAATGATACTTAGCTGAGAGATGGCTCACTGTTTAAGAACACTTGTTATTCTTACAGAGGACCCAGATCTGATTACCAGTACCCACAAAGCAGTGCAGTCCTATCCAGGGAATCCCACAGAAAGGACTGGGAACATGCCTCTGTGGTTATGAACACTTCTGGTCCTTCCAGAGGACCTGCTTTCAGATCCCAGCACTCACTATGAGCAGCTCACAAACACCTGTAACTCCAACTTCACGGGGATCCCATGCTTTCTTCTGGCCCCTGTAGGCATTTTCACTTGCATGTACATGTCCCCACACAGACAAAGACACATGATTTAAGAAGTACATCTATAAAATATAAGCTTATTTAAAAAATAAGTTAAAAAAAGAGAAAGATGCCAGGTGTGGTGGTGTAAGCCTTTAACCCCAGCACTTGGGAGGCAGAGGCAGGAGGATCTCTGTGAGTTCGAGGCCAACCTGGTCTACAAAGGGAGTTCCAGGACAGCTAGGGCTGTTACACAGAGAAAACCTGTCTCAAAACAACAACAACAACAAAACAAATACAAACAAACAAACAAACAAAACAAACCAAAGAGAGTTCCAGGGCAGGCAGGACTACACAGAGTAACTCTGTCTTGAAAAAAGAGAAAAAAAAAAAAGAGAAAGAGGAAGAGGAAGAGAAGGGAATGGAAGGGAAGGGAAGGGAAGGGAGGAAGAGAAAGACCATATAAACAGTAATCACTACAGATTGGCTGTGCTCATTCCACAGAGGGTGGACTTCAAATAAATGAAGCCCATTAGGACAGTAGATCTGGATCCTTTTGTGGGGTAAAATTACTGGTCATTTTAGATCTTAACTAAAATCCTCATTCTTCTACATTTTCCACTACACTGTAAATTGTATCTAGTACTCATGGTTAGTTCCTAAGTCTAGAGCCAGTGGTCCTACAGAAGGACATAGCCATAACATTTTTCAAGTAGAAGCAGTTGGAAGGTTTCATTTATTTATTGTAAAGCTCCTTGTTAAAAAACAAAACAAAACAAAAAACCGAAGTGACAAAGGTCAGTGGCAGAAATGACACCACTAAAAATCTGACTTGGGTCCATCCATATGCTGCTCTGTAACTTGTGTTTCTCCATAATACTACCAGCTGTAGCTAAGTAATCTCATTCAGAAAACTGTTTGTGGTGCAGGGCTTTGTGAGTATAGACACTGTGGAGATGGAGAATCTATTTGGTGCATAAGCACCATGTCATAGGAAGGAAACGGAGACTAATTATGCTGAGGTTCACTCACAAAGCAATTTTCTCATTTTAATTTTGAACAGGGTGTGTGTTGCCTTTTTTATAATGGCTATTATATGTTGGTTCCCCCACCTTTGCTCCTTCCCATCCCCACTCATCCCATTCTCCTTGTGCTTATCTATGTCTAGCCCTGGGGACACTCAGGCCACATGCATTGTTACCTTGCCCACTACGTTCCATTAAAGCCTCTTTTCCCTATGTCATGAGCTCCTTTTAATTTTCCTGTCTTTTTGCTTCGTAAGTACATTACTCTGGCATAAATATACATCTCTAACAGTTAAGATCCACTTCTTAATCTGACATCATCCAATATTTTTCAGTTCTATTCATTACTTAGCAAATTTCATAACTTCATTCTTCTTTGTGGTTGAATAAAAGTGTATATGTACCACACTTTCTTTGTCCACCCATCTATTTATTGACATCTAGGTGATGCCATGTCCTTAGTATGATGAAAGACCAACAATAATCATTCAAGAATGTGCAAATGTTTCGGTGGTAAGATTTGGCTTTTACCAAGAGCAATGTGACAGGGCCAGATGGAAGTTCTGATTTTAGTACTTTTGGAGGCCTCAGCCCTGATTTCTACAGTGTTACATCAGCTTGCACTTCTACCAACAATGAATAAGTTTCCCCATTTCTCTATATCCTCTCCAGCATTTGTTGTCATTGTTTTCTTGATGACAGCCAATCTAACTGGGGTGAGATGGAATCTGGAAGTAGTTTTAAACTGCATTTCCTTGATGCCTAAGGACACTGAAATGTTTTTAAAGAATGTTTACTGGCCATTTGTCTTATTTGGAGAACTGGGTGTTCAGTGGTGACCTGTTTATTGGCTTGTGTTTGGACTTTTTTTTCACAGTATTTCCTATTTTCTAGATATTAATGCCTTTTATGAAGTATACCTGACAATGGTTTTCTGTCTGTTCACTCTGTTGATAGTTCACTGTGCAGAAGGTTTTGAATTTCATATAATACATTTCATTTGCCAGTTATTGGTGTTATTTCTCATGCTATTGGGATCCTATTCCGAAAGTTCTTGCTTATACCTGTGTCCTGCAGGAATATTTCTGTGTTTTCCCTTAACAGTGTCAGTGGTTCAGGTTTTAAATTAGGGTCTTTGATTTACACCGGATTGATTTTGAATTGTGCAGAGTGAGAAATACAGATTTGTTTTTGTTCTATAGATTGAAATCCAGTTTTGCTAACGCCATTTGTTGAATAGACTATCTTTTCCCCCCAGCATTCATTTTTGACAACTTTACCAAAAATTAGATGTCCATACCTATATAGCTTCTGAGTCTTATATTATTCTGATGATGTATACCTAATAATTAAGTTAATAGGAAAAGAATGAGAATTAACTGCCCGGACATTTTTTCCCCATCCAATTAAAACACACTATTTCATGGATAGCAATAGTCTATTTCAGACTTATTATTAACTTAATAACACTTAGTAGCACTTAGGAGTGCTTAGTAGTACTTAAAATATTCTTCAGTTAACTGAGAATTTCTTAAAATGTTTTTTGATCAGATTCACACCCAACTCCTCTCACACCTCCCCCCTTCCCTCCCTACTCACCCAATTTTGAGTTTTGAGTCTTCCCATCCTCCTTCTATCCAGTCCAGTGTATGTTGTGGGAGCAGGGCATGCCCTGCAGAGTGGCAAGCCTACCAGATGTCAATCCTAAATGGGGCTTAAATATCACATCCCCCACCAAGGCTCAGGGAACTGCTCAAAAATAAGGAAAGATTGTAAGAGACAGAGGCAGATGATGACTTCAAGAAAGTAGTGTTCTCTGCCTTTAATCCCAGCACTCAAGAGGTGGAGGCAGGTGAATCTCTGTGAGTTTGAGGACAGCTGGGTCTACAGAGGGAGTTCCAGGACAGCCAAGGCAACACAGAAAAACCCTGTCTGGAAAAACAAACAACCCCCTCCCCCAAACAACAAAACAACCCAAAAAGTCAACAACAACAACAAACAACAACAAAAGAAAATGGTGTTTTCTAGACACAAGGTACAGAAATTGTGACAGCATGCAGAAGACAGGGGCAAGCTCAAGCTAGACAAAATCTCATCATGGAAGGGTGGAGAAGGTGAGTGCAAAATACCACCCCTGGCTGAGGAGCTACTGGAAATGGAGGGGCAGTTTTCTTCAGTCCATTATTTTTTAAAACCTTGGCTTTTGTACAAAATTACCATGGTGCAGGGTTTGCACTGGGCCCTTTTCTCTGCACCACTGATTTACTTTTTGTGTTTCCCTGAGTTTAGAATCAGGGGCTATCTTCATTACCAGGGTTGCCAAAACAAAGCAGCAGCCTGCACTTCTGGGGATAGGAGACATAAAAGCCCAAGTTAGGTGCTGAGCTACAATAAATGGGTCTGGGGTAGTCTCAAGAAAATGAGCACACAGCCCAAGTGTGGGTTGTACTTCTGTAGAAAGGTGTTTAGCCACACTTGGTTAAGTAAGCAGGCAAGTCCGCCCAGAGGGAGTCCCACTGAGTTTTGATTCCTAATACACTGTGCTGCCCTCTGAGTGGTTACACTGGCAGCATGGCCTTATGGGATTGGCTAATATAGAGAAGCAGTTTCCAGGAGAAATGAAACTTGAGCACAGATCTTGAGTTCAGCAAGTGCTCACCCTGCAGGAACTTAAAGATCTGCCAAATGGTTTCTTTACATTGCTGTTGTTGTCATTAATGGATCTTGCCCTTTTCAACCCTCTAATAGAAAGGACAGTATGGGGGTCAAGGAGATGGCTCAGTGGTTTAGAACAATGGTTGCTCTTCAAAGCAATTCCCAGCACTCACTGGGAACTTCATTTCCAGGGGAGCTGATGCCCTCTTCTGGTCTCCACCAACACCAGCCATGCATATGAAAGCAAAAGATCTACATGCAAACAAACATAAAATTAAAATTATTAAAAAAGATTTTGTTTACACACAGTTCTCACAGTGTGTTCATTATGTAATGTAGACACTAAAATCTCAGATGAGAAGTGAGGAAGTTAAGAGTCTGGGAGAATGAATTATCTTTACCTTTATTTGATTATTTTCTTATACAGCTCTGGCACTGACACTTTCTTTAAAAAAAGATTATAACTTTATGTAAATATTGAAGTTCAATAAAATAACTTAAAAAACATTTACATGTATATCACTAAATCTCCATAAAATATACCATACTTTTGATACAGCATAGGCTAGCATGATTTGGTAAATGGGACAGTGTCAGTTTTCAAGAGATACTCTGTATGTCACAGGTAGGAATGAAAAGACTAGATTTGCCAAGATATGTCAAGTATTAAACAGTATATAACATGCATTCTGAAAATTAAAATGTACAGTTCAAAATACGTCCACCTCTAAAAGCATGAAACTTCCGATTTAATAGAGATGTATATTTAGAGTTCCTAAATAGAAATTAGAACATTTATTACAAACGGTACTGTAACATCAAGAGAGACACAGTACAGGAGCCACCAGAAAATCTGGACATGTATATAGGACATAAATTTCTACTTTGGCTACAGTTAACATTATATTGTCTAAATTTTAGTGAAATGGATAATGTTGAATTGGGCAAAATCTGAAAACTTTGTAAAGTAGAGATTCATAGGTTTGGATATTGATTATCTGCACAGTCCATTTCTTATCCTATTTATGTGGATATGACAAAATCAACTCCATGAGCCTGTCTAAAATGTGAATATTATCTGTAAAAGATGGCATTGAAAATTCTGTTGACCGAATTACTCAATTGCTATCGACTGAACTGTACACACGTGAAGATTTGGAGAATTATCCTGCTCTGTACTCACAAGCACAGTATGATGATGACAAAAATGCTTCTGGGTATTTCCGAACGTGAATACTTATAAAGTGAATTTCTGATGATGATTGATTAGCACATGACTATTTCCTTCCCCAAACAGCATACAAGGAAGCAGGGAGCAAGTAGCTGTTTGGCATATGCAACTGCTCGAAGTTCCCAGAAGGTGGCAGCACTGGTGCTCACCTTGGAGAACTGAATATATCTACACTGTCCAACCTGTGCATGACTGGTACTGGTAGAAATGGACAGGCTGAAGGACATGAAGAACTGCCCAGAGAACAGGTTTGAGTCTTGTATAGGCAGTGGCTACTCTTGAACTATGAATTTCACCTATAACTTTCCCGCTTAAGGTAGGATGTAGGCTAGTTTTCTAGAGAGAGTATACCAGGAATCCTCTACTCCGGGCCTGGTTGTACCATCTAATTCTTTTGTTCCTAGTTAGGGAAATGGTCTGAAGTTGACAACTGAAAAGTTATTGCACTCAGCTATTAAAGAAAACCTGTGGGTGACACTATCTAAAACATCACTTCACCCTGCCCCAAGATTTATAATAATTTTTTAAAAGATTTTATTTATTTATTATGTATACAACATTCTGCTTCTATGTATATCTGCACACCAGAAGAGGGCACCAGATCTCATGATGGATGGTTGTGAGTCACCATGTGGTTGCTGGGAATTGAACTCAGGACCCCTGGAAAAGCAGTCAGTGCTCTTAACCTCTGAGCCATACTTTGCTAGTATAAAGTAAATGGGCAAGTTATCAATTTGTTTTCCCTGGCCTTTCACCCGTTTAATAGATACTAAAATTAGAGCAAAAATCCATAAATTTGGTGCTTTTACTGATCTCTCATTTTAGAGTGAATAACAAGTATTAAGAATGTATCCTAAAGTGTGTTTCACTGATAAATTATTTAAAAGATTCTGCTATCATTCTCCTGGAAATATCATATATATATATATTCATATATATTCAAAGCAATGTTTTAGACAATGACTAAGGTAGGTGTAATAATCAAAATTATTACAGATGTTTACATGGAAGAAAAATATTAACATCCAATCTTTTGAGGCCAGCACTTTACCACTAAACTGTATCTACAGCCCATAACCCCAAATCTTTTTGACAATCACGTTCAACAGTATGTGCTTACATGTAGACAAATGATGCATTCTTAATTCTCCTACATATTAGCCAGCTAGGTTGCAGGTATGGTCTCAACCTTCTTCACTCAGTGTTCCCCAAATGAAACACACCGGTATTGAAATTGCAGCATGTTTGGAAAGAAAGCTATCATTGCAGTGGCAAGCACACTGCTTAATCTGTCTATTTTAATGTGGTAGGTCAAATCATATCATATAGAAATTGTCCTACAAAATATATGTTTGATGATTTCACATGGGTGGTTTTCAAGTTGGCAGTTGACACTAGAAACATAAAAGGTGTTTAATAGAATAAAAGTCTGAAAATTCCAACTTTGAACTTTTAATTTGCTATAAATGTTCACCAAATCTAAAAAGCATACCTGGATTATAGAAGGCTCCTTTTCAAGTATTGAGTTGCTTTTTAAAAGTTATAAATAAGTCATATGTGCTGTTCTGTCTTGTATGTTAAAGGTATGGAATATTAATATATAAATAATTTTTAGAAATGAAGAAGGGTACAGGTCAAGAGACATGTGGACAATTTCCCATTATTATATTAATTTATGCACAGAAAGCTGAAAACATACTTGTTCTTATGTCAGCAAGAACAGGTCACACCCAGCTTTCAGGACTATTGACTCTAGCTGTCCCTTTATGTCATATGTGTCCCATGTCTCAGCCCATGTGTCCCATGTGTCAGCCAGCTGCAGACACATGTGTACCTAAGGCTACGTGGACTATGAAGGGAAGATTTGAGGCAACAAGTTGAACAAATCAGAAAAATACACTTTAAAAGGATTACTTTACTCATTTTTCTTCCCATAATATGCCAACCATACCACATAATAGCTCATTTGATCTTGTAAAATGCTATTGAGTTAAACTTCTTAAGAGATAAATATCAAATAATACTTCCCATTAAATAATATCTTCTGTTCTAGAGAAAAATTAGTACTAATATCCTCTATAAATAAATCTCAAAGCACCTAATTTGACAAAAAATTTTTTCAAAATACTATACTATTTTTTTAAAATAACATTAAACAACCAAACAGAGAGAACTCCCTCTTTTGGCTGAAGGATATGTAGGCCACGAAAGTGACTGTGTAAGTACCTCTGGTGGTGCCTGGAGGATAAACTTCCTTTGCTATCATCTCAGCTTGGTAATTATGGTAAGAAGAAGCCAGGCATTAAAAGAAGAAAAAGCATTTTGGAGACTGGCCAAAATACTCCATTTTATCACTACCCTCCATTCACTTGGATATGGAACTTAATTAGGTGTTTAGATCATTGTGTAAAACATCAAACTGATGTGTTCCTAACTGGTCATTAGACTCATCCAAGCTTTAGAACTAGCAAATGAGTTTTGTCAGCAAGGAATTTTGTTTGTACCACACATAGCTCTTAGTAGGGTGGTGAGAACTAGGAATTCAGTGTTGGGTGAACATAGAAACTACCAAATACTTTGAGAGATAGTGTGGAAAGGTAAAGTCAGCCTCTTTTACTGACTGTGGATTATAACCTATCTGTGTCTTTTCCAAAGCAGAAATCTCAGTTTTTAGAGTAGACAGAAAACCAAACCAAGGATGAAATAAAGAAACAGACACAGCTCTGAGTTTTGGTTATGTAGCAAGTTATTAGGAATGAGAAAAGACAGAATTAAAAGTAGCTTGCATTTTCTCAGGGGAAAACACAGTAATCAGTATTGAGGTGTGCTCCTGTCCTTAGGAAGAGCCAATAATATGTGGAGAAAGAATCCTAGGGTTTAAGTTAAATGTTAATAACTGTTTCTGCCACTGACTTTCTTCCTCTTGTGCATCAGAAAGAGAAAACCAGTCTGCCAGCAGCTGTCAGTGAACACCAAGGAAGGCACAGAGCAGCAGGAGCCTAGAAGTGACAATGTGGAGAGTCTGGTGTGCATTAAACTGACCCTGGAATACAGTTGACAACCTGACACTACTTTACATGTACAATTGCATTCCAATTGTGCAGACAATTGCAACAAACAGATGAGGATATATAAAAATCTGTTCTTTCTCACTTTGACAATAAAATATACTTATCAAAACATGCTAGCTTATCTGTGCAAATATACTCATCACCAATGCAAAAAAGTATGAAAATAACCCTCAACGGGCCTGCTTTGGATAGTGTTCAAAAGATCCTGTGTATTCAGTCTCTGAAGAAATTAGTGTATCTGTGTTGGAGACAGAAGCCAACATCTGGAATCCAAAGGAGAGAGGGACAGCTGTGTCCTTATAGGTCTTCTAAATTTGTGGATGGAAGTTTAGATGAAATTCACTTTGTACCATAGAAAAGCCACTACTTAGTATGAAAATTTAGGGTCAATGGGCTATGTTTTGGTATTAAATACCTTTAGGTCATCTTAAATAATACTTTATAAATATACATATATAATCTGCCTAGATTATCACTGACTGTATTGCTACTAATAATTGTATATGGTCTTAGGTGAAAGGGGTCCTACTGAAGTTACTGTGTACAACAGTACTGTTTAGACCATCTCTAGAAGGGATTATACACATTTGCTTTAAGAAAACTCTGTGGGTTTTTTTTAAGCATTTCTGTTTATGAAAATAAACATCACCATGATTGTATTTTTCTCATTGTCAAGTCTTCTAGAATATGGAGACATTCGGAAGGACTGTGGGGAGACTTGGCTTGCGAGCAGGGCAGTGACTAAGTGCTGGCCTTCTCCCACATTCAATTCAGGAATGAAAATGTCACCAGCTGGAAATTACTCCACATCAGAAGCATCGTTGTCTGAGAGATGGTAGTTACTTCCCTTCACCCGGATGTATTCAATGTATCTGCCTTCATCGGAGTCAGTAGCGCCACATGTACATAGTCTGTTGTCAAAGAGAGATTCAATTTCCTCCAGCTTTTTCCCTTTCGTTTCAGGAAGACAGCCATAGACGAAAACCAGTCCCATGGCTGCAAAGCTGGTGTAGAGGAAGAATGCTCCTGCAGGGGAAAGGACACAATGAGCAGCCCTGTGTGGAGAGTCTAGATTCTGACTTGAACATAGCTACAGTATGAAATGTAACCAAAGCGTATCTGCTAGCCTGCCTTACCTGGTTGTTCCAGTCCTGTGAACATAATGCAATTAATCTTTCAAAACTCAAACCATGTCAGCAAACTGAAGAAGAACAGACCAGGCTCAGAGGCAAGTTTTTCTCAGAAGTCTTCCTCAGATCCCAGGCTGAGGGGACTTGCTGTGTCCCAGATGTTTTCTCAGCACTCTCTTTAGTATTATAATAACCAACGGGTTCTCAGAGGCATGGAAGGTAGTCAGGGCAGACAGTAGGTATGAAAGCCTGTGATCTCAGTTGGATCCTTGGAACACAGGCACAGGTGGGAAGAACCAACTCCACAAAGTCCTCTGACCCCACATGAAATGTGGCACATATGCCCCTATACACTTGATACATTGAATAAAAATATGGTAATATTCTCCAATTCTGGCAACTGACCAGGGACAGGCTGCTTGTAAAGATCAAATAAAATTAGCACAACTAATGAACTGGGCTGTTTTCATGACAAGGCCATTACTGACAGGCTGACCCTTGGAAAGTGCAAGAATTTTGGCTATAAAAAGAGAAGGGTAACATAAAGAGAAAAATAAAGAAAGAAAGGAAAGCAGGAAGGGAGGGAGGAAGGAAGGCCTGTGTTTTGCAGTAGCAATAGAAATGGAATCCTTTTCTTCCTCACTGTCTCCACTAAGTGCAATAGCAGCCTAACAAGAAGTAACAAAACCTGTCTATACCAAGGGCTGTAGCTACTTGGGTGGATGAGGAACACCTTCATGGACAATGGGTTCTTGGGCTCAGATGTAAGTCACTTTGTGGGGTGCTAGCCTAGGATTCTTCAAGCCATGGGTTCAACCCCAGCACCATTTGAACCAGGCATGGTGGCACCTACTCTGGAAGTAGAAGTATGAAGATCAGAAGTTCAAAGTCACCCTCACTACACAAACTTCAAGGCCAACCTGGGGGAAATGAAACCATGTCTCTAAAATACAAAACACACCAAGAAACAAATGCCACCAAAACCAGTTTCCTCCATGAACTACAAATCCCCAATGGCAAACCAGGAAATTCCACTGAACAGAAAACCCAACAAACCGAGGACACCAAAACATGAAGACTGGCTGTGACTTGGGCGCTTCTGGTGAGGCCCAGGGTTAAGCTGTCAGGGAGCAGACTACCAACCACTTGCTTCACTATTTCTCCTTGGAATGACAATGAAAAAAACACAGCCTTCCATGAGACTGAGGTTAATTCAAAGAGATTCCTCAGCATTTTTTTGAGAGAAATATTATTGGAAGCCACTCTTAAATACCAGATTAAAACAAATATTTAGTACATACACAATAACAACCAATGTCTACATTTCAATTTCAGTACTTCTATACTGAGTAACTTTAAAATACTGCTCACTCCGAGATCTGTTAGCCATACATGTGTACAGGTGCTGGGTTTGTGATGCATTGGTTGTTTTTAGCAATGGATTTCACTGAACAACCTGCAATGCAAGTCTCCCTAAGTAGTGACGCTTAGGAAAGAAGAAAAGTTTGAGATATTATGAAACGATTTTGTAAAAGCAGGAAAGGCTTTAATCCCAGCATGAGGGAGGCAAAGGAAGGTGGACCTCTGTGAGTTCGAGGCCAACATGGTCTACAAAATGAGTTCCGGGACAGTCAGGGCTGTTACACAGAGAAACCCTATCTCACAAAAACAAAAACAAACAAACAAACAAACAAACAAAATGGCATGACATGAAAGAGGATATGGATATTCCCAGGGAAATATAACACCAGGACACAGACTTATTCATCAGGAATATAAAAACACATGCTTACAAATCATATCATGTAGATTAAAACATTAGACCAAAAGTCTAACTAGACTGGACACATGTCCCCACTGTTAGTAGAATGAAGCCTGGCTTCTCCCTGCATACTCCTGACAAAGCTGACACAGGTCATAACTAAAGCATACTTTGCTGCCCATGCCTTTCCTTACAGTACCTATTTGTTCCCATAGCTCCATCAGCCCATGTGGTATATGCAAATGCATACTATGTAAAAGCACTGACAAGAATAGCCTGGTACCCACTGATGCCTCCTACTTCTCTTCATCCCAAAAGAGTACTTTGCAAATCAGAATTTTACTCAATGGATTTTTATTATGTAAATCTCTATTAAAAAGACAAAACAATGCTTCTTGGGATATATATATATATATATATATATATATATATATATTATATATATCTTCAAGTATTGAAGCATTCTCAAGAGTCAGCAATGCCAAGTAACATCTATCATCATGTCATCAAAACAAGCTCATGAGTTTATGGAAACATTTTTAGTCGTTAAAAGAGAAAAAGCTGAATATTCTAAACACACCAACAGCTTATCATGTCTCACCACGGATTTCCTTCCCAGGAAAACAAATTTTTCTAGATCAGTGTTTCTTAACCTGTTGGTCATCACCATTGGAAAACACATAGTTCCAATGGTCTTGGGAACTGTGACATGGCTCAGTAGTAAAATTACAGTTATGAAGTAGCAGTGAAAATAAAGTTATGGTTGGGGGTTCCTGAGACCACCTGAAATATGTGCCTTCTGATGGCCACAACCCACAGGCTGAGAACCACTATTTTAGATGTTCCAAGTTTTCATTTTTTGGGAGGTTTTTGTCATGTCCTTATTACTGGAAGTGGTAAGTGCTGGGCTCCAAGGTGTCTTGGCTGGAACAGACCCTTCAGTGGCACAGTATCCCAAAAGAGTGAGCTAATTTCAGGCCCACCCTAATGCTGCTTAGGTGTGGAGATCCTTCCCTCCCACAGGGCATCTCATCAATCTTGTCTTCACGGTCTCAGCATTTTCTCCTTGCTTCCTTGTTAAGCTGAAAGCTGTGCTGTAAGGATTTCCTTCCTGGCTGGTATGGGGTGGGTATCTGGGGTTTGAAATGTGGGGGATACACATAAGAACTTGCAGACAATACACTTAGGAAAAGAGAACTCTTCTCTCAGACACATTTCCCAGGACCCCTGGTGAAAGCTACAGAGATATTCAGGAAGAGTCAAAATAGAAGGACACAGCCTCTCTTACAAATTACA
The DNA here is from genome assembly GCF_003668045.3 of Cricetulus griseus. Classification (NCBI taxonomy): domain Eukaryota; kingdom Metazoa; phylum Chordata; class Mammalia; order Rodentia; family Cricetidae; genus Cricetulus; species Cricetulus griseus. The sequence continues at coordinate 387,839,677 of NC_048595.1, forward strand.
GGGTACCTAAGGGCAGAGCATCAAAAGTAACAATGAGAGAACACTGAAAACACATGCCCTTACCATAGTATGTGAGATACTCTGCTGTGTGTAAAAAGGTCAGTGAAATCAGGACGTTGAAAATCCAGTTTATTCCTGCTGAGCATGCATTTCCTGTACTTCTTGCCCAGAGAGGATAGATTTCAGAATTCACCGTCCAGGGCATTGGTCCCATACCTGAGAAGTAAATAATTAAAACTTCAGTAAAAATCCCCTGTGGAATGAAGTATAGTAGCCTGCCTCTTCTTAGAGGGGTCAATGCTGTGCAAAAGTAACCAAAGGGTCCACTCACCAGGTGCAAAGAAAATGAGATATAAGATCAGGCCCAGGAGTGCCGCCCAGAAGTACGGGGTGGGGCAGAAACTGTAAGCCCAGTGGAGGTCTTCTGTATCGAACTTGGTTTCATTTTCACACCTGAAAAACATGTATTAATTTAGTGCTTAAGGATGTAGCTGAAGAAATGAATGTGATTGTGTTGGATGTGTTTGGAAATTCCTTAATCTCCTAAGCAGGGGCAGGGTGGGGGGAGAAAGGTAAAATATTTTTCTTAGAAATTTGAGATCTTGTGTCATGAACATATGCAAATAAACACATTAAACTGAGACCGAGATGTACATGTAAATGTACATGTAAAAGCACACAGCTAGAGCTTGATACAATTTCAGAGTAGCTGAGCAATTCCTTTTTCACCCAGATGGCATAAACAAGACCTGATTTCTGACTTGGAGCTGCATTAGAGCAACCCAGAATGTCCTGCCTCGGTACCCATGATGGAAAGGTTGGTTATCTATGCAGCTATGAGCGACTAAGAGAGCAGGCACCTTAGGAACAGGCTCCTGTGCTCACCCACCTTCAAAGCCTCTTATTTTTCAGGTAAAACTCAGTGGTGCAAGCTGAGCATGCCCAGCGGCATTTCTGGCCATCGGTGTGATTTTGCACAAACTCCCTCCGTGACTTTGAGCTAAGCACCCCCCCAAGTGTGTTTAATATATTTTCATTGAAATTCTGCCCTTAAACTAGCATGCTCTGTGCACGTGGACCCCAGACTGCTGTCTGGGAGGCCAGCACGGGAATCAGACCTTCAAACACTCCCTGGCTCCTATAGGTTTGTAGCTATATCACAAAGCAAACACTGCATTCAGTCCAATGTCAAAAAACCCTCCATAATCTTTTAGTCTTAAAAGATTCAAAGTTTAAAAGCCTCTTCTGAGACTTGTGGCAATCTCTTAACTGTCACCCTCTGTAAAATCACAATCAAAAATCAGATCACATGCTTTCAATGTACAATGTCACAGAATATCCATCAACACCCCAAAGGCGTGGGAAGGGGGCACAGTGAGGAAATACCCCGAAGGGCAAACCCCACAGTCTGCATCTCTATGTCCAATGTCAAAGAGCTATTCAGATCTCCAATTACTTCCAGCTTTGTTGATTGCAACAGAATTTTCTCTCTCTCTACCTGTCTGGCAGGTAAACCAAGGCTCTGGCATCTACAATGTCGTGGAGTTTCTAACATAATCCAGCCTTTACTTTCACACCTTCACACTATGGCCTCTCCTGGCATACATGCTGGGATATCCCCTGCCTTGTTGCCTGGCTTCCCAGGCTTTCCAAAACCAGAAGGAAGAAATCCACAATCCCTTCCTTGTATCCTTCTTGACTCTGAAGCCAGAACCATATGGCCAGTGCTGCCACATTCTGCTACTTGCTGGGGCTGGAAACTGGCTGCCTCCTAGAATTACATTTCTGTAAGCTTTCTGTTGTTCAGGCCCAGAAAATCCCTCAGGCCTTTCGTTTCACAGGAGTAGCTCCTGGGATTTTGTCCTGTACCATCTTCCTGCATTTGATCTAGCCTTAGGCTTTTCTTAAAGCTTCTCATCTCCTTGAGTACAAGACTTGAGTCTACCACTACATTTTCTGGTGTCCCTTTTCTCCTCAGACTGTATATTTTATATTTCTCTTTGCCCTGCTTGCTACTTTTCATTATTGATCATCTTAAGAGTGATCACTAATAACCATGTGACACAGTTAATAGCAGGCTGTCCTGAAATCTCCTCTACCAATGGCATTAATTCAAAACTCTTCGATTTAGCCTCAGGTAGATTTTTCAGACAAGGGCAAAAAGGAGCCACATTCTTTGCCAAAACATTACAAGAAGGGCTAAAGGCTACTTGCTAATATTCTTTCCCTCTGAAACATCTTGAGCAGCGTCTGCATATTTCAAATTGCCCTTAGCATTACTGTCTTCTAGGCTCCTACTAGCCATGCTCAAAGCTTTCAACTGCTTTTCCAGTTCAAAGTCCCAAAGTCTTCCATATTCTTCCACACAATAGCATGGCCAGACCTGTCACAGCAATGCCCCAGTTTCTTATACCAACTTCTGTCTTAGTTACTGTTCTATTACTGGGAAGAGACACCATGATCAAGGCAACACTTATAAATGAAAGGATCACCATGGCAGGAAGCAGACAGGCATGGCACTAGAGCACTAGGTGAGAGCTTTACATTCTTATTTGTAGCCAGCAGGCAAAGAGAGAGAGGAGGGGGAGCTGAGCATGGCATGGGCTTTTGAAACCTCAAAGTCCACTCCATGACATACTTCCTCCAACAAGGCCACATTTTCTAATCATGAACAGTTCCATTAACTGGGTACCAAGCATTTAAACATATGAACCAATGACAGGAGCTATTCTCATTCAAACCACCACAACCAATAAGCCAGAAAACAAAAGCCAAAACAAAGCAGAATGAAACTAAAGTCCACAAACATACCACTGAGTTTGTTTTATATTGGCCAATCAATCCTAGGCATGGTGCCTACCCTGAAGTGTGGTTGATTTACCTAGAGAGAATCCATTGAAGAAAACTGGTTTTTCCTTTGCCAACAGGTATCAGTTACAAACACCTTCTTGGCTAGGGTGGTAGCCCATGTTCAATTCCCCCTCTCAGTGCTGGCTTGAATCTGTGGGGACTGTGTCTGGCTTGAATCTTTATTGGGCTTGTTTGTGTTGCCAATCTCTGAGTTCATACGTGCATCAGTCCTATTATATTTGTAAGACTCTATTTCCTTGGAGTCATCCATTACTTCTGGCTCTTCAAATCTTTCTGCCTCCTCTTCTACACAACTTTCTGAGCCAGGAAGGGAAGGATTCAATTAAAAAATTCCATTTCTGAGTTAGTGCTCTAAATCTCTCACTCTCTGCTAGTTGTCCATCTTTGGGTTTCGGTGTTAATTCTTATGTACCATAAGAAGAAGCTTCTCTGATGTGGGTTGAGTGAGGCACTGATCTATGAGGAGAGTTGTATGTCATTGGGAGCCAGTCCTTTTACTGATATGTTCCTTTAGCAGAATAGCAGGTTTCCCTAGCCTTGTGACCTACATATTCTTAGGTTCTTGGAAACTTTAGCAGTGTCAGATATGGGTTCCATCTCCTGGAGTAAGTCTTAAGTTCAATCAAAAATTGGTTGATTCTCCTATAATATTATGCCATTATGGTGTCAGTAGCAGGAAGCTGTTAGAGGTCACTGAGTTTGTAGTTAGGTGATACCAGTTGTTATCTTTCTCCCTGTGTAGTATACCCAGTACCTTCCAGAACCATGAATGCTAGCCGGTAGGGGTGAAACGTCTTGGTGGCACCAGTTTGTCAAAAGATTTTTAGTGTTAGTTATCCCTCCAAATATTCCTTCCTTTACTTTTCTCTCCCATTTAAAAATCATCCCATTGCAGTTTCTCCTTTGTCTACCCATAACACTATAACCCATTTGTCTTTTCTTGGAAGAGCCTCTCCTTACGCAGTCCCTTACTAGGTGCCTAACCTCAGTGGCTATTCTGATTATATCATGCACAACAAAGGCTCAGACGCCAATATCTACATGGAAGAGAAAACATACAATATTTGGGGATTATGGTCTGGATTACCTCGTTCAGAATGTTTTTTTCTTACTCCATCGATTTACCTGTGAATTTCACTTTTTAACAGTAGTGTAAATTTACCACATTTTCACGCATCAGTTAATGATCATCTAGGCAGTTTCAAGTTTCTGGTTATTAGGACTAGAGCAGTAATGAACATGGATGAGCAAGTGTATCTCTGGTAGGATGTAGAGTCCTTTGGGTATATGCCCAAGAGTGGTATAGCTGGACTTGAGGTAGATTGATTCCCAGCTTTCTGAGGAACCACAACATTGATTTTCATAGTGGCTGTACAAGTTTGCACTCTGATCAGCAATGAATAAGCATTCCCCTTTCACTGCATCCTAGCCAGCAAGAGCTGTCATTTGTCTTATTGATCTTGGCCATTCTGACAGGGATAAGATGAAGTCTCAAAGTATTTTTAATTTGCCATTCCCATGATGACTAAGGATATTGAACATTTAATTGTTTCTCAGTCACTTGTGGTTCATCTTTTGAGAACTCTCCGCTTAGTTCTATGCCCTATTTGTAACTGGATTACTTGTTTTCTTGGTTTTCAGTGCTTTTAATCCTTTATGCATTTTATATACTATACTGTATACGTTTTATATACTTTATCAGATGTGCAATTGGGAATATCTTTTCCCAGTCTGTGGGCTGCTACTTTGCCTGAATGATGGTATCCTTTGCCATACGGAAGCTTTTCAGTTTTGTGAGGTCCCATTTACTAATTGTTGTTCTTAGTGTTTGTGGTATTGGTGTCCTGTTTAGAAACTTATTTCTCTATGCCAATGGTTTCAAGCCTATTCCACACATTGTCTTCTGTCGGACTCAGGGTATCTGGTCTTATGTGGAGGTCCTTGATCCATTTAGAGTTGAGTTTTGTGCAGGGAGATACATATGGATCTATTTGGTTTCTTTCTATATGAAGTCATCCAGCACCATTTATTGAAGATACTGTCTTTTCTCCAGTGTGTAGTTTTGGCTTCTTTGTCAAAAATGAGGTGTGCATAGATCTGAGGATCTATATCTGGGTGTTTAATTTTATCCCATCAATGGCTGTGTCTGTTTTATGCCAGTACCCTTCTGTTTTTATTACTGTATCTTTGCAGTACTGCTTACAATCTAGGATGGTGGTTCCTCCAGCGGGTCTTTTATTATTTAGGTTTTGGTTATCCTGAGTATTTTGTGTTTCCAAATGAAGTTGAAGATTGTGTTTTCAACTTCTGTGAACTTGAAGAAGAATTGTTTAGTAGGTCATATATATTAAGAAATTCATAATTTTAGCGTTTCCAGTTTGGTTAATTGCCTCTTTGTACTGCCTCCATTGTATCCTATAAGTCTGGGTATGTTAGATTTTCATTTTCCTTCCTAATTCTAGAGAGTTTGTTTTTTCCTTCTTGATTTATGACTTGATCAATTTTTCATCAGTAGTGAGTTGTTCAGCTTCCATGAGTTTATATATTTTCTTATTTTTCTATTGTAGTTGATATCCAGCTTTAATCCATGGTGATCAGATAGGATGCACAATATTATTTTAATTTTCCTATTTCTGTTGATACTTGATTTGTGTCCTAATATAGGGTCATTTTTTTTCAGACATTTCTGCTGGAAAAAAAATATACTCTTTAGAGTTTGGGTGGAATGTTCTGCACATGTCGGTTAGAGCCATTTGATTGATGATGCTATTCATCTTTAGCATTTCTCTGCTTATTTTTTTTGTCTAGATGTACTGTTCATTGGTGAGAGTGGGGTATTAAAATCATCCACTATCACAGTATGAGAGGGTCAATATGTGATTTTAGCTGTAGTGGTATTTCTCTTATGACCTTGGGTGCCATCATGTGGTGTGTATAGGTATTTGGAATTGCAATATCACTTTGGTGAATCTTTCCTTTAATGAGTATGTAATGTCTTTCCCTATCTCTTCTGATTAGTTTTGAAGTCTATTTTTTTTAGATATTAAAAAGCCATACCTGCTTGCCTCTGGGGATAATTTACTTGGTTTTTCCATCTTTTTACTCTGCTATGGTATTTGTCCTTGGTTGTAGTGTTCTTAGATACAACAGAAAAATGGATACTGTTTTCTAATCCAACCTGCAAGTCATGTACTTTTACTGGGAAATTATGACCTTTAATAGTGTGAGTCATCAATGACCAGTGTTTATTGGTTCCCATTAATTTGTTCCTTTTTTTTTCCAGACAGGGTTTCTTTGTGTAGCTTTGGAGCCTATCTTGGCACTGGCTCTGGAAACCAGGCTGGCCTTAAACTCACAGAGATCTGCCTACCTCTGCCTCCTGAGTGCTGGGATTAAAGGTGTGCACCACCAACACCCCGGCTATTAATTTGTTCCTACAGGGTAGGTTCACCCATATTTTGATATACTGTTATATGTTTATTCCTTGTGTCTTCTTGGGTGTGGTTAACCACTTTAGACTGAAGTTTTGCTTCTAGTGCCAGGTGTGGAACTGAACTGGTAGGTAATAATTGCTTACATTTGCTTTTATCATGAAATATTTTTCTTTCTCCATCAACTATGATTGATAGTTTTCTTGGGTATAGTTGTCTGGGCTGACATCTTTGGACTCTCAGAGTTTGTAGAACATCTGTACAGGCCATTCTTGCTTTTAGATTCTCCATCCAGGAGTCTGCTGTTATTCTAATAGTCCTGCACTTATATGTGACTTCGTATTTCTCCTTTACAACCTTTAATATCCTTTCTTTACTCTGCACATTTAGTGTTTTGATCATTATGTGTCATGGGGAATTTCTTTTCTGTTCTATGTTATTTCTGTCTGCTACTTGTATTTTAATAGACACCTCCTTCTTTAGATTGGGGAAATTTTCTTTTATAATTTTGTTAAAAGATATTTTTCTGTGCCTTTGATGTGGCTTTCTTCTCTTCCCTCTATCCCTATTATTTGTATGTTTGGTCTTTCCATGGTGTCCCAGATTTCATGGATATTTTGTGACTGGATTTTTTCTTTTTTTATTGAGGTATTTCTTTTACTTTGTCTTCAAGAATTGAAATTCTTTCTTGCAATTCTTGCATTCTGTTTGTAAGGCTTACTTCTGAGGTTTATGCTTGACATCCTAAGTATTTCATTTTCAGTTTTATTTTAGTTCAAATATTCTTGATGATTCTATTTCCACTTTCATGTTTTGAAATGTCCTATTTTCATGTTTTGAAATTCCACTATTTGTGCTTTCACAGACTTCATTAAGGGATTTGTTCCTATCCTCTTTAAGGTTCTTACATAATAATGAAGGCTATTTGGAGTCCTTGTCTTGTGTGCTTCAGCTACATTGCATATCTCAGGGCCTGTTGCCATAGGGTATTGGCTTCCAGAGGAGGCATATTATCTTGGCTGCTCATATTTGTGTTTTTGAGCTGGGATCTAGGAATCTGGTGTTTGGATGCTTGAGGTGTTCCTTGGTGTAGATATCTGGTCTTGTCATTGTTGAGTGGGTGTTCCATTCTTTGGTTGCTGTTGTCCCCTCTGTATCCTAAGCAGGTATGATTGCTGTGTGGTCTCTGTTAGTGAGTGCTTCTGTGAGGACACACGGAAATGGACTTGGGCTAGAAGGAAAGGCTCAGAGGGACCATGGAGAAGAGGTAGGAGATCCTGGATCCTCAGCAAGAAGCAGAATTCTTGGGAAACTGACGTAGGGTGGTAGGAGGGGTCCTTGCAGGTAAGCTGCTACAGGACTAACAGTAAGTCTGGAGAGATAGAATGGAGGACAGGGAGGTTGTGAAAATTGCCCACCTGTTCCTGAAGCCCAGTGTGTCACTGAAGATCTCTGGTGGAAGGTTTTTTTTTTTTTTTGTGACTAGGTAGCTTACACAAAGGAATATAAATAGACTAGAAGGGAAGGCTGAGAAGTCTGGTGGGGAAGAACTAAGTGGGGTCAGCACCAAAAGGCAGAGTTGCCAGAGAATGGAGGTGGGGTAGGAAGAAGGGCTCCTGCAGTAGAAGGAAGAGTAAATCTGGAGACACAGGAATGAAAGCATAAATGGATAAAGACACACACACACACACACACACACACACACACACACACACACACCCCATTGGTAATTGTCTCCCAAAAGAATAGTGGTTTTATTTTCCTGTAAAAGAATCTCAGCCTCTGGTCCTCACTGCTCTCTGTGGAGCTGAGTGGTCACTGAGCAATGAATGAGACATGTATCTTTGCAAGCTTGCCAGCAGAAAGCAGCTGTTGATATCTACTAACAAAAACCCCCAGATCAATATTCTCCACCTTAACTTCCCACCTGAGACAAAAGCTTTTGAGTTATCTGACCTGTAAGAAAATAATAAAGAAGGAGATGAAGCTAAGAGACATAAAAGAAAAAAGACAAAAATAAAGAAAGGCTTCAGGTAGACAGGCTCCCGGAGAGGGAGGTAGATGCTCACAAATAATGGACATTTTTCTGAAAACCTCGATTTGCTATTTCTCTTACGGCAGTGCTTTGCCCAACGTCTGTGTATTTTAAGGGGAATTGTGTGCTTGCCAGCACTGCTTTTTCCATCAGGCTGGACAGGGCAGAGAGACCCTGTCATTCCTTATCATTCTTGAGTGGCTGTCAGGAAAGCGCAAGGCACTGACCTGCTAGACACACTCAGCAGCATGCAGACAAACTAATGACTAAGGCTGTGATATCACTCTTGACCTTCACTCCACAGGCACTAGACATTTCAACTGCAGAACCAAGATGTGTGTCTGGAACACCACAGGGCAGTGTGCCCCTGCTCTGCAGACCAGCCCTAGCCAATGCTGGCACCACTGCATGCCCCTGAAAAGTACAGGCAGGCAGACATGGGTAGAGTAGAAGCTATGCTGGGCAGGGGCTCACACCCATTCTATCCTGGGCAAAAATCAAAAAAGATGGTGAGTAGCATAGAGGGAGTGTGGAGGACAAAGAGTAGAGGCCTCTTAGGATGAGGACAAAAAGGTGAGGATGAGCCTTGTACAATAATACATAGGAAAGTGTCACAATGAAGCCCACTATCTTTAAGAAAACTAAAAATAATGATTAAGAACAAAGTGCCACCTCATTCTGGCCATGGGAGAATGAGTATTCACTAGCAGAATGAGCAAACAGAAGCCTGATATGGCCCAGATAAGTCAGTGATGGTTCCTTGCTCTAGTCAGAACCCACATGCCTTCAACATTTACAAATTAATAACTCTCTCTGAAGATAGAACAACTGTCTCCATAATTTGCTAGATGGTTTTAAACCAAAGAAGCCATCAGAGGACTTAAGCAGTGTACAACTGCTCTGGCTACAGTGACACTTGAGAAATACTCCTGTCCCCTACACTGGACAAACTTCCTGTACTGTTCTTCTATTCCCCACAGTGAATTTTTTTTAAGTTTAATCATGTGTTGTACTGAAGGGGGCAGAAGAGAAACACAACATATATTTAAAAAGCAGAACCTCACATTTTTATTATTGGAAACCATAGAACTTTGCTCTGCTCCCCAAAGAGGAAAAGTTCCTGGATCTTACTTTGGGGCCAGAAAGGAAAGTGTTCAGTTAGGGGTGGAAGTGACTTTCTAGTTTTATTTCTGTTGCAGAGGATCTCACACAGGTGTGGTATGCAAGCTGCTTACCAGTGAGCAGTAACTCAGCTGTCAATGACTTGCTATGGCCTGTGTGATGCATTTCCTGTTCTGCTGGGTTGCCTACACATACTTTCTTTACTAACTGGCTCCTGTAGACCATGAATAAGGCATGCTCTGTCTATTGTTGCCTCAGGACTGGCAAGCCTAGGGACAAGATCACCAAGCTACACCCTCAAAACTAGAGGTTAGCCCTGACAGTTCTTTTGCCTGTGGGAATATATGATGAGATGACACATAATTTGAAAGTGGTGACGGAGTGGTACCTAGGGGAGCACAGAGTGTCTCCCAGGAAATGACATCACTCATTCTCTCCGAGAGAAAAATAAACAAAATGCCAAGCAATCAAAGGACAGTGATAATGCACATTTCTTTGAGATTAATTTTTAACTACATACATGGATGTATATAGGGTGTCAGGGGTTATGTGTACATAAGTTCAGGTGCCTACAGTGTCCAGAAGATGGCACTGTGGACCTTGGATCTAGAATGACAGGTAGATATGAGTCTCCCAGCATGGATAATGGGAACCTAACTTGGGTCTTCTGAAAGAGCAGCAAGTGCTCTTGTGGTGACCTGAGTAAGAATAGCCCCCACTAGGCACATGTGTTTGAATACTTGAACCTTAGTTGGTGGATCTGTTTGGGAATGATTAGGAGATGTGGCCTTGTTGGAGGAGGTGTGGCACTATGGATGGGCTTTGAAGTTTCAAAAGCTCTCTCTCTCTCTAGCTTGTGCTTGTGGATCAAATGTGAACTCAGTTACACTTCCAATACCACGCCTCTTTCCCTGCTGCCATGCTTCCCACCTTTATGATTTTGGACTCACCCTCTGGAACCATAAGCCTCAATGATGCAGGCATGTCCATCTATATGCTGTGAATATATGTTTCTCTTATTGGTTGGTGAATAAATGCTAATCGGTCAGTAGCCAGGCAGGAAGTATAGGTGGGGCTACCAGACTAGGAATGCTGGGAAGAGGAACAGAGAGAGTCTCGGGAGAGATGCCATGTAGCTGCCTAAGGAGTAACATGCCAGAGCATTATGGGTAAGCCACAGCCTATGGCAATTGCATAGTTTAATAGAAATAAATGGATTAATAATTAAGAGAGAGCTAGCCAGTAAGAAGCCTGAGCCATTGTCCAAACATTTTATAATTAATATAAAAGTTTTTGTGTGTTTATTTGGGACTAAATGGCTGTGGGACTGGGCAGGACAGAAATTTTGTCAACAAATGGGAACCCCAATGTGGATCAAAAATTTCCATGTAAAACCTGACAAAAAGGGATTCTAAAAACAATAGAACAAATTCAAGCACAGCTTCTTGGCAGCAGCATTTTCTTGGGTGGGCTCTGTTTGCTAGAGGCAAGTAGTGACTTGCAGCTCCTTTAAGAGAGGCTTCTTGACTTCGTGTTAGTGGCAAAAACTGCATGGTTCTTTTAAGAGGCCCTGCTACCAAACTATTAAATGGTGTTTAAGAGCAGCCAGTGGTATGTATGCTTCTTGGTGGTGGCAAAAAAGCATAGATCCCAGTAGTACTCCGCCATGAAGCTACCCTCAGAAAGCCAAGGAATAGGGTGGGGTCACTTAAATTTTAGCCAAGCTGTTTAGCAGATTAAAACTCATGTGGTCAGAAAAAGATAGAGATATACAATAAAGACAGATTCAGAAGAACAAAACCTCTAAATGGTATACAGTATGTTTAAAAATGAGATGGGGGTTAGTGAGGGATATGGGAGGGTGGGAGGGAACTGGAATTGATATGTAAAATATGATTGTTTCTAATTTAAATAAAAATGAAGAAAAAATATATATGTGTACACACACACACACACACACACACACACACACACACACACACACGCTTGGAACAGAAAAGAAAAGAAAAAGGATAGAGAAAGCCTGGCTAGCTCAGTCGGTACAGCATGAGACTCTTAATCTCAGGGTTGTGGGTTCAAGCCCCACATTGGGTACTAAAGTATAAATGGAGTTCTTAGTTGGTCTAGATAATAAAAACCTAGAGTCACACAGAGAGGAAAATGCTGAGAGATCAGAGAGAAGGTGCAAGCCACTGCCACACCACCTTACCTCCTTAGCATCTCCACAGACTGGAGAGTGAGCTCTGTTTCTCCCTGATTATATCCTGTTTCTGCCCAGCTAGCTCATGTCCTGTCTGTCTGTACAGACTTCCAGACCTCTATTGTTAGCTAGTGGCAAGCTCCATTCTCTGGCCTTCAGACAGGCTTTTTACTTGTACAAGCAAGATATCACCTATCACCACCCCTCAGTACCAATATGCTGTTTTTTTTTTTTTTTTGTAAGTTGCCTTGGTCATGCTGTTTGGTCACAGCAGCAGAAAAATAAGCAAGACAGCTTTTAACCACAGAAGCATCTCCCCAGCCTCCCTCAGTTTTCAGAAGCAATCCCAACTTTTGAGTATCCCATCAGAGGAACTAGGAAAAGTTACCATTCCAAGAGTAACTGATTACTTCCCACTAATTCTAGTCACCAATTAGTAACCTAGTATGAAAATAACAACAAAAAAACAAAAACAAAAGAAAGGCTTCACAGCTTTTAAACAGAGCTACAGATGACCACAGCATGAGCTCCTCAGCCATGACATGCATACCATGTTAAAGAAAGCATAAAAGACTCCCTATTGCCTCATCTGCCCCCATTGTAATTGGTTTTGTGCTTTTCTTGCATAGTATTGTTACATAAAGGCAAGTTGGGGAAAAGATGACAGTTTTTCTTAATTGCTTTCCTCTGTATTAAAAGAAAGACCTTTAGAATTCCTTTAATTTAGGGGTAAATTAAATCAAAGGGTAAAGATTCACAGCATTTCGGACTTGGTGCTAAAAGCTTTAATTTTCTTCATTCAATTTAGCTTCAGTGATTTATATCAGTAGTTCATACACTCTAAACATGAGAATGAAATGCAGAGAATATAGGTTGACAGTTCATGTCCCAGCCCTCTGTGCACCAAGGTACTCTCCCTGCGACACTCCTGCTCTCAGGCTCTACCTAGGGCTTAGTGAGACCAATAGGGAGGGAGGAACTGCAGCCAAGTCCAGAAAGAGGTGCTGAGTGGGAAGTGCTGATGCAATGCAGTAGCCCACTTTACTCCAGGATCCCGATGTTCAGTGGTTTTGTGTATTCCTCTCGCCAGGGACCTAGACAATCACTGGTGGAGACAGGACTTGAAAGTCTGAAGTTACAGCCCGATGGGTCCAGACACTGAGGAATGAAATGCAAGCCATGGCACAGCTTGAGGGGTAGGAGACTAGGTTGGACACGGGTGCCCATCATGTGGCATGTCAGGTCATCACTCTAGCGACTTTCTACCACAATATCTGGATCCCCTTGTCGACATGCATTGTTTCCTTCTGGTTTGTCACACTCATCTTTCCTTTGTTTATTGTAGACAGTTCCATGCCTGAAGGCATGGTTTAGTCTTATAGGTGGTAAGAGGTTACAAAAAAAAAAAAAAAAAAAAAAAAAAACTAAATACCATATGACAAAGCTGCTTATTTGCTCTTTAATAAGGATGGCAACGAGGGGAAGAGGGCTAGAGCCATCCTGTAAGCAAGCCTGTTCCCTGGATCTGCAACCTAAAAACTCCTGTTTTCAGAGCCGGGTAGTGGTGGCGCATGCCTTTAATCCCAACACTCGGGAGGCAGAGGTAGGAGGATCTCTGTGAGTTCGAGGCCAGCCTGGTCTCCAGAGAGAGTGCCAGGTTAGGCTCCAAAGCTACACAGAGAAACCCTGTCTTGAAAAACCAAAAAACAAAAATACAGTGCTCTCCAAAAACTCCTGTTTTCTTTTGGAGATTGCTTCATTGAGTTCAAAGAAATAAGCTCTGAGATGCTCATCACAGGGACTTACATCCCAGTATTGAGCAGCAAAAATGATTGGTTCAAACCCCAGCAGCGGGGAGGAGAAGCCCAGAAGTGCAATTCCTATTAATTACACAGGACCCAGAGCTTCTCCTCCAACCAATAGAACAGGGTGTTTCACAGTTTCCTGGTCCCTTTCAGGAAGGTACTGAGCTCCTTGTCCTCATGGATAAAATTATAGACATGGATCATCATCCTACAGCTGCTCCAAATCATTCCTGGAACCATATCTCTAAGTTGTGACTCTGGTTGAGTCACCTTTACTGGGTGGTCCAGATATCTTTGAGCCATCCGTGCTGTTGTAAACAACTCCTTGCCTATAATTCTGTAAATAAGTTCAATAAACTGACTGGATGGCTAATGTAGATTTGATAAAATTTTTTCTTTGGTCTATTGAAGGTGCCCTAACTGGAGTGAAGAAAAAAAAAAATATATATATATATATATATATAATATATATATATATATATATCCCCAGGTATAGTCACAGACTGAAGAACTCAAGCGTCTCAAAATTTTAGGGAAATGGTGGTTAAGTTTGTAATAGAGTACTCATTGTAACTTTGAATATGTAAAAGCCCCTGGGAGTGTTTGACAATTTTCACAAACCTCTACCCCTGCACTGAGATTCCTTTCCCATGCTGACTCCTTGAAGGTGCTCTACTTGCCCCAGCTTTGCTGTACCCCACTACTCATCTGTTCTGGAAGCCCTTTGAGAATCATTCAGAATCCATTTGCTTTCTACTTAGGAAAAGCAACCTAATTTCTTTTATTCACTCCAGGTTCTCTTTTCCTTTCTTGCCATGATCAACCAGCCATACAAAGAAAACTAAGTGAGAAGTAGCCGTGACCATTTCAACTGAGGTGAGACAAGTTTAATGAAAAGAACCGTGGGGCCAAGGGTTTAGCTCTGTGATGTAACAGGCTCACAAGAAGCCTGAGTTCAATCCCCTGGGTTGTCCTGTCCCCTGGATAACAACCTCAAGTACACTTACACATTATGAGATCTATGAGTCATGAGAAATAAAGTGGATTTAATTAGATAGGTCATCAAGTAAAACCAGAAATCTACAGCAGAAAAAGTCAAATTAGAACACTACATCTGGCACAATCGCTTTACAATAATGAAAACGAGGTCCCCTGGGTTTGATTGACTTGCCCAGAACCTCAGAGCACAGGCTTAATTCAAAGCAATCTTCTATAGCACTGCTCTCTGTTGGCATCCAGTGCAGGGGCTAGAGGGCTCTAATGTACCATTTTTGCCAGATCCTATGGCCTGAGAGCATCTTACTGGAAGGCATCCCATTCTGTAGCTGAGACAAAGGTGCACATTGCTTATGCCCTGGATCTGGCTTCGTGGCTACTCTACTTTCCTAATGCCAATGGTATTTCAAACATTTACAGTCTTCGTTATGAAACACTAAAGCTGAGAACTAAACCCCTAAACTGATACATACTGGAAACTTTAGCAATTTGAGATTGCCTGAGCCTCTGCCAATTCTGCTAAATGGGGCCTTGCTTCAGATACACTGTTTGCTACCTCTTGTGCTGATACCTTGAATCTAATATATAATACTTGGCAAATGTAAGCATTTATTTGGCAAGAAAACTGAATGAATAAATGAAGAAAGACATTGAATTTACAGTCAAATGTATTAGTTATCATTGGTTTAACAATTCATTGACAATGAGTCAATAACCATTGAATAACTCAAATCATTTAAAGCCAAAACAACACATAAATAGATGAAATTAACAACAGGTCTTATCAGGGCCAATATTATTCCTCTGGAGCAGGGTGGGAATTGACTTTTACATGGGCAAGTCATTGTCGATTGAGCCAACCAGGCTCACAATGTTCAGGAAGCTAGACTTTGTAGCCTCTTCAGCTGTGATCTTCTCACAAGGTGTGCTGTGACAGGAATCACATGTGGCAATGTGCACCATTAGTCTCCAGTTCCAATTCAGAGACCTAAGGGTTTTCCACAGAGACTCATGCTCTTAACTGAACTATCACTACCCTGGGCTCTTTGATAATTTGATGACCCTCAATAAATGATAATAGTTAATTCCAGTAAGGATGTGATGTCTTCTACCTTCCCTCTTCCTTCCTTAGGCTTCCCAGGCCACACCGCAAAAAGACCATTGCTTAGACGCTTTTCAGATCAATTAAGATACTTTCATTAGTTCCCACTAAGCCAGTCTGGGTCCACATAACATTTTCCTCCACCATACAGTGAGCATCTGAAGAGACAGCAATCCATTTGTGTTTAACGGAGACTGTACTGGCAGCAGAGGAGTTCTTCCACCTACAACTGCTGCATAGATCATAAGCATTATCTTAAGCCACACCAGCACCTCCGGGGCATTTCTCTCTGCACGTGCATGGGATGAATGCAAACTAATTTACCTCTGTAGACTGACTTGATGTAAACAATGGGATACTTGGGGAGTTTTAAAATTCTGTACAGCCGTTTTCCATCAAATGTGTCTTAATGGCTTCCTTAGGAGAGCTGTGCTCCCAACAGAAATGGCCTTGATTAGATTGAATCTTCACTTGATGGAACTGACAGATACTTGTATATATGAATATATAGTCTTTAATATGATATATATATACATATATATATCATCATAATACATATGAACTCATTTATCTATAATAATTTAAAGCTATAGCATCATGGGTACCCCTTTGTATAGGAGACAAGTGTTTTTGCTTTGCTTTTGTTTTATTTAATAGTGACTTTCCCAAATTACACAATGGGGGCATTTGAACTCGATTCTACTCCTTTTTCTCTTTCAACATAATTATTTCTCTAGCTTAGGTATGTATGGAAACCTCTTTCGAGAGTGTTTCATTTTTGTAGAATTCAAATGGAAACAGGGGTGGGATGAAAACTGTCTTAGACCTCCCAAGTTGGCATTCTTTCTATACCAACAGGAAATAATACACTGACATCATTAGCTAAGAGTGGATTAAAATGCTTCTCGGAGTGTGAGGGGTAAAATGAGAGCCTGCCAGCAGACCTGGGTCTGTCCTCCACACAATCTTCTGACTCAGGATTAATTTTGATCCTAAACTTAAGTCCATAATTAGAACAGCAAGGTTGCTTATGGGAGCTGGAAATATCACATAATGATTTCAATAACTAGAAAATTCATTTGAGGTAGCTGATGTGGTACAAGCAGAACAGCCATTCAAATGTAATAACAGGCTGCTGCCTGGCAGTTTCTAATAATGGGTTAAAACATGAGGCTACATAATGATTTTCTCAATGTAGTTATGTCAGTAAGGGATTAAAAAATTCCTCCAGAAGTTACTTAAGTGCTTGAAAAATGTGTATAGAAAGTTTCAAATTATTTCATATACAAATAGCATCATTAGTTACTAATATAAGAATTTTCAAAGTGATGAGCAGATGAAAAGTCAATGTCATGAAGCCATCAACTGTACAGCATGGTCACATTTCAGTTTACTAAAGAGCAAACACAGTAGCTTCATAGGCGAGCATTTTAATTGTGATGGCATTTTCTCCTGGTTCACAGACACCATGAAACACCACACTGTCAACGATGATACAGACTAAGAAGACTTATCTCGACTTTTCAAAATAATATAGCAGCTGTATCAAAATCCACCTCTAATGAATGGTTAATCTTCATTGCCAACCTGACTGGATTTAGAATTACCATAGAAACACACATCTGGCTGTGTTCTAGGAGAATATTTCCAGAAAGATTTTAATTGAAGAAGGAAGGCCTACCTGATTGTGTGTGACACAGTTCCACAGGCTGGAGTCTTGAACTGAATAAAGAGGAGAAAGAGAGTGGCATAGTAGCCTTCACCTTTCTGCTTCCTGACTGTGGGTGCAATGTGCCCAGCTACTTCATACTACTGCCATAGCCACGATGGACTGAACCCTCAAACTGCCAGCCTGAAGATACCCTTCCTTCCTTAAGTTGCTTTGTCAGAGTAGTGAGTTATGTCATCACCTGTGTCATCAGGTGCCTTTCCACCGTTAGCTTTGTGACACGTGCAACCCTTAAACATGCCCACCAGGCACAGCTTACTCCTTTTGCCTCCTCTTTCCTCCCTTACTTCTCTTGTCTCTCTGGATTCTTCTTTTCTCTCTCGCCTCTTACTCCTCTCTTGCCTCCTGCTCCTCTCTTATCCCTCTTGTCTCTCTGTCTGTCTGCCTGTCTCTCTCATGTCTCCACTCCAACATGGCCTTTTGCTCTTTCACTCTTCCCCTCCCCCCCTCCCCACTCCAATAAATCCCTTGCACTAACTCTGTTGTGTGTGGTGTGTTTGCTAAGTGACATCCCTTGGCAGGACCAGCCGAAAGGTACCCACTTCAACTTTTATTTTTTATCCTTACACACCCCAGGACAGATAAAACAAAACCGAATTAAAAAAAGCAAAACAAAACAAAAACTTCTGGAGGAATCATTATTGCCAAATTCAATTGTACTATGGAGCTATAGTAATAAAAATAGTACATACTGGCATAAAACAGACACAGTGACCATTGAATTAAATACCCAGACATGAGTTCAAACAACTATGGACACCTGAATTTTAACAAAGAAGCCAAAACTACACACTGGAGAAAAGATAGCGTCTTCAACAAATGGTGCTCATTGTCAAACTGGATGGCTGCATGTAGAAGAAGCCAAACAGATTCATACTTATCACCCTGCACAAAAGTCAACTCTAAATGGATCAAGGGCCTCCACATAAGACCAGATACCCCAAATCTGACAGAAAAGAAAACAGATAATGGGTTTGAAACTATTGTCACAGAAAAAGAAAACTTGCTGATCAGCCAACCAATAGCACAGGCACTAAGAACAATGAATGAGACCTCACAAAACTGGAACCCTTCTATATGGCAAAGGACACCATCATTCAGGCAAAGTGACAGCCTATAGCGTGGGAAAAGATCTTACCAATTACATACCTGATAGAGGGTTAGAATATAAAATATATAAAGAACTAAAAGCACTGAACACCAGGAAAACAAGTATTCCAGTTACAAATAGGGCATAGAACAACAAACACTGGGCAGTGGAGACAATCCCATTCACTACTTACATAAATTCTGCTGCAATAAAACCTATAAACCTATTACATATCATCAAGCCAAGTGAAGACAGACTCCAGATTTCCCTGCATTTTTAACTGATGAGCAACAATGTTATAATTATCTTTAAGTACATTGTAAAGTACTAACATTTCCAGCACACCCCAAATTTACTTTGGATTACTGTTCTGCATTTCCTGAGCTATAATTATAACTATAATGCTTTTTTTCTAGTTTTAGCTCAATATTATTTTTATTTAAAGCATAGTAAACTTCCAGAAGAACTGTTTTTTTTTACAAGAATCACAGCAATATGGAAATATTGTAGAGGTGATGATTTGACAGTGTGAGGGAGAGAATCCAATAGATTCTCTCTTTCCCTCTTGGAATAAGAAGTATGGGATTTTGGTGATATAACAGAAAGAAAGGAAAGGTTATGGCTTAATAGTGATATCTGTGTGTGTTTGGCATGGATTCAATAGTGATGGTATTTTTTTTCCCTCCATGGCACAGACTATAGTTATCTAGGAAGAGCTCCCCCATCAGATTGGCAAGTCTGTAGGGCATTTTCTTGATTGGTGATTGATATAGGAAAATGCAACCCATTGTGGCCAATGTCATTCCTCGATAGTTAGTGTTGATTTCATAAAGAAGGCAAGCTGAGAGAGAGCCATGTAGAGCAAGGCAGTAAGCAACAATCCTCTATGGACTCTGTATCAGTTCTTGTGCCAGCTTCTGGCCTTGAGTTCCTGCCCTGACTTCCCTCAATGGTAGACTGTGATATGGGAAGTATGAGGAGAATAAGCCCTTTCCTTCCTAAATTGCTTCTGGTCAGAAGAAAACAAATGAAGTCCCATTTGCTATCCTTGAACTAATAATCCATCTTCAAGGACATTTGTAACTGTGACATTTTATCATTAATCTAGCTAATGCAGATAACCAGAAAACACACTGGTAGACTACATCAACAAAATTACAGATTAACACAAATGAGTAGAGCTTAATGATGGCACAGAGGGGAAACTTTGCTACTGCTAAAGGCTGATAATTTGAAGAGTTAACAGTTACTATTAAAAGCAGCTCATGTTCAAGTTCTACCAAAATGAAAACAAAAAATGAGACGTAGACACACGGTCAGGATCTAGAAGCAGATATACCGTAGGTTCTAGACTGGAAAGACAAAACTTCAAGGTGGACAGGACACATTTGCATTTTGTAAGCCTGAGGCAGCATTAGCTGTCACAGCTATAAAGCCATGCTTCTGTTAAAACTCCTTATACTCTGCCTGACACACCATTCTGAAACTTAAAATAGCCAGAACATAATTTTATCATTGTAATACCTCATCTTTTATGGGAACAGCTTTATTCACCCATGCAGGTTACTTCTGTTCAAACTCCTTCTATTGTTGTTAAGTTTAATTTTTAGTTGACTTAAAAGCTAGTGGCTCTTTATAAGGCTAACAAACCCCCGCTTCTTCTCTTCCACAACCCTCTACTCCCATCCCCACTTAAACCTGTAACCTCTAGTGTAGCTCCCCCATTTTCGTATTTCATGTGTTCTACTCCCTGTTCCTATTTTTTACTTGGTTACAAGATCATAGGTTCCTGTATGGTCCTTCATGTACACTTCATTTTGTTTATCCCTGTCCCTTACTCCCTTTTCTGCCTATCACCACCATTCTACCATTGGCTTGAATCTTTTTGCCTGAAGTATAACACCAATTCTCCTTTCGCTGCATCTATATTCTACTATCCTTCCTTCCATAACATGTCCCCACTACTCGTAATAGCCTGATTCCAGTTTCTTGGCTTCCAATGTACTCTAGGTTAAACACACAAAAGAAAAAAAAATGAAACTAGGACCCTCACTTGATATACAATGTGTAGTGCTTGTCTTTCTGGCCTGTGAGACTTCACTCAGTATAACTTTTTTTCCCCATGTCCATCCAGGTGTGTGTCTCTTTTCTTTGGTGGTCAAGTGGCCACTGCTAGGTTGACCCTGCCTCAGTGGATAACCTCATATCCTCAGGCATAGGGGCAGCAGTAATGGAGTGGGTTAAAAACATAATAAAACATTTCAAAAGAGGGACTTAAAGTTTGGAGGGAGATGATGGGGGAGGTCCTTCTGTACATATGCTTGTCTTACTGGTTGATAAATAAAGTACTGTTGGCCAATAGGAAAGCAAGATATGTGGGACTAGGAGTCAAGGAGGATTCTGGGAAATGTAGTAAAGAAGTCTTGTGATCCAGGCAGGAAGAGACATAGCAGGCAGACTCATATATAAGCAAGGACAAGGAGGAAATCATTCCTTTTCTCTTGCTCTTCCTCCTGCTCTAGAGTCACCATGTGAGCCCGGGAAGACAGGACGCTTGCCCATCCACACAGAGTTTTATTCTAAAGGTAATATGATAGAGTAAGTATAGTGGGAAATTACCAATACGGGGTCAGGTAGAAATATAAGGGTATTTAATAGGGAAAAGCCTTACTTACAGAGCAACCTAGCCAGCTGGCGTGATAGAAGTCTGTACAGCAAGAAGCAAAGAGAAACCGAAACTGCAAACGCAGTCCCACTACATCACTCTGACCACGCCCTCACAAGCCTGGTCAGGCACACCTGTAGCCAGCCCCTAAGAAGGCGTGGCTACAGCTTCCCCTACAAGTAAGCCTAAGGGGCTAGGTACTGTTAGCTGACCAGAGAAGCAGGGACAACTTAATAAATTTGCAACCAGTGGCTACATAGACCCTTGTACTTAGAATGAAATGGCTTTTTAATTTGGACATCCTCTTAGAAAAGGCTCTGCATTTCTACTGTGCACAGATACCCATGGACTGCACAGATTGTCCTATAGCAAAATAAGAGCTACAAACCAGAGGGCACTAGACCCATGTGTAGTCAATGAAAAAGGTGTGTAAGAAGAAATGCCCACTCACCAGCAGAGGGACACGAGAGAGTGCTTGCTGTGGTATGAAGTTAGGACAAGGCATAGCAGATGTAAATGCACACATGACATGAATGTCTAGATGTGGGTGTGTATGCATATACTCATATCTCTATCTCCATATTGAGAACTTCTGCCCTCAGGGTTAGGAAACACATTAGAGGAAGGCTTCAGTGAACACTGAACAGGAACTTCTGAAGTCAGGGAATATTAATGACACAGAATGTCCAAGAAGAGCAAAGCCCCCTAGAAGGCAATGCAGGCAGTGAGGGATTAAATGGTCCTTCCAGGATATAGTACACCATCATAAAACTCATCTCTTTGACCAGACCCTACACAAACACCTGCTCTCCCCACTCCTGCATTCCCGAGTATCCTCTGTCAGTATATAATTTATTTATTATTAGCTCAGAGAAACCCACCAGATCAAAGCACTATTCTAACACTTCGAAAACTGGCCCCATGTGGATTTCAAGTTCTCTTTCAAGGTTGAAAACTCCCCCTAACAGGGTCAGTTCTTCTGACTCATACGAACTCTAAGCACAAGGGGCCATTCTAGTTACCACAGGGACCTCACTTTAATTATGAAAACCTTGCCATAGAGGACCTTCTTGGGCATGTCAGGGTTTCTCAGAATCTGAATTTGTCAATTCATCATAGCTATATATTCTATAGTCCTGAGGGGACCAGAGGAAGAGCTGTTACACTTGACCCTTGATATAACACCAGCTTGGATCTCCTGATACAGGCACTTTCCTGGGCCTACCATCCACTGTCCCTGACCTTCCAGGGACCTTGTTCTCTTCATGTCCAAGAGTAGAAGCACTTGGGGTTTTAAGCCATTTTTGGGCCCTCCACAGTGCCAAACTGCCTTTGTAGATCATTAGGGTTGGTGGCACAGATCTGGCCCCCTTGCCTCTGAGACACTATAGCTGTGGCGCTCTTTGTTGTCAGTCCTCTAAATTTAGGCTGGAGGCATAGCTCGCAAAGTCCTGATACTCTCCTGGGACTGCCACAGGGTCTCAGACAACAGTAACAAGACATCAAGGATCTCAGACAGCAGTATCAGACTGCTCTTACAAACTCTAGATCTCCTATTCCTCAAGCTTGCTCTGTGAGGCCAACCTTGAAGGAATGTCAGTCCCACCTTCTATAACTTTTTAAGCACTCATCTCTTATTCCCTTAGGATTCTACAAGACCAGATCCATTCTGGGGACTCCATCCTGCAACTCTTCCCCACAGGCTTAGATAATTCACAGACTGAGCTTGCCACTTTCTCCAGTATGACCTCCCTATTACTCTTTCTCCAGCATAGCTAGGATCCTGCATTAGGGTCCTTTTCTATCCTCAAAATCATTTTATCACACTTCTTATTTTTCTTCCTGAAAAAAAATTCATCCTGTGGTGTCACTTCCAACCACTGACTTTCATTCTTCTCTTCCTGTTCCAGCCTCTAGAGCTACATTTCCTTTCCACTTTCTCCAAAAGGCCTATGACCTCAAATAACACAAGGAATTCTTGCCTGGGGCTGCTGGTTCTGACTGCTCTCAGCTCCTATCAGCCTCTCCTTTTGAATGTACCCAGTTCATGTCCCTCCACCCACACTTTGGAGAACCTCTGTCTCACACATGCATGCACTTACCCTCTTCCCAGCACTCTCCTAGTTATGCTTAGCAGTCATTTCACAAACACCCCCACACTTAGGGCTAGCCTCTCCACAAGGGGACTCAGGGGAAGAGCAAACCTTCATTCTAGAGTACTGCCCTTTCTTCCCTTTAAAACACTTCTTCTAGATTAATTGCATTTCCTTGTATTTGTTTTATTGGACTTTTTAGATGGCTTTGGAACATTTCCTGTCATTGATACAGACCTGCATTTATTCTGACATACCATAAATATTTTATTGCAAGGATCTTCAAATATATCCAAAAGTAGAGAGAAGTGGGTATCCCGAATGCACTCACAAAACACTTTCAAAATGGTAGTGCATGGCCAGTTTGGCTTCCACCCCATCCTCACTCACTCATCTCTCCTGCAGGATTTCTGTCATCTGTAACTATTTTAGGATTTGCCTTTGCAAGGCACTTTATGAAGAAGAGCATAGTTGCTGTACCTAGCTGCCAAAGCATGGCTTTGGAAGGGCATCCTATAACTTTTAAGTATTTAGTTGTTTGTTTTTTTGGTTCCTTTAAAAAAGAGATTTCAGTTTGTTTGCATCAACATTCCAATAGGTTCCATTTCTTCATAACTGTCTGTTTTTATTGTGGTGGTAGAAAATGAAGGCACCTCAGGGAGACTTTAAAATTCTGTCTCTATGCTCTACAAATCCCAATATGACTTTCATTTGATTTAAATTTTAAAACGGTGACTTGAAAGGTGTAATTTGTGGCATTAATTACAAGAACCTCTACACTACAAAGGTGTTTTGAAAATTGGGATTTCTGCCAGGCAGTGGTGGCACATGCCTTTACTTCCAGCACACAGGGGGCAGAGTTCAAGGCCATCCTGGTCTACAGAGTGAGTTCTGGAACAGGCTCCAAAGCTACAGAGAAACCCTGTCTCGAAAAACCAAACCAAACCAAACCAAAACAAAAAACCCCCACAAACAACAACAACAACAAAAAACAAACAAACTGGGATTTCCATTTTAGATTGAAGGGCATGTTTAGAAACCACTTCACACCCACTCATTGCATGGATTGCTTCATGTATTTAGATTCAGCAGGGATGACCTGTGATTTCTGAATATAGACCACACTACCAAATCGTATCCATCAACAGTCATGTCCTTAAAAAACAGAAACTGTTCAAGCACCTTCTTTTGTACTGATTTTTTTTATAAGAATTAAATTAAGTGCTGTATAGATGGCTCAGCTGTTAAGAATGCTTGTCACTCTTCTGGATGTCCCGAGTCTGGGTGGCTCACAACCACCTCTTAACTTCAGTTCCAGGGGATGCAACGGAGATGGGCATCCTGAGTATTGTACTCACACGTGTACACACACACACACACACACACACACACACACACACACACAACCAAAAGTGAAATCTTAAGAAGAAGAGTTAAATTAACCTAAAATGTAACAACTGTAGTTGAGACTTCATAACTTGAACCCAGGTGCGCTGGGTTTCCAACCACACTACTCTCTTTTTCAGTGAAATAATTTCCTTGTTTATAAAAACCTACCCTAGTTGGTGGCTCATAGAGTAACCCTAGCACTCAAGAGGCCAACATGGGAGGGTTGTAGTAGGTATGAGGCCAGCCTTGCCTGCAGTTTGAGACTTTGTCTAAAAATAATAATTTTATTATTACATTATTATTATTTCCCAAGCAGAGAGTAAAGTGAAAATACCTACTCCATTCTTAAAAAAAAAAGGCAAAACCAAAACAAAACCCCCAAACAGACAAACAAACAACAAAAACCACATAAGGGCCTTTGAAGTTCTTCATTTCTCTAGATAGAAGGGAAATGAATAAATGCCTGGAGACAAAGTCTGGTTAGCAGAGGTATTCAGACACAAGACAGTCTGAAGACTCCAGGTGGTGCCTTCAGCTGCCATTGGTGCTGGCTTTTTGAAAGAAACATAATGAATCTTATAGATTTAATATGAGAAAGGAAACCACAGAAGAGATCTGCAGTGAATCATGCTAGATGCAGTTATGGCCTGGTGTACATTGTCAACTAGTGCTATTTAGAGAATACCTTCTACAAGGACATTTAACCTTCACAATACAAAAAAATAGCTGACAAAATCTGATAGGTTCTTTGTTAAAAACAAAACATAGGACATACAATTTTTCTATTAATAGTCACAAGATAGATTTTCATGTATTAAGCATAATGCCTGGCAGAGAGAATAACATTATCCCAAATTTGACTTGAGACATTCCAGTTTGGGCATAGTTAAAGGCAAGGAAATACCACAGTATAATAGAAGAAAAAGGATTTGGTTATAGACAATGTGAAGCTCTATTTAGGGTTATGATAGAAAAAAATGGGTTATTTGGAAGCAACAACTGAAAAGATACTAAGAGAGGAAAACATCACTTATTTTTTACTTTATGTGTATGAATGGTTTGCCAGTATGTACCTCTGTGCAGCACCTACATACATGCAGTGTCCCTGAAGGCCAGAAGATGGCATCTGATTCCCTCGAATGGGAGTTACAGAAGATTTTGAGCTGCAGTGTGGGATTTGGGAATTTGGGTCCTCTTGAGATGCAGCTAGTGCTCTTAATAGCTGAGCTACCTCTCCAGCCCCCAAATTCTTTTTTAAAAAAATCTAATACATTAGATGTGAATTATTATTTCACTTTAGGGAAATAATCCAGTGTGCGTTGGGTATTTAATAACCCCAATATCTATGAATGCTTTTAGGGGGAAAATGTCTGTCAGAGAGATAGAGATAGAGATAGAGATAGAGATAGAGATAGAGATAGAGATAGAGATAGATAGATAGATAGATAGAGAGAGAGAGAGAGAGAGAGAGAGAGAGAGAGAGAGAGAGAGAGAGCTCCATTTTTGTCTTTTCAGAACTATGGTACAAACAGAATAAATGTTCACTCTTTGGAGCTGGGACTCAAAAGAGAGTACAGTATACTAACTTTTTTGAATATCTATGAGAAATTCCCCTTCCCAAGGGCCAAGTTACCCCAAACCAGTTCTGAGATGAAATAGAGACCTTAAGATAATTGATCAGAAAGAATTAGAATGTTCACAGGAAATTTCATAAGACTAAAAAGCCCTGGCCCTAGGGATGAGCTTCCCAGGATAGACTTCACACACTGTGATGATGAAATGTGTCATAATTAAATTAACACATGTATATCTCCTGGTCTTTCACTCCTTTTCTCTAAAACACTGTAGCCCTGCCCAGGAAAGGTGGAGAGACTAGAACATACAGGGCTTTCTTCTGCCTTTTTGGCCAAGGCTTTTAGCTTTATCAGATGTCTCCTTGTGTCTTTGAAGTGCAGAGAAAAAACTGCCATGAGAAGTTCACAACTTTGGCAAAGCCAGCCAGGGAAAAACCTATGGTCACTAGATCCTGCTATTATTTGATGTGGTGTCATTTGTGAGCATTCTAACTGTTCGGCCTGATGATTTGAGAAGTTCCTGGCTGGAGTTTGTCTTGTGCTCTTGGTGCCAATCTACAAAGAAGTGCATCAAAGTGTGTATCTTGAAGGCTCTGTTGAGTCACCCATGGATTGCTTGCCCAGTGATGGGGCAGGGAAGGTTGGTTCTGATCAGCCATGCACTTACGTTGCTCGATTCTCTACAGTGGGACTTGCCATTAGGCTTTGGATTGTAGTGTAATCTTTATCTCCATGTCTGAGTGTGAAAATCATTTGGACTCTTCCTGTGTACTTCTGCATTACCAACCAATGGGAGAGAACATTCTCCATCTTCTAAGGCTGGTATAGCCATTGGAGTAATGTCTTTGTTATACCATGGAATCAAAATTAAGATTAGGACATTTCTCTACCTTTATTAGAATTTGAATCAATTTCTAAGAGCTCTATTGAAAAGCATGCAGACGTGGGGAACTGGTCCATGATATCCTCTTGGTATTTGGAAGAATTTTGGCTGAACATGATCCTCTTATATTCTAGGCTTGTGGTTATTTTCATTTTCATTTGACTTTTCACTCTTGGGGGTATTTGTGTGGGAGTGTGCATGCTACAGCCATATGTGGAAGTCAGAAAGGACAAAGTGAGTGGGTTCTCTCTTTGCCACCTGTTGAGGCAAAATGTCTCATTTCTTCTATGCTATATACTCCAAGCCAGCTCAAGCTTGCCAGCAATTCTCCTGTCTCTGTTCCCCATCTTATTTCAGGAGTGCTAGAATTACAAATGTATGTCACTGTGCCTGGCTCTTTTTCTTTTTTTCAACATGGGTTAATTCAGGTCCTGATTTTACCCACTGGGCCAACTCTCTGGCCCTAATGGAATTATGTTTATGTGCTGTTTTGGTTATTAGTTGGTGAGCATGATCATTAGCTTAGTGGAGGCTGAAAATTTGATGGCAGCAGCAGTAGCCCCATTAAGGGCTGACCTATATAAGGATTTGCTAGACTATACAGAGAAGGGTTAATGACCTACAAGCCTCAGGTGGACTGAGAAACTCTGCATGGGAAAGTCAACTTGACTGACAACACCCATGAAAGCTTCCGATCAGGAAGATTCACAGAGCAAGCCTACTGGGCTCAACCATTTCCAGACAGAGGAAGTGATCTGCAGATGGAATCTTCTATCTTCTAAGTCCCCATTTTCCATCCTCTATCCCCCTCAGTCCCCAACACCACGTGCACACAGTCTCACTTCTGCAGTGAGACGGTAGCCCTTCTGTTGCTTTGATGAAAGAAAGGCTTTGGAGAAGCCTGTCAGCTTTGTCTTATCTCCATGTTGCCTCCAATCCTGTCTAGCACAGAGTACAGAGACACCAAGATGCTCCTCCTGGCCTACTCCGGGCGAGCATGATTGAGTGCAATCTCCATGGGGCTGTCAGGATGTAATGTGTGACCCCATGTTGGGTATTGATCTTATTGGTCACATCAGAAAACAATCAGCATTGGGCAAAAACTCAACCTGTTCCTGAAATGCCTAAAATTAACTAACTCATATATTCATGGCCACTTGGTTTGCACTTTTTTTTTTCACTGTGTGATAAAATTTCTTTTAGAGTGCCCATTAAAATGTATGGGCTTTTTTTCGTTTTTTTTTTTTTTTTTTTTTTTTTTTTTTTTGAGACAGGGTCTCACTCTGTAGCTCTGCCTGATCTGGAATTCACTATTTAGAGCAGGCTGGCCTCTGCCTCCTGTGTGCTAGGATAATAGGCATGCACCACTATGTCTTGTGTATTTTTATCCAGCTTTTGGACTTACAGGTTCCTGTGCTCTGCCACCTCGTCAAGGACTTGTCAGTCCTAAGAGAAATGAATACAGTGAGATGCTGACTTGGAATTTGCTGGTTTGGATTCAGATATTAATGTGAAAGCTGAGTTAACAAAATAGTGTTTACGTATAGCCACATGCGCTGTACCAAAATGCCATTTGTTTTGTTGCATCATAAATACAATTTTGAATTTAACTTTCTGTCCACAAATTTCATTTGCTAAATCTATAGTGTCTGACTTTAAAACCTTGGGCACTCTTATTAAAATCTGCCAAAATGATATATTTGGCTCTAGGAGATAGTTCATAAAACATTAAAATGTAAATATAACATTAAGAGATAATGTTAGAGACGATATGTTAGAGACGATAAGCATAAAAACCTTTTTTTAAAAAATTCTTATGAAGAAGCACTCATTGGTTGTAAAAATCTGGTTAATTTACAAAGTTTTGTAACAGCTACAGAGATTTTCCTAAGGACTTTATTCAAAAGAAGATTCTAAAAAATAAAATTAGTTTTATTCTTTTTTTCCTTGAAGATTCACAGGTAATAAAAAGCATGAAATGCTGTGGGTTATTTTAATCAAAACACAGTCTCAAATATATTGAAACATTATGTAAAAACACAAATATGATTGAGTTGTGATTCTTCCTTGATACATGGAGGTTCCTATGCACAAATTTATATACTGATATATCTTTGTTTTTTCACCAGCTACTACATTTTAATGGCTCTTTGACACTCCTCACAAAATTGTCAGTAGGTAAACAAACAGCAGTGGGCTCTTGGCCAGGTCTGCACAATCGGCTTGTTGGGCATTTATCTGAATGATGTCCCCTGACCTCGAATCCCTGGAGTTCTGTTTCTTCTTTCTATCCACAGTTACTGGATTGGGCAGAGGGGCATGACCTGAGGTAGCTTGAGTAAGGTGGCTCTGGGAAGAAGCTTGGCTGTAGATTTGGTTCAATGCACATGAAGTATGGACTGTGTGTGGATGGATGCCCAGGCTTCTGAGGCCTGCCACAACTGTGCCTATTGGCATATTATGGCTAGTTTGGCTTTTGGATGCAGATATTTGATGCTCTAAAGGCCTAAAGACCCATCCTGGGTTCTCTGGCTGTGACACAGCTTCAGATATTAGAAAGACGCTCCTGAACTTGAGAGGGTGTCTGGTCATCTTAGAGAAGTGAATACAGAGAACAAATTGGAAAGGGAGCTGAGATAGATAGAAATCAGTCGCCATACTGATTTCCACAGTGGCTGGACAAGTTGGCACTCCCACCAGCAGTGGTGGAGTGTTCCTCTTTCTCCGCATCTCTCCAGCATAAGCTGTCATTGGTATTTTTGATTTTGGCCATTCTGACAGGAGTAAGATGGTATCTCAGAGTTGTTTCGATTTGCATTTCTCTGATGGCTAAGGATGTTGAACACTTTCTTATGTGTATTTCAGCCATTTTAGATTCCTTTATTGAGAATTGTCTATTTAGTTCTGTACCCCACTTTTTAATTGGATTGTTTGTTGTTTTGGAGAGTAGCTTCTTGATTTCTTTGGAGATCAGTCCTCTGTCAGATTTAGGGTTGGTGAATATCTTTTCCCAGTCTGTGGGCTGTCATTTTGTCTTGCTGACTGTGTCCTTTGCCTTACAGAAGCTTCTCAGTTTCAGGAGGTCCCATTTATTAATTGTTGATCTCAGTGTCTGTGCTACTGGTGTGATGTTCAGGAAGCGGTCTCCTGTACCCATTAATTCAAGGGTATTTCCCACTTTATCTTCTAGTAGGTTCAGTGTGGCTGGGTTTATGTTGAGGTCTTTGATCCATTTTGACTTAAGTTTTGTTCAGGGCGAAAGGCTTGGGTCTATCTGTAGTCTTCTACATGTTTGCATCCAGTTATGCCAGCACCATTTGTTGAAGATGTTCTCTTTGTTCCAGCATATATATTTGGATTGTTTGTCAAAAATCAGGTGTTTGTAGTTGTGTGGTTAATATCAGGGGTTTCAATTCTATTCCATTGGTCTACCTGTCTATTTTTGTGCCAATACCAAGCTGTTTTCAGGACTATAGCTCTGTAATAGAGCTTAAAGTTAGGGATGGTGATGTCTCCAGAAGTTCTTCTATTGTACAGGGTTGTTTTAGCTATCCTGGGTCTTTTGTTTCTCCATATAAAGTTGAGAAGTATTCTTTCAAGGTCAGTGAAGAATTGTGTTGGGATTTTGATGGGGATTGCATTGAATCTGTAGATTGCTTTTGGCAAGATTGCCGTTTTTACTATATTGATCCTGTCTATCCAAGAGCATGGGAGATCGTTCCATTTTCAGGTATCTTCTTTAATTTCTTTCTTTAGAGACTCAAAATTCTTACGGTACAGGTCTTTCACTTTTTTGGTTAGTGTTACTCCAAGGTATTTTATGTTGTGGCAATTGTAAAGGGTGACGCTTCTCTGATTTCCACCAATGTGTCATCCATATATAGTAGGGCTACAGATTTTTTTGAGTTAATCTTGTATCCTGCCACTTTGCTGAAGGTGTTTATCAGCTGTAGGAGTTCCCTGGTTGAGTTTTTCGGGTCACTTATGTAGACTATCATATCATCTGCAAATAGTGAGAGTTTGACTTCTTCCTTTCCGATTTGTATTCCCTTGATCTCCTTTTGTTGTCTTATTGTTCTAGCTATAACTTCAAGGACAATATTGAAGAGGTATGGAGAGAGTGGACAGCCTTGTCTTGTTCCTGATTTTAGAGGAATTGCATTGAGTTTCTCTCCATTTAATTCGATGTTCACTGTCGGCTTGCTGTATATTGCTTTTATTATGTTGAAGTATGTTCCTGTTATCCCTGATTTCACCAGGACCTTTTATATACCAATATATCTTAAAGTTATTTATATAACTTAACATCAGGAAGGTTACTTAAATGTTAGCATGCTTGAAGACAATGGGGCTAGACCATTCCTTCACAGTCTGCATATAGTAAAGGAATATAGGATTTTAATCACTGGTCAGAGAAGGAGACCTGAGTCACCTCTCCTTCAGAGTCTGGAGAGAGGCACTTCATCCTGAGCTACTAAGAGGACCACTTAATCCAATCTATCTGAACTGGGCTGTAGGAATTTATAGGGCTTAACAGGAAGCTTTCTGTAAGAACAAAGCCATGCTAGTCTATGACATGTGACATGTGTCACTGAGCCTCTTCCTGGAGCAGGAAGTCCAAACAAACCTGTCAGTCACTTGGACAGAATAGATACTTCATGGGATAGCTTCTGCCTATTCAGATTTTAGGGAACAGCAGAAAGCTTGTCTAGAGTGTAGATTGATCAGGACAAGGTCTCTTTGGGCACATCTGCTCTCACCCCTTGATTTTAGTCCTTTAAACATTGCCTACTGTATATACTACACTCTACATGGTTTATATACTACACTCTACATGGTTTATTTGGAATCTTTCCATGAAGATCACATAGTCTGAGGACAAGTCCTTTTTTATTTGTTTGTTTGTTTTTGTTGTTTTTTTGAGACAGAGTTTCTCTGTTTAGCTTTGGAGCCTATCCTGGCACTCACTCTGTAGACCAAGCTGGCCTCGAACTCACGGAGATCCACTGAAGGATTCACCCTTCAGTGGAACTCCCTACAAGGTGGACAGTGAATACACTCCTCAGGCTGTTCAATGATGCAGCTGCCTCTGAGTGATCCATACTCCCATAAGTAACCACAATAAACCCACTGATCCACTAATAATATGGGTGGAGTAATTTCTTTGGCCTGTCACTGGTGCTTATCGTGGGTGATGTCTAATTACCTCTCCCAGGAAAAGTCAAGTAACATTCATGTGGTCTTTTCCAAGCATCGATCATTTGGTGCCATCTTTATTTTTGTGAAGGTAAAAGACTACAGGCTGTTATTATATTTCCTCTTTCCTTACTGGTTGGAATGTTATTCAGAATCTGATATCAATTTCCCTTCCAGTTCTTCCAAGCTGAATTTGGTGAAACCAGTGTTATTAATGCCAAAAAAATGTCTGTTTTACAAATATTTAGGATGTGCCTTGTGGTGTCATAAGGTTACTTCATTTTCTGTATCAGATTGGGGGATATTACACCTATTTTAGGGGGACTTGTTTTGTGTGATGTATCAGTTAGAGTCCTATAGGGGGAAGTTAGAGATTTCCCTGTGGCCATTATTTGCCTGTGCTATGCTGTGACCAGGGTATGTAGTTCTTTCTTTTAGGGTTCCTCTTGACTTTCCAGTCAGTCTCTCGAGTTCATTGCAGAAATGAATTTCACTCTAAGAGAGGCATTCACACCTGTAGCATGGACCAGAGACAAGTCTGAAAGAATAAATGACAAAGCCTCACTTTACAAGTGAAGGCCACTCTGGAACTGTTCAAGGTGCACTGTTCCCGGTGTCCATGCTTGGGAGGCAAAGAGGACATGTCCACCATCTAGAGGTGGTTGAACAAGGCAAGGAGATACCTTCTTTATGTTCTTTTTTTCCCTGTATGGTAACTCCTCTTCAATGCCTAAGGATTCTCCTCTTTGATGTATGCTTTATAACTTATAGAAATTGGATCCCCAAACTTTATAAAGAAACAGGATGCCATATTTTTTCCTCTGCAAAACCACAAGCGTCACAGCAGAAAAAGAGGGAAGACTTGACATAAAAATGGAAATACCAATTATAGTTGCAATTGTACAAGCGGTTGCTCAGTGGTGCTTCATACACAAACTTTCACAAAGATTCATGCAAGCCATGTAAATGGGGTCAAGGATGAACTGCTTTCCTAATAAATAGATGGGGCATTTTCAAATGGGTGATGATCCTGGCTTACAGAACTAAAACCTTTGACAACACTGCCACCTGCTGGGAAAAAAGTCCAGCGACTCTGGAACGCTGTGGCTGCCTGAGTGGGTGTATCCGCTCCAAGACCTTGTTGAGAATTTGGGTATTAGGGCAGAGCAACCTTTCTCTATACAGCACATTAGACAAATCAGACAAGATCTAGGTGGCTTCTCTGGCAGCACTGAGAGATGTAGAGAGTTCTGAAATCTTTTCTCAAATCATGGGCAATTTTGAGAGGATTACAGTGTTATCTGGGGACAGATCTGACTAAAAGGAGACCTGGAGACATTAATACATAGTTATAGAAGTAAAATATTTCTAAATAAGGCATATTAAAATTCTTGTATTAGATTAATGCTACTGTTTTACTTCCAGGGAGGGTCTTCCATGTTCAATCTATGATACACAGAAAGTCTCCAATTGTAAGAATATAAGGCCTACTAGGCTTAGAGATGAGTCAACCTAGAGTCTGGTAATGTCAGAGGTCCTGATCATGCCTAGCCAATGAGGGGCAAGCACTCAATGTCAACAGATCATAACGTCTGGGTGCTGGTAGGGTATATATGGCTCTCCCCATTGCTAAATAAAGGAGTCTGCTGTTTTCCCTTTCACCTGACTCCCCGTGTCTGTGCCATTGATGTAGCACCTTCTCACCCTCTCCCCAGAGGGAGCCGTTAAGACCCAGCGACATCAGATAAATATTGTTCAATGTCAATGATTAGCACTCAGGAACTGGATAAGCATTTATATTACTCTGTAGGTAACAAGACAAAGAACTGCACTTCTAGGCTTTATCAAGACAAGAGATGACAAATGTTCTACACTGAAAAAGTGTTAAAATTGAGGTATTTTGCTGATTGCACAAAACTGTTCTAAATCGACTTACACAGGCTGTGAAGTTTAATCTTGGTGACAATTTGACTGAATCTGGAATCAAACGAGAGGCACACTATGGACACACCTGTGAGGAAATTTCTTGATTACTTTAACTGAATTGGGAAGATGGCCTCTGAATGGGGCGGCAACTTCTGGCAGCAACAGAGATACCAGGGGTTTCTGAGGGAAAAGCTTTTTGTGTGTTTACCTGTTTGCCTTCTTGTCACAGCCTTGAGCTCATCTACCCTGCTTGTGTCTTTCTATGAGTTCATTATCTGTGGCTGCCACTGCCGTTCTTTACTAATGTGAGAGCCCACTAGTTGGCCTTGCTTTCCATGTGGACTGAAGACCAGTGGCTCCCTAGGATCCTGCAGGCTTAGAGCACTGCTGAGGTATCCAGCCTAGAGGACTGGGCACTGCCAGTCCTCAGCCCAGTGTTGGACTACCCACACTGTGTAATGTAAGCTGGTAAATCTTCTTTTAACATGTATCCAAGCTAATCAGTTTGCTTCTCTAGAGAACTTTGATTAATACACTAGGTAAACTTAAAATACTAATATGCGAGATAAAATGTACATTTTTTAAAGGACTGGCCCTACAGGGAAAGATGCTTTTGTATTATTTCTCCATATTAAATATATACATTTTTGTCAGTGTTGTGATGGGCTATTTTTTTCACTTAGGAAAATAGAATTGTTGAATTTAACATTCATTTATTTGTTAATAGATCACATGTTTGTGCTATAAACAATATTATGAAATTAGATTAAAATTATTATGATTATTACTGTGTGTGTCTATGCACATGCATGTACCACAGCATCCATGTGGAGATCAGAGGACAACTTGGTGACATTGGTTTCATTCATCCACCTTTATGTAGTTTCTGGAAGTAAAACTCTGGGTTGCCAGGCTTTCATGACAAGCAGCTTTACCCACTGAGTCATCTTCCCTGCTTGAGAACAGATATTTTAATGTCTAGTTTGGTATATATGTGTGGACATTGTAAAATTATTTAGACAACAGGAGCTTTGTTACAAGAGGCAATGCTAGGTGTCTTAACTCATCAGATAATATTTATATTTGTAAGAGAGAACACTTTGGTTATAGTTGTAAAGTCATGCTGCATATCAGTGTATGCTAACTACTTGATACAGTACTGTACCTGTAAGTCTCAGAAAGATGCGACGTGATGGAAAGGGAATTAGGATTTTCATTTTATGCTTTTCAGATGTGTGTACATCAACACACATAACTGATTGCCTATAAAAAGATCCATGTTGTATAGCATTAAGCAAAAATGCAAACAACAAAAGCTGTTAGATTTTCAACTCTAACATGTTATGTCTTACAGTAATACACAAGGCTAGCATCTCTAAATTGCAGTTATCATTTTGTCTGAAGTACAGATATAAACTTATCTGAAATTACACATTAAATTTAGTCATAAAGCAAAATTCTAAAGGGTGAAGATAAAGTGTTATAAATAATCATATCATAATTTTAAATTGTAGTCTACTTTTATTCAATTTCCCCTTTCCTTATCCTAAGCCAAACATGAAAGGAAAAACAGGTAATTTAAGTGACACTGATGGCACACACATGATATCTCATTTCAGGTGCTGCATCAACTTATAGCAATCTAAGGATTATGTAAACGATCCAGATGAGTCATGAAAGTTAGTCCTCTTAATTACCGAGCCATCTCTCCAGCCCCAATACAATATTCTTAAAGGGTGAGTTCTTAGGTGTGGTTATCCGGTGCTAAGAGGCTATCATCTAACTCTGGCTCCTACTTGTATTCCATTTACAATATTTCTTTTAACCAAAAGCATATTTCAGGGGATTTTAGCTCCTGTCAACAAAAGATGACGTAGCACCCAAATCCATTTGGACTAAAGAATAAACAAGACAGGGGATTAAAATAGAAACCCTAAAACAACAGACCACAGAGAATTAAAAATTCCTGGGAATCCCATGATGGCTGAGGCAGAGGTTATATAGAACTCAGTGCCAGAGGAGGGACTTAGAGTTGGAGAGTCCACAGACACCAGCTTTCTCAGGTAAGTTAAATATTCATATGCCTTGGCTTTTGTTACAGAGAAAGTAGAAACAGGTAATATTTCTTTCCCTAGTTTACATGAACCAAATACATTTATTTTACTTTACTAATTTCCTTTCTACATATATTTTTGGAGTATAGGTTATCTGGGATGGAGAGGTTATGGATCTTAATTGCCTGGCAACCTTTGGGTATATTACACCTGCAGTTTGGCTTTTATATACTAAAAGAAGCTTTTGTTTTAAATGGGAAGAACTGGGTTGGGGAAGTGTATTATTAATGAAGACTGGTCAAGATATGGCTCTGCCCATTGTAGTCCTGGCTCAAGCTCTAGCAAGGGGGCCTCATAAGTTGGTATATTTGTCACTGTCTTCCCTCGAGGATATATCTGGTTCCTGGGAGGTGATTAGCTCTGGGGTACAGCCTTTCCATCAGAGATAACTGTTCTCATTTTGGGGCCAGTTTGTCCTGCTTGGGTGATCTTTCTGTTCTTTGTGGACACAAGTGAGGAATCAATGCTTTTTTTTTTTTCAAAAGTCTGTTAAATCTTGACTTCAGTTTTTCCTCTGTTGCTTTGCCCTTCAAGGTGGATAATTTTATGGATCCCTCTTCTCACCCCAACACCCTGTGGTGACCCAGAATGTACCTTTTTCATAGCTCCCAGCAAAGCAAGTAGTAAAATTCCTCAGACTTAATTGAGCAGCAATACTAAATGGTTTTCTGGTTTGTGTTTAAAAAGAGATTAAATATGCAGAGTTCCTAAGTCACCTTGTCAGGGATGTGAAGGAGAGACAGGAGAACCTTTATATTCTGAATTAGAAAATAATAGTTCATATTGTAGCAAGGGAGGTGCCCAACACATGTGCATTGTTAAGTTTGCTGTCAGCTAATCATAAAACTGAGATGTAATCTAAGTGTCCACACAACCCCTACCCCAGAAAGTACACACAGAATCAGTGGATAAACTAGGTTCTTCTTTCTGTCCATGGGTCTCAGGCATAACAGGTATCATGAGTTCTGCTTTTCCAGGTACAACTTGGTTGCCTATCATTATGTATGTCTGCATTATGTACTTGATTTGTGAAACTTTTTCATGCATTTCTTGCTAGAGTCTAGAGTCTAGGGTGTTGGAGTTTGGAGGTATTAATCAGGTCCTCAGAAGAAAAGCAAATAACAAGAGTAACAGTAACAGTAAAACAGGATGAAGTTTCATGTTGAGCATGAAGACAAAACACCACCCCACCTCCGTTTCCTTGTACTGTTTGCTGTGAGGGGATGGAAATGTGGTCAGGTAACTTCTTGTTCTTGCTGTCATTCTATGCCTTCTCCATTGTGGACTCTCATCCTTAGAAAATGTAAGCAAAAACAAACTCTTTCTTCCTTAACTTGTTTAGGTCATGGTATTTTACCATAGCAACAGTAAAGTAAATAACTAGAGATGAAGAGACGCTTTCTTCAGTGGTATAACTACTAGTGAGGTGACATACTCTTGTAACAAGCCCTCACCCATGCTCTTGTAAAAAACCCTAATGAAACACACTTCGTTATAAAAATTAACAAAGAAAACAACAACCACAAAAAGGTCAGAAAGCCTAAAAGTAGAAGAGGGGCTAATTGGGAAGAGGAAAATGCTTAGTGAGAGTGGGAGGGAACAAAAAAGGTGGGCTGTGAACATGAATAAATATATCACATACATGAATGAAAATGTCACAGCAAGAGCCATTAATATGTGTAGCTAATGTATGCTAATGACACAGTATGAATCTGGTCTCCGTGTCACAGCACTGGCCTTAGTAACTCTGAGCAATGGACTCATTCCCAGACCTGCTGCTTTGCCAACATGTATTCATTCTTTACTGTGTTTGTCTGTCTAGGTTGACTTTCAAGTCTTTATATGAAGATCTGCTGTCTGACTTCAGCATATAACCAAGTTTTTAAGCTCTGTTTGGAATATTTACATAGGGCGCATGCAGGTAGGTTTCACATGAGTGACTTGAGAGGGCAGCTGTAGAAAACATTGCCAGGCTCTACTGAATTATAAAATGTTGACTTCACTACTCTACTGAGTGGAACAACTTCTATTTTCTTAGCCAGATAATCAGAGCCAAGTACTTCTTTTTTTTAATTCTTTAATTACTACTCATATTTACATATCCATCTCCCCCAATCCCTCAACCTCTAATCCTCCCATGTTCCTCAACAACCCCCCACAACCCATCACCCAAATCCTCCCCAAGGACAGTGAGGCTCTCCACCAGGGACCTTCAAAGTATGTCATATTGTTTGGGGGAGGGCCTAGGCCCTCCTTGCTGTATCTGGGCTGCAATAGTATCCCTTCATAGGGAATGGGCTCCCAAAGTTCATTTGTGTTCTAGGGTTAAAGACTTGCTCCACTGTTAGAGGTCCCATAGACTGTCTTGGCCTCCTAGCTGGCATCCACATTCAGAAGGCTTGGTTCAGTCCAATGTGTTTCCCCAGCTTTATGACTAGGGTCTCCATGCTCTCACTAGGTCAGGTCAACTGTTTCTTCTGGTTTCTGCAGCACTGTCTTGGCTCTTTTGCTCACTCCTCCTCCCTCTCCACAATTGGATTCCAGGAGTATGGTTCAGTGCTTAGCTGTAGGTGCCTGTTTCTGCTTCGAACAGCTACTGGTTGAAGGCTCTAGGAATGGTAACTAAGGTAGACACCAATCTCATTATAGGGGAAAGGCATGAATGTCATTTTCTCCACCACTGCCTGGATTCTTAGTTGGGGTCATACCTGTTGATCCCCTGACATTTCCCCTGTGCCAGACCTTTCTCCATACCTGTACTGTCTCCCTCCATCAAGGTATCTCCTTTCTTGCCCTCCTCTATTCCTCCCCTGTCTCAATCCTCTTGTTCTCCTCCGCCCTCCCCTTCTTCCCTTTCCACCTCCATCCTCTCCACCCTGCCCTGTGCTCCTACTTTGTTCAGGGGTTCTTGTCCCCCTCCCCTTCTTCGAGGGACTATGCAATCTTCTCTTGGGGTCCTCCTTGTTTCCTAGCTCCTCTGGCAGTGTGGATTGTAGCCTGGTAATCCTTTGCTCTATGACTAAAATCCATATATGAGTGAGTACATACCATGTTTGTCTTTATGTGACTGGGTTACCTCAATCAGGATGGTTTCTTCTAGTTCCATCCATTTGTCTGTGAATTTCAAGATTCCTAGTTTTTTTTCTGCTGAGTAATACTCCATTGTGTAAATGTACCACATTTTCTCTATATATTCTTCAGTTGAGGGGCATCTAGGTTGCTTCCAGGTTCTGACTATTGCAAATAATGCTGCTATGAACATAGTTGAACATATGTCCTTATTGTATGAATGTGCATTTTTTGGGTGTAAGCTCAAGAGAGGAATTGTTGAATCTTGAGGTAGACTGATTCCTATTTTCCTGAGAAACCACTATACTGATTTCCAAAGTGGTTGTACAAGTTTGCACTCCCATCAGCAATGGAGGAGTGTTCCTCTTTCTCCACATCTCCTCTAGCATAGACTGTCATTGGTGTTACTGATTTTAGCCATTCTGACAGGATTAAGACGGTATCTCAGAGTGGTTTTCAGCTGCATTTCCCTGATGCCTAAGATGTTGAGCACTTTCTCAAGTGTCTTTAAGTCAGTTTAGATTCCTCTGTTGAGAATTCTCTATTTAGTTCTGCATTCTACTTTTTAATTGCTAGCTTCTTGAGTTCATTGTATATTTTGGTGATCAGCCCTCTGTCAGATGTGGGGTTGGTGAATGTCTTTTCCCATTGTGTGGGCTGGCGTATTGTCTTGTGACTGTGTCCTTTGCCTTACAGAAGTTTCTCAGTTTCAGAAGGTCCCATTTATTGTCAATCTCGATGTTTGTGCTACTGGTGTTATGTTCAGAAAGCCGTCTCCTGTACCAATTTGTTCAAGGGTACCACCTACCTTCTCTTCTAGGAGGTTCAGTGGGGCTGAATTTATGTTGAGGTCTTTGATCCATTTGGAGTTAAGCTTTGTGCATGGTGATAGATATGGATCTATCTGCAATCTTCTACATGTCTGAATCCAGTTATGCCAACACCATTTGTTGAAGATGCTTTCCTTTTTTCCATTGTATAACTTTAGCTTCTTTGTCAAAAATCAGGTGTTCATAGGTGTGTGGGTTAATATCAGGGTTAACAATCCTAATATCTAACAAATTAAACTTCAAACTAAAATCAATCAAAAGAGATAAAGAAGGGCATTTCATACTTATCGCAGGAAAAGTCCATCAAGATAGTCTCAATCCTGAACATCTATGCCCCAAATACAAAGGCCCCCACATTTGTAAAAGAAACATTACTAAAGCTCAAATCAAACATAAAGCCTCACTCACTTATAGTAGGAGACTTCAACACCCTGCTCTCACCACTAGATAGGACCACCAGACAGAAACTTAACAAAGCCAAATACTTCTTAAAAGACTGTGTTGAAGCAAATAAGGCAGTTCTCTAATACCAGTCACAGTTTTCCAATGGATAAAAAGGAAAACAAATAGTACCTTATCAATTCCAGAACCTCATCTAGACAAATCTAGATGTTTTGACAGATGGGCACATTAACACTGGGCCCCATGCCCTCGTGCCTCATGCACTGCAGCTCACTTTCAAGCTTTTAATATAGTTCTCACCAAGACTTAAATAAGCTATTGTTCTCTCGAGCACTACAAGTATATAAAAGAGAGTCAAGATTTTTAGAGTTTGGAACAGACTTCATTCACTTATGCCAATATGACGAGGGAATTCAACATTATTAAAGGTATTTTTAGAGGTGGTAATGTGTAATTTCATAAAGTTTAGTTAGTAACTAGTATATGAAATATTCTGACCTATAGCTTATCATAAACATTTATATCTCAAGCATCTAACAATTAAACTTGCAAAAAGACAGAGTTGGTTTCTAAAACTCACTTTCAATTATCTCCTTTCCCAAATGTCTTTGGGTCTAATCAGTGTACATGGCAAATGCCATCTTAATGTGCTTATCACTGGGCAGATTTAACCATGCACTGTAATGCTCCGTCTCCAAAATTAGCAATCTTAAATATGCTTTTGTAGCAATGCAATATGAGAAAAAAATACTTCACTCTAGGAGACTGGGACTTTTCCTGAACTTCACAGCCAGAGGTAATACACATTGAGGTAACTTAAGACTGCCATTGTACTCAGTCTGATTTTTCAACCCACTTGTTCAACAGCCTTTAAGAGAACAATGTGACAACAAACCTTACTTGCCTGGGATTTCCCATGTAACCAGTGTGTGTGTGTTGTGTGTGTGTGTGTGTGTGTGTTTACATATACATCAGTCACTGCAAACAGCAAATAGGTTGAAAACAGCCTTGTCTGACATAAATGTTGAATATGATATTCGGTTATCACTTGATAAATGATGTTTGCAATACTGTTTGTCGCCTTGTTCAACTGGGATCAGTTAGAGACAGTGACTTGATCCCTTCTAAAACTCTATTAAGATTTATATAAAGTATCCTTCATTCCTTTTCCATGTGACACTTCCTGTGCTATTCAATAAAAGAAAGTATAAAGCTCTTTGCTGGAGACAGATATATTCAGAGAGACACAGAGGGTCACACGACAAACACAGGGACAGATTCACAAGACAATCTTCAGGCAGTCACAAACTCAGACTCATACAACAAACAAAAGGATGGAAGACACAAGGAGAGCTCATTGTTGGTTAAGTGACATCAAGAGGAAGGGCTTTGATTTCTTTGTTAGTATGACATGAACACATTTATTGGTGACTGGGTGTTCACTATTAATGTATTCAAAATGATGACATACTTTGATGGTATGTATACTATGTCAAATTCCAATGCCAAAAATGATTTCAGGAAAAGCTACATTACAAAGTATGAATATTCTATGATTATGATCAGAGCTTAAATTGGATTGTAATAATCAATCTACCAATTTTGAATTGTAGGAACTACCCTGCTATTAATGAATCTTAATACAAGGTTCTACCTTGTATTAATGAACTTACAAATGCCTTGTCTTGGATGACACATGCTCTTCGAAGAATTCTGTCTTTGTTCATCAGAACTTTGCCTTCTAATCCCAACCATTTCTGCTAGTCTCTACTTTAAAAATATTCCCACTTCCTACCACCTGTAGCATATGCTTCATATTCATGACCTTTGGGAATGTCTTCAAAATTATTCAGCATATCTTTCTATAACCACTAATACTTCCTTTGCTATTTTTGCTTTCATTTTTAAAATTAGCTTGCTTTAGTAATTTAGGATTGCTGTTTCCACAGCAGAATCTCGCATATCTTACTTTACATGGCAGTGGAAGGCAGTGTGTCTTTATCATCCAAGCGAGGGTGGACGATGCCTAAGCAATAGATGTCTCAGATTCCATTGTGATTTACACAAACCAACTTGGTTTCTTGCTATTGGCACAGATCTGTCTGATGCCAGCTATGAGTATGCCTCCCTTCATCTGTAACCACAGCTTATGCAGCACCTGCTAAATGGGGACATGCCCAAGTTTATAGCAGAATGAAAAAGGGTATGGAAATTTCTGGATAAAAACTTGGTTTTAAAACTTTGGCTCAGAAATGACACAGATTGGTTCTACTTTCCTTTGCTTGGCCAGAGTAAATCACATGGATAAGCTGAATCCAAAAAAATAAAAAAAAATATATAGTCCTCTCCCAGGGAGCGGCAACATCTGTTTTTAGCAACAATAAAATCACTACGCTTGCCAGGAATGGGAGAGAGCTATAATAGACGGAATGAAAACAACCATG
The DNA here is from genome assembly GCF_003668045.3 of Cricetulus griseus. NCBI lineage: Eukaryota > Metazoa > Chordata > Mammalia > Rodentia > Cricetidae > Cricetulus > Cricetulus griseus. The sequence continues at coordinate 387,882,643 of NC_048595.1, forward strand.
TGTTTAATTTCTAGCTGACTTTTCCGGCCCAGGTGTTAATGTGCCAAGGACTTTCTTTCTATATTGAGTGTGTTTCTACTGTGTCTCATCATGTGATCTCGAAGCACATCCTGGTCCAGGCATCATGCGGAGTCAACTCACTCACAACCACTGCCAGTTTGAAGCCCACACCAATGGAAATGCAGCAGTAACAATCCAATTTCCTAGTAGCACTCGGATAACATGCTCCAACCATCTCCAGCAATGTCCCCGGTGCTGCCTTTGCACTTGCATCATTTCCTGTTGCTGACTGAATCAGTTCTTGATGAACCATCGCTGTGAACCCACACTAACTAAGATATATCAGCCAAGCCCTGATTGGCTCTTACCCTGCCAAAAACAGACTTACAGTCTCCAAATCTTCCTCGGTGAGAAGTAACTCAGAGACAATATTTCAAAAGAAGTACAAACTGAAGAAGACACTTGAAAAATGTAAAAATAAGGTGGATGGGCTTTCTGCAAATGTGAATTTTGGCAAAAACCCAAGTGTAGTTAAAATAAAATATATAAATTGTTTACCAGTACAAAATATGAACTAGGAAATTAGATAAATGAACACAGAGGGAAATTATTCTGAAGTGTTTTGGTTTTCTATTTTCTTATACTTTACAATATAATGAGTACAGGGTGCAATATATTTAACTGTTATAACCAAGGGACTCTTATGTTCTTGGACTAGAAACATAATAACCCAAGATATATGATTTCTGATATTAAACATAGATGAGAACTTTAACTACTATTGATCTAAAAAAAAGTAATCTGGCATGATGACTTATGTCCAAGCAGCATAACTTTAAGTGGATCAAAATATAACATATCTCTGTAACATATAAGCTAGTAATATTTAATTATAAATCATGTTGTTATTAGGAATATAGCTAGGATTTTTTCCTATCATATGGATAATAAAAATGTACCAATCTAATACATACATATCTTTAGATACTATGTTTCATTAATGACAGGTTTCTCTTTCTACACTCATAACTGATGCATCTTTAGAAAATACTTTATAAAAAGGTCACAGAAGGAAAACCGTTGTTTTTATGCTCAACAAGTTCTGGACTGTACATGGTTTTACGCCACCACTGCAGACTCACAGAGTGCTTGGCATACCAGGGATGTTCTGAGAAAACTGGAGAATGTCTTCCTTCAGTTGCTTAAGTATTTTTCTTGTAGTTCAGCTTTATGCAATCTGGAGTATATGGTTAAATTTTATTAGAACATCTTTCAGTGTTTTTTTTTTTTAAAGAATCAGGTAATAATGTGTTAATCAAAACTATGATTCTCCTGTTTTCTTTTACATTTTTCCTCTTTTGGAACCATTTACAAGAGGATCACTAAGATGAAATAATTAGGACCCCACATCCTCTGCTTTGAAGCTTGGATTCATTGCAAATCCTCTCAGGTTTATAATTACTGCAATCAAGCATTTTGATTAGGACAGGACACAGCACTGGAACTTAGAGTCTAGGCAAGAACATCATAGCCATCTGAGCACAGAGCACTTCCATGCGATCAGGCAGTTAGTAGCCAACTTGTCCCAGAGCTCAGATGATGCCCGTTGGGGCATCTCTATCTGGACACTAAGCTCTGAGCTCGGAGGATGCTCCCCTCTTGCTAGGCTTCCACTGACTCTGGGCCAGTGGTCGCAGGGGCTGTGCTGCTCTCTTTCACAGAGAGAGAGGCTGTAATGTTCTTGTGAGGGGAACTTTGCTCTAAGGTTTGTGGTAACTGCAGCTGTGTGGAGAAAGTCTTTTTTCCCTCCTGGGAGTCCCCTGGAGCAGGCTGTACCACACTGTTAAGTGTCAAGGGGTGTGGGCCTTATACAATGCTTTTTCATAATTATCATTGATCTGTGACCATAACAGTTTTCTTGTAGTTATGCTATTACAAGGTTAGTGGCTGCTATCTATATGCCTTGTTTAGTGAGCTGTTCAGACAGAACGTAAGCAAAAACTGACAACTTATTTGAACAAAAATGATTATTAAAATTTAGGCAGAGAAGGAAGAAGAAATTGTCAACCCTGCACAGAAGCAAAGGAAGGAGAAGTCATTAAGGACATCGGTGCGCTGGTGGGAGGTGTAGGCTGAGCACAGTTTGCTCAGGCAAGTGGTAGAATGCAGAGCCAACAGGCTGCACGCTGTATCAAAGTTTGGCTGGGAGAAAAATATCTCAGCTGAATGAAGCTGTGAACAATAAACTGCCAAAGGGGGACTATATCCAGCTATTTTAGTGTTTCTAATTACAGAGCTGAAATGCTGTGTTATAGGAAACAAATACTGAACCAGCACACTAAGAAAGCATCCCTCATTAATGATATTTTTAGTTAGCATTGAAATTCCAGAATGGATTATTTATGGTTTTGTGTAGATAGAGAACTGGGAGGTATGGAGGAGGTGGAAGACACATACAGGCATAAATGAGAATTATCCTAATGCATTTATCAGTTTAGATACTGATGCTTATTCTGTCTATACAGTGTTCCTGACATACCACCCCCCAACACACACACAGGACATTTCTGCATTGTTATAACTGTTTTCAAATATGCCCCTTACATTGCTTAGATACATTCTAAAGAACCACATTGCTCAATACATCTGCTACTACCAGTCTACTGATGGATATGAACTCCGAGGAGACCAGATGTCCTAGTGCCATTTAAAGACATCTATCACATTCTTAACTGTGTATATGTCCCCTGCTTAGCTGCAGCTGTTTCAAAAGAAGCAGACTTACCTTTTTATTTGGAAATCTTACCTGTCAAAAAGAAATTATACTTCACAGATATTCTGAGTTGGTTCTAGAAACTTCTATGTTTTCTGGAAAACTTTAAATGAACCTTCAAATGCACTAGTCACCAAACTCATTTGAGTGTCAAAATACCTGTTTTCTGTTGCATGTCTTTTCATTCTAAATATTGCTTACATCTTTTCTCTCTTCCTAGCCAGGACTGTACCAGAGTTTTCTCAACTTGTACAGACCTCTCTAAAGATCAACAGCTCTGGACTTTTGTACCTTCCTGGGTTTTACATTGCTCCTCTTGCTTCTGTCTGTGAATTTCCTCTCCACATGCAGGCCTACTCTGTCCCTGATTCTGCCTTTTCCGAGTCTGGTTGGCTGTAAACTTTGACATCTGTTTTCCCATCATTTGTTTTTTAAAGATCAGTATTTTTTAAAAATTATTATCATGTGTATGTATCACATGTGTGCAGATACCCAAAGAAGCTAGAAGAGGTTGTCAATCCCTGGAGCTTCAGTTACAGGCATCTGTAAGCTGCCAGGATTGGACCCCAACTTGGATCCCTTGCAAGAGCAGCAAGAGCTCTTAACTTCTGGGCCATCTCTTCCAGATCATACGATCTGTTCTTAATTTGAACATTTTGTTCTTAGTTTCTCAATTAACTTAGAGAAGGTCATAAATATCTCTCTGATTTTTTTGTGAATTTTTGTTGTACTTTGGTCAGAAAACATGTCTGCATGTTAGTCTCTGGATTTCCTTAGAGGTTATTTGAATGTATATATTAATATACTTGCTCAATTTATTCTTTTTTATTAAACACAACACAGTTTTGCATGTGTTCCATGTTGGCTTGAAATTAATGAACTTGTCAGGCTCAGTATTTAATTTCTATATTAAACTTGTAAGACTCCCAAATTGTCTAATTTATGCTAGTTTTGTCTTCTTGACTTTTAGTACTTAATTTTTTCTACTCAAGTTCCAACATTTTTGTACTTGTTGTTTTTAAATGGTGTATAGAATATATCTTTAAAAAATTAGTCCAAATATATTTGTCTTTAATCAGAGTATCTAATTGATTTATTGTGAATAGATTTAGATAAATGTTTAATTTTCTTCAGTTTCCTGTGAATTCTCAAAACCATAGTTTTGTAAATTTTCCCTCTCCTGTCTTTCTTAGCTTGATTTTATTGCTACTCCATTTGGTAGCTTATCTTTCAAACAGATCACACATGGTATATTTTTTATACCATGCTTCACACATTTAGTTACCTAGAATTTTAGTTTCTTAAGTTCTTTTTGTGTGTGTGCAAAATTTTCTGGGTTATGACACACATGCAACATATAGACATTCACATATGTGACATATGTCTTAATTAAGTGTTCAAATTTGAGTAGAGTATAAAAACATATCCTGTATTTCTTTAAAGCTGAACCATCTCGCCAGCTTACAAGTTAGTTCCCTAAAACATGGGACAATTCAGTAGTTATTTTTCTAAATTACTTTTTCCATATATATGTAATGGTGATTTCTGTGCATGTATGTGTGCTTGTGTATGTGGACACACGTGTGCAAGGTTGCACAAGTATACATTCACATGGAGATCTAAGGTTGATATTAGGTGTATTTCTAGATCAGTTTCCATATATATACTGCCATAAGGTCTAGTGTTGAACCTGGAGGCCATTTCAATAGTCTGTTAAGGCAGCTTCTTCTAGGGATCCCTTAGGACTTGCATGCACTGGGGTTCTAGGCTGGCCTCCCAGCCCACCTAGATTTTATGTTAGCTCTGTGGATCTGAACGCCAGTAATCACACTTATGTAGCAAGTGTTTTATTAGCTGAGCCATGACCCCAGTCCTCACACATTTTAGTTATATGGATTTTATAACGTGTTTATAATTTCATGCAACTAATTTTCAGTCTTATTTTTTCTCCAATGGTGAGCACAAATCCTAAGAGTTGAAACTCTAAGTGAAGATATCTAGAATATGAAATCAACTAACTGGGCTCATTAAAATAATAGACTTTAACAGTGTCTTGAATGAGCAAAAAAATGGTCCCCAGAGGCACAGGTATCTCAGTGCTTGGTTCCCAGTTAGTTTGGGGCGTCATGGAACTTTAAGAGGTGGCTGGCACCTTGCTGGAGGAAGGGGTGGGCTGGCAAATTACAACCTTCCCCACCCACTCTCTGATTTCTCTATGAGATTAAAAATGGGGCTTCTCAGTTTCCTGCTGCCGTATCCCCCTCACCATCATAGACTTGCACCCTCCTTGAGCCATGAACTGAAATAAACTCCTTCTTCCTCTGAGTTGCCTTTGGCTGTGATGCAATGTCACATCAAGGGACTAGGAGCCAATGCAGGTGTCAGGGCAACATGTCCTGCAGCAAAAAAGGTAACTAGTGCATTGCTGTGTTTGGGAAGACTTCTCTTAAAGTGTTTGCTTAAATAGTGGTTGGGGTTTTTGCATATCTCTTTGTAATTAGTGTATTTCATATGTAGTCTGGAGTTGTATACAACTAACATAAAATTCACTTCTACTTTTTTGAGCAATCACCTAGTAACACAGTAATGCAAGGAGCATAAGAATTGATACTCGTATGTTACTCGTACTGTACCTCTAGTATGTTGTGTAACTTGTTAGGATACACAAGCTATGGTATTACAGGGTTTGTCCTTGTCAAAGCTTGGATAGTGAGGAGGCAGAGGGTACTATTTTTAAGGGGATTTAAAAATGGAAAAAGAGGTTTACGTCATATTAAATACATTTCCATAAATTTTGGGTTCACGGATATGGACACTGGCTCTTAAATGTGAGGAATACTCATTGCATACAAATATTATTTATATATTCATGAAAAACCAATGTGGTCTGGCCCAAACAGAAATGCTGATAGCTTTCAGACAGGCCACACACTGATGCTTAGCAACTTTTATTCTGAATTTGGTTAGTTTCCCTGGGCCACAAAAACTCCAGGGGAAAATAGTTCAATGAAATGATTTAAAGGGATGTTAACTTATTTTGACTTTACAACAGTCTTATTTGGGTTCAGAAGATGACAGTTTGGAAATTACAGTATGGAGTGGGAGAAACTGCCCTGTGGATAGCAGAAAACACCTACTTCACCTAAAGAGCCTGGAGGCTGGGCTGAGGGTAGCTGTGTAATAGGGTAGTATTTGCCCGAGCATGGGGGCCTAAGAGCTTCCTTGTGCATTTTGAAACATGCTGGATTTCTGGATCACCAGAGCATGCTGTACAGCCTTTTCTGAGGAGCACATGGAACAGCCCTGCTGCACAGTAGACACTCAGTCTCATAGGCGATAACACCTTCTCTTATGGAAGCCAGTGTCACTGGCAATGTCTTCCTTCATATACTGATTCTGGATTTTTAATTTCTAAAGCAGTTATTGCGTGTTTGTATGTGTGTGCCTGCCTCTATATAGAGGTCACAGGATCCTTCTCATGGTTAGCCTCTTCTATCTCGTGGGTCCTGGGGGTTGGTTCAGGCAGGATGGGAGCCTTAGTAGCAAGCACCTTCACCTGCTGAGCTACCTTGCAGGCCTGAAACCTTTATTTTTTTTAAAAAAGAAGATATGAAACTAGAAGAGACTATTAAGGGAAGGGGAGGTGGCCAGAGGAGGGGAAGAAAATGAAGTAAGAGTTAATACAACCAAACTGTATTGTATATATTCATGGAGATATCACAACAAAATCCATGTCTTGTACAATGGGTGTAAACCAATAAAATAAGCTCATTTTGAAACTGAATGATAGTCTCACAGTAAACAGTGTGTGACATACCTGCCCCAGGCTGCCTCATTTGTAGATTCTTTATTAACTGGAACACAGGAGGAATCAATGACAGCTGAACTGTTCATCTTATAGCAGAAACCGCAGTCTGGATCCAGTATGCACTCATTACAGTAACTGAAATAGGAAAGAATAGAGGTAAAGTCATGTTGACCTGGTCAGCTGGTGCTTGTTACACACCAACTCCAGATGCTACCCCCACAGCTCATACTATTTTATTAGATTTGGCCAAGCCAAGTGATATGACAAGGTCCAGATGACATCTGGGTTGTCACTTCATTTCTCCATGTAGATTAAAGCAACTTTGTAAGCTACTATGTAGTAAGGTGAACATAGAACAAGCTTGGTAGACCTGCTTTAGTTTTGTGTTTCTCTTTCACGCTCCATCTATATTAAAAACTGGAAATGTCTTCTCCCACATATATGCACATGCGCATACATATATTTAAAATAATGAAAGAGAATTTTTGAAGTAAATCTTTAACAAAAATACAAATACCCTAAATCCAGCCATTGCTAACATCTTAGTGGATATTTGTACACTTAACATTAACACATTGAGTTCCAATTGTGCACTAATCTTAGCTGAACACAAATGAGTATAGGAAGAAACGCTAATCTGAACTAAGTACATCTATAGTCAGATCACAGAGAGGCATTCTATGAGTCACTACTCAGTAAACTGTATTATTGAGCAGCAGAGAAGACTGAAGTGGGCAGAGTCTCCCAACTCTAGCTTACAACATGGGTGTGGAATGAGCTTTCTTGTGGGTACCCTATCCTGTGACATGTAGATTGACAGCTCTTCATGTGCACCCCAGGCACAGGCAGCATTGGTCATAATACAGATGAACAAATCAAAACTCTGATTTGTGGCAGTTAAAAGGCGAGGATGAGAAATAGATGTACATGACAATATCCATAACAAAGGGAAGGGCTGACTTCCTACCTAAGAGGCAGAGGGGCTTTCAAGGGCTGGAAATAAGTTCAGAGATAATACCTAAACTAAGAAAGTCCTAAGAGAAATTTGCCAGGCAAAGAAAAAGGGTATAATAGAGAATTGGTTATTTTGTTGTAAAAAAGGCCAATCAGCACAAAATTAAGAATTCTCACTCTGCACAAGTCATTATCCTCTGGAGTACCAGGGGAGATGTAGGCCGCCAGAATAGGATGTCTGAGAGACACACAAAGACTCCAAAGTCACGAAGTATTGTGTGGGAATCAGGATTCACAAGACTCAGTACAGGTTAAGTGAAGTTTATTTGGGGAGAATGAACTTACAAAAGAGGCAGGTGACTGCTGCAGGTTCCAGCTCCAAGGATCTACCCGGGCTGTTCTCTGTGACCCGACCAGAAGCAAGAAAGGCAGCTGGAGTAGGGGACTCCAGATCTAGACCTACCTTCCATCACATCCGCACCCGTAACCACCACCAAACGAGCATGGTCAGTGCTACAGGTGTGGGCGGGGTGGATATCTCACTACAATGCATGATGGTATTTCTCAATGCTCCAAGTTGAAATGGCCCTTTGGCTCATTTAACTAAACGTTAAGACATCTGCATTGCTGAAAAGTTAGATTTACTTTCATGTTAGTGCCCTGCTGTCAACCTTTCCCTCCTTTTGAATGAGACTTCAATTACAGACAGAATTCCGGGAGACCTGTAAGAATTCACTGAAGGTCTGGCTTTTGCTAGGGTTGTTTACCTAACACAATGATACTACCTTTTCTCCCAACATCTTACCTCCCAGAGAAAACTGGAGGTTACTGTTGAACTTCATCAGCTTTCAGCTGTGACAGGGGCAAAGCCAGGCTTGTCCCCACTTGTTTTCCCTCCCAGGGTCTGAGGACCAGAGTTGTGTATCTCCTCCACTCTGGCCATCAGCATGACAGACACTGCTGCAATGGCTGTACTATTCTCTCAGCACACAGTCATAGTTTATGTGGGCGCTTAACTGTTTCCTTTGTTAAAGCTTCCTCTCTGATACTCCATGTGGCTGCCCCAGGGTTCTCGCAAAGAAAGGAAGGCAAACATTGAAAATGGATATTGCCAGTCCCTACCTGACATGGAGTTTTCGGGCCTCTAGAGGTGACAGAGTTCCTCAGCACTCTGTCATCATTGACTGGATTTCTTTGCTTTCCAATCACTTACACCATTTTATGGAAAATTACTCTAAATGGTGCAACATGCCTAACATCCACTTGATATTCTGAAGTTAGCAGTAAACGTTACATACCATGGAGATCAGCTGAATGACCTTTTACCAAGAACGTATCTCATGACTGTAGCTTGAATAAATGGCATTAACAAAAAGAATAGCTAGAAGGGGCCATTCTTCACTAAAGGTACCCTACACAGAAAATCGATCATTGAAACACAAGATCAATGCCTGTAGGAATTTGCCAAACACAGGTTGCTTTTCATGTGTGAAATCTACTTGCCCCTTGAAAACATGTGACTATGAAGAAGCTCCAAATTCTAGACTTGAAGTGTTATTTACCAAGAGCACATGACCTGAAAGGACCTGCTCATAGTGTAACTGAGACAGAGGCATGATTTAACTTCATAAAATGTGGGAGCTGGTACTGTTAGGTCCATAACACTCCCACATCCCATGGTAGTGCTGCTGGCAATGTCCTAGATGACAATGTGGGCTGAGCTCAGGCTGGGCTCCGACTGCGGGGACAGAAGGACTGCTAACATAAACCAAAGCTTAGAGTCAGCATTCCTTTGAAATGGGTAAAGCAGGTTCCCGTGTATCAGAAAAAAAAAAAAAAATTCTTCCTTTGCCTGACCCCTACAGCCAACTACCTCTGGTAATGGGGCATCTAGTTCCCCTTTAGGCAAATGAACTGTAACAGATTGAAGTTCCCACCTAGTTCCCAGACTGCTCTGGCCTGTCACATTGGTATCTGCTCAGATAGCAAAAACTACAGTTGTGGCTAACACAAAGAAATTTCATAGTTTCTTTTTTTCTTTATTTAATAAAAATTGTTTTTATTATATGTGTGATAGTGTGCAAATAAAGGCATGTAGGGGGTTAGAGAACAACTTTTAGGGGCCAGTTTTCTCCTAAATGGGATCTGGAGATTGAATACAGGTTGTCAGGTTTGCATAAAAAGCCCGTTTAACCACTGTGCCATCTCACCAGCCCAAGAAATATTATATGTTATATATATGTATATATAATATATATGTTTAGAAGAAAGTTTGATGGGCAATGTCCTTCTGTATATATGTTTCTGTTATTGGTTGATTAATTAAACACTGTTTGGCCAATAGCCAGTAGAGGCAGGAAGATAGGCAGGGCTAGGAGATGAGAAGAATTCTGGGGAGAGGAGGCAGAGAGAGGCTGCCAGGAGATATGTCTTGTGGTGGTGGAAGGAGTCACAGGTCCGGACCCTTCTCTAGTAAGATAAGGACATGTAGAAATACATAGATTAGTAGTCATGGGTTAATAATTAAGACAGAGATAGCCAATAAGAAGCCGTAGCTATCAGCCAATAGTTTTATAATTAATATAGCATCTCTGTGTGTTCATTTGGGGTTGAAGTGGCAGGACCAGGCTGGAAAGAAAAACTCCAGCAACAAAAGTTAATTAACAAGGCATTTAATAAAGGGACTCTGCTCTTTAAAGAATTGCTGAATGAAATGAGTGAGGGTTCCTTCCTGTTGGTACACAATCTTTTGGAACCAGTCCTTTGCTCTGCTCTGACACATCTCTGTGTATGATGCCTCTGATCAGTCTGTTTTTAACAGTGAACTCTCAGGGGGTGAGATCCTGCTTCTGTAATTTGAAGAGTAGCATTGAGCTCGATACAGGCTGCCTTCCCAGGGTGCTCAGCAGCTTTCTAAGTCAGTGCACTATGTTGGAGCTTTAGCCTATTCTGGAAAATAATTCTGAGGGGTTGAAGGCTGAAGGTGAATGCCGGGGTCCTGAAACAAAAAGCGTCAAAGAACAAGCTACAGCTTGTTTTTAAATTGCCAGAAGCAACAGCTGTTATGAACAGGCGATCAACAGTAAAAATGGAGGAGTAGGTTAATAATCTTTATAATTCACTTTCAGAAAGAAAGAAACTACAAGGCTAATTTCCACCAAGCCTACACAGCAGAAGTGCGCGCGCGCGCACACACACACACACACACACACACACACACACACACACACACACACACACACACACACACAAGCCTTGCCCTAAATTACAGCCTTAAAATATCATAGCAAAAAGTAATAGCACTATTTAGAGAAACTTTATGTTATTGAAGTGTGATGGAAGCTTGTAGTCTTGGTCTTTCAGAGATTGTGTAACCCCTGAGAAGGCGCTCAACTATGGAATGTGCTGGGTAATGAAGGGCAGAGCTCAGAGAAGTCAGTAAGACTAGAAAGTGGGCAGCCAGGTGATAACTCTGAGAAACAAATGGGTATTTCTTCCCAGCTGGAGGGAGGAGATTTACCTTCAAAATCCCTGAGGTTTCTTTTTAGAAACGGGGAGGGGGATACAAATAGGGGTTCACATGATTAGAGCAAATCTGGTTCTAAGAAATCCAAATGTTTCTAGCTAAATAAGAGAGAAATAAAGGAAAGGCCCCAGTTTCCTGTCTAGAATCCAGCGGAGATAAAAGGTAGCCTGTTGTCATTCGTAACCCAACAAAGGCAGAAGGTAGCTCAATGTGGCCTTGGAAAAAAATCTTTAAAACACTGACAGGGGCTAATTTAGAACATTCTTAATTTCTCCTCAGAAGTCGATGAATTTGACTCTGTGGGAAATGGTCTGATTTCTTAAGTGTGTTTCATTAAACCAACAAGAGGCAGCATGAAGAGTGCCTGGTCTTAAATCAAGATCTCCGCTCAGAAAACTGGCTGTTGGGATGCAGACATTATGGTCCCTTGCATGAGTGGTTCAACATGTTCCCTCAGCCCTAACCATGACATTAGGGTCCACATGGTACAATAATCACTGCCCCCCCCCTTTGCCACTCCTTCAAATCTCCCCACGTTATGGCCTCATTTCTCAAATCCCAGCTGCCTGGAGCAAATGACTTGGAATATAATTTATAAGAACAAGAAAGAGCCCTGTTCGTCCTGTGGTCACTCTGCAGGGCCAGGTATAAACTCCAGAACATCTGTGTTACTCAGCTGCCAGGAGATTTCCTTCATTCCAACTGTGTAAGAAGGAACTCATTAGGAAAACACTCAGACAATCATATGTTCAGAAATTACTTGTAAAAGCTAGGGTCACAGATACTAATTTCATGAAGTAATCCACCCCACTCTACTAAGCTGGCATCCTCAAACGTTTACCTGGAACAAAACATCCTGCTCCACTAAACAGCCCCCAGGAGATAGCAGGCATCCCTCAACAATTAACCTGGAGCACATTTCTCTCCTAATCTTACTTTTTCATCCTGTTGTACAATTTCCTAAAAATCCTATACAAACTGTTGAGTGTCTTAAAGTGTTCTCAATGTCTGTGTTCCTGGACATGGTTCTCCTGTTTCCCATTTTGCATTGCTGTTATGTTGCTCTTTTGTGTTCTCACACCATCCAACGCACTTTTCTATGACTGTGCCAGGAAATGCCATATTTATACAGTTGTGTTTCACTCTGCCCTTACAGTCACCTCACCAGACTCCAGTCAAAAATGACCACAGTGTTCCGTGCCTGTAGTGTAAACACCAAACTCCTTGCTCTGGTTGGAATGGCGCAACTCCTCCTCAGGCTGCCTACCACTTCTCAGGGCCACTGCAGGGAGACCGGGGATCAGGAATCTCTGGAATTCTTTCCCAGTCCATACTATCACTTTGAAACTTAATTTTATTCTTTTTATAAATTTTTATTTAAGTTAGAAACAATCTTATTTTACATACCAATCCCAGTTCTCTCTCCCTCCCATCCTCCCATGCTCCCACCAACCCTCCCCATCGTACCCTGTATTCACTCCCCAGGGAGGGTGAGGCCTTCCATGGGGTATCATCAAAGTCTGCCACATCAATTGGGCCTAGGCCCTCCCCCATGCATCAAGGCTGAGATAGTATCCCTCCATGGGGAATAGGCTCCCAAAGTCCATTCATGCACTAGGGATAAATACTAGTTCCACTGCCAGAGGCCCCATATAGACTGCCCAGGCTTCCTAACACTCCCATGTTCAGGGGGCCTGGTTAGGCCCTATGCTGGTTCCCCAGCTGTCAGACTGGGGTCCATGAGTTCCCACTTGCTCAGGTCAACTGTTTCTGTGGTTTTCCCCAGCATGGTCTTTACCCCTTTGCTCATCACTCCTCCCTCTCTACAACTAGATTCCAGGAGTTTGGCTCAGTGCTTAGCTGTGAATCTCTGCTTCTGCTTCCATCAGCTACTGGATGAAGGCTCTAGGATGGCATTTAAGGTAGTCATCAATCTCATAGGGGAAGGGCATTTTAGGTAGACTCTCCACTATTGCTTAGATTCTTAGTTGGGGGTCATCTTTGTGGATCTCAAAACTTATTTTTAAAAGTGATGCGAAATCAGAGAGCCTTCATTGGAGAGTTGGTGCCAGGCTCCTGAGTCCTTTGGTGTCCCCATCGGTAGGGAGAAGTGCTGATGCTGTTCTGATGGGCAGGGGAGGGCACACATGGAATCTTAAAGCAAGTCTAGTGTTGCGCATGTTGGGTGGACACTGTTTTCAGTCTGGTTTTGCCTTTAGTTCATTTCCTTCACATCACATAAACATCCTAGAAGAATGTGGATCCTGGCCTTGCTCTGTCTGAGCTGTCTGACCATGCTGAGTGGTCATTTTGGGGTTCTCCTCTGAACAGCCGCTCTCACAAAGTCAGTGGAAGGCTTGAGTGAGGTAATGTCCCTAGAACAGTCTCTGTCTGTGATAAGCTCTCCATGGGGTAGCCACGAAGAGACTCACGGCAAAACCAGCCCTCTAAATTCATCCCCAAGTTACAAAGAGTGACTGACTTGTTTGGCTTTGTTTGCAATTTTAGTCCCTTAAGTAATCCTTCTGCATTTCTTTGCTCTTTCCATAAAAGATAAACTGCACCACCACCAGCAAAGAACAGTTCCTGATTTTTGCACTGAAGATAGCATATTGTTTATTGATGAAATTGTATTTATATATGACGATTACCACACTGTGTGCAAATAAGATATTACTCTCAAATGTCTCATGACTGAAAAAACTTCATGTGACTATATATGCGTTTATTTACCTGCAGGCCTGCATGTGATAAACATTGCCACCTCACATTGTCACCTTTCAGTGCCACTTGAGGTTTAATGTTTAGCTACGTCAATCAAGCACTCCTGTTTATAGGCATACCTTTCTCTGAACTTCCTTGTTAGAACTGGGCAGTGCATTTCCTTAAAGTAAGAATTTATTAGGAAGAAATATTAGAAATCAGTTACTAGAAATGGGGCCTAAGTAGCAATGCTGTTTATGTTAAAAAAAGCAAACCCATTTTCATCGCCAGGTTCACTGCACAAGTACAGCAGGAGCTCGATGGTTTTTGGTCTGTGGGCCACTGTAGAGCAATAAACATTGTAAGTTCGCTGTCAGCTGAGGGCGATCTCTTCTTGCTCATTAGGCATTCACTGAGCCTGGGTGTCAAGCAGTGTGGCTGTCACTCTGAGTGCGTGTGTGCAGCTTCAGCACACGCTGACAGCATGACGACAGTGATGCATCTCAGGCCATGTCTGGAAACTTTATAAAGGAGGCCAGGATGAAGCACAAGTGTACCCCTCCCCCTCTGCACAACAGATACATCTAGCAAAATGTAAAAACAAAACAAAAACCATTAAAAAAATAAATAGCCAAAATTTCCATAATAGTAGTTACTATTGTCAGTAGAAACATTATCCTTGAGCTGGGCCTGGTCCCAGAATGGATTTTTCCATGCCATTTTCTGTCCTCATCCAGTGCTCGAATTATCACCACTGAATATTTTGTTCATGGACTCAGGGTGACAATAGCCATTGCCCATCAGCAACAGCATAGGCACTTGTATACGCTATGTATGCAAAAGATTGTCTTTTCCTTTCCTAAACTGACAAAACTGTATGACTTTGTTACAAACAAGTTTGGAAGAAATTCAGAATTATCTGTTTTATAAAAGATAGTACTTCTCTGTGTTTACATATAAAACATAAATGAATCGTTTCCTTACTGTATTGATGAGCATTATAACCTACTTACTACAAGAGCTCTTGGTAGAGTGCCTGGCACAATGCTAATGATATTGTGAGTGGGGCCTGAAAGGTTTGTTCCCATTCATAACTGATACTACTAATTTTACAAATGTTGAAAAGTATTTTTGCCCATTTCTAATTTCACTGTGCAAAATCTTTTGCAAACTATGAGATTTTAATGTGGGTTCAATATGCAAATGGTTTTAAAGATAAAACTAATGATGAGTGATTATAATCATGTGTCTTGATTTTTTTCACAGCTGGTGCAACACCTGTACATGGTTAGCATCTTTATGGTATACCAAGGAACAGAATGAGCCTGCTTGATGGAGAGACTCCTTAACCAAGTCTCTGACACTGACTGTGAGTGAGTGGGTATTGCCAAATTCCCCCAATTCCAGCAAATGGGGCATTTAGCAAGCATGCTGCTTCCCTCGAATTTGACATCACCAAAGGGGACCATTGTCTCATTACATTAATCTCACTCACTCTCTCCTACTAAATAGGATATAATGTTCATTAATTTGGTAGGAAAAAACAATTTTCTGAACTGAATATTAGCCAATGAAAATCAACACAATTCACAAAACCAAACTCAATCTCTACCTGGAAGACAACTTCTCAAAATGTATTTGAGAAAGAGAATCTCAGGTTCACTGGAAAAGTGACAATATACTTAAATAGGCTTTGTAATATCTCACTAATGAAGACTGTCTGGCCCCTCTCCTGGCAGCAGACACATAACTGATAGGACTGGATTCTGGGCAGAGATAGGTATACCCTAGTCACTTAAAACTTAGTTCTGTGCAGGCTCAGGCCTGAGACCTTCTAAACTCACTGAACCTCTTTGGGCCTTGGTTGGAGTTCTTGGCAAAAGGGGGCATATATGAGTATCTGCCTTGGTGGGTGCGGCCTGAGAGTTTCTGAGCACACACATGGACCAATTGTTTTTTTCTTATCTCCCATTTGACACCAGAGTGAGGCAGCTGCTAGGCTGGTTGTAAAGGCCAAAGAAGCTGCAAATGAGGACATCATGATTCTTGCAAAACTGGAGGTAAAATATTGTGGGGATACATTTCTTGTCACCTGTAAATGTTTTTTGGGGGGACTGTAATGACTACAAAGTCAACTAAACTGTGAAAGGATGTAAAGCCCTGTTGAGATGACTAACTTTTCTTTCTTGTTTAAAGCAGAATCAATTATCAGTGTCCTATAAAAAGAGGTTCTCTAGTTCCACTATTGTGGCAAAGCTGGCCAAGGGGCTATCTACATACCACTGCAGAGCAGATGAGCCTCTGCATCTAGACACCGTTCTTAACTATGTGCAGTGTAAGTTCGGTGATGGTGCTTGATCCTGGCTTTGGGGATCTGCTGCCCAGGTACTCCTGGTGGTACCCACCTTTGCTCAGTGCCTGTGACTTGTGAGTAAATGGTTTCTCAGTGACTTCCTTACAGAGCAGGTGGCAGTTAAGCCGCCCCTGTTCTGGCACTTCCATCATCCCAGTCTACCCCAGACTGGATTCACTACCAAGTTTGCCTCTGCCTCCCAGAAACTAAGGGTTCACATTCACTTCATTTCCATTTTCATGCCAATTCCTCAGCCTTTTATGAAATTTGTTCAATTTTGGGCTTTCAATACTTTATCTTTCCCAAAGCTTGAGGATCCAAGGTTACTGTACTAAGGCTGGGGGCCTCTACCCCAAGTCTCTCCTGAGGGATTTCAAGGCATTTATGCTTCTTGTTTTTATAATACTCTATCAAACTGGTTTTTTTAAAAAATTGTTGGCAGCTTTGTTTTGTGTTTTGCAATTTGGGGTTCCACTCCAAGACCTCTCACATGCTCTGGAAATACCCCACCAGGGATCCACACCACCAGGTCTGCTTTGGTACGGGTGTGGATTTCTTTATTAGAGCTGGCTATACATTACTTCAACTTCAATGCCATTTAAAAATGTTGGGTTCCTGCACCTTTCCATACTTTCCTTGAAAACTCAATGCAAAGTCAGTAGCTGTAGCACATGCTTGTAACCTCAGCACCCTGACCCCTGAGGCAAGAGGATGACAAGTTCTAGGTAAGCCTGGGCTATACTGGGCTATATTGAGTCTCTGTCTCAATAACAACAGTGGCAACAACAATATTCACAACCCCCAAACAAACAAAATATCTGTAATGTAAGTGGAACTTAATCTCCCTGTCATTTTTGCCACTATCTGCTTTGTCCTTGCAAAACTACTCAGCTTTGGGAAACTTCCAGAATGACCAAGGTCTCAGTGGATAATTCAGTAAGTAATTAATAGAATAAAAGAAGACTTATTATTTTAATATGTAGAGTAATGGCTTTTTAAATAGGGACTTTAACTACAATGTTTTATTTTTCCAGAAATCTAGGTATTAAGCAAAATAACTCAACTTCTGGAGAGAGTAATGACAGTGACTTTTAAAAAGTAGAATACTTTTACTACAGGACTCACTATATCATACTATAGCATCCATGACAAGGCTGATTTTTTTCTTCCTTTGTTTTCTCTTAAGTTTTGCTTTATTTTATTGGGGGGTGGTTGCAAGGGCAAAGGGCAGATACGAAGGGATGGGGAAAATGAATGGGATGGAGATGCATGATGTGAAAGACACAAAGAATAAATAAAGAAGAAAATTGAAAAAAAGTAGAATACAGAGTCTTCCTAGGCTCCACCTGTGGTTGAACTGAGCCAAGGCAATGTTTGTTTACACGAAGGAAGGCCCACTTTGGTTCCTGCTAGAATTCCAAATATGATGGAGAGAGATATTAATTCATAATGCTTAGGTTCCTGAAGATGATTATAATAAAACACAGCAAGGCAAACACTATTGTAATATCAAAGGAGAGAAAAATCCCAATGAATGATGCCTATTCATGCATGCTGTGGTAGCTAAATAAGAATTGCACCATAGGCTCATATATTTAAATGCTTGGTTATTAGGGAATGCCACTACTTAAGAGGGATTAGGAGGTGTGGCCTTGATGGAAGAAATGTGTTACTGGGAGTAGGATTTGGGATTTCAAAGTCCAAGCCTCTCTCAGTGTTTTTATCTTTCCCATTGCCTGTGGATTTAGATGTAGAGCTCTTAGCTACTGCTACCTGTGTCTCTCCCTGCTCCCTGCTATGATGATAATGGACTAAACCTCTGAAACTTAGCTGCCACCAATTCAATGCTTTCTTTTCTTTTATAAGATTTTCTGTGGTCATAGTGTTTCTTCACAGTGATAGAATACTGACTAAGACAGAAGTTGGTACCAGGAGTGGAGTGTTGCTTTACAGGCCTGACCATACTGCTACTTGGCAGAATGTGGACTTTGGGACTTTGGATTAGTAAAGCAGTTGAATGCTTTAAGCAGGGCTTAATAGGCCATCCTAGTAGGAGGGTGGAAGACAGTGGTACTGAGAACAATGTAAATTATGATGGTCTTGTTCAAGAGGTTTCAGGGGAGAAGAATATTATTAAGTGGCCTAAAGATCATTCTTGTGAAATTTTGGTGGAGAATGTGGCTGTCTTTCACCATTTTCCAAAACATCTGCCTGAGGCTAAATTGACGAATTTTAGATTAATGGCATCGACAGAAGAGATTTCAAGACAGCCTAGTATCGACTAGTTGTGTAGTTATTAGTAGTCACTCTTAGGCAGATCTATAATGAAAAGGAGCAAGCTGAGCAAGGAAAAATATAAAAATGTATGAGGAAAAAAGGAGCACCAGGAAATAGAAGGGAGCTAATAAGTCCAGTGCTCAAAGACATAAAAAAGTTGAAAGAAAAGCCTGATGCTATATGGAATAGAGAGCAGTGACATCAGGGCAAAACCCCACCTAGCTAAGCTTCCAATTGTGAAATGGAATTAAAGAAAAGCTTAAGTGGTGAAGGAAACCATCAACAACATAAAGCTGATGAAAATGTAATTAAGCGAGGGAGCCATGTTTCAGCCCCAGCAAGCAGCAGAACGTGGGAGCTCCAGCCACATGGTTCTGGCTTTAGAATCAAAGATACAAGAAAGGGGTTGTGAAATCTTTCTCTGGGGCTCAGCAAAGCTGCCAAGGCCAGGGGTGTATCTAGGGTCTCCCTGCATGGAAGGTCAGAGAGGATATTTTGTGAAGCTGGGAAGGTGAAGTCTGGATTGCCTTGGAGATGCCATGGTAGACATCACCAGTGACAATTGAGGGCCAGAAAATCTTGTTTACAGTTGGATCTTCTCACAAAGACCCTCCCCCAAACAATAAAACAGACTTTGAAGGTCCTTGGTGGAGGGCCTCACTATCCCTGGGGAGGAGTCGGGGTGGGGGGTGGGGGTGGGTTGGGGTGGGAACATGGGGATGGGGGTGATGGATATGTAAATATGAGTAATTAAAAATAATAAAAATAATGATAATGCCAAAAAAAGAAAGTAGAGGAAGGCATGGGGACTTTGAATTTCTCACCCAAGGCTTTCATTGTGTACTATAGCAATTCTTGGCATCTAGCAGTCCATATAAACTTGAAACTAGTACATATTCTAAGGTATCTTTGTATATATTTAACGTGTTCATTAAATCACATTCATTTAGAGCATATTTAAATTTCAAAATATTTTCTGGTTTTATCTATATCTAATTGAAATAAATAAGTTGAAATCTCAAAAAAAAAAAAAAAACCAAAAAACAAAGAATGTCTAAGCTAAAAGCAACTCCACAGTGTCTGTTGCACTCCTTGGGTCAAGTATAAAATAGAAATATTTTCTAGAAAATTAAGAACTCTCACCTTCTGGAGGAAGGTTGACCTGATGTAGAGATTTAAAAACAAACAAGCAAAACCATGCTACATAGTGTTATTTGAGAAAGAGCAATGACTGAGGTAGGTATACTGCCAGCTCTATAACTGGTTTTGTGTTTGTGATTCCAAAATTTTAGCACTTCTTTGATTACAAACAAAAAATTGGGCTGGATAAAGAAAGTATAGTGTTTGGAGCATTTGCTGCTCTTGCAGAATGGTTCCCCCCATTCACATAATTCCAGTTCCTGGGGATGCTGCCCTCCATGAATATCACACATACACATGGTACATAAAAATGCATGCAGGCAAAAAACTCATACACATAAATTTTGTAAAAAGATAGTCAGGCAGTGATGGTACATGCCTTTAATCCCAGTACTGGTAGAGGCTGGTGGATCTCTGAGTTTGAGGCCAGTCTAGTCTACAGAGCAAGCTCCAGTACAGCCGGGCTACATAAAAAAAACCCTATCTCAAAAAACAACAAAAACCTGGCAAAAATAAAGGCAGCTGTTTCAGATTCTGACAAAACTCTAAGGTTTTGTTTTTATTGCTGCTTCTCTTGCAATCAGAAACACTATTTTTCTTTTCAAAATCAACATTGCTAAGACAGCAGTGTTAAAAGTGACTTCATCTGTTTATTAATCTATACATAAACCCAAAAACCTCATTTCTGTTACAAAATGAACTCTACTGAATGTCCTGAACGAGTTTTAAGATTGATTCAATTAAGCAGCACACTCCATAGCGGGATCATTAGGGTGTCACTAGTTTAATGAGCTTCATCACTTGGTAGTCCATTTTCAAGGGACAGTCCAAGTCCAAGTGTTTATAGGCAGGTTTATAGACCGGTGTTCTGTCTGTTGCCTCATGGGTGGCTGATGGAAGCACAACTCTATGGGTCTCAGAGAAAGGTCATTAGTTTGGCTAAAGGAGGGGGGTAGACAAGAGCAAAGGAACTTCACTGCTTCAGCAAGTCACCTACACTTCTCCCCCAGCCTCTGTATCCTTCCCAATACAGTTAAATAATATAATATTTCCCTCCTAAGAAAGTGTGAGAGTAATTTGACAAAAATATCCAAACTGAAGTTGGAATTATTCCTGCAAATGTAAAGGACTTAATTCACAGAAATTAATATTATTTAAAAATCAAAGTATATTTAGAAATTTGACACATCTATTGTCCTACATCAGTCACCAGGACATGCAACCATCATGGAATTAGCCAAATCTATCCCCCTAAATCTCTGCACTTAACATTTAAGCAGACTACTCTCCAAAGACACCCTGTCTTCATATCACCAACATAAATAAACTGCAGGTTTGTTTTGTCTCTCTGGGGCTGTGGGACTCTTCCCGCTCACAGGGAAGTCAAGCATAAAGCCCTCTGCAAAGCTCCAAGGTGATAACGCTAATTCCTGCTGATGCTGTTGATTGCCTTCTTCCTTTCTCTGACTTCCTTCCCTAGCCCTGACTTGGTACCCAAGGCCCTTCATTTCCTTCTGCCTCGCCTGCAGACTGGCACCTTGTTCCCTAGCAACGTCAAAGTTTAATTTAGTCTAATTTCCTGAAGAGAATGGATCCCCTGCCTTTGCCCAGACTGCCCTCATACTCTTGTGCCTTCTCTGCCATATCAGTCTGAGAAACTGTTACCTACCTTGGAACAATTAGATAGAACTCACTCTTGGGAGCTATATCTTTCACATGGGACCCACGAAGTTGATGGAAAAAGTCTGTATTGTCTTAACCTTTTATTAAAATTAAGCATCTCCTTCAATTGTGAAGGAATTATGTAGGCAATAAACTATCCTCAGCAACAGCAATCTAGTATCATCATGCCCCATTACAGGAAATAGAGAAATCTCTGAATACCATTGACATTCACTAAGATGTCTTAACTATGATGATGGACCGGCAGCAACCTCTGACTTTTCATATTTAATAATGAGGTATGAGTGTCATCATACAGCAAGTTTATTTATGAAGGATTTTAACCTGGCTATAGTTGTGCAGGTCAATAATCCAGAGGCTTAGGTAAGAGGACTTGCTAGTTTGAGGGCAAGCTAGACATCTTAGCAAGAATTTACCTTGAAATAAAATTAGGAAGGAAGGGAAGGGAAGGAAGGAAGGAAGGAAGGAAGGAAGGAAGGAAGGAAGGAAGGAAGGAAGGAAGGAAGGACAGACAAAAGGGGGTGGTGCTGGTGATGTAGCTCCATGGCAGAGAACTTGCCTTGTACATAAGAGGTAGGTTTGATCCCTCACATTGTGGCACACATGTTTGGCTACAGGTTTTAGTAAACTGATTTCCTTTGTGATCCTGTAGATTTATTTTATGCATTTGAAAACACTACTCTGTAAAGAGGTGAGCAGTGGTGATGCCATGCCTCATATGTAGTCAGCTGTGATGGCCTTAGGAAACAGGGGCTAGCCAGGCCACACTCTGACTCTCCATCAGAATTTGCCATGTCTTTTTTTTTTTTTTTTTTTTTTCATTTTTGTTCCATTAAGGGTAAGGCTTTGCTTTTTAGTACCCATGTCCTACTGTAACTGTCAAAAAAATTTTAAATAAAAAATAAGAACTAACCCTAAGTGTACATAGAATATGTTACATTTCATTAATCTGATTTATCAACTTATATATACTTATCCTTTAGGCAGTACTATTTACCTTTACCTATCAAATCCATCTATTCAAACATCATGCCTGCCTAAGCCATTGCGGTCAAAACTACTTTCACTGAAGAGCCTTCTTAAGTTGGTTGTGAAAATTGTTTTAAAAAACAAAGGTTTGTGTCAAAGCAGCAGTCACTTCCCCACATGTCAGAAAGATTAAAGCACAGGAGGGGGCCTAGATAGTCTACTGGGGTATGCTGAGCAATACTTCAACTTAACAGCCAGACATCTGGCTGTTGATATGTAGCTTGTTTCATCATTCAGCCAACATGACTTCTAGGAAGGCAATTTTCATTTTGCTTAAACTTATAAAACAGAATGTTGTCAGGGCTTTTAGTTATTATCTTTTATTATTTAGTGACATTTCCTACAGAGTTGTATTGGCCTGCCGCAGACAGAACTACATAGTTTACACCCCTTGTTCACGTCTAACAGAATGGGACATTATTTGTGAATAGAACTCTTAGCTTTATCGGTTCCGTGAAATGACCAGGATTCTAGAACAAAAATCTAAGTGTTCCCGAGTCCACACCAGGCCCAGCACTGCTCTCTCAGCCTGCTGTCGTGCATCAGGTAACACTATCAGCCACTACTCCAGCACCATGCCTGTCTGCATCCCCCCATTATGATCATGGACTCACTCTCCCAAACTGTAAGCAAGCCCTTAAATAAAGGTTTTCTTCTGTAAGTTGCCTCGATCATGATGTCTCCTCACATCAATAGAACAGTCATAAAGACATCTGGGTTATCTGAGATACATATTTTTCTTCTCTTTTCTTTTCGTTTTACCTTCTTGTTCTACTTTGGACCTGACTGGATAAGTGTAGACAAGTTTTTACATATATATTTTAAGTTCAAAAGGAATAAATAATATTTTGAGTAGGAATGTTGAGTATCAGAAATGCTAAGTGCTGGGCTGCTAATGTGAGCTGTTTATACTGGAGAGTGGGTAGAGTCTCTAGGCTCCCATCACTGAAAATGTCCTTAAGAAGTGGATGCTCTGGTCAGTTTTCTTGTTAACATGACCACAAGCTGCTATTATTGGCTATGAGGGAATCTTAATTGAAAAAAATGTCTCTACTAGATTGGACTGTAGACAAGTCTGTGGGGGCATTTTCTTGACTAATGATTGATTTGGTAGGGTGAAGTTTACTGTGTACAATGCCAACCCTGGGTTGGTGGTCCTGAGCTATACATATAAAAAAATCGTACTGAGTGATTTGAGTAGCATGCCAGTATGGAGTGTTCAACCATGCTCTCCTCTTCAGTTCCTACCTTCAGGTTCCTGTTCAAGTTCCTATACTGACTTTTCAATGGCAGACTGCAATGTGGAAGTATAAACTAAATAGACCCTTTCTTCTTCAAACTGCTTTTGGTTATGGTGTTTAGAACAGCAACAGTGAAGGAAACTACTACATCAGTCTACAGTGAGACTGCAGATGCCAGATGCTAACCCTATCAGTCATTGGGAAAAGTGTTTGCTCTCTCTTGCCATCTAACTAACCACTCAGGCCTGCCATTACCTGCCATGATACTTCTCAAGTCTGTCTTCACAGCCACTGAGGTTATATTTCTTGTTGCCTAGGCTACCTAAGACCCTTCATCCCTTTGTTCATTTCTAATTAACTCCACTGTGCAGCCATAGTGATATTTTAAATATGCAAATCTAATATGTCATTTTCATTCTATTGCCTTGAAGTCCTCTTATATTCCAGGGATTCTCGTGACTTATGAAGGCTAGGCATATTTGTATTAACTCTCATCCACCCCATTTTTGGTGGCATTTTTTTCACTTATTCACCAAAACTAGATTCCTTAAAGAATACACATATTCTTTTTTCTTGAGACAGGGGCTCACTATGTAGACTTCAATGGCCTGAAACTCACTATATAGAAAATTCTCTTGTATCTGCCTGCCTCTGCCTCTTGAGTGCTGTGATGCCACCATGACCATCCTCCACATTCCTCTTCATGACCTATATAGAAGACATTAAAGATGCTTCCTCTTGGAATAGACTGTCCTTACTCTTTGCACACTTATTCTCAAATTCCTCCCTTTTATATTCCCCAGAAGCATTTTTTTTTCTTAACGAGAAAGCTTTACATATCCAAGACTAGCAATGATCTGGAACTCCTGATCCTCCCTCTTCCACCTCCCAAGTACACAGATTACAGATCCACACCACCATGCATGGCTCTAAAATGTACTTTTTGACTATAGAAAACAAGCAAAGTTTGAGTTCAGAATCTTGATGCTATGACAGCTCCGAAAGTTTCTGAGAATCTTCAAGTCATCAAAAAAAAAGTCATGGAGAACTTAAAAGGATGATTTGCCACATATAGAATTCAACTTATTCTAAGAAGTACCTATGCAGGCAGATAGCAATCTTTCTATCAAGCCAGAAAGATGGCTCAGGAGGTAAACACTTGCTATGTAAGTCTTAGGATTTGCATTGGATTCCTGGAACCCATAGAATAAACAGAACCAACTCCTAAAAGATGTCTTCTAATCTCTACACATGAGTTGTGGCACATATCACTTGGCACTCATGCATTTGCACCACACACACACACACACACACACACACACACACACACACACACACACACCACGAAAGAAAAGGATCCTTGTATCATTGGTAAAATCCTCTTCTTCACGTGCCAAATTCATCAGGAGGTGTGTGGGAAACAATAGAATATATACATGCAATTATTTCAAGATAAGGTTACAGGATAAAGTTATGTAGGCTTCTGTTTCAACTCTCATTTTCTTTTTCAACTACTATTTAGGCTTATTTTAATCTCAAATGGGCTGGTAGATATTAGCCAAGACATACACATTCTACTGCAGTTTTATGATCACTACCCTCAAGGCATATTGCCTCTTACTATCCATGTTAAAAATGAAACCAGGTTTATTTGAGAGGAAATCAGTAGGGAAGTATATAGTAGACACGGGTAGAGAATTCAACTCTGTATAGTCATTAATTCACTGCCAGTTGCTAAGCATGACCAGAAATGATGAACACATTGTTACTATGGTGTTAAAATGAGGAACAGTAACAGATAGGATTTTTACACATTTCAGTATTGTACAAAATATGATTGAATCTGAAAGTATCATGTTATTCGAATGGCTAGAAAGAAGAAAAAAATAGTGTAGTCATATAGAACTACATCTTTTGAAGTGACCTCTGAGAGGAATAGAGAATGAAGGGCACACTGCTTCCCAAAACTAGTATCACAGTCACAGGGTAGGGGGTGAGCATGTAAAATCACAATTGCTTAGTTTAGATATCTGAGAACTTCATTTACAGAAGAAAATAGTGAAATCATTGTACAGAAGGAACCACAATAAACATCTTTGTATTCCTGACTTGATGGTGATGGAAAAGGGGTGAGGGGTGAAAGGAAGGGAGTGTTTGTAAACTCTGCCCCTCTTTCCTGTGACTTTAAATACCTCCAGTGATGACTCTAGATAAGAGTTCCAATTGAGAAACAGTAAAGATAGAAGCACAATGAGCTGGAGGTCCACTTCTCTTGTGACTTTTGACTGGCATAGGGCATCAAGTGTAGTAAGGAATGTACTGAAGAGGTGAGTGCCAGCTGTCATTGGTTTAGTAAAATTAACCCAACCACTAGGTCATCTTCACTAACAAACTGCCTTCTGGGTCTAAGGTAAGAAAACAGAGTCTGAAGGTGCTAGAAAAAGCAATGTCTGCAAGTAGTGTTGTTCTATCAAAGGCTCCCACATGGGAACTCTACAGGAGAAGCCTAGAGAATAAGCAGTCATCCAGGGTGCTCTGGGAAGAGGATATGACGTATGTAGACCTCTGTTTCCTTAAATGAAGAGAGATTTAAATTAGGCTACATTAAATGCCTTGTCCACCATGAGTATCTGTGATTCTGTGCTGGGAACAGCACACAAAGGGTAGGAAAGTACTGTCTGTTTAATTAGTGGTATATGGTGAAATCGCAAAGGGAGTCAAGGTCTCAGTAAGGTTCTTAATTGTGAACCAGGTGTCACTACATCCATACCTTTGATCACTGATATGCTCTACTCCAAAAACCTCTACTAGAACATGAAAGCATCCCCCCAGAGTTCAATATTCCCATGACAACCTATCATCTTGTCTCATTCAGTCACCTCATTTCATTTCAGGTACATAGTACCTTCTGCCTGGATCCTCAGATACTTCAAATTCTCTGAATATGCCTTTCTCTTTTAGCTTCTGCTTAATGAGAAAGTTATTTTTAATTCTTATTGTTTTCTTGAATATATTGAGAGTAAATCTCCTTTGTAAAATCTCCAACATTACCAGCACAGTCCAGACAACTATCATCTCATTCACAGACATCTGTCACAGCTGGCCTTCGAATTCATGACATCAGTGTACACAGCCAGAGAGATGGTATAGAATGGAAATTCTGGGCAAGTCACTCCTTGATTAAAACCTCTCTATGCATGCATGTTCATGCTGCTGGGCCGAAGAACACAAAGCTCTGACGAATTTGGACGATCTGACCTTTTTCACAGCCTCATCTTAGTGTGCTGTACAAGCCCTGGCCTGTGGTTAGTCTTTTCTTCTTACTGAGTTCCTGCTTCCTTGCACGGATTTCACGCCTGCTGCTACTGTTGTTGATGGGCTTACTCTACTTCTCTTTACAGGGCTCAGTTCACACACCCCACCCCCAAAGCTAGTCTTCTGTGAGGTCCACCATTTCAGTCTTCCCTTCTGTTATTGGTTTTAGTAATTAGAGTAGAAGGTGTAACACTTACTGAGAACTTATTACATGCAAGCACTGTGTTAAGTATTCTCTACATCTTAATTCATATTTACTGTAACCCCAAGGGTCTGCACACCACAGATATTCCATAGATATTTTCAAGCCCATCAAAAATAATATAGAACCATAGCTCTTGGGTGCTTTGAAATTTTATAACTTGTGTGTCTTAGGGAATAGCTAAATGTAAAGCTCTTTTGATGTTGGCATGTGTATATTAAGGCTATACTACAAATAACCAAACAGCAAGTTTTTGAGGGCAACATTCCTTAGGAAAGTTCTGCATTCTCAAAACTGTCCAAACATTCTGTCATTAATTCACCTGTAAATTCTTCAGTCTACTCAGTCAACAATTGTGTCAAGCACCTCATTTTTCTTCAGTTTTTTCACATTGTCTTTGAAGATTATGGTTTTCATACCAATGGTTCCTGACCTTTCTTCCTGTCACAAGCCCTTCCCCTCAGACAAAAGCCTGAAAACCCAAGAATCTCCTATTCATCTAAGTTTGAGAAATGTTAAAAGCTAAAAGAAAAAATTACCATAACTGGATTATGAAGAGGGAACATAATAAAATCTCACCTGTGTCCTGTGCAGGTGGCATTTTGACCCGAAGGAGGCACTGGTATGAAAGTGACCCGTGGGGAAGCCTGGGCTGACATCAGAAATCCCAAGGAAAGAATAATAAGCGCTACTGTGGTGCCTACAAAAACAATAATAAGCTTTTTACTGGAGAGCACTGACAGCATTATTGCAATACAGACTTGGTCTGACATCAAAGCTCTGAATGAAGCTCCTGGATTTATCTTCCCCAGAATAAAAAATGCTTTGCTATGTATGCTAATGGTCAGAAGAACTCTCTAATACACACCCATTGAGACTCAAAGAAAGTGAAATTCAAAGCAATTCCAGTTGTTAGCCAGAAAAAGTTGGTAATGATTTTCTAAGACTGAAACAGTAAGCAGCCAAAACAAAAAAAATTAAGATTGTAAGATTGCTAATAAATCTCAAAAAAAATGGTCAATGAAAATGAGTCTCTTTCCATCCTAGCAGCCTGATGGCATGCCTCCCTCACCACTACAATCTCCACCTTTGGAACTACAAGGCAAAATAAACTATTCCAGAAGTTAAACGGAAAAAAAAAGAGAAAAGAACAGAAGCCTCATTGCCAAGTAACTGACACAATAGAAGCACAAAAGGAAAGAGATGCAAGTCAATGTTACTGTCAGAGCCAAGAAATCCTCCCAAAGGCATTTGATCAAATCAGATGTGAATTATCAAAGTCCCAGACTGATTATTTCTTAAGCAATGAAAAAAATCCTGCCTATTAAGAAGGGAATGGCAAACCAAAAAGGATATGCCACATGCAACCACTCACCTGTCCTGTTAATACTTGGGACTGAACCTTTGCTCTTCACTTTAAGAAGCAGTATTCACCATTACTTCTATCACTGAAGAGGTCAAATTTCTCCAGGTAGGGGAGGGTGCTCCTGCAATTCTAGTACTGGGAAGGCGGAGGCAAAAGAAGCACAGATCCATGCCAGCCTGTGCTAGAATGCAAGACCCTTCTAAAAAAACCATGTGCAGGGGTTGCAGCTCAGCACCTGCCTAGCACAAGGCCCTGGTCACATCTGAATATGTGTGTAAGCATGTGCGAGTGCACACACACATACACACATACACATACACACATTAAGCTTTTAATTTCTGTTCCAGGCACAGAACTGTGAGAACACATAAAAGAAGCAACAGGAAGGAAAAGATTTTGCTAGCTGAACAACTGACTGGGACATAGGGCAGTATTTTTATAGTATGGAGCTTAGGGAGAATGCACAGCACGAAATATTTTACTGAAATAATAGGCAAGCAATTTAGAATTCAACTTAAATTTAGAATTAACATTAAAGGATTAAGCAACAGAAGAGCCTTGGGAGACCATGTGGCAGGAGAGCAGGATGGCAGCAGCTGGATTGAGGTGACCTCTGCTGTTGCCCAACTTGCATTGTGGTC
Organism: Cricetulus griseus; assembly: GCF_003668045.3. Classification (NCBI taxonomy): domain Eukaryota; kingdom Metazoa; phylum Chordata; class Mammalia; order Rodentia; family Cricetidae; genus Cricetulus; species Cricetulus griseus. The sequence goes on from NC_048595.1 coordinate 387,911,654, forward strand.
AGAGTACATGGCCTTTCCCATGTTAATTTAGTCTTCTTTAAATGGGTCTTAGTGAAAACACACAGAGAAATTTTTGAAAATTTTAAATGCTACTATTTATTTTAAAGAATTTTGTAATGCTATGCAATGTATAAAAACATGAACTACTATACAATTAGTAGACTTGGTTGAAAAACAGAGAAAAGGCTAATATACCTGTTACCTATTTCTTCCATCTTTTCTCAAGGCTAAACACCTCTTCTTACTTCAACAGGTTTATAAATGCCTGCTTTAAAACCTCTGTCTCTCACTTGTCATCATTTACCTGGGAGCTTCCCAGTATCATCCTAAACCCTGGTTAACCTCTCACTTTGCTTCTATGCTAAGACTTAAACTCCTGGCCCTCGGCACAGGCTATCCATTGCCAAGGTAAGAACAGGAGTGGGAGTGTCCAGTTCATTCCAGAAAGGAAGAAGGAAGAAAGGAAAGGAAGGAAGGAAGGAAGGAAGGAAGGAAGGAAGGACTGAACTGAGTTTGGAAACCATAATTTTCTCACCCCAAACTGTAGTTAAGTGCTAAAGCAGTTTTGTGAGATGAAATTTTGTTTTACTTGTAATTTTGCTTAAAATAGAATTTAGTTAATACTACACTAAAATCTTTGTGTTTGAGTGTAAAACATGTATTTTATTCTAGATATAAAGTTGTTATGGGGATGCAACCAACTGATGAGTAGAACTGTTTGTTCATTTGGAAAACAAAAGAAAATACCTGAAGTAACCATGTAAAGACAATGTTAAAGGTGGATGCTATTCTGACCTGCAACAGAGCCCTTTACAGAGAAACAACCAGTGAAATGGCCAACTTTGAACACAAAGGACATTTTTGTTCTTTCTTATTTTGCTATCACATAAAACACACTTGACCCTACAATTTAGGCCTGTTTCAAATACTTTCCTTGATTTGTGAAGGAAGATTCCAAATAATTTCTTCTGTTCTATTCCAAAATATATAAAAAACACTATAGTGTTGTTGCAAAGTAAGAACGTAACATGCTTTTCAAACAAAGACAGAGAAAACCGTTCCTATGCTCTTCAGTTTTGAGTCTCCAAACAGCTCTCCAGCTGTTGACAGAAATGTATCCTCAGTCAATTGTGTTCTTACAGCTTTTTTCTTGTCACAGGCTTGTCTCCAGCCACTTACCCCAGAGCTAGTTGAAGGATCTTACCTTTCATTTATTTGTTTTCTTCTATCATTCTAGTTTGGCACTGTCTGGCTTAGAAATCATTCTGAGAAGCCACTGTTATCTTTTGGGAGAGTCACTGTCACTACTACAAGGTATTTTTTTTTTTTTTTATTTTTGGTTTTTCAAGACAGGGTTTCTCTGTGTAGCTTTGGAGCCTATCCTGGCACTCACTCTGGAAACCAGGCTGGCCTCGAACTCACAGAGATCTGCCTGCCTCTGCCTCCCGAGTGCTGGGATTAAAGGCATGCACCACCAACGCCTGGCATTACAAGGTATTTTAAAAGCAGGATTCTATATCCAGTCACCTACCTGCCAAGCTACCAAAGGTAAGCTTCCTGCGACCCACTTTCTCAACGAGCCAGACTCCCACTAGTGTGAAAATGAAGTTGGTGAAAGCTGTCACTGAAGCCAGCCATATTGCAAGTTTGTCATCTTCCACGCCCGACATCTGCAGGATGGTTGCACTGTAGTACCTGCCAGTGAAGAAATGAATGATTGTTGTTGGTGGTTATTCAAGGGAACTGTCCATCAGACAGAAAGATACAGCCATCTGAAAAAAAAAATGGCTAATGACACTAACAGCATTGTTACAAGAATTCACATAAGCCCTTTAAAGTATAACAATGGAGGAACCTTTCTGAAGAGAGAAGGTTGAGTGTTTTCAAGATGAAATGTCCCATCTCTAACACAGTAGCAGCCAACTGGTTCCCTAAAGCCATCAGGGAGATGCTCTAAGCCAATGGGATGATCCCAATGTCCCTGTTCTCTGTGACTGAAGAGACTGAATACAATGTGGCAGTGGTGGCGGCAGAACATGTGAAGGGTCTCTGTAAGGAAGTACAGGAGAATGGTGTGTCAGGATGGATTTAGCTTGTACAGGACGAGGCACTGACCTATGCACACGAGAATGGCTCAAGGGCTTCTGGGAGACTGTGCTCTTCTTTGAGGTTGAGTCTCAACTCAAAGTCTGCAGACTCATCCTGTTTACATGAATTCAATGAGATGACTGTTTTCTCATGAAATACTTTTCTTTTGGAAGATTTCAAACACCAGTAGTGCATCCTGAACCATGGCTTTGGCTAGCTTTGAGGGATTCTAAATCTGACAGTGGGTGTGTGAGCAGTATGTGAGATTAAGCTGGTTATTTTCACAGTAAAAAAAACCCCACAGTTTCTAGATATTTATCAATACTTACATAATATTTCAGAGATAAAAATCTGCCTTAAATCTGTTTCTTTGATTCATCAATGGCTTGTTTACTAGTTTTTAAGTTAATGGTTCTTATATGAAATATTAACAACATCACAGCTCATTCATCTTGACGAATTATTTTCCTTTTCAAAATAGCAATCCAAATTTATAAATTACTGTGCAGCAGGACAGATAGATTTTACTGATCACACTAAAAATTATACAAGCCATCTGAAGACTCTGAATGATGACAGCTATTATAAACCCACAAATCCCCGGTAGAATATCTCCTATCATGAAAATTGTGAATGTTTTCAGAAGATAAAGCAATGAAAAAGAGTGCCTGTGAATGTTAACCATTCCATCTGAACAGTGCTTTGCAATTTTCAAGTTCTATGGCACACATTGATATAAACATATATATATATATATATATATATATATATATATATATATCTGTAAAGCAAGGGTATGTGTATCTTCTCCAGAAGAAAATAAACACCAACTCTAACAAGGCAGCAATATTCAGGAAAACTCAAGTATGGTAAAAGAACAATTGTAAATTGTACAGGTAGAAGACTACTTGTACCAATGTAAGGATCAATAACATAAATGAAAAAGAGTCAAGATGCATTTCCATAGCATGAAATTAAAACTAGAATGGTTGGGTTTGATAATATTTAAAGCAAACAACTGAGCAAAACAAAATTGAGTTTTCCTGAATATTTTCCTTCTGTCTTATTTTAAAGGTGTTTGATCGTGTATGTCTATATAATTTTGTCTGTTATATGGACAGGATTTTTGCATTTATAATAAGGTGAACTATAAAAGAACCTCAAGTAAACTAATTTAAAAAAATGTTGCCAAGTACCATAAGAGTAACAGAACTGGGCTGTCTTCTGGGATTTTGTTTTTTACTTTTTTGTTGTTGTTGTTTGTTTGTTTTTTTGTTTTTGTTTTTTTTTAAATGGAGTGTGCTGGATGGCTCTACAATTTTGTTCAAAGGACTACAGAACCTGGAAAAGCTGTTGCTGCTATTGATGCATAACATATTGCCATTATTGCTCTTTTTATGTAAATATAAATATATATATGCTAAAAAAGGGTGCAGTCAGGGGGTTATGGATGATGTTTTGGGTTTTGTATCAACCTGAGCATAGCATCCAATTTATTTAATCAAAACAGCCTTGTTCTTATTGACTGACTTTATAATAAGTAAAGATTATAATCTGTATTCAGAAAATAAATCTGCACAACTGAAAAACAAACAAACAAAAAAGAACCTCAAGTATGTAATGCTGAAAAGGTTTGGTACCTGCTTTGTTACTTCATGCTAGAATTCTCTCAGTGTTTTAGCGACAAAACCAGAGACATTGAACAAAACCATTCTCAAAAAGACCTATGGACAGCTAAACAAGACTATTTTGATATTTACAACTTTGATTTGAAACTCATGCAGTTGACAGGGTTAATTTAGAGAATGTGAAAGAGAGTAGTATTAAACTAAGTTGTTTGAGTTTACTTAAAATAAAACATTATACAGGTGCAAAAATATGATATTACTAGAGCTTTAGGGCAACCTGCAATCAGACACTGTTCTGTGATTCAAAAACCCCAATTCACAAGTTATCATTGCAATATGTTGTCCACATAAATTAATCTTCATTTGAAGATTATTATGGGTTGGGCACTGTCGCACAGGTTGGTATTAGAGAATAAAAATGGAAACAAGTCATTTTACTTTACAATGTGGACTAAGGAATGGAAGAACAATTCATTGGTTGTGTAATGTTCCTTGCTATCTCTGAAATTGAATGGTGTGCAGCCATGAAGGACCATAAGGGTTTTCTAGCAGGCATGACAATCTGGAATAGCAGTGAAGGCAGAACAACTGGAAGGGTGGAGATGTTTTATCTAGAACCCCACCATTTTATTTGGACTGAACATAAGGTGCACATAATAAACAGAGGCTGCTCATTGATCCCCCTTGCACACTGAGCAGCTCCTAAATGCAATTATGGTTGGGCTCTGTCTTGCAAACAATGGAAAAATCAAATGGAAGAGAAAGCACAAGAAAACAAGACTGCTCTGGGGAGCTTCTGGGTAAGATGACAGGCTAGAACCTGCCTCTGTCTGATCTGGTGACAGAATGAGCAAGAAAGCCTCCAATTCAATGACGCAAAGAGGGTGAACACCAGAAACCTGCATGATCAGCACTAGGACATTGTCAAGTACAAACACAAGTGCCAAGAAGAAAGCCTTTCTGAGCACAGCTGCAACTATGTGGTTACACGGCAGGGGAAGGGGAGCAGACGTCTCATCTAAAGTGCTATTGGCAACATGGATCCTGCAAAATCCAGAACACCTCACCTGCTGCTGATTTCAAAGATGCTGAAATAGATCAAAAGCCAGATTAAGATCTCAAAGTTGACAAAAAGGACCAGTGACCTCAAACAAGCAGATGAATAAAGCAAGGAAATCATTCAGGCCCTGGAGAGTAATGTCAGTAAGACACTAAAGGAACAAAGTAGGAAAAAAGAAAGTTTTGATCACGGGAGCAGAGAAAAAAATACTATGAGAAGAATATATAAGTAAAAGAGAGATAAGAAGGAGCCCATTACACCCAACACAGTGAACTAGAAACCCATTAACGTCAGTACGGTAGAAAGGAAGAACAAAGGGCAATTCAGCCATCTAGCAAAAGAACTTCCAAAAAATTAGCTAACTTTCTCAAGTATAACTTAAATTCAAATAACCTCCACTCACTAATAAAAATATGCAGACTTGATGACTGAATTAAAAACAAGACTCAACTGTCTGTTCTCTTCAGGAACACATCTCCCTTGCAAACACACACACACACACACACACACACACACACACACACACACACACACTACAGCAAATTTTAAGCAATGAAGGAGTATTTTAATGTAACTCATATAGTAAATCAGTGAGTACACAAAGCATTCCTTATGAGCTTTCAAAACTATTCTTTAGCTTCTTGAGGCCATAGCCCTTTCCACTTCTGTCAATCATGTATATTAAACAGATATATTAATAGTTTATTGAGTTAATTAAGATTTATTTACCACAGACTATCAAAAATAATTAAAATTATTTTCTTATAATGTTCTTACATTAAAATAATTTTTCTTATAATTTAAGAAAAGCCTATTGAACAGGTTATATTTAGATATATATATGTATATACAAATACATATATGCATGCAATAACAATTAGTGAAAAAAGAAGTCATGAATTTTAAGGAGTGGGAATAGGTATGTAGGGGGGTTTAGAGGGAAGAAACGGAATTGAGAAATGTAATTATATTATAACCATAAAAATAAAGTAAAAGAAGCTCACAGTTCAAGTCACTTGCTATAGTCAATGTGGATGTGGTAAAAGAAAAAGAATACGGTAAACTTTATCTACCATCACAGAAAATTAGCCCTAGAAGTTTCAGTCAAGACAGAACAGAAAGTGATGGTGTTAACTTTCTTATAAAATGAAAAACAAACTGTCCTAGCATAAAACTATGAAAATGTTGCTGCCATAAGTCAAAGTACATGGAACATGCCTTTCTGGCAGTAAGGGCTCTCTTAAGTAGGTCAAGCTAACTGAAAACATTTAGTCACAAATACATTAACATGGCACCAACCTTGGATGTTCCAGCATTATAGACAACTTCTACCAGTTGTCACTGTTTCTGGCCTGCATATCAACTGCATGGGCTATGTTTGGACTGGAATGTGGTCTGGTCAATGAGAAGATCAAATTATGGAGCAGCTGATCAACTATAAGTGCTAGAAAATTCACATTCAAGTTTCATTTTTGGGCTCTTTAGTTAGCTCCTAAGAAACCTAGTCTATTTTTATAAGCCATATGTAATAGTGTACTGATGACATAATTTAAAATGCCATGATGATAACCCTAGAATTTGAGGAGACAGCATGGGCTATAAAATAAGATGCTATCTCAAAACAAATGAATACTCCACTCCAAACAAACACAGTAAAAGGTGGAGGGAGAGACATTATTTTAATTGAAAACTATTTTCCTATTGAAACAAAATAGGGACATCTATGAAAAATAAATCAATAGCATTAAAAGGAAAAGATTACAATCAAGATATAAAAGTTGTTTTAAAGCAAAACTATCAAAGGTATTTTATGTAATCTGTGTGAAACTATTACAAATGCAAGATATAAAGCCAAAGATGAAAGTTACAAAACTAGAAATTAAGATTGTGCCTACATCACATCAGGCCCGAGTTCTGAGCTAACATTCCAGTGAACTATATACCATGTTAATCTTAAATGAAGACATAATCCAAAAGTCATGGTAGTCCTTGGAACAAGTAATTAATAATAATATTTAATACATCATAACAATTTCCAAAGTTTAAATACTTTTATTAGTCTTTGGACCAAACAAAGAAAAAGTTTGACAAAGTCTGAGGGCCTCCTACAATTCCCTGATGCTCCCAACATGAAGTCCCTCTGTCTTAGCAGCCTCTATTCACATTCTACCTCTGTAGACCACAGGAAGTTCTTCTGTTTCAGCAGCTCCTATTCACATTCCACCTCTGTAGACCATAGGAAGTCCCTCTATCTTAGCAGTTTCTATTCACATTCCAGCCCACATTAATGATCATTTTTGTATCACTCTTCAAAGCCTTCAACTGTTGTCTTTGTCTTATTCACGTCACAGTCCACAACTATTTGTATCTGGTTACTCCACTATGTACTTTCAGCTAGCAGCTGAAGGGGACTACAGGAAAAAAAAGTCTACTTGAAAGTCTCCAAGGTGTGGAATTTCTCACTCACTGAAGAATAATTCATGGTACTCATCATGATCTGTAATCCTGGGTCGACCCTGAGAATTGCAGCCATCTGAAGGACACACTTTGACCATCAGTCTTCATAATTCATGAACTCCAGTCAGCACTCAAATCTCCCACGTAGGAACTCATTAATATTTGCAGGTGATTAATATTAGCCCTCTCTCCTGCATTTGTCACTTAAGACATTTATTTGTACTTCCCTGAACACATAGATCACTTTTATCTGACATTACCATTACCTAAATAGATACACCGACTTCTTGTACTAAACTAACACTCCTGGAAGAATAGTTCACTTTTGCAATTGCTATCAGTGGCTGCTGATTCTTTACAGGCATCTACTAAACTTTTATACAAAGCAAATGAATGAGATGATGTGACCATAAACTCCTTTCTCCTATATTTATCTTTATAGATGCATATCATTCACGGAACACAAAGCTTTGCCTTTTGAACATGCATAATGAAATGGTTTCTAACTAAATTTGAACCTTTAAAAATAAGTATAATAACATCGATAAGAAAGGCATTCCAACAATCTGGAGGGTTTGCAGATATTAAGTTCTGGGGAATAGGATGAGATGGAAGAGTGGAGGATTTGTCCTGAATGCCTTGGCTTTTCTACCTTCTACCCAGTGCCGTCCTGCCTGCACTCAGCCACAGTCCATTCCACATCACTGGACTGCCTGCATTCCCAGTATTCTCATGGTCTGAGAACAGGACTTACCTCTGTGTTTCATGTTAGCTATGTGTTTGTGTGGTTGTGTGATGTGTGTCTAGACCTGCATGCATATACATGTGGAGAAGAGAAGTTGATGTCAGATATTTTCAATTATCCCCCACCTTATTTATTTATTGAAACACAGCCTCTCTGATCTTGAAGCTCACTGATTAGGCTAAGTAGTAAAGTCCAGGCTCTGTCTCCACCCCTAGGCCAATGTTTACATCTCTCCAGTTGGCTTCCTTATAGCATCTGGCCTTTACATGGGTACTGGGGACCAGAATCCACTCTTCATGTTTGCAGGGCCAGCACTTTATCATCTTCCCAGCCCCCAAGAACAGGCCTTTAAAATGACTATATATAACTAGTGAGATTTTTATTTTAACAGTTACAGAAACTATATTTCCCTTCATCATTTATTATGTCTTTAGCTTCAACTTGTGTCTGTCTAACATACCTCATTAGAGCAGAGAAGAGGGATAAAGGTGACAGTCTATTTAGAATTCCTCTCAGGAGTCTTAAGAGTTGGAGAAAAGGGCGGGCCATGACATTTACTTCAGGAAAAGCACTGCTCATAGCACTGACAATTAAAGGCGATAAGAAAAAAAAGTATTTTAAGCTGTGATGGCCTCAAAAGTTTGTAAGTAAAAGTTTGCCAGATTTTTTTATTCTATGTAAAAGTAACATTTACAAAAATGTGATTATGTAAAACATTATACTTTAGTACACACTACTTATGACTCAAAGTCTGCAGGGAATCACAGAGAACAGATCAAGAGTATGCAGAAGATAGTGTGACAAAGAAAAATAACATGTAGAACAGAGCTCACCTATTAAAACAAAGGTAAGCATTCAGTTTCTATTTAGGCAACCCTTTTATACTTCTTTCTGTTTCTAATTTTCTATGTTGTATACATATTACCTAAACATTTCTATTAAGTAGTAAAATGCATAGATTAGAACGTGCCACGTATCCAGGCATCATCAGCTGCCAACAATGATCTAAATCCACTGTTAAATAAAACAAACATGAAATAAACACAAGGAAAAGGCACATATATGTTTGTCTTTAGAGGAGCTTAGTATTTTCTGCAATACAAAACAGAAATTAAGATACAGGAATGTTCATGATGATACAATACATTTTAACGTAAATGTAATAATAGCAAAATGTCTCAATCTGATGCAATTAAAATACATTTTCTGGATCTATTATGCACCAGACACAGCAGAAGATAGAAAGATGAAGGGTGATTTATTCCATCGGAGGAGACTACCGGGCCCCAAAAGCTACATGCCAAAAGAGAAGGTAAAGTGATATTCAAACACGAGGACAAAGATTAGTCCTACCTCACTACCCAAACAAATAATTGGTGACCTAATTAACCAGCATGGTCCTGGCTCATCTCCCATGTTGACTCATTCCCCAAATCTCCAAATTTAAAGTTTATTTTACTTTATTACCTACCTATATACTTAAGCACTCTTAAGCTTTGTTTGAAATGAGGAGAGTCTAAAAGAAAGGCTTTTGAACTAAAATAGATGAATTTTATTTCTCTTTTACTAAATATCAGAAGAAGAAAGTGAATCAATTTTTAATAGCCTGAGAACTAGTTGAGCTGGAACAGCCCCAGGGAAAGGAACTGCAAAGAGAAACCTGACATGCCCATGCATTATTAAATAGTAAATTAGGATGTCTGTTTGGTGTGGGCATGCTGACAGCACGAGGTGCTCTTTGATATTTAAATGGAAAAGTCCTGGACCTGCTTGATTCACTTCAATACACACATGTCACACCACACATGCTTTCATGCTCTGTATTAGCCTCTGTGTTTTATGTATTAAAAAGCATTTCATTTTCAATTTCTTTTTCTAGAGGATTAAAGTCAAGGAAACTCACCTCTCCCCTTGGAACACAGTGTCTGCAAAAATATACCTCACATAGGCATTATGGGGGAATCTTTTCACAGACACTGAACAGAGAGGGAAGGAAGCCCTCTACTCTCTCCATATTAACACAATAAATGATGTTTGGAGGAATTAACCATATACTGAGCAAGAATTGTTTTTGTTTACTGTTTGTTTTGTTAGACCTTCTTGGTGTTTTGAGCTAACATTTCACTCTATACTCTAGGCTGGCTTTGAACCCATTTAGTTCACTATTAAGGCCTTTGACTATATGGCAGCCATCTTGTAGCCTCTGCTATTTGAGGGCTGAAAGTACAGGTGTGCTCCAGCATGCCCACTCCAACTGACTGCCAGTCCAGGGTTACTTACTTATTCATCTTGACACAGTCATGCTCTAACCCACATCAGCCTTTAGCTCATAGATAGAAGGCTCACCTTGAACATGCATTAAATCCTGTTGCCTCGGCTTCTCCAGTGTTGAGAACATAGACATGTGCCAATACACCTCTAAAGAGTTTTTCATAAGACCCAGTATTCTTTTCCTTGCAGCTGTTTCTATTCTGATTACACATTCTAAATCCTGGGCTAATTATTACAATTCCTTGGGAGAGTGCCATTGTTCTGTTGTGAAGGTCACTGGTGTATTTTTTTTTTTCTGATAGCCTTTAAAAAGATTCCCAATTTTTTCTTCTTGGCACTAAGGCAGAGGAATAGCAGCATCAATTGTGTGAAGAAGGAAGAGCTTAAGCCTAGAGCAAAGAAGCATGGTCACTCTCACCACTGCTTCAGCCCCTCTTCTGGCATTGTGATAAATGTAGAGTAGGATGGGGTGACAGTTTGGACAGACCAGTGATCAACAACCCCCTTACCTTCAATTTTAGGGTCAAAATCAGCTTCTTCCTCATAGCTCTAACCCTCTCCTAGCCTTCTACAGTACAATGCTTGGAAATACCATAAAGTTCATCTAGCAAGTGGTGGTGGTGGTGGGGGGTGCAGCAGCAGCAGCAACAAAACCCATAACAAAAAACCTGACTGTACAGGCTTAGTCATAAGCCATGGAGAATCTATGAGGTCACGTAGGAAGCAGTGTCACCTGGACAGGCTACCTTCAATGCATAAGGCCTGCTGCCCATTTAGCTTAGGGGAGAACCCCCATTCCAAGATTTTACCAAGACAATTTAGGAAGATCTTTACAATTGGTAACAGGGTGCAACATTTTACAGTCTATAGAATAACTCAGGAAACAAATGATTAAGTCATTCTAAATCAAGTAATTACTAGGGATATAGTAAACCTAAAGTTATATGTGATGGGTAAATAAATGGAATATGTATTTCAATTTGCAGGAAGAAGTTGGCCATCTGTTTAACTTAAAGAAATAGAGATGTAATTGAAGACTGATGTAGAAGGAAACCCATGAGGGCATTGCCAATGTTACTGGGTTATTTATAGAACTCTGGCAACAAAACACAATGTGACGGATACAATACCAGTCTCCCTCGAGTTTCCATTTCTGTATCACCTAAATGTAATGATGTTACTTTGTGTGGTAAAAAAAAAAAAAGAACCAATGTTTAAATAGAATCAAGGCTGCCAACCAGATGGCACAGTGTTGAGAGAGATCAGCTTGGATTACCCAGGTGGGCCTAATGAAATCACAGGGTTTTCCCACATTCAAGAGGAAGAGAGAGGAATCAGAGGGCATGTGGCTATGAAGATGATGACTGCTAACACTGAAGACAGTGTAGGGCTAGGCGTGAGGTCACTGAGGTTGAGGTAAAGAAATGGATCCTCCCCATCTTCAGGCTGGAATGCAGTACTGCCAAGATATCAAATTTTTGCTTATTTTGAAACCTCTGCCAGATTTCTGATACATAGGGCTATACAGTAAAGACTGATGTTATTTTGTGGCAACATAGAGAAAAACCCAATATACCTGCTGATAACCCTGCATTCTAGGACTAGCTATACAAATTATGGCTGACTCATAGACAAGAACTGCATAGGTAGTAAATAGACATTCTATATGAAACTATTATGTGACTTCAATGCTGTGAGTCAAAGTACATATACATACTTAAAAATAAAATCCCATCTATGAGAAGTAAGGTTTCAAAATGATAAAGAGAAATCTTCATGTTTTTCATATTTTAATTCCATCAAGTACCCAAGTTATCAAGAATTCTCAAAGGTTCAGGCATACTTCTTTTAGAGCTAACTTTGGGATACATGTAGATGGCTGTGTCTATCTCTGTCATGATTACCTACCTCTGGAAGACTGAGCTTCAGTGGTTCTGTGATGACCACAGGCATGGCCTGTTATCCATCATCCATCCATCCATCCATCCATCCATCCATCCATCCATCCATCCCAATTGCCTCTTGACTCTGGACGTCAGCACTGAGCTCACAACAATAAGCCCTTCTCTTGCTCATCACTGCATATCACCAACCCTCTTCAGATAAAACTTTATCTTGTACATGGCTCCTGTATGAAGTATGAATAGTTTCCTGGTATGTCTAACCTGAGGCTCACAGATGGCTGTACTCAAGGATAGCTATGGGGGTGGTCCAAAGCAAAGCCATCAGATATTTTGTGATGAAAACAACAGCAACGTGGGTGTCAGTTAGAAGGCCTGGGCAGACAATGGGGCCTCTGGTAGTGGATCAGTATTTATTCCTAGTGTATGAATGGACTTTGGGAGCCCATTCCTCATAGAGGGATACTCTCTCAGTCTAGACACATGGGGGAGTAGAAAGAGGATGGGATAGGGGGTTAGTGGGGGGCAGGGGAGAATGGGAGGGAGAGGGAACTGGGATTGACATGTAAAACAAGATTGTTTCTAATTTAAATAAAAATACCACACACACACACACACACACACACACACACAAAACAACAGCAACAACAACAAACTCAGTTGCCCAACTCTTGAATGTAAACTTTGCAGAGGAAAATACTATGTTGAAAAGCCAAAAGACTAGGCTTGATTAGTAGGTGGAAGAAGGTGGGAGATTTGCAGCTTGTTTTGAGAAGGGGTATGAATATCTCTAATTTGTTACTTAACTCTCTTGCTTCAGATAATGAACTACAGAAGCCCTAGATTTCACCATCACTTCAGTTTGCACATTAGAGTGCTGCAGGCTTGGAGAAGTTAAGAACTTGACTGAAGTTAGGAGTGGAGATGCGCTCAAAGCCCATTCCCCAAGTCACACATCTAAAATCTATGTGAGATTAACACTTACCTACAACCTTGTCTATATATTCACCTGAATGTCCATGTTCTTTGTATGAATGGGTAGCTTTATAATTGGCTTAATGATCACTATTCACTGTGTCTGGCTCCTTTTGTAGTATTCGTACATACCATAGGAGAACAATGTTTCCTTGGTAAATGAGTTTACCTGAGTAACAATTATGGGCTCCTGAGAAGTTTGGTCAATATCTGTTAATTCAGACATACTTTCTTCTCTCCCAAAGAGAAAAATCTATTAATATTGACCTAAAACATTTGTAAATCACCAAAGAAAATACACCGTACTCCTGCTTGTATTTCTATGTCTCCACATAGTATGCGGTTAATATTGTAAGTAAAGGGGCCCTAGCTGAAGGCATCAAGGCTATCACCCTAACTTGTTCATCTGCAAGGCCACAGGACTAACTCTTCTCACTCTTGCAACATCTTCCCTGCCAGGTACAGAGGGAGGAGCTGACTCATGAGTGGTATTACTGCCCCCAAGGAGATTCACAGAACTGCCTGTTCATCTCAGTTCCATGACACATGGTAGGATAAGTTTGTAATTCTAGAATGTGGAAGCAGGAGGCAGGAAGTATTGTTTGCAGCTAGACTCATCTACACAGTGAGATGTGCCTAAGAAAACGAAGGGAATAGGGAGAAAAGAGGAGAAAGGAAGGCTTTACAACAGCGGGGAAGATATTTTCTCTAAAACAAGGGAACAACCCAAAGATGAGCAGGAAAGAGTTATACTAAGCAGTCGTATTACATTGCTGTCTGTTTACAAACTGAAGTTGTTGGCAACATCTGAGAAATGAGCAAACAAATGCAAATCATGCTGGTAATTTACCAAAAAGTTTTAAATTTATGTGATTGTAATTTTATCGTCAATGTTACTCTAAAATCAATTAACATGCTTGTTTATTATTGAGATATAAATATCATAGAGAATCAAGCATTTATATAGTCTCTTCTGGGAAAGACGGCCCATTAAGTGGGAGATGCCAACATGATGTAAAAACTTAGAAAAAGACATCACATTCCACACATGACAATCATTCAAAATGCTTAGTGATGTTCAGAGTTGAAGATTGGTGTGGGGGGGATCTGTCAATAATGCTTTATTCATGTTCATTTTATAGAAAATAAGATGTTTTAAAATTAGATTTCTTTACTAACAAAACCCACATTTAATTTAAAAGTAAGAAGAAAGAATAAATAGAAAAATTGACATTTGTACAATAAAGACTATATGTCTTTTTATGGAGTGTGTGTGTGTGTGTGTGTGTGTGTGTATGGGGGGTGATATAGTTTTAAGTTTTTACTTTCAAATTATAAATGGTACTTTATAAATTTATTTTGAATCACTCTATACATTTATTTCCAGCCCACAAACCCTATTTTCAGATTCTGTTAATAACCGAGAACATTAAGGTTTCAATTCTGAATGGAACTGGTGAAACAAATGCATTATTTTTATTGGACAGTAAACTGAATGTTACAAGTGACCAGTGTTATTAGTACCACAGATACAGAAAAAATGGATGTAAGCCTCATAGTAAGATTATCTTAGAACATCTTAGCACATTCAGCGAAGACTTAGAGCAACACTGTAGATGCTCAGTGCATTTGCCTTTACAAAAACAATCCTGGAATATTGCAACCCAAGTTTTCCATTAAAGTATCATAACACCCAGGTTATGCACACAGAAACAGCAACTGAGCATGCATTCAGAAGGCCTTGAAGATGTTCAAACTGTCAATTAAAACATGCCTATGTTAAGATGAATGTTTATTTTGCATTATTCTGATTCATCATGGTTTCCTACACGATGAATGCAATCCACATCCCACTCAGGAAGATGATCAGTAAAAACAGAGATCAGTATTTTCCTTGATTTTTTTCTGTGATCAACTTTTAAGGAAAAGTTTACCCAGTACCAGAAAAGAACACTAGAAGGGTGCAAAATTCACCTTTGAAAATAGTTTGTTCCCATCAAAAATATATATAAAAAGCTAACTCAAACTTTTGAGTTAGAACCAAATTTTGCTAAACAAACAAACAAACAAAAAAGGCCGCTGTTAAAAATCTTATTGATGATGGTCATTAAGTTCTATTCAGTGGTGGCCTTCACTGCCAAATAGCTGCTCATTTCTTACTAACAGAGGGACTGGTCCTTGACACCACAAATGAGGTTCTTCACTCATTGTCTTCAGGGCAGAAGACCCAACATTGCTTGCAGGGCTGTCAGGAGAAGAATGTGATTTCTTGTGTGATCTAGCATGATCTCATCCTGCTGCTGCCATGGCCACAATGTCCTTATCTTTGGTTTTATGGCTTGGGACAGAGCACCCATGCACATGAATGTGTGTATTCCTATGTGCATGTTGCTAAGAGTGACGGTATCAGCAGCATGAGGTCTCATTAAAATGGGTGTTTGGCAATTGGAACACTGATGTGTCCTGAAGTATCCTATGTTTCTGTTAATGTGGGAAGGAAAGTGAATGAGAGCTAAAATAATCTGTTGATACAAAATCTCCTGAGATTTGTTGTTAAACAAAAACAAGTTTTGTCCTCAACCCCGAATGCCAGTGTCTTCATTCAAAAGCTCTGTGTCTGTTTTGGAATCTAAAGATCATGTTGATTTGCTACTTAAATCTATGAAAACTATTTTTGGAGATAAAAACATGAAAGTTATAAATGCTCTGTGAACTACTTTG
Source organism: Cricetulus griseus (assembly GCF_003668045.3). Taxonomy (NCBI): domain Eukaryota; kingdom Metazoa; phylum Chordata; class Mammalia; order Rodentia; family Cricetidae; genus Cricetulus; species Cricetulus griseus. The sequence goes on from NC_048595.1 coordinate 387,927,500, forward strand.
TGTTATTAATGATTGCTTTTCTTAATGCACTGTTCAAAATATATTTACTTCACATCAGAAACATTTATGTCATGATGTAATGGTTCTGAAGTATCTCATGTCTTCACTGCAATTGTGTGGTGTTCGTTAAAACATCATTCTATGTGAAAGAACCAATGTTAATGGTCAATATGAAGTTAACATGTTTTTATAAAGGCCCCTTATTAAGTTAGAGCACTTCTCATGTATTTACAGCTTTAATTTGTTTTTAATCTTGACTGGATGCTGAATTCTGACCAATGCTCTTTACCTGAATACACTGGGAGGGTCAGATATTTTTCCTTTAGTGTGCTACTGCTATAAACTAAAAGGACTTATTTCCAAAAAAATAAATAAAAGGAAATAGTTTGTTCCCTAGTTGCATTAACACGGCTTAAATTTTGGTATTTTAAAACCAGTGCAAATACACAAGACAGTAAAAGTTCCAACTGTGAATTCAGTGAGAAAACTAAAATGAAACACATCCTCCATGAGTCTCTGCAATATTCATCCATGTTACAATCAAAAACAGCACAATCACCCAGCTCAGCACTGGTTCTTAACCAACCATCACAAAAAATATAGATCTCCAGATAATGTTTCTAATAAACACCAGCCTTGTAAAGATTAGTAAATAAAGTGGGGGAGGGGGATAAAGGAAATATGGAGGGCAAGAGAGCAGAAAAGAGAAAGAAAAAAGGGAGGGAAGAAAAGCAAATGCAATAAAAATGAAAATATGGTATGCTCACAAAATTTGTCTTACAACTACCCGAAGGAGTGCCCTATAATGTTGCTGAAGGACACTCAGACCACTCCTAAAGCAGCTGAAGCCACAGCCAGAACAGGAGAGCTCTGGCAGATGGTGGCTCTACATCTGCCTGGTCCCCTTAGGATGGGTCCCCTTAGGATGCCTACAAGAAAATAACAATGCTCAATGGGCTAAAGAATCATCCTAGTTAGAAGCTTTTGTTATGTGGAAACCTCTGGAATAAGAGAAAGACTATGACCTTTGGTCCATCTTTCTGGGACTTCTTATCATTCTCATTATTTAAAAAGACGAGTTGGTACCCCAAGTTGAACTGTTAGTCAATTGCTTTAGAAGAATGTGAGGGTACTCTTGCCAGACTGTACAGATGGGGTAGCTGGTCAGTTCAGATGAGCTCTCAATTTCAGAGTCTCACTCCAGACCCTTAAGGGTGATCAGACAATTCCCACTGCCTGCCTTGAGCTCGGAAGAAAAAAAAAAGTTGCATTCCAAGCAGATATTTGATGACGATGGTCAGTGTTTCTACAGGGAATGACTGAGGATTACAGCCTCTATGTCAAGTGAAGTGCTATGTGGATGGAAATTTTCTGTCTGCTCTCTCCAGTGTGGCAGGAACTGGTCACATGCAACTCCTGAGAACTGGAACTGTGGCTGGGATTTTATTTAATTCAATGTTTTATTCATTGTCATTAAAACTGCCACATGTTACAAATAGCATTGAGTGACCAAATAATATCTTCTTTTTGCAGAAATGAAAACTACAAAATATTTTTAAAACAATTTCTCCCTCCACCTATAATTATTACTTATCTTTAGACATATTGTAGAATTTTCTAGTGAACAATTCATGCCACAAACTGCATAGATATTTGAATACACATACATGCAATATGCTGACATTTTGTATAGGTGTACAAATCCAATCATTTTGTGTTACTCTATAATAATACATGATAATACATGTAGGTTTGCTATGTGTCTGGTACACAAACATCTGGCAGGCATTGGGTGTTGTTAACTTCAGCAAGCATTAATAATAAGTTGTAGGAAAACTCTTATCTTTTTTATTAGCAAGAAAATTATTTTACATCCCAGGTCCCTCTCCCTCCCCTCCTCCCCTGCCCCCCCCAACTAAGGCCCTACCCATCCCATACCCTTTCTGCTCCCCAGGAAGGGTGAAGCCTTCCATAGGGGGTCTTAAAAGTCTGTCATATTCCTTGGGATAGGTTCTAGGCCAACCTCTTTGTGTTTAGGCTCAGGGAGTATCCCTCCATGTGGGATGGGCTCCTAAGGTCCATTCCTATGGTAGCATTAAGTACTAATCCACTACAAGAGGCCTCATAGATTTCCAAGGTCTCCTCACTGACACCAACATTCAGGGGGTCTGGACCCCTTTGCTCATCAGTCCTTCTCTGTATCTGGATTTCAGTTCAGTTCAAGGTTTAGCGGTGGGTGTCTGCTTCTACTTCCACCAGCTGCTGGATGAGGGCAGTCTACCACAAGATCCAGGAATTCTACTCTTAGGCATATAACCAAAAGAAACACATTCCTACAACAAAGACATCTGTTCAACTATGTTCATAGAACATTATTTGTAATAGCCAGAACCTGGAAACAACCTAGATGCCCCTCAACTGAAGAATGGATAGAAAAATATGGTACATTTACACAGTGAAGTACTATTCAGTGGCCAAAAAGGCAATGGAATCTTGAAATTTGCAGGCAAATGGATGGAACTAGAAGAAACCATTCTGAGTGAGATAACCCAGTCACAAAAAAGACAAACAGTGTGTACTCACTCATATGTGGATTTTAGACATAGAGTAAAGGATTACCAGCCTACAACCCACACTGCCAGAGAAGCTAGTAAACAAGGAGGAACCTACGAGAGACATACATGGTCCCCTGGAGAAGGGGAAAGGGACAAGATTTCCTGAGAAAATTGGGAGAATAGGCAGAAGGGGGAGGGAACTAGGAGAATGATAAGGGGAGAAGAGGAGGGGTGAGGAGGACATGATGGGGCAGAGAGGCCGAGTTGGGGGAAGAACAGAAAAAAGCAAGCTAAGAGATAATATAATAGAGGCAGACATTATAGGTTTAAAGAGAAATCAGGCACTAGGGAAATGTCTAGAGAGCTACAAAGATGATACCAACTAACAATCTAACCAACAGAGGAGAGGCTACCTTAAATGCCCTCCCCTGATAATGAGATTGAAGATTCTCATCTTGAGAAGCCATTATAAAACTATCATTTTTATAGATTTGCCTTTTTATATGTATTTATATTTTGTTCACTAACTTATAGTATACTTCACTTGGATAAGTATAGAAGTAGACAGGATGATTTGAATGCTTCTTTTAAAGACCGTGGGTGCATATTCTTAAATTACCAACAGAAAGAACCCATGAAAAATTGACATTGCTTTGAAAATATTAATGAGCTTTATAAATATCTATGTTAAAATCTTCTAGGGGGAAGAGATGATGATGATGCATATTCTACAGAGGAGATAATTAAGGTTATAAATATCTTAACCAGTCTAGAACATGTCTCTATTTTATCATAAATAACAATGAACACATCTGTGTGTTCATTTGGAAGGATGCTACACAGCCTACAGCAGCCAGCTTCTCCCTTCACCACAGACCACTACCCCTGTACATTGACACCAGGCAAAAGGCTGGCTCGTCTTTGGGGCCATTTTATCTGAAACACCTCTGTTTTTAAATTGAGGAATCCTGCTCAGAGCAGCATGGTACCAACTGTTAAGAAACACAGACAGAACTGGGACATTACAGGAAAGTATGGGCTGCAATTCCCATCTTCACTGTTCAGTCTGGGGTGTGTGATCATGGAAAGGAACCAGAGCCACCCACACTGTTGCATCTCTCCATTATTCTCTTAGCAGGAACAGATTTAATGTGCAAATGGAGTGACATTTTATATTTAGATACTTAAAATGTCCTTTTTCTTTGTGTGATGGAATAAAATATGAAAGGAAAAGGAGAGGGGAAAAGAAACAGAGGGAAGAGGTAAAGTGTATATGTAAAGGAAAGAGTTATTGTTAGTGCCCCCACCCAAATGTGCTTATTCTCTCTAGCAGAGTGTAGTGTACTTAATGTACCACTCCCATTGCTTACACCTCTGCTATACTCCATGGAAGACATCTGGGTGCTTTTAAGCTCTGCTAATTTTCGTTTAAATGTCAATCACCTCTCTCTAACCATGATGAAGTCTAGGAAAAAGTGTCTAAGGTGAGTTGAATATTTTGGAAGCATAAACTTTTCATTAGCCTTATGGCTCACATATCCCAAACAAGGCATCCTCCTTTACCTCAACAAATAGGAGAAAAAAACAAACAAGCCTGTGATCAATATAGTAATTTTATGAATATATAGCACATGTAATTTTAGCTGTAGTATGAATGAAGTCAACAGCACAAGTTGTTCAATTCAATTCATTCAAAATCAATGAATTATATAATGGGAATAAAGTCTCTTCAGAGATCAGTATCTTACAAACTGTATTGTATTTCCTATTGAGTGGCATAAAAACGGTTAGCCAATTCCAGGAGACATTTGTTCACAAAGTGCTCATTTCCTTTTCTCAAAGTGAACAAAGTTAAATTATCATGCTTGGAAAATGTGTAATAAGAAAAAAAGAGACAGTAGTAAAAGGCCACAGGAATAACTTCAGTCCAATTAGCAAATTAGGATAGAGAAATAAGGTAAAAATCTAATTTGATTTGATGGAAATAGTGTCAATTACTCACAAAAAGTTTGCAGTGTTATGAACTGGATCACAGTGTCTAGTTCATTGATTTGGTATAGGATTCAATAAAAATACAAAAAGATTTCAGACATGGGCTTTAAAGTCATCTCTGTAAGCAAATGATTGTACTGGACTTTAGATACTTTGGTTTGTCCCAAACATGGATGACTAGCCATATATTTCATCAGGTGAACCAGAAATTCCTAACTGGCACAGGATCAGGTCAAAACTGGCTGTGGTTTTGGTCTTCCAGGGTCTCCTCACCTGAGTCCTTGAAAATGCCTTCTAGATACTAATTGTTTGTGAGAGATGGGGGCAGCTCATGCCAAGATCCCGAAAGGCCTCCCTGTGAGACTCAGAGTATTCCAATGGAGCAAAACAAACTAAAAAACTCAGTGTTTCAACATTGGCCTCTCCCTATTGGAGGGAAAAGTGTGAGCTTGGATCATGCAGAGCTATCATTATAACAAGAACAAACATGGGTTTGCACACATACACAAACACACATAGACACACACACACACACACAGAGGTGTACACATGTGTTCATGCATGTATGCACACACCCAACCACCTAGAAAGAAGCAGCAGAGCTCAGAAATGAAACCTCATTTGAGCTGTTCATGGAACTCAAAGCAAGAGCCCCCAAACTGTTCAGTTATGAGACTTCATATATTCCCACTGAACTTAAGATTTCTTTTACTCATGACTAATAAGAGCACAGGACAGGCATGGTAGCTTGAATTCCTGTTCAGCTAGACCAACAAAGACAAGACCCCTTCAGTGGCCAAGCCCCTCTTCTACCTTTCAGGTTAAACTCCAGATTATATGAGTGTCGAGGACTCCCAGACTACGAATCTTACCAGAAAGTTTCACAGGCTCCAGAGATGACTGCATCTGTGCTGTTGACTTATGGAAAAGCCAAAGGGCAGAATGCAAGATCTCATGGGGTGATGACTGGAGGAAACCAGGCCTGCTTTCTAGGAGTGTTCCACCCTTGCCTTATAGACAGAATGTGTTTAATATTTGCAACAACAAGTGTGACACCTGTGAAATGCTGTCTACTAGGGAAGTGCCTAAAAGATTCGGTGCCAGGGTTATAATTGGAAGATATGCAACAAAGGTGTGGAATGACTGATATGTACCCACTTCAGAAATCCGGAATGAAAACAAACTTTCCACATAAATGAAAATGTCTGTGCAGTTTGTCCACAGTGAGCTACTCCTGTCACTGTAGAAAGATATACAGCAGTGTGGATAATGGCTGTCCTCAGATGATTAGTGTTTGTCATTCCCATCCAAACAGCAGCCAGCCTTCTCTGTGGTAAGCAGTCTTTTGTACCTCCTTCCTGCTAACTTCCACTTTTACAATTAAACAAGACTTTAAGCATAGAAACTCTTTCTTAAGGCAACTGCCACTTATGTACCATGTATGTGGTGAGAGTTCTTGTGCACGTAAGTGGATATAGATACTGCAGATGAACTCTGTGGCTTACTATCTGCCCTTCTGATGATGGGTAGACATGTCTCATTTCAGATCCTGGCTCTTCCCTGTATGTCCTGTTCTGCTTTGGCCAAGTACACTTAGACTACCAGCCTCTGGGAAACAGGAAGATGTTTATCTTTATTATCTGAACATTTTAAACACATCTTACATCTTCAAAATCTATTTACTGAATGAATAACTACTCTATGATGTTAGAAAGTTTTCTTGACTCGGGACTAATGAAAAAAAAAAAACCAAAACCCTGCATTCCCAACCTTCTCTCTCTCTCTCTCTCTCTCTCTCTCTCTCTCTCTCTCTCTCTTCCTCCTCCCTCTCCCACTCCCTTGCCTCTCCTCTATCTCTGTAACACAGGATGTCTTTTTTTTGTGGAAATTGAAACCATGCATATTGGGCAAGCACTCTACCACTAACAAGGCTTTTCCCTATTAAATACCCTTATATTTCTACCTGACTCCATATTGGTAACTTCCCACTATACCCTTGAAATGTTTAAAGACTGGGTCTTATTATTGCAGAACTCAGAGAATATCCTGTTAAGGTCCAGGATTACAGGCATGCACCACCATGCCTGACAGCAGTGACAATTTCCGACAACACACATGCAAATTACCCAGGTGGTCATAGAATGACTACTTTAGTTTCTCAAGCTAAAACCTGCTTTTGACTTTGGTAACAAATCACTAAGGTATCCCAGAGAACAGGGACATTCTTGAAGAATAGAGCTGTCTTAAAAGAAGACTGCCTTGCTTTTGGAAGTAGAATGATTTTGTTCTCTGTACTATTGACACCGCTCTGAAGGAAAGCTCCCCAGAAACACTGGCTTTCGTCTCTGCCTTGATGCTCTGGCCACTTGCCACAGTTCCCAGCTGCACTCTGCATATCCATAGCCCATGATGCTTCTCATCCAAGCTGCACAGTGTGCTGGGAGCCTGGCAGCTTTCCTCTGTGGGACGAATGGCTGCAGATGACTAGTTGAAAATAAAACAACTCCAGGCTGCGTGTATCATCAGGCTTCTAATTAAGTTCCCAGATGAGTGACTGCATTTGGAGGTTTGTTCCCCCCATTCTGGCTTAAAAACATAGTCAAAGAACATGATCTTTAAGTAAGACATTTGGAATCAAAGTAGGTAGATGCAAGTGAGTGCATTTCCGTCAGCATTAGCCCTACCAATGCTGCTGAATTTTGTGTATGACACTTTTTCAGACAGTGAAGTCAATAAATATCAATAGTCTAAGACATACTACACATAGAGAAATCCCAAGAAGCAATCATAAGCAACCTTTAGCTTAAAGAAACAAGACTTCAGCTGGGTGTTGGTGGCACACACTTTTAATCCCAGCACCCGGGAGGCAGAGACAGGCAGATCTCTGTGAGTTCGAGGCCAGCTTGGTCTCCAGAGCGAGTGCCAGGATAGGCTCCAAAGCTACACAGAGAAACCCTGTCTCAAAAAGCCAAAAAAAAAAAAAAGAAAGAAAGAAACAAGACTTCATTTTTGAATTCAAGCAGGCATTTCCATGGTAGCAGGCCTATACATTAAAATGCTCCTAAGAACCTACTTCTAAGTGTAAATCATTCCACTCTCTCTCTCTCACAGTGAGTTCCCCTTGGAAATTTTTACTTAACATGTCTTGGTTTTTGATGAATAATAATTCCCTCTAGGTTAAATTGTATCTGGCACAAAAAGAAACTCATGCTAGTTCTGAAGTGAAATGAAATAGCCAATTAAGGGCAGAACACCTTGAAATCTACAATTATCACAATAGCAGCTGGGTAAATTTGCGGTAAAAATTCATTAATACTGGATAGTTTACTATTCTTGTACATAAGGAACTTTTTTTTGTTTGGCCTGAGACTACCTCTGCCAGCTTGTGGTTGGTGTCATACCCCCAGTCCTCAAACCTGACCGTCATCTCCAATGCTTATTTTCTGTCTGTAAGAAAAAACCTAGGCTATGGCAAGACTGAATCCTGAATTTCTACTCAGTCCCTCCTACTCCATGAATAATTGGCAAGTCTGTCCTGTGGAGGTGATCAGATGAAATATGTATCACACTGCTCCTGTTATGGACCACATTTATATGCAAACCACATACACATATACAGACAGCACAGATACATACACACACCACACACACACAGGCACACACACAAAGTATGTAAGACAACTACCTAGTTTCCCTAAAGACTTTATCTTAGCTGAATGACATAGTTTCATCTCACCAGTTTCTATGATAGTTAAGTCTCTTTTTCTGTCTTGCTGGGTCTAACCTGCACTTTGTTGCTGGGCAACCAAAAGGAGGATGGGGTGGAGGTAGACAGTCTCAGTTGTATTATTCAGGCCAAGTAACTATTAAATCAGTTACTGAAATTTGTATGAAGGTGAGCAATGTTTAAAAGCACAGGGTTCAGATGTCTTCTGGGATTACTTTAAATTAAAGGTTCATAAAGCAGAAGTGATGTGTTTCCCTCCCTCAAATATGAAAATAGATACAACAGTTATGAAGGACAACAAGGTAGCTCATTTAAATGTTGCTTGGCAGCATGCATTAGGAAATAAAATGAATATCTAATGTTTTTTACAACCAACTTATTTTTTTGTTGTTATTTGATGCTTTGGGTTTTTGAGAAAGGGTCTTACTTCTCTAGCCCAGGCTCTCTTCAAGTTCTTACAATCTTCCTGCTTCAGCCTCCAGGAGCTAGGTAGGATTACAAGCGTGAACCACAGGCAGGGATTTGTTTAAGTTTTTGTATTTTAGATTTCTCCCTTTTAATGTAATGAGTTATTCCAAAGAAAAAACTAGACAAATTAATCCATAAGTCAGATTTAATATGTTTGAGTATATTTGTAGGGCTTTATAAAAGTGCTTAATTGGTTGTAGCTGATTATTACAGCTTAATAATCTTTCAGAATTTTTTTCATATTCAAAAATATATAAATAAGTTTTTAAGATAAGAAAACTATCCAGTCTTACAGGATTGTGTGTGTGGGGGGGGTGGAGGAGCTGGTACATATTTAGCCTACCAATTATTTGTAATTACATGAACGTACACCAAGAAATAAAATGATAAAAATTGAACATGCATATTAGTTATATAAATAGCAAGGAATTTAAACATGCTGGTTCAGTCTTATGAACAGAGAAAATATTTGTTTATTGCATTTATAAACTGATTTCCTGTTTACAAGATTCTAAACATTCATTTGTGTGGTGCTTACAATGAGTTCAATAAGAATTTGGAAATCAGATGCCCAGGGACCCCACAAAACCCTAACAAAGCCATACTGTGCCCATGCTACTTAGATTACATAGAAAATGCCCACACTGTATGCTGTCGTCTGAATGTGCCCGAACGCTTGGCTTCCAGCTGGTGGCACTGTTTTGTAAAGTGGTGCACCAGAGAAAAGTGGGTCTGGGAGCAGGCCCTGAAGCCTTCTAGCTCAGTCCAATTTCCGGTTATTCTGCTTCCTGAGTGTAGATACAATGTAACCAGCCAGATTGCTCCTCCCCCCAGGTCTGTAAGACAAAGTAAACCTTTCTCCCTTAAGATGGTCTTCTCAGACTATTTTATGAATGTGATTCCCCCAGGGTCTAAGATGCTTTTCTCAGACTATTTTATAAATGGAACAGAACAGAAACCAAGATACATAGAGTGGAGCTTTGGTGGGAATATGTGCTGAGTGACAGTGGTTCCGGTGTACACAACACCTACACACTACCATGGGATAGAGTGAATACATCTAACACTTTCCTCTATGCATGGTATGACGTATGGAACAAGGCACACTAAAGCTCTGAGAAGTGCACAGGCCAGCATGAAGCCTGCATTAATTTCTATTACTTGCTGTTGGAATAAAACTGGCTCCCTCCACTCTCCTTTGCTGCTTAGAGCTTTCTCCTTTTTTGAGCACTGAAACGGAACCTCAAGGACTAGGCTCACAACCCACACGCTTTCTTCCCTGCTAACTTCACCGGTAATCACAGCTTCAGAAGCTGTTAGCAGAGCCTCCATGCAGGCTTCAGAGAGGCCATCAGGGTTGGAGGAGGGCATGCTGCAAATTTTATGGATAGCAAGTGCTGGGTTAGAACCACACAGCAGGGAATGGAGATAGAGTAACCCATTTCTTGTGAATTTCACTCCCCTTACCTTACTCTGTCAATACTGAGGAGAAAGACATTACGTGAAAGTGATTTAGACAAATCAGGATAAATCTACTATACAAAAAGAAATATTCAGATATCTTTAATTGTGACAAGGACACAGCAGCTTCTAACAGGAATGTTCTATTTTTTATAGTTACCTATCAGTCCCTAATTATTTTAGACAAAGTGGGGGGGAGGGCAGCTATAGCTGAGAATAACCATGAGAGGTGGAAAGACACAGGCTGAATGGCAGAAGTGAGGAAAGCAAAATTGTTGAGATCCAGGCATCAGTCATGAATTTGCTTGGAGGGAGGTGTTTACACCTATCCAGATCAGTACTTCCACCACAGATAGACCTTAGCCAAAGGTGGGGTTGGAGGCAAGAGCAGGATTTGGTACTGTATGGTGGGGAAGAAAAAAGCAAAACCAGTTTTTGGAGGGGGATTCTATGGGGCAATTCAGAACTGTACATGGCTGGTAATATAGCAGTGCATGTGAGTACAGACTAACCAGACTTGAGCTATCCAAATGAGATTTAAAATTAATAATAGGCATTTATTCAAGAAATTACCTATATTAAATCAAGAGCAACTCTTGAGAGGCAAAAAGGTGAACTACACTCATTAAGGTGTGACTAAAATTTACACATTTTTCACAAATGGAAACCTCTATAATGGAGAATAAGGAAGAAACTATTTAGTTCTTATCATTTTTCACATAGAAGGGTTTTGGAAAAACCCTCTTGTGTACACTGCAATGGGACCTAAATGCATGTGTTTCCCAATAACACAAACTCTGTTGTGAATCTTTGTTTCTAAGTTCTATTTTGAAGAATCTTTTCTGAAATGGGCTCATTAGGATTAAAATATGGCATTTATACTTGGGCTAACAAAAATTGCACTAGAAGAAAATATACCTTTTATTTCTCAACAATATAGTAAGAAAAATAATATCCCTGAACTTGAAGCTCTTTGCTTTGACTGCTATATTACAGAATATGGTTAACTTTAATTTAGTGCTACAGTATTACTAGCTATGAAGGATGTACGTGTAGAGTAGATATAAATATATCCAAGAAAATACAGGCAAGTATTGTATAGAAAGACTCTAAAGAGAGCAATATGGTGAATAGGAAATATCTTCACTTGTGAGGTCAGAGTGGTCTAGGCTGCCAGCTCTGGAATCCAGCCTCATCTTTAGCTGTGCTGGGGGGAAAATTACTTCATCTCTCTAAACTGTTTAAATGATGCTTATGAAACACACAGAACTTCACTGAGAAATAAATGAGAAAAAAGAGTTTACAGGTACCATGAACACAAGCTTTTCATTGATCTTCTTTTGGGTTTGTTTTTTACTATGAAGGCAGGATAAATCCCATGTCGAGTGGCTCATCACAAACATAAGAACCCAGAAATGAGTGAGGCCTCTCAGTTTACTATGTCCTTGGGGGACAGTAACAAACAAACCACAGACACTGAGGAAGGAGAAGGGAGGGTAAGAAGGAACTTAACTTTGAGCCCTACTCCCCTCTCCATGCTGGGATTTGATATGACTTGGGTTTAAATGGATCTTATGATTCTGTCACAATGGTTGTGAGTGCATGTGTGCTGCTGCTGTCTATAACACATTGTTCCCTAGTAGTTATCCATTGCTTTTAGCTCTTGTAATCTTTCTACCTCCTCTTCTGCAATGATTCCTGAGCCTTTAGAGGAGAGAGTATAATATATTCTACAGTGTCTTGTTTTCTGTACCTTGACTAGTTGTAGTTTTCTATACTGATCACCATCAACTGCAAACAGAAACCTCTCTGATGAGATCTATGAACGCAAGGATAGGTAATTAGGAGTTGGTTTAATACTGTCCCAATTTAGCAGAATAATAGTAGTAGACTCTGTCCTGAGGACTTTGGTATGTCTAGCCATAGATTCTTGGCCCAGTAATGATACCAGGTATGTGTTTCACCTTGTGGAGTGGGACTTAAATCCAATCAGAAAGTAGCTGGTTACTCCTATGACATTCATACCACTATTGAACTAGTGGGATGCCTTGTCAGACCAATCATTAATTTAGCTCACAGGGCTCATAGCTCGGGAAGATTGATGAAGGTGTTATGAAAAGTAACTAGTAGAGATAAAGGTTCTAGGTAGGTCAGCATGAGTTTGATTGCCTCATGTTCTGTGATTCAAGTTGGTAGTGTCTTCAGCATTAGGGCTTTACTGTCAAGTTCTGTAGGGTAACCAAGAGCACTGGCAATACCTTGTAATGTTTGTGGGCCAGTGGAATTTCAGTGGCCAGAAATTCCAAGAGAAGTAATTCATTTCTGGAACCCGGACTTTTATTTGTTAGCCTAGTGGGGACACGGTTGCCCTGTTATAAGGTGTGGTGGTTTGAATGTAATTGGCCCCATGATCTCATAGAGAGTGGCACTACCTGGAGGTGTGGCTCTGTTGGAGTAGGGATGGCCTTGTTGGAGGAAGCTGGAGGAAGCTCGAGGAAGGGAGAGGGCCTTGAGGTTTCCTATGCTCAGAATACTGCCCAGTGTCTTAGTTAACTTCCTGGTGCCTGCAAGATGTAACAGTCTCAGCTCCAGCAGCACATCTGCCCGCATGCCACCACGCTCCCCATCATGATGATAATGGACTGAACCTCTGAAACTGTAAGGGAGCCACTGCAACTAAATGTTTTCTTTATCAGGTCACCGTGCCTCTCCACAGCAATAAAAATTCTAACAAAATCACAGGAAAACTCCATTTTACCTCTTTTTACTTATGTATACAGATATATTTTAGGAAGCTTCTACAGTAATAGTTTTCCATATGATTTTTGTTTTTTTTTTTTAAAAGGTTCAGTGTTATTTATCCCTTTCAGTATTTCCTCCACTATTGTCCTCCCTCCCCCACCAAAGGACATAACCACTGTCAAGACTTCTGTGTGTTTGAGGTGATACTTTAAATTTCTCGGACAGAAGCATTGTCTCTGTGAATGCACTTGGAATATGAATATGCCTGCCTCCCATTATGTAATTAAGCTCTTCTGTTTTCTTGCACACCATATGTCACAACCGAGGAAATCAACAACCCAGGGAGGCCGCAAAACACATCTGACAGCTGCAGGACTGATTCACTGATGATGATAGAAAAAAAAACATTCACCACAACTGGGGGTACAAAGTGTGTGCGCTTTACTGAGCCTGGCTTCAAGGGAAGAAAAACATGTCCAGCATTTCCTATTTTAGACAGAACTGTTATCTCTCACTCTTTCAGGAGTCCTCCCAAACACAGCAATGGCAGAATACACATGCAAATGTTGGCTTTGGCAAGAATTTATATCGAAATAACAATGGCATTTCGTATTTTTCAAAATTGATACTGGCTTTTTATTTAACTGTGGAACATTATGAACATTTCCATTATCCTGATACCCTTTCCATTTATACAGACTATTAGCATTTCATTGTTGGTTATTAAATATAAATACTACTTCAGTGCTATGGGTTACTTATTACATGAATATATGTGCACACATATATCTATATGAGTTTCTGTGCACCACATGTGTACAGGGGCTTTTGGAGGTCAGAAGGAGTCAGATGCCTTGAAACTGGAACCTCCTTATGTAGATTTCGAGGACCAAACTGGGGTGCTTTGAGAGAATAGAAGTGTGCTTAACTTACGAGCTATCTCTCCAGCCTCTAGTCCTAACTTTCTCTTGTTTTCTAATTTGGGATAATTAGATATAATGTAAATTAGAAAACTAAAGAACAACTATAAGGGAGATTTCTTGGCTTTTGTTTTAGCCTACTATATATGTATATATATATGTATATTTATTATTATATTATGCATGGGTGTACATGTGCTACAGCATGGATGTGGGTGTCAGAGGACAACTCAATGAGTGAATTCTATCTTTCTACCATGTAGAGTCTGAGGCTTGAACTCAAGTCATCAGGCTTGGGGACAAGTGCCTTTACCTGATGAGCCATACTTCTACTTCCCCTTTCATTTGTTTAATATAATAATATACTCCAAATTCACTGCCCCCCTGCAGGATGATTAATTTTTTTGTCAACTTGATACAAACTAGAGTATCTGGGTAGAGGGAACCTCAATTAAGAAAACACCTCCATTAGACTGATCTGTAGGGAAGTCTGTGGGGCAATTTCTTGCTTAATAATTTGTGTTGACTTGAGGGCCCAGTCCAAGATGGGTGGTGCTACCACTGGTCAGGTTGTCCTAGGATGTATAAGAAAGCAGGTGGAGTAAGCCATGGAGAGCATGTAGAGCTACACAGTTTCTACCACAAGAAGTCACACCAGTACACACCACATGTGTAAACATGGCCATGTTGAGACTGATCTGCAGATGCTGCAGCTTCAGATAGTCCAGTTTCTGTTGCAAGTCTTTCTTAATGATTGTAGGGGCCATGCAACCACTCGTCCTCAGCTCATATTTGTTTTGGTATATCACTGCTTGGGTGCAGATTATGTTGTATAAAATTTTCTGGGGAGAGGTGAACAAATGTCTATTTATACCACAAAGAACACCAATATCTGACAGAGAACCAATTAGTTATTGGGCATAATTACTGGAGTTACTTACAAGAGTATGGATAAATCAACTGAACTACCAAAAAGTGTACTGTGGCAGCATAGATGTCAAGTTACAAATGCTGCATTCCTAGAGCTCTGCATAACTTACAGGTCATTCAGCCGGCTATAGTTCTCCTTTCCCCAGAAACTGTTGTTGCTTAGAGAGAAACCTTGTGAATCTTGTAAGCTTCGGGTACTTCCTGAGAGGTATTTATTTCCCAAATCTTGTTTCATTTGTTTCTGAATTTTAATATCTTCTTTCCAGCAAAGGATGTTTCAATTTGGAAGAAATTACTACACAGCACATTTTATAACATTGCTTAGTGGGCTTTCATTTCATAAAAATCCTCAAGTTACTTGGAATACTTTTCAGATTAACGGGGATTCCATTTGCACATTGTAGACTGTGGTGGGATGTTTTTTACATTGTGTGAAGATACACTGCTGTGATTGCTTTAATAAAGACCTGACTGGCAAATAGCTAGACAGGAGATATAGGTAGAACTTTTAGAGAAATAGAGAAGAAGTAGGAGATGAGTCTAGGTGAGCTAGAGAGGCCAGGAGACATGTAAAGGAAACAGGAGGTGCAAGATGGGAAAGAGGTAAAAGCCACATGGTAGAACGTAGATTAATATAAATGGTTTAACTTACATTATAAGAGCTAGTGGGACAGGTCTATGCTACGGCTGAGCTTTCACAATTAAGAATAAGTGGACTGGTGATCTTGATGGAAAAGTACTTACAGTAACTTATACAAAGGATTGAATTCAAATAATGAAAATCTACATATTTGCTATAAGAATAAATTTTATACGAATGTGGGTAATCATTTCCACAAACATGCTATTTTTAGTTCATCATTAACTTTATGACAATTCTATTTTTTCTGGAAGAATGTCATATTTAAAATTCCAAAATTGTTCTCATTGACAGTTTATCACAGTAGACAACAAAATGGACAGAATGATAAAATATGATGCTAAAAGCCCTATGTTTCATTTGTCTTCTAAGCATCCTAAGAGGCCTTGGCTTCTGCCATGCATCATGGGTCTGTCCAAACACTTGTTCTGGGACACAGGAACCTGGAAACCCTGGCAGAAGTAAATCGAACCTGTTACCTGCTGAAGTCAGTAACATGCTTGCTTGTTTCTGGGCATGAATTATTTGAATGTTTCAGATAATGTTCAGAACATTAAATAGGTAAGAAATGCCCTTCAGAATATTTCAACCATCTGTGCAAACAGTAATTCTTCATATTTAATTGTTCTACTTGAAGACAAGCACTATTTTATGCAAAGTGACCGACAGCTTTATTTAAAAAGCAATTATTTTCTCTTTAGTTGATTTTTCTTTTTGTAAACAACATCTACACAAATCTCAGTTCTAAAAGCACAAAAGATTCAAAGCATATGATATAATAAGGTCTTTTATTATAAACTTTAAAATTCAGACGAAATATATGATTAACATTTACAATACTGAGAGAAGAGACCAGACTTGTAATACTTGAGATGTATATTAACATTTTATCTATTGGTCTTTGGTATTTGGTAAATTTTCCACAGGTATTTTAACTCTCCTGTCAGCATTTATAGAGATAATAAAACAATGTGTCACTACCAAAGTAAATATAATTCTAATTTTAAATGTGAAGATTTTTTAAAGAGGTTTTAACTTATGCAAGCAAATCTCTCCCTAGTGATATTTGCTTGAGAATAGATGAAGATGAAGCCTTATGTCAGAGGATCCTTGTATAATTGATACAGTACTTTGAAAATTAAGCTGCTTAGTTTGATCACATATAAATGAAGTGGTATCACAGGTGAGATACTGGTCACCCCAAAGCCCCACAGTTCAGGTAGTCCAAACAAATTTCTCTTGCCTCTGGATGCACTAACATTAGCCCCTTCCCATTTAATTTATGCAGTATTCCTACTACATTTTATGCATTTTATAGACTTTTTTGAATCTTAAGTTTTACTTCTGACTTTGATGCTCATCATTGCAATTGCTTGCAGAACTCAAGGTTTTCTTCTATGTGTAGAATAATGAGCACAGTTCAAAGCAAAGAAAATGGAACCTGGTGAGTCATAGGAATTAAAAAGTTTCGTAGAAATAGTGTGACATTAATTAAATTGTGTCCTTGGTATTTCTTTCCTAAATCATTAAAAATATAAGCCTGCAACAATGTAAGTTATCTGGGGTTCCCATGATCCATTAAAGTTCATAAGGTATTACTTCAAACACCATTATCTATTATAGGTAGCCTAAATTAGACTACAAGTTGTATTTCTTAACACTGAAATTTTAAACAAGAATATTTTATTTACATATATGCGCAAGTTTTGCAAAACTAAGTTTTCATGCAATGCTATAGAAATTTGATTAAGTACAGTTTGTAAATAGTAAAAAGGTTTACAGAGATGCCCTTTTTATTTTATGCGATGAGTATTTTGTCTGCATGTATGGACTGTGCATCATCATGTGCATGTAGTTCCCATAGACACCAGAAGATGGCATCTGGTTTCCTGTAACTGGACTTACAGATGGTTGTGTGCTACCACATGGGCGCTGGCAATGGCACCCAAGGCCCTTGAAAGAGCAACTGGGGCTCTTAACCACCTGAGTCATCTCTCCTGCCAAATGTCTTATTATTTTTTTTAATGTGATATAAGGAGTTTCTATCCCAGTTCTATTTGATGTTTTCAGTTTTAAGGGGGCATTTACAAATGTTAAAGGATACACTTTGATTGATTTGACAAATTCTTTAAGCTTTACTACAGTCAGAGTACTAGACAAGAAATAAAAGACTGTTTTATTCCTATGCTTAACCAGCTCCTGTGAAAGTGATGGTTTCCAGAATATAAAGAGTTGTAAATTAAAGGCTGGGTGGTGGTAGTGTATGCCTTTAATCCCAGCACTCGGGAGGCAGAGGCAGGTGGATCTCTATGAGTTCAAGACCAGCCTGGTCTACAAGAGCTAGATCCAGGACAGCCTCCAAAGCCACAGAGAAACCCTGTCTAGAATACAAAAGAGTTGTAAGTTAAATGGATACATAAATACTGAGTACAAATTAAATAATACAAATAATCATAGATCTAGCTACAAATGTTCATGTTATAAAAATAAATTTCTAATATCAAGAGTTTGGTAGATTTTAAGACTTTATTATTTAAATTACTTGGACTCTTTCCTGTATCAACATTATCCCCCAAATGGAGAACTAATGTTTTATCAGAATAAAATCTTACAATAATATTAAAAAATAATTTACTTACACTTTGGTCTAATTCTAGCTTAATGAGATTGGAAGAGAACACTTAGGCAGGTGTGTTAGCTCTGAATGGTGTCTATCATGCAAATTCTGCTGATGTGAAGTTGAGAGCCATCACTCTTCTAGTGATTAACTTTTTATGAATGGTGGGATCAAGAGGGCTTTTTAAAAAACATATAAGAAGAAGTAGATAAGAGCCAGGCATTGGTGGCTCATGCCTTTAACCCCAGCACTCGGGAGGCAGAGGCAGGCGGATCTCTGTGAGTTCGAGGCCAGTCTGGTCTACAGAGAGAGTTCCAGGACAACCTCCAAAGCAATACAGAGAAACTCTGTCTCAAAAACCCAAAAAGAAAAAAAAAGTAGATAAAATGGAAACTAAGGTCCTTTACAGAACAGATAGTTTAGGGAATCAAAAGCTTAACCATTTTCCAGTGTTAAAGTCATTTTTTTAAGATATCCCAAGTCTGGTTAAACTTGACAGTTTTATTTACTTGCTGTCACTATGGTGGATGCTAACAAAATCTGAACAGTAATTCAAAAAGCACTGGACTATAAGTGGTAATCAGTTCAGCACAGTAGAACTAAAGACAACTAAAATAAAGGAGTAACATGGAGCAAACTGACCTGTGTGATAGACTTTGAAAAGGGTCGACCAGGAGGTCCCAGATATCATAGTCACTGTGAAATTGGCACTTAAAAGCTATTTCCCCCAAACAACAACAAAACATTGATTCTTCACTCAGCCCACAAGGCAGCTGAATGAGGGATAAAAGCTTGGCATCCTGGTGCCTTTTACTGTGGGTCACACTTCCTTACCTCTGCCAGATGACATGGTGTCATGTTAAAAATGTCTCTGGACCATTGTGCAGAACCAGAACAGAAAAATGAGCAATGAGACCATACCTTAACCAGGACTGCCTCCCCACCCCCCCTCCTCTTTCTCTGTGTATGTCTTCTTTGTACCCATTCATCCTATGTTTAAAACTCATCTCAGGACCCCAAATACACCTTTAATTTGTTCTTCTCTCCAGTGTGTCTAACTGGAGTTGGACAGGAGAGGCTGAGCTAAGCCATTCTTGGCCTATTGGAGTTGCAGAAGCCTAAGGCTTTGCCCTAATCACTCTGTTTACAAGAAGCTCACACACATATATTCTTTGGGATTCTGTGTCACACTTTGTTACCAGTCCCTAAGGTCACTAATTTCCCTTCTGATACTCAGAGAAGACACAAGTTTCTTATGCAGTGATTTGAAGACCAATACTATAGGCTCAAAGTAGGAAGTATGATGAGAGCAGAAAAACATAAAATAAAAATGAAGTTTTAAGACACTAAAAATTCTGAAATGCCCAAGTAACAAAAGCCCATATACTGAATAAAAAGATTTTCATGGTCTGTAATTATTAAAAATAATTAAAAACACCAAAAAAGATAAAAATGATACTAAAAGGAGAAAACAGCACATAGGTAACATGGAACCTAACAGGTAAAGAGATCAAGGGACTTCCTACAATGATCACTAGGTGGATAAGGCCCAATCATAGCACACAGCTGTTAGGAATCTCCAGCTTGGTGGGTGAGGATTCCATAAAGCCCTCCCATCAGTGGCTCCTCCCATGGAGATGCTGGGTATCAAGCCTGTCACCTATTTAAGATGCAGTCCATAGCTCTACCATGCATGCTCTCCTGTTCCCTTTTCCTGCCTTCCTGAGAGTCACCCGGGGGTGTTCAGCTTTGCATTGCCCTGTTTATTAAATCTGGATTTATTAATTCGGTTTGATTTGGCTTATTGCATCAGCAGCCAAGGAACCAACAACCAGGGATCTAATACCTATTAACAACAGAAGAACTGGGCACACAAGAATGACCTCCAAGCTATTCAAGAGGATGCAAGTATGGAATCACATGTATAGCTCCCTGATGTATTCCATTCAGCTTCTCATCAGGCTGCATCTCAGAGAAGGCTCTAGGCTGAGCAGTGTACAGAAGGAATTAGCAAGAGGAATTCCCATTGCTGAGAATCTGCAGAATAAGGTGACTCCCCACTGCTGGAGATAAGATAACATCCAGAAAGTCTATAAGCAGTGACAGGCCAACCTCTGGGGTAGGAAGGCAGTGCAGTGGGAAGGTGAGAAGGGTACATGAGTGTCTTATGGCTTCCATTGCTGTGATGAAACACCATGACCAAAAAGCAAGTTGAGGAGGGATGGGTTTATTTGATTTACACTTCCACATCACTGTTCATCATTGAAGGAAGTCAGGGCAGGAACCCAAACAGGGCAGAAACATGGAGACAGGAGCTGATGCAGAGGATATGGAGGGGAGCTGCTTACTAGCTTGTTCCCCATAACTTGCTCAGCCTGCTTTCTTATAGAACCCAGGACCATCAGCCCAGGGATGGCACCATCCACAGTGGGCTGGGCCCTCCCCATCAGTAACTAATTCAGAAGATGTACTACAGCTGGATCTTATGAAGGCATTTTCTCAGTGAAGGTTCCTTCCATTCAGAATAAATCTAGCTTGTGACTCAAGTTGACATAAGACTGGCCAGCACAACAGGCTTGCAACAGCAGGAAGAACAGACACTGGGCACATGGTGAACCACTGTATACAGGTGTTCTTCTGGAGCAATTTTCCTGTTGGCACAGGATACAGGAATATGGTTATCACCAGCTGCCCCTAAAGCTTGAGACATAACAATATTGGGGGTCAGAAAACATGTCAATGGGAGGTGCTCAAAATTTGCCATCTATAACTGAAAATCAATATAGAATTTCAAGAGTAGAGAAAAACCTAACTATAAATGCTATTGATTTAACAAATAAAGATACTGAGATGAAAAGTAATATCAGTTAAGATATAAAAGTCAATGCCCCTGAAAGGTAGAACCAGGCAGGGGAAAACATTTGAAATGAGGGGGCAGAGCTGATGCTTTCAACAGTAAAATCACAATAACTTGACTTGTACAACTGCAATGAAAATAAAAGCATAAATAGTCATGAAACAAACCTGTGATTATACAGGCACAATTAGTCCAACTTGCTTCCTTGGTAGATAAGTCCTCAAGTCCCCAACACATCTGAATTGTACTCTAAAATCAAAACAAGTAGCTAGCCACAAGGAACCTGAGATTGGTAATATAATTCTAATCAACAACAACTCAGAAGCTGGCTTTCTAGCTAGTGTGTGTAAAGAAATATTATATTTCTATATAAACCATTCTGGGATGTGCTAATTGTATCAGCTTTTCTGATTTAGATATTACCTGAAATTTGAAGTATATCCATACCAGAGGTAACCACTTACGCATTCTTGTATAGCAGTTTCCTCCAAAAGTAAAACCTTTCATCTTGAAGTTAAATGCTTTAAAAGATTGTGTGTGGAAAGGGAGGTGAAACAACACAATGTTCTAAGTAAAGTGTGTGTGTGTGAAACATTCCTTCCTGCAAGCAAGCTTCTTAAGTTCACAAAGTCAACAAGTCACAATAGCTTCAGGAAGTCCCTGAAACTGATCAGATTCACTAGGCCCTTCTCTCCCTGTAAGTAGATAAGTCGTAAAAGGTTCAGAGTCACTCAGGTAATTCAAGACACGTAGAACAAAACCTCAGACAAGCTGAACAGCTTGGAAAAAACAAAGACTAGCTGAACTGCCAATCAGGGAAAATAAAGACCAGATCAACTGCCTGGAAGAGGCTCACACCAACTGAGTCACTTGGAAAGGCCACTCTTCCCTGTTGGGCTGCCTGCAGACTGTGCAGTGTGCTCCAGGTTCCCAGTTTTTGTGAGCTGTCACTTGTGCTGTGGTAGGCTTTGGTGACAAGGCTGTCTTTAGGTTACTTCTGCTCCTGTAAGTAACCTCTTACCCATATTCCTATAAGTAACCCAAATAAAACTCCTCAGTTCACTGAATCAGACCTTTGGTGGTATCCGTACTTCAGTCTGTCATCATCTCCTTATCTGGAGTGAGTAGACATTTGTTCCTATCTCCTAGATAGGAACATGTTCAGACAATTTATTAGGAAATGACAAATAAGAATAGTTCTATGCTATCAGAAATACTCTAGGCAGCACCAACCCCTTCCCCCAACCAAATACAAATGCCCATATATTATTGTCAAGGATTTTACTACTACAACCCATGATGCTTAATTTAGTCACTGTGGTGCTAGTCCAATGAAGAATGTCTTCTTAGTCATGACTAGGGCACTCCTGAGCACTTGTGTTCTCTGATCTTTCTCTTTAAGTACTAAGGAATTCTGGCCTTAGAACAAAATACAACATGAATCCTAAGTTCTACTTCTGAAGTTCTCCTGTAACATCGTAAGAGAACCATGTGATTGCTGTTGGAATATGGCTCTCAATTTCTAACTAGATTTTAAGCCCAACCCTTTAAGTCTATGGGAAAAGAGCCAATTAGGTTAGGAACAGACTGTAAAAATTAGGGTAAGGGAAATATTCTCCCACAATAATTTCCAGAATGTCCACAATTTAAAATACATATATGTTTATTTGGTCAGATTTTATACTAATTACTAAAATATTATGAGACATTAAGTTTATCACACGTAAAATATATCCATTTTACTGGGGCCTGTGCATCAAAACCTTACTTTGTTACTCATATATTATCATTATAGATTGTGGCAAAGTTGCACTTTCTTATAAACTAAAACAGACCCTGAATAATGTAACTCAGAAATCTCATTCATTCACGTTCTGAAAGCAAAAGAAAGACCAAAAAGCTATTTCAACCCTTTCTTCTTCCTTGTTTTCAGTTTTGTGCTTTAATACAATGAGTGTCAGCAAACAGTGATATGGATTTTCCTGTATATTACTTCAGTAGAAAGGGAATTTTTCTTCAGTTGTTTATCAGTTCACTGAGGACTTGAAAAAGTCAGACAGTTAAATAAAGGAAGAATACAATATGACTACACTTCCTTTAACACCAGAAACAAACTGAAAAACAATAAAGAGGGGATATTTAAAATAACCCACCAAACATTGAGATTCCTATCTTCTAAAAACTCAGCAAAATCTTACTATAAATAAAAAGAAAACAAAAATCTTCAGGGGGAGAGGGGTGACTAAAAACATCTGGTTAGAGGAAACAAACAGAAGGAAGCTGTGCTGGGTGCATTGTCAGGCCTCTGACATTTTCTGAGTGTCCATCATGTGTGGTAGACATGAGTCTGAGAAGAGCAGCATGGATGAAAGTCCTTCTGAAAACTAACAAGCATATTAACATGCGGAATCAAGGCTGGTGAGGTAGCAACATTGAATTTCAGGCATAAAGGATATACCTACCCTTCCTCTTTCCTGGATCTTACTGCTCCCACCCACCCAGGCTGGCATTGCCTCTGGCTCCTCTCCTAAACTAGATGGCTCCTCTAGTATATGTAGCAGTAGTGGCTCTCTTTTTTTTGTATGTATCCTTTCTAAGTCAGTATGCACAGAGAAACTAGATGATCTCTTTAAATTGTCAAAAAGAACATCCTCGATATTGCAAACTTGAAATCAGTCTAGCACTGTATACAGTGCACAGCATCTTCCTCCCATTTCCCTTTAAGCCCTTGATCACCAGTCACTCTCCGTGGCTTCATTCTGATTTCTCCTCCATTCTTCAATATTTCACTGTTGTTCTTCTTGCCTGGGAAGAGTGACTTCTTTGTCATGACTGTAGTTGGTTCCTTGCGCTTTATGCCTGAACGTAAATGTTCTACCAACCCAGCCACACATAAACTGGGTTTTAACAATGCTCCAGTTGTACAGCTAACTCATCAGGAAATAAGACGAATTTTGACTCTGTCCAGGTCTGCCTGATGCCATATGAAGTCACAGTATAGCTACTAAGATTCTAGGAAATGTCACATTAGAGTACATTAAATATGCCTCAGGTACCTCTAAGATATTATCATGCAATTCCATGATTAGTTACAACACAGTTCCTCTTAACTGCTAAGAATAGTTGTAAACTATGTGTGGTGATATAATATTCTTAAAATCTCTCTTTATATTCTGAGACTGGAACTTTTGCTGGCTCTCACAGCCAAAGTTACTAATACAACATAAAGTTATTTAGACTGCTCTCCTACTGTGTACCCACCTCATTTGTTTAACTTGCCTTTAAGAAAACAATGTAACAACCAACCTTACTCGCCTTGGACTTCCCACATAATCAACCTTTACATACTAAACTAATACATAGCTGTAATCTTAAATTATGTTCTCCTCCATGCCTGACCCAGAAAAATGCATGTGTCCTTTGCTAAGCATTGCAAAAACAGCATAAATTAACATCCAGCATAAATTTTAAAGTAACATTGGGTATTGCCTGATAAACATTGATGTATACAATATTGTTCGTAATCTGGGTCAGTGGCGTCAGTGACTTAATCCCTTGTAAAGCTCTGTTGAAGATTTCTGTGACATATCTCATTCCTTCCACATTTGATGATTTCTATACTGTTCAATAAGAGAACAAAGTCCTTTGCACAGACACAGAGTTACATAGCAGACAATCACAGACACTGGAACACATTCATAAGATTGTTGAGAAATGTTATTTTTAACTAGGCAAAGATGTGTTACATTTGTTTATGCTGCAGAATATTACTTTCGTATGCCTTTAATTGCAGCACTTGGGAGGCAGAGACAGTAGGATCTCTGTGAGTTCGAGGAGACCAGCCTGGTCTAAAAGAACTAGTTGCAGAACAGCCTCCAAACTTACAGAGACACCTTGTCTCTAAAATCCAAAAAAAAAAAAAAAACCTAACAAACAAAAAAACAAAAAACCTTTTTAAAGGTGTGTTACATTTATTTCTGCTGCCTTTGTTAACTATGTAAAGATGTGTTGTATTTGTTTCACTTTGCCTGCCCAAGACACCGGATTGGTCTAATAAAGTGCTGAATGGCCAATAGCTAGACAGGAGAGGGATAGGCAGGGTTGGCAAGCTGAGATAATAAGGAGGAGGAGAAATCTAGCCTCAAAAAGGACAAGAGAAGAAGAATGAAGAGAATGAGGGAGAGAGGAACACAACTAGGGCCAGAAGCCAGACATGGAGATAGTGGGAAAGTAAGATATGTAGAAAGGAAGAAAGAAAGAAGGAAAGAAAGAAGAAAGAAAGAATGAAAGAAAGCCCTGAAGCAAAACATATAGAAAGAGAAACAGATTAAAATAAGAACTAATACAAGGGTGAACATTCATAGCTAATAAGAAGTCTCCATGTCGTGATTTGGGAGCTGGATGGCGGCCCAAAAGAAAGCCTGCTATACAAGACAGCACTCAGATGTTAGGTCTCAAACCAGCACAAATGACTGAGAGGCCTAGTAATGACATATTAAAGCAGATTCGGGGTGCTGAGTTCTCCCAGCATCCCTCAGTCCCTACTTGTTACAGGGTCCTGGTTGGCAGAGCCCAGCCCCTAAACTTCTGCAGCCAGGGACTGGTTTGCTCTTTCCCCAGAGACTCTTCCCTGAATGATCCTACCCTTTCTGCTTCATGGTCCTTTTGCCCTTTTGGTCTCCTGGCTGTCTTCCCTCCCTCCCTATTCTCCTCACATGGCCAGGCTCATCTGCTGGTCATGTCTACTCTGGGCTCTCACAGATGTCTCTGTCTCTGGCTATGATCTCCCTCATACCTACAATAAACCTTCTCCTCCATGTACCTAGGATCAGTTATGTCCTTTTTTTTTGTTTGTCAGCTGGTACAGATTCAGACTCATAAAACCAACATAGGACAAAACACAAGGAGTGCATGAAGAAGAGAATTCAAATCTGGGCTCGCTCTTGGTTAAATGACACCAAGAGGAGTGATTTGATATTTTTTTCCCCAGATACATTTTTGGTGACATGGAGTTTATTATTAATGTGTTGAAACCAACAAGTAAGACGGCTATATTATTTTATTCATGTAATACCAACATTAAGAGGTTTAGGCAGGAGAATTGCCATGAGCTCTTGATCATTCTGGCCCTATAGAGTCACATACTAAGGCAAAGGGAAAACAGTGATTGTGAGGTGTTGGCAAATGATAGCTTCATACTTTAGCCTCAATGATTTTTTTAATGAAGTGAAGATATATATATATATATATATATATATATATATATATATATATCGACTGACCAAGCTACTGTCATTACAACAGGACTATATCCCCAATTCTAAAGTCAGAGTTATTTTATTGTCTGTTCTACCCTCAAACCAGCTGTCAACAGAACATATGGAAAGTCCTAAGTAGAACAGTCACAGCAGGATGACTACTCAGAATGGCAGGGCAACACTGAATGAAAAGGCCGTGAACAGCAGCAGGGAGCATGGAAACAAGAAGGGTTAGAGACCAGTGCCAAAAAGCAGCACAGACTCTTGGGATCTGAACATTAATGCAGAAGTTAACAAACTCTTTCTGGAGGAAACATGCCTGGAGGCCAAATTCCATCCTTGAAAGAGCCTCCAATAACTGATTATATCCCTTAAGTTTCCTCTGAATGGGAGTGGGAGGGGAGCCTTAAGGATTTTAAGCTGTCTAACTAAACCTCATCAATTTTCTATTCTTCTGGCACTTGGGATTTCTCAAGAACTGGAAATTGAATTAACTCATATTCACTCCTATATATTTTAATATGTCCAGTAAACCATACACTCATCAAAATGAATGAAAATGTTCTAGCAAGAGGCACTGTTCACTCTCTCCCTGCTAGGGATGATATGTCATCAGACTGTATCTCAGGGAGGAACAGCTTGACAACATTGGGAAGCCTGAAATTCTACCAGCATAGGGAGCATAATCAGAAACCTGGATTTAGAAGTCCCCTAAAAGAAGGAACCAAGAAGTCTGACTTAAGGAATATTTTAACAAAATGGTGCTATGATACAACTCCTGTACCTTAGACTTGGGGATCATTGTGAATAGAGGAAAGAGGAGATGGAAAGATTGTATGAGCCATAGCAGCAAGGATCTTACTGTCAATTGTGTCTCCTAGGATGTCAGAAGCTACACCCATTAAAGTCTCAGCAATGTGACTGCCGAAACATGGTCTGGACAAGGATAACAGGAATAGATAATGCCAACAAGGTGGTGTGTGGGGAGTCTGGGCATCGTCAATCCTACACAAAGATCTACCAACAATTACGGAATGTTGAGAGCAGGAGAAATAGTCTTCCCCAGGGAAAGGCACACCAATTGACTATCCAATACCAAATAGTCAGCCCTGAAAACATACATACAATTAATGTTATACATACTGAGCAAGATGTACTTATATATTTAGGAGTGTGTGTGTGTGTGTGTGTGTGTGTGTGTGTGTGTGTGTGTGTGTGTGTGTGTGTAGCAATACTTAATGAAAAGAGACCATAAATTGAAAAGGAGAACATCAAATCTGTAGATTACAGTTCTTTAGAAGAATCAGGTAATTAACAAATCCACACAGAACACGGTGTACCTCTCCACCATCTATCCTCTTCCTCACAGGCAGACATTCACACAGAAACATGTTGTGTCTTTATGGCAGGAATGGCTCATTTGCTGATGGTCATGAATAAAATCTCTAAGGTGAAAAGTCATCAATACTATAACTAATGCTTAGCATAAATTACACAGTGGTAGCTTGATATTTTGTTACATTGTCTGCATTGTGCTTTCTCCTTTGTTTATGAGGCAGAGTGCCCTGACAACAACACTATTATGGTAGGAAAGCCATCACTCTACTCCTGATGTTCTTTTTCTTATGTGAATAGATGAAAATATTCTATTCAGATACATGCTTGTAATTATTAAGTAACCAGATGATATTAGAAAACTGGTTCTTCTCAAAGTTAAACATTGTGTCTCAAGTTTGTAGGAACAAGGTGTCCTCTGTTCAGAAGAATTAAAAGATAAGAAAATACGGTTTAGGATAAACTCAAACAAACTCAGACATGCACAAATAGCACAGATGACCCCAAGAGAAGATTGCATAGTCCCTCAAAGAAGGGGAGGGGAACAAGAACCCTTGAACAAAGTGGGAGCACGGGGTGGGGGTGGAGAGGAGGGAAGTGGGAAGGGAAGAAGGAGAGGGGGGAGGAGAACAAGAAGATTGAGACAGGGGAGGAATAGAGGAGGGCAAGAAAGGAGATGCCTTGATGGAGGGAGACAGTACAGGTATGGAGAGAGGTCTGGCACAGGGGAAATGTTAGGGGATCCACAGGGACGACCCCAACTAAGAATCCAATCAATGGTAGAGAAAATGCCATTGATGCCCTTCCCCTATAATGAGTTTGGTGTCTACCTAAGTTACCATTCCAAGAGCCTTTATCCAGTAGCTGTTCAAAGCAGAAACCCACAGTTAAGCACTGAACCATACGCCTAGAATCCAATTGTGGAGAGGGAGGAGGTATGAGCAAAGGAGCCAAGATGGTGCTGCAGAAACCAGAAGAAACAGTTGACCTGACCTAGTGAGAGCATGGAGACCCTAGTTATAAAGCTGGGGAAACACATTGGACTGAACCAAGCCCTCTGAATGTGGGTGCCAACTAGGAAGTCAAGAGAGTCTATGGGACCTCTAAGAGTGGAGCCAGTCTTTAACCCTAGAGCATAAATGGACTTTGGGAGCCCATTCCCTATGGAGGGATACTATTGCAGCCCTGATACAGCAAGGAGGGCCTAGGCCCTCCCCCAAATGATACCACAGACTTTGAAGGTCCCTGGTGGAGGGCCTCACTGTCCCTGGGGATGAGTTGGGTGATGGGTTGGGGGGGGTTGGTGGGGAACATGGGAGGATGGGAGGGTGAAGGAATGGGGGGATGGATATGTAAATATAAGCAGTAAGTAAAGAATTTAAATAAAAAAACTGTCAAGAAACCTAAAAAAAAAGAAAATAAAAAGAAAATGTATTGCCATTACTGAGGTAGGATAATGAAGAGGCCAAGAGGGTAGAAATGAAGCATCCTATGAGAGAAAAGAAACAGAAAACAGCAGATCACTAAGATTTTATCTGTAACTGGAGGAAGAATGCTCAGTAGTTCCCTACATGGTTTCTATGGGAAAGAAAATATTTCAAATTTAAAATTTACAAAGACTTCAGGGTGAAGTTACAACTCCTAAAAAGAAATGTCAGCTTCTATATTTTATTAAGTTTGTACTCAAATGCTGAAGAGCAGTGCCTACTTTTCTTCTCATGTAAAGGGCAGAAACCATAGAAGGAAAGGTTAGAATTTATAGTTTACAATAATGAGATGCCCATGAAACTGAACCTTGAAATTACTAAAACACACATTTAAAACAAGGGGAGAATATAGTTAATATTTCTAGCTAAATCTCACAAAATTCAATGATTGAGTTACAATTCAAAGATCATTTTAAACTGGAAATAAAACTTATGAAATATGCTGAACCTTAAGAGTAATGTGAAAGAATAAACACACACACACACACACAATCCATCCACACCCTGCCACATATACCCATGAACAGACACATAAATGCACACACACACATACACACACAGAGAAGCATATAGCATCCATATACATGCATGCCTCACACATGCTACACACAATACATACACACATAAACATTCACACACAGATGCACACACATATTAAACACACACATACACATTCAAGCATACACATACATGCAAGCACACATCCAAGCTCCCTCCATACATATACCGACACACATACACACATACTGAGGTTAGAAAGGGTAGTAGAAAGCACACGGCATGAGAGTCCCCAACTTATCACTGAGGACAAGCTGTGCTGTGGTCATCACTGCACTGATTTACAAGTGGCATTGGCTCTGAACAGGAGTGTTGGAAGTACAGAGGTAATCACCAATTACTTGTTCTATCATATTGTCTTCAGGTCCAAATCTCTAGCTGCTAGATACAGACATCTTATTAGCATCTTTGAAAAGCTCAGTAGCTGCTTTACACCTAGAAGACATGGTCTATCTTCAACCATCATTTCCTTTATTATTCCTATTTTTCAGGATTAAGGCTCAAATGTGTTCGGTGGCATATGGTACCTTTTATCGTGTATAGTTGGTGGTAAACGAAGCAGACCAATGGCAGTCATAAATCATAAGGAGTACCAGGACAGTAATATCCCTTGATCTCTAAGGAAAGATGGAGGACTTAGAAACATGAATACTTAATTAAAGACAGAAAACCATGGGCAGCACAATTTGCTATTGCAATCGGATGATGACAGCCATGTCATCTAGCATTTAGAAGCACACTGGCATTAGCTACAAACCATGAATTAGAAATGGCCCTGTGATTTTTATTTAAAAGAACTAAAAAAAAAAAAAAATAGAACACATTCCTTTGTTTTCTGTGCTGTTAAACTTGTCAAGTTTAATGAATGGATATATTTATAGAAATAGAGACTATATTGTGGTGATGGAATCACCCAGCATATTCATACAGGGCTGTCACTGCCTCTGCATTATTTGGAAGTTTGGTGCTTGCTTTGAGGCAATTCCATGCTATCATCGAGAAAGAAAGAAGTGCCACAGAATTAGAGCAAGTTAGAATAAATACAGAACAAACCCAGACATGAGGCATGTATGGGCCTTCAGAGGGTCAATAAAGGCAAGAAAAAACAAGATAATGTTGGAAGAAGGGAATACCAAAAACATAGGCAATAAGGTTACAGTCTGATGGCATGAAACTGTGAGAGGTTAATGTTAAATTCATTAAAGAACGAGGTTGCAGTGTACTAGGACCCTGGATCCTAATGTTTGCTTTAAATGTTTTAGATTAAAAAGTGTGTGTGTGTGTGGGGTATCTTGGTGGGAGGGCACATGTATCCCAATGTGCAGACTGTGAATAAACAACATTGTAGGGAGAAACTCTGGATACCTGTATCCCTGACTGTTGGGGACCAAATCTCAGGGCTGGGCATGAGATCCTAGGCCATGCTTGGCAGGCCACATAGTTAACCTTTACATAGCAGCTCCTTAGAACCTCAGCTCAAGAAAAGAAACAACTTGACCCAGTCCTCCACCCACAGGCTCAGTCACCTAAGCAACCCTTCCTGGACCTCTTACTCATGAACTCCTTACCCTGCCAAACATCCTCTTTGTGGCTTCTTAATATCCTGCCTATACCAACACCTGGTGCGCAAACAACCCCTCCCCATATCCTGACTATATAAGCTAGCCTGAGAAAAGTAAAGTTTGCCACTTGATCAGAATCCTGTCTTGTGGTCATTCTTTCTTTGTTTCTTTCACCATTCCCTATCCCTGACTCTCTTGCCCCAGGTTGATATTCTGCAGGTCGGGACAGCTGACCATGCCTGTTTGATCATGGTCACAGGTCCATAGAGGGGTAGGATAAACAGTGAGGAGAGGAGAAGCTCCTCCTCCATTGGAGTTCAGACCGGGTCTTGGAGGCATCTGGGACTGGACTTCTTGGGGTGCCAAATCTGGTTTTTGGCTCGTGTGAGTAACCTTCTTAATAAATTACCAGTTAATAACCTATCCTATGTTCGATCTTGTTCCTTATCACAACAAGGTGGAGATGACTTTCTATTTCTGCCTGTACACAGGTTCCTGACCTCAAACTCTTATTACCATGTTTGCTTAGTAAACGCCTCTACCCACTGAGCCTTAAATTCTTGTAGCCCCACTAATCTTTATTATTGAGTATTATTTTAACCATTACACTCTTCTCAGATTATTACTAAATATTTAACCATATTAAGCAATTTTGAAGGATAATATCATTAGTTTCAAATAGAAATAGTTTGATTATATTTTACTGTATAAAATCCTTAGGCTTCCAGTGATTAACTTTAGTAAGTACCTGGAAGAAAAACTTCTAGGATGATCTCTTCTTTATATCATGGTGCTAAAAATCTCCTTTATTAATGACTTTATATTGCATGATAATGCACAGCCCTAAGAAGATGGATGCAAGCTCTTTCCCAAAATCCCTTACAGTGTTACACAGCTGTGGTTGGCTATGTTTCACAGTTCTGATGTGTCTCCACCCAGTTTATTAATTGTGTACTACCTAATATCCTTAACACACAATTCATATATTCCCCCCTCTTGTTCCTAGATCTTTCATTTTTCTCCTTTTGGTCTTTTGCTTTTACTTCTTGCTCTAAAATCTGTGACTGCAGACAGTATCCCAGCCTGCCCCTCCCAGCTATTTTCCCTCCCTGACTTTCTCAGTTGATCTAATACACACCTACTTTCCTTCCGCTCAATCTCTGTGACTAATATTCTAGCGTACACCCTATTATCCTTTTTTTTTTAAATCTTGAAAGACTTATTATTGTTAAAGAGGCTGTTGTTTTAAAACTGGATAATGTGCCATTTGCATAGAGGGTCTACCTAGCAGTTTCAGGGATGACTTAGCAGTTAAGAAGATTGAGGTGATCTTCTGAGGACTCAGGTTTGATTCCCAGCACCCAAACGGTAGCTCATAAACACCTGTAAAAGTAGTTTCAGGGCATTCAGCACATGCTTCCAGCCTCTGAGGGTACCAGGCGTGTAAGTAGTGCAAAGGCATACATACAGGCAAAGCACCTATACACACGAAATAAAAATTTCAAAATGGACACATCATAGCAGACATAGGATATCTTAAGATACATAGAAAAATTGAAATAGTTTCTTATATTTTACCTGATATTGTGGTAGAATAAAGCTAGAAATGAACATAAGAAACACCAGAATACATACAAACTTGAAGAGTGAAAACTACTAGTGAACCATGGGTGAGGAAAATAGAGAAACTGTAAGATTCCTAAAGTTGAGTAAAAAACGAAAACACAATATTCCAAAGCTTTCGGGATAAAATAAGAGCAGTGACAAGATGGAAGTTCATAGCTACAAGTGCCTGCATTAAAAACATCAGAGATCTTAAATAAATTGCTTATCTATATACCCTCTGAACTTAGGGAAACTTAGGGAAACAAGAACAAACCAAAACCCAAATTAGGTGATAGAAAGAAATAATCAACATTAGGACAGAAATTAGTGAACTGGAAAAAATAAACATAATACATGAATCAATGAGGAAAATGATTTGAAAAGAT
Organism: Cricetulus griseus; assembly: GCF_003668045.3. NCBI lineage: Eukaryota > Metazoa > Chordata > Mammalia > Rodentia > Cricetidae > Cricetulus > Cricetulus griseus. Next base: position 387,960,600 of record NC_048595.1, read on the forward strand.
AAACAAGGCCAATAATACTTAGTCAAATGATGGAAAGAATCAGAAAACCTAAATCTGCAAAGTAAGGACTCTAAAGATAGACATTACCGCAGATCCTATGAGAGTCAGAAAGTCATTAGGATGTATTTTCAAAGCTAATATTTCATTCTAATTTTCATTAAATTGGAAAATTGAAAAGGTGAGCTTCTAGATGTAGCAAAATTAAATGAACAGAACAGAAACAAGTCAAGCAGGTCTAAAAGTAACAAGACTGAAGACTAAGAATAATCTATCAATGAAAAATGCATGCTGCTAAATTCAACCATGGCTTCAAAGAAGAACTGACAACAATGCTTCTAAAGCTATTTATTCTATGAAACAGGAGAACACTACTAAACTCCTTCTACAAAGCCAATATTACCCCAGATACCAATTGCTCAAAAAGGAAGACCTACAGCAGACAAATGGGACCCAATGATGGTAAAAAGCTTCCAGCAAAGGAAACTGAGTTAGGTGCAGAGAACATACAGAATTGGAGAGAAGCGTCACTAGTTGTATACCTGTCTAAGGTCTGGCATCTAGCAATACAATGGGAAAAAAACATAAACAAAAAAATGAACAACGAAATCATTAAGTGAAAGACTGAAATGAACAGAAAGTCTCAAAATGTAAAATACACACGATAAGAAGCTAACCTCACTAAGCCAGGGAAATGCATTTCTTTACATTACAATAGGAATGACAGTCATCAAGGAAACAAAAGAGCTCATGAGGATGAGGACAAGAAAACCCTTGTGTATTACTGGGAGAAATGCCATGGATGTCAGCACAGAGGATTCTCTGAAATCTACAATATGACCCAACTATACCACTCCCCCCACACTGTAAGTCAATACACCACAAAGATAGTTCATAGCACTGCACTATGACTGTGCATAACAGCTAAGCTAAGAAACCATTCCAGAAGTCCATCAGCAGAGGAATGGATAAAGTAAACACCATTTATGTACACAATGGAATTTGCTGGGCCATAAGAATAATGAGATTATGTAGTTTGCAGGAAAATGGATACAACCAGAGATTATCATATTAAATGAATTAACTTAGTCTCAGATAGACAGATATCACATTATTTTCCCATTTGAGAGTCCTAGATTACATATAAAATTGTACATAAAATCAAATATATAGAGATGATAGGAAAGTAGGCACAGAGTTGTCTGGGAACCAAGGGGAATACAGTCAAGAGAGGAATGTAGTGGCTATGGGGAAAGAATGTGTTCCAAAATCATTTAATCATTACACAACAATGTTCTGTGTGACTCTGTATAATAAATGAAGTTCAAAATGACGTTAGCTTGGATTATACAAAAGTATCAGTGGCATAATTACAATTTGTATGCAACATATAGTATCAATAATATGCCAAACACAAAACTACCTCTAGGTTCCAAGTGGTGGGTATTTAACAATCACCATAAAATATACCCAGAGGAAATTCCTCTGCATTTAATAGTGACAAACTACTGAGAACTCCCCCTTGCCTTCCCTGTGAAACACTCCCTTCACACACTTTTCAAGAGAAAGCCAACCAGAATACGTACATGATGGTGTTGATGCCCGAAAGCTGCTGGAACATCTGCAAACCACATCCCACAACTAATGCTCGGCGAGTAGGGGGATAACTCAGCATTCTGCAGATTACAGGTCCAGCCGCTTTTTACAAAAGAAAGAGAGAAAGACCCGGTCAATACTTTTAGATTTTATTGCAAATCTCTGTGAAATTAACACCATTGGGCATTTTGAAATACAACTTTTATGGAAATTTGGCAACAATGTATTACTTCTAAAACCAACAGTATTTCATAGTTGTGATTTCCAAAGTAACAGCAGAGAATTCTGATGGTAGCAGCATGTCATGGGTCCTATTCAGACTCATAGAATCAAATCTGTCACACATTATTCTTCCTTGAATTCTTTCTAATTGCAATTATTAATTATGCCTTTTGCCTTTCTACTTTCTCAACAATTAAATATGACTTAAAATGCACCCATGTGGGACCATTAACAAAGTAACTGGCAAAAACAACCACATGAAATAGCATTTATTCCAAACAAATAGGAACAGAATTCATCCCACTCTATTCTATTGACCTCAAGAAATTTAGGCTTGATACCAATTCTGGTTATGGCAACACTGAGGATTATCAAAATGCAATAAAAGAAAAATAATGTCTATTGCACATAAATATATGCATGTATGGAAATATTTAAAACTGAGTTGGTCCTGAGGAGGCATTAAATGATCATTTTAAAATATAAACAGAGGCTAGTTAAATTAAAATATAAACAGATGCCTTAACTGGTAAAGGCACTTGTCACCAAGCCTGAGGACCTAAGTTCCATCCTGGGGACCCACATGACAAAAGGAAAGAAATAATACCTGTAAGTTACCCTCTGACCTCCACTATGTCATGCACAAGTAGGCACACATGTACACACACACACACACACACACACACACACACACACACACACACACACAAACATACACACACATACAATATACACTCATAAATGTAATAAAATATAAATGGGATTTTGAAAAGCTTAGATCAGTCCTGCTGTGCTATCTAAATCACTGAGGTCTCTAGTAGTATAACTGGCCTGTGTCATGGCTTCTACTCCCAGACGGGTTTGCCACAGAGTACGCACAAAACACTAACAAGTATTGTATATGGTATCCTTGCTGGGCTAGAAACTCCTCCTAGGATCCAAGCCATCTTTGCTGTTAGAGGAAATGGCCTGTGATTCCCAGGATGGCAACTGCCTAATTAAAGCACTTCCCCAATGTTCCTGCTTCATCACCAAATCCTAAACTAAGCCAAGGGAATTAAAATCCAAGTAAATCTCAGTTTCAGGAATCTCCTGAGAGCCACATATTTAGTTTGCTGAAATGATAAAGAATGTGTGTACTCTCTCAATAATAAATGATAACATGAGGTCATCAGCCAGAGCATTAATTAGAACTGAATGCTATAGGGCTAAGACTGCTCTGACTCTTCAAGAGTATGATTAAAATCACAAAGCTTGACCTACTGAAAATGTTTCTGCAATGGCAAGACATTACAAATCAGTCTAGAGGGGCATTGACGGTCACTAAAGAGCTCAATAAAATGACAACTTATTTAAAAAGTAGGCTGAGTGTATGCCATACATAAAGTTGACTTAGATTCACTCAAGCTATAGGACAACCAACTGTATCAGAGAGGCTGTGTGAAACACTGTCTACTGCGACAGTGTTGGAATATATATGGATCACTTACTTGAAGGAAGGTGGGCTTCTGTGCAAATACAAATATTTCTAAAGTAACTGTAAAAAGAAGCGATGCACACAGCACTATATAAACAGCCAGATTTCCCCTAAAGTCAAAACATTTGTATAAAATTCACTTACCCTGTGTATTGGGAATGAATTTGAAATGATAACCAAATCAAACTATACTTGTCTTGGCTTTCGATAGGTCAAAAACTACCTTTTTCCTTGTTCAACAGTATTCAAAATGCTGGAACTATTTCCACTATTACATTGTATCATGAACTGATGGTCAGGTAATGTCATGGGAGAAAATTATAAAGAATTAGGACCAAAGTTGGCCTTGCCTTAATATAAGGGTGTGGGCTAGTACATGTTGTAAAATATTGCTTTAACGATGTAAAGATGTGTTATATTTGTTTACACCACATTTGTTTAATGATAGAGCCTCCTGGCCTTTCTCAGCTCGGATTCCTACTCTTTATACCCACTGGCTGCCCCACACTAGTCTCTATTTCTCACTATCTCCACTACCCTCCCCACTTCTCTCACAGATAGGCTTGGCCATGTTTAGTATGTTCTTTCATTTGTTTATTTTTCTCTCTGCTCTGGACAGTTTCATATGCCTCTGGATATTTTCACTTTCTTATCCACAATGAAAACCTTCCCCCAATGGAGCAGAAATTTCAATGGGTTCTTTACTATGCCCTCTTGCATACAGCTGCAGCTCTCCAAAACCTGATAGGTGAACCAGAAAAGTACACAGTCTTCAGGAAAATAAAGTCATGCTTTAACGGCTTGAAACAGATCTCTAAAACTAAACCCAATTAATTTAAAAGTATTCAAGTTGGAAATCACCCTGAAAATGTTCTTTGACCATCATGACATTCAGAAATCAACCAAAAGGCACCTAGAGCACAGCTCCTAAAGCCGAAGCTCTCCGGTAATTCTAACAACCAAGGGGCAATGCAAAGAATGTCAAAGTCTATGAAACACAGCATGTCAAATTTGTAGAATGCAGCTAAAAATCTTAGCTTCAACCTTAAGAAAGCAACAAACAAAAAGACAAAGGAAACACATGCTGAAAACAAGTGCAAAGTCCATGAAATATCAAAGAGGAATACAGCTGAAATGAGCCAGTGAGACCAGAAGCTGTTTCATGGAAAGATGAATAAATCTGAGTTCATCAAGCTAGACTATGGGGCCAAATGAGAATCTCCTTGAAATCCTGGTCCTTTGCTCTGCCCTCAAATGGCCAAAGAATACATGGGGATTGGTTCAAGATGAGATTACACTAGATTACCTGGTCTGTCTGCAGTGAAGCCTAATAGAAAGTGCAATGTTCAAGACAGGGAAAATGACAGGGACAATACTGACCTAGAATTAGGCTATAAAACACTGGATACCAGCAAAGTGGGAAAATCAAGGAACAGATTGCCTCCTACAGCCTGTGGAGGGAGAACAGGACTAACAATGTCTTCATTTCAATCAAATAAAGCTGTTTCAACTTGTTTTCACCAGACAACAAGTACATATTTTTACTTCTGAAAATAACTTCTGATTTTTATGCGTGCATGCATGCATGTTTGTGCATATGTGTAGACATGTATGACACAGCATGTATGTGGAGGTCAGAGAACTATCGGCATAGTTGGTTCTCTACTTCTACCTTTGGAGACTGAATTCAAGTTGTCACACTCAAACCAGGTGTCAGGCCTTTACCCAGTGAGCCACCTTGAGAGCTCAGAATTTCACCTTTTGTAGTCTGCATATAATAGATTCTCCTACAGTATTCCACTGTATGGACCCTATTCCGTTAGCATTCACTTACTCCCTTGGGAGGAAGGACTCTACCCACCCAAGGAATGCCATGGATGAAATGTTTCCTCCCCTCTCCTAAGAAATGAAACTTAGTGAGCTCAGGGTGTTATATAACAGCTCTCATTTAGCCTTGAGATCTTGTGTATACTGAGCATATTAGGTGATAGTGATAAATACTCTGTTTTTCATTGTTTCTCTGTCACAGTTTTGATCCCTGAGCTGTCTTGAAATAAAAGCTTCTCAGAATGCCAGTAAAGCACTCACTCTGGAGCAGCATTGCCTAGAGCACCCTGGTCCTGAATCTCTAACTTGACTTCAATTCCTTGACACCAGTCACTGGAGGGTTGTGATACATTTTTTAAGCTACCAACTTTTGGGGCATTTGTTACAATAGACACTGGAGACTAATATACAGAAAAAAGTGAGAGAAGACATAAATGACCAGTATCAGGAATAAAAGAACTGAACTCAAAATAGTAACAGAATAAAGCAGCTTTATATTATTTATATTATATATTAATTTTACATTACTGTGTAATATATTATATATACATAATACAATATAATTCTTATAATTTTATATTATGAATTATATATTATGATTTATTATATATCACTATCCATGTTATATTAATTCTATTATTATATATTTAATATATAATAAACATATTGTAACTTTATAATAATAAAATTATCAGGAATAATATTTTGCCATCAAATATATCATCTTAAAACAATAGACACTACAAAATATGAAACCTTCAAAGTCCAGAGAGGGTCTGAGTAGTCAGACCCACAAGTTATAAAAAAATAAATTATTAAAACTTTTGGAGGGCTGGAAAATGACTCAGTAGTTAAGAACATTTGCTGTTCTTCCATAGAAACTGAGTGCAGTTCCCATCATCCATATTAAGCAGTTCCATGGGATCCGACATTTTCTTCTGGTATCTATAGGCAGTCACACACATGGCATATACTCTCACTCACAGACACACAGAAACACACACACTGACACACAATATACACACATACATAAACACTCACAAGACATACAGTACTTAAACATATAGACACATAACCACATATATACACACAGGAACACATATAAATATATATACACACATACAAACAGATACATACACACACACACACACACACACACACACACACACACACACACACACACAGCCTGACCCTTAGTCCAAGCTGATTTGTGTCATTTGTAGGGAGAGGTTGCCAAAAAGCATCCCAGAGATGGTTTGGGAGTCAGAGAATTTCAATCTCTTGATTGTTCAGCTAGTTTGATGGTATGACACATATGCTGAAACTTGTCAATTTACCTGCTTTAAACATGTCCTACTTATTGCATATAAATTATACAATAGAGTTGGTTTTGAAAAATAATGAAAACTTCATCAATAGAAAAGATTTTAGGTATATGGAAGACCAACATAGTGAAATGGATGGTGACATTCCAAGGCTACAATCCCGTTAAGTAGAAGCAAATATTTCCCCAGAAGTGCTGACTCCGCCCATGCAGGAATATAGAGAAAGAACCAACAGCTGGGGATGCATAGCCCTTACATCTCCACCATTTTACTCACCACTGCATTCCTCCCTATTTGATCCATTTACTGAAAGACTGTCACATACTAAAGAGTAAATGGATATTTCATGACTAACAAGTTACAAGATCTGAGGTGGAGAAGGCTCCCCACCACAGACACTTTTCAGATTAAATTCTTTGTTGTAATGTAGGTCCTCTGTGGGGAAAGCAGGGTTGTATTGAGAAGATAATCATCTCTCATTTCAAACATTAGTCTTCTCATCCCCAATTTAGGGGCCCGTGATTTGGCTTCAATCATATATAGCAACTTCTCCCAACACCATGGTCAGCTTGGAAATGGCAGCTTGGCAAGACCATTCTCACTCTGTCAGCTGTTATCAAGAAAGGAGGACCAAAAAAGCTTGCTATCCTGGCATGTAGCCACCAATCAGCACACTGCAGAGGCAAGCACAATTAGTTATGATTATTAACCACCAGGGATATTAAGCATGGATACCACCCTGATGACCTCAAATTTCAATGTCTCTTCATGCCTGTCCAGCCATGTTATCATCATAAGCATTTTACCCAGAAAGGCTGCACAGGTGCTGCAACAGATCTGTGTAAAGCTAAGCACAACGTGGGCAAGGAGTGAAGCAACAAAGGTAATATCCTTTCTCTGACCTTACCCTGACTCTACTCTGTGCCTACTTAGGAGACTGAGTTTTGAATGCTAACTCCCTGAACAGTCATGTTCACCTTGGTAACACATTTGAGACTTTAACTGACCCAGAAGCATAACCCAAACAGTTGTGTTCTGCTAAAACAAATGATGCTATGTTCCCCTGACCTACATCTGTCAATGGTGTCATGTTGTTTTCTTTCTTTATAAATGCTGTACACCTGAGCTTCAGGGCCAAGCATTCTCTGAGGAAGAGCCTGATCTCTGTTGCTGACTAATAAAGACTCTAATTTGGTCTTATAAAGTATGGCTGTCTAGAACCCCTTTGCCTGGATTATTATAGTAGCTCTCCCAAGGTCGGAATTAACACAAAGCTAGAATGTGTGCTAATTGTCCATGCCATTGCTACAGGGTATTTTAAAAAGATATAACTGCATCAGCTTATTTCCTAGGTATAAAAAAATGAACAAGTTATAAACATCCTGATTAAGAACTCTGTAAGGCCAGAGCACTTCTGAGCTTCAGAAGGAACCACATTCTGTGCCCTTGTCAATGTGTAAGGCTATTTGCCCCATCCTGTTAGCCCTCCCTGCTCTTCAAGCCAGCCTGAATTATTTCATTCCTACATCCAGAAAGTTAAAAATTTCTCAAGAAAAATTAGGAAAATGGGCCACTGTGACCTCATGACAAATTCTTGTATTTCTGAGCAGGCCCTCATTGCTGTCAGAGGTATCTTTGTTCTTGCTCTAACAGATGCCCCATGACATACAATATTTAACCTAAATACTACCTCGGGCATCCTATTGTTCCTGTACACTTTCCCTTGTAGGTTTGCTACATGTGGAGAGCCTACCTGGACTCTACTCTGTATGAGGCTCAGAAGCATATGATGGCTTGTCTTGAGCTCCTTGTGATCATGGCAATAGGGAAGGAATCATATATAGAAATCAAACAAGGTGTATCATAATGTCAACAAGTGACCAAAGAGCTTCATAGCTAGTATGCTGAGATTAAGGCAAAAGGTCCTGCCAATCACACACACAAGTCATCAATTCTTACTTCAATCCTTGCCTTATATTACCTATGTGTCAAGAACTATAGCTTTTGAGCATTCATTATCTATTCCTACTTGCAAGGCTTTAATAGTCAAGTTCTAATTAGATTCAATTTCTAATCCTCTATAAAATATTCTTGTTTTGTACCTGTGCATTCTATGCTACCCCCTTTTCTATTGCTGGACCAGGCATTCATCCATCTCCACCAAGAGATAACACAAACACATAGCTCAGTGCTCAAAGATCAGTTCCACCACAAGCCCCCATCTCTACTATAGTGAAAGATTCCCATTATGAAGATTAGAAACAGACATGTGCTGGGCAACATTATATATTCAGATACAAGCTTGACACACAGTTTCTCTGCCTGTAACCTTCTCCAGGTCCAGCCCAGCACCTCCACACTGTTGCCAAACCATCTGCTTATGAGTTTGATTAACTCTTCAACCTGCTAAACTCTCTGGATAACAGATCCACTAGAGTGTTTCATGGGGGGCACAGTGCCAACTCAACCTATCTTTTAAATCTATTTTTACATCACTGCTTTTTATCAGGCAATGGTTTGTCAATTGTTGTATAATCTGTGTTACCAAAACAAACCTTGAGTCTTCATTAACTGCCCCTTAAAAATGTTTATTTTGCCTGGGACTGAATTCTTCTGATTTTAGATGGCTGGCCATTTCTCTTTTCCTGGTCTCTGACAACTTCTGTAGGTTCTGTTCCTTATTTCTCATTGATATTGAATTTTATTGGGTGTTTGGTTCAGATTTTGTCCTTATTTTATCATTTTACTTATTCCTGAATTTAGTCCAGGATCAGGTATATAGACAACAGTCAATAACTATTTGCTCAATGAATATGAAAAAGCAAGGAAGGGAGAAGAAAAATGCTCCATGCAGATAGTGTTGCTGAGAACTTGCGGATGGAGAGATTCTGAGTGTATCCCAAGCTGCTAAATGATGATGTGGTCTACTACAGGCACCACTAAATCTTAGGCGCACCCATGCTGTTCTCCTCAGCAGGAGCAGATGATGTTTGTCATTACAAGCTGGTACCTGGCACATATTCTATTTGGAATAATATGCTGCTGGTATTGATAAATCCAACCCATGTGGTGCAATTCCTTCACAGTCTGGCATTTATGCCAATACATTTTGAAATCCTGCAAAGCAGTCAATTTGCCAAGATGCCAAAATGAGCCAGTTGTCTATAAGTGCATGCTTACAAGCAGCTCACTATAAATTAGGGTTCAAATGAAATCTCTGTGTTAATCTATGCATTATTAGTCCAGGTCGCTAAAATAAATACTTTTTCTACCTGTGAGAACAGATAACGACAGGGCTTATTATTATTGAAATGTTATTTCCCAGAAAGCTTGTATTATTATTACCAAGAACTCATTCTAAACTTTAAAATACTGTCTTAGTTAAGAGCATATAATAAATGACATGGCCATAAATTTATTCTCTACCCCAGTAATTTTCCCATGTAAAACTTTAAATATTCTTTTAAATTTTTTTTATTTTAGTTAGAAAGAAGATTATTTTACATGTCAATCCCAGTTCCCTCTCCCTCCTCTCATCCCCTGCCTCCCCTACCTATCCCACACCCTTTCTGTTCCCTAGGGAGGGTGAGGCCTTCCGTAGGGGGTCTTTAGAGTCTGTCATATTCTTTGGAATAAGGCCTAGACCAACCCCCTTGTGTCTAGGCCCAGGGAGTATCCTTCCATATGGGATGGGCTCCCAAAGTCCATTCCTATGCTAGGGTAAGTACTGATCCACTACAAGGGACCACATAGATTTCTGAGGTCTCCTCACTGACACCCACATTCAGAGGGTCTGGATCAGTCCCATGCTGGTTTCCCAGCTATCAGTCTGGGAACCAAGAGCTCTCCCTTGTTCAGGTCAGCTGTTTCTGTGGGTTTCACCAGCTTGGTTTTGACCCCTTTGCTCATCGGTCCTGATTCTCTGCAAGTGGATTTCAGTTCAGTTCAAGTTTTAGCTGTGGGTATCTGCTTCTACTTCCACCAGCTGCTGGATGAATGCTATAGGCTGGCATATAAGTTAGTCCTCAATCTCATTATCAGGGGAGGGCATTTAAGGTAGACCCTCCTCTGTTGCTTAGATTGTTAGTTGTTTTGATTTGCATTTCCCTGATGGCTAAGGATGTTGAACACTTTCTTATGTGCCTTTCATCCATTTTAGATTCCTTCACTGAGAATTGTCTATTTAGTTCTGTACCCCACTTTTTAATTGGATTATTTGGTGTTTTGGAGACTAGCTTCTTGAGTTCTTTAAAACTTCAAATATTAACAGCAATGGGTGATTGGCATGCTATTGAGAGCTACTGTGCCCCCCAAACCATTCTTGAGCAAAGAAAGCATCATTTCTTAAATGAGACATTTAAAAATGCTACTATTATGCTAGTATTGTGACACTATTTTCACAAACAACCATTCTTTGAAATAAAAGTTTCTTTTAGTCTGTCCAATTTTTAAAATGATTTTTCACGTTGGGAAGTAAAGCTACACTTGACTTAACACTTGCTACAGCATACAACCATGCAGTGTTGATTAGTGCAGTTTCTCCAATCAGGGAAAAGGAAGGTTGAATCCACTCAGCTATTCAGTACCCATGGGATAGGTTCACCTTCTTGGAACTACATGAACTTCCCAGATGTCGACTTCTATTTCAAAGGTAGGTGTGTGTGTGTGTGTGTGTGTGTGTGTGTGTGTGTGTGTGTGTGTTGATAAATAAAGGATATACATATACATATATATGTGTATATATAAATATACATACATCCATATATATATATATATATATATATATATAGACATACTTTTATATGTATATAAAAATCAAATCCTGGAAAGATGAAATATCTTCAGTGAATTAATTGGTCAGGGTTAACTGGTGCAATGGTCTACATATATAATCCTCAAATTCAGGAAACCAAGACAGGATAACCATGAGTTTGAGGGCAACCTGGATTACACAGAAGACCCCATGATAAAAACTAAAACAAGATGAACAACAACAGCAGCAACAATAAAAATGCATGTTTCCCTTCTCTGTCAACAAATAAACAGGCTTCACTTTTAAATATAAAATAAATCAAATAATTTGATGAGTATGAATAACAAATACAGTATAAGGCTGTGGGGAGCAAGACCTGATCTCAAAGTAAAATAGAAAACATCAAGGGTCATGGACATAGCTTCTTGATATAGTGCTTGCCTAGCATGTCTGATGCCATAGGTTCAATTCTAAGGACTGTTGGACTGTTAAAAAAAAGGAGTAAAATAAAATTTATTTACTTAACAGATTAATGCAATAACTCCTAAACAAATGCTGGTAAAGAATAAAATGAATACATAAATCAATAAGATTTGTGATAGATCCTATAAAGAATTCATTCCACCTAATCCCCTGATGTACAATTAAGACGACATTGGTGTCAGAATTACCACATCCCCTGCTTTCCTTTATATAACACAGTTGTCCTCCAAAAAAACAATCAAGCAGTCCTACATCTCTATACAATGAGGATATTTTCAGATATGTAAGCTATGCTTCTACACATAACTGATTTAGTTTTAAAAACTCCATATTCACATAGGAATTTTATATGGACATTTGAAGAATGTTTCTTTTTATTTTAGATTAAATCACTTAACAACTAAACACTATTGAGGATTTTAACTTGCATATGCAACAACTGTGATCACTCTGTACTGAAACTTATATAAGATGGTTACTATGAAATAAAAGTAACAAGATGTCCTATTATCTTTCCATGGGGTGGAATACTTAAAAAATTGCAACTGTCCCACTTAATTACAGATATAAGATTGCCACAAAAGCAGGAGGTGCCTTGAAATATAACAACTTAAAGAATGTTGTTTTCTGTCTACATGGTTCTCAGAAAAACCAAAATTGTTCTGAAAATACTCAGGGACAGATATAAAAATGAGTCAAATACATGAAACTATAAATGCATCCTCCAATTCAAAAGCAGTTCTTTTCCTGCCCCAATTCTTTTCTTCCAACTCTTCCATTGCCTCCAGCACAAAGAAGAAAAGAAAAAAAAGAGCAAAGGGGAACAGGAAGGTATAAGAGAGGTCATTGATTCAGGGCAAGGAGCACAGTTATGTGACAGAGGCTTCCCTTGCATGGGTGAGGCTCTGGGCTCATCTCTTGGCTCACCTCCATTCCTGCAAAACAGCAGTGGCCCAACATGGCCTCCTGTTGTCATGCTGTTTCCTACCAAAGGGAACATTCTATCTTGGAGGGAGGCGAGAACCTCAGAAAACTCAGGAAATCAGTGAAAGAAGCTAACACAAGTTAGAAGGTGGATATAATGGCCCATCCAGTAAAGAAATTTGCTGCCAAACAATAAGCCTGATGACCCCAGTTCATTTACAGGGATCCACATGGTAGAAGCAGAGAACTAAGACTCCTGCAAGTTTTCCTCTGATCTCTGTTTCATGCTTCTGCATGTGTGTACCCACACACATGCACCCACACCTATGCAAACAAACATATGCAAAATAAGGTGGGTTTCTTGAAGACCACAGAAGGATGGATTTTGTTTCTTTTGCTCTTGTGTGTGTGTGTGTGTGTGTGTGTGTGTGTGTGTGTGTGTGTGTGTGTTTGAGACAGGGTTTCTCTGTGTAGCCCTGGCTCTCCTGGAACTCACTCTGTAGACCAGTCTGGCCTCAAACTCACAGAGATCCACCTGTCTCTGCTTCCTGGGTGCTGGGACCGCTCAGCAGGATTTCATTTCTTTAATTCAACCTGTGTCTTTTTATTGGGGTGATGAGGCTAATAGTATTTAAAGTTATTATTGAAAGGTCTGGTGTAATTTCTGTCATATTCTTTGTTGCTTGTGTTCTTAGTCCTATTTTGTGTTTCAGTAATTATAGCTTCATTTGCTTTTTTCCATATAGTCTCTTGGCTAGGCTTATTTTTCCCTTTAGTCTAAAGTACTGATTCAAGTATCCTCTATTGTGCTGGTTTGGTGGACCTGAATTGTTTGGGGAATGCTATATACTTTAAATTTTTGCTTTCTCCTTGAAATATGGCCAATAGTTCCACTAGGTACTGTGCTCTAGTTTGATATCTGTGTTGTCTTAGAGCTTGAAGTACATTACCCCATGCTCTTCTGTCTTCTGAAGTATCTATCCACTGAGAAACCAGATGTTACCCTGCTGGGTTTACCTTTCCTTAAGACATGGCCTTTTCTCTTACAGCTTTCAATAACCTCTCTTTGTTCTGTAAATTTAGAGTTCTAACTATATGCTGTGGGAAGATTCTTTTTCACTCCTGTTTACTTGGTGTTCTGTGTACTTCTATATCTATGGGTCTGTCTTCTTTTAACTTGGGGAAGTTTTCTTCTGTTACCCTGCTGAAGATCTGCTCTATGCTACTTCTCCTTCTGTAGCTATAATTCAAAGATTTTTTTTTTCATTTCAGCTTGAATTCTCTTCAATATGTCTATCTCTTTACTGAACTTTGTTTTCAAATCCTGTTTTGTCTTCATCATTTCATCCAGCCACATAATTACCTTTTTTGGGATTTGTAGTAATACATTATTATAAAAATATACATTCTAAGAGACTGGCATTTTTGCTGGCCCTCACAGCCAGAGTTAGTAAAATACCTTGAGGACACTTAAAACTCGAGACTGCTATCCTACTATCTATCTACTGAGCCTGTTTGCTTAACCTGCCTTTAAGAGAAACGTAACAATGAACTTTATTTCCCTTCAATTTCCTATTTAATCAACATTTATAACCTAAGTTAATGCATATCTGAACTCTTAATTTATATATTCTTCCATGCTCTTGACCAACGAAAATTCACATGTGTGTGTGTGGGGGGGGGGTCTGTGTGGGCAGTCATTTGTTGAAAGCAACAGACACTGAGCAGCAACCTTACAAAACAAATACTCGCCATAAATGGTGCAAGCAGTGTTCAAATACTTCTTGATAGTGTCCTTTCTTGTTATCTGTGCCAGTTGCAGTTAAGAAAGTTTCATTCCATGTAAAACCCTATTAAAGGTTTCTGTAAAGTATCCCTCATTCATCTCCCATGTGATGCTGTCTTTCTGAGCAGTAACCCTTTGTTAAGGACACACAGAAACACAGACACACAGATGTGTGTGTGGATGTCCTTCTGTATGCTATGAATATATGTTTCTCTTATTGGCTGATGAATAAAGCTGTTTTGGCCAATGGACAGGCAGGATATAGCCAGGCAGGAAGTATAGGCTGGGCTACTAGACTAGGAGAATTCTGGGAAGCAGAAAGCAGAGTGAGTCGGGAGGGAGACAATCTGTAGCTACAGAGAAGATAGTATGCTGGACATTCTCCAGTAAGGCAAAGGCAAGACCACGTGGAGATACATGTAGAAATGGGTTAATAAGTAAGAGAGAGCTAGCCAAAAAGAAGCCTAAGCTATCAGCCAAACAGTGTATAATTAATATGTAAGCCTCCATGTGTTTATTTGGGACTAAATAACTGCAGGACCATGTGGGACAGAAACTTCGGACTACACACTGGCACATATATAGGGACAGATTTACAAGACAGCTTTAGGGAAGGCACAGGTTCACACTTAAACAACACAGATTACAGACAGCAGACAATGAAAGGCACAGGAAAAGAATCAGGGAGCTCAATTCTGGATTTGCTAATAATAAAAGTACTCTAAGGAGAAGTGCTTCAATTTTTCCCCTTAATGGAATATAGATACATTTTGGGTATCCTACCGTTATTATTAATAGGTGTCAACTCACACAGAGTATCACCCAATAATTTGTTATTTGTTTTAAGTTCATTGAGCTATTTATTCATGTCTTCTTTAAATTCCTTGAATTCTTTGATCAAATGTATGGTTCTTCTTTTAAATTCTGTGTCCCAGAATTCATCTAAATAATTCTCAGAAGGTAACTTCTATAGGAGTAGTGAGCTGTATGTGTGAGGGAGGGGGTGTTATAGTGCTTGTCATTTCATAGTATCTCTGTTTGTGTGATGTGACCTGGGCATACAGATTTCTTTTCTTGTTTGTGTGTCTGATAGGATTGTCTATGTTGCCTCAGGCTGTCTGGTACAGGAAGTTGATGACCAGCCCTAGACTTGGGAATATGTAGATACCATAGACAGGCTTGGTTTTGAGCAAACTAACTAGGAATCCAGAGCATGAGCTGTGAGTCTGGTGCCAGGCCTCGGATTGTGGAAATGGGACAGGCACATTTGGGTCAATTGTGTTTACTGTCATTGTTTGTAATAGAGGTTCACATAACAACTGTTACACACCGAATTAAAATTGTCACTATGGATCTCATAGTGGCACAGAGTGGAAAGCAAATTTAAGGTCTTTCCACAGTGGTAGAGCTAATTCACACTTAGTAGATTTTACCCATCTTGTACCCCACCCACTCTATCCCCTGGTGCCCCCCAATAGTTGCTGATATTTTTTATTAGTACTGATGTGAACCCCACCACCCTTATCATATCTCTCCTCCAAACAGATACTTGGTTAAGAAAGCCCTTTCCTGAGAACAATACTTTATATAAGTCAATATTGAAATGCAATTTTCTCATGTCAAAAAGCTAGTGACTAAGTGTCAATTTTTATAATGGTGTGTTTTTACATAAAGAATTGATCATTTTTACTGGGCACATATCTAAACTTAGGATTAAAGACTCATCACGTTAAATTTTGCAAAACTGAAGAGTACAAAGATAACTATACGAGATGGGAGAATCTGGTCATTGTGAATATATTCCAATCACAGAACATTCAGCATTGTTAATTTTAGGCAAACCCTTCAGTGCCCAGATTAACACTAATCTTGGACATAAACTGATCTGCTAGAACAGCACACCATCATAGGCAGCAGGGCTTGCTTATTCAAAATGAGGGTCTCAAAGTCCCCCTTTTTCTTCTGTATGAGTATACATATAAATATGAACTGCATATGTATTTCTGCACACACACATACACACACATACATACATACACACACACACACACACACACACACACACACACACACGGGGCTAGAGTGGAGTTACAATGATCAGATAGCATTCTACTACTTACAGACTTATACATTCGCCTTATCTGGATGAGGAAAACAAAGCATCTCTGAAGCCACAAATATATTTCTTCCAAATTGTTACAATTCCATGCCTTCTTTAAAGGCATATTTCAAGTCATAAACAAAGGCCATATATTCAAATGCTCACAAAAAAAACCCCAAGTCAAACTGGTAGAACTTCTGTGGAAAACAGACGCCCATGCCAAGCATTCCTATTGATTACTGCTTAAACATTTCCACTAAATCCACTTTGATGGCTTACCACAGGCTAGCTCATAGTCTGCTTTGGTATATGATTTGGTTAATATAGCAAAGAGTAATAATTCCAGAAACTATTCTTCCAGATGCCTTTACATTAAACATCTGTAGATATCTAGCCTTGTTTCCTTTGCATTCTTATTTTTTTAATTTCTTTAATTAGGCAGTTTATTTTAATCTCCCAGACATGATAAAAAATATCATTTTACTTGATATAGTCTGTCCTGCACTTATAGATAAATCTGGCTCTCTAGGGATGAGGTCAGTATTTTAAAATCTACATATGGCATTTTTATTTTGGGACATGTCTGCAGTTACCATATGGCCAATGGCAATCTGTGAAGGGAGTCAGGATGTGTCTATTTAAAATACTGGCTAAAACTAGAATTTCCACTCAGAAATGCTTTGATGTGGCTATTTTTTCTGAATGTTAACTCTTATTTTGACTTATAAAAATTCAATCTGACTACTGTAAAATATACAATGAAATTTTAAATACTTTCATTGATTAAATCTTGGAAATGGATATGTATGTACATGTATGAGATGTGTAACAGCTATGTTGTCAGAGATGTATAAATTATTCACTTTCCTATTCTATTTGTTCACAACTTGCATATACTATAATTGAGTTTACCTCATAATTTAATTTCTTATGATCAATTGACTATACAGGTAACAAAGAAGAAAAGTAGTGACTAAGTACCTCTCAGATCCAAAATATCTGTCCTCTAAAGTCCCTTAAAATAACAGGATTCTGTGCTTTTTGAATTAACCTCTTAGCCATGCATACATTAAAAATATATGGATCCTTATATGAAACAGACAGGATGTAACTGTTATGTGGGACCATAAACAAGTGTTCTATCTGAATGAAGCATGGCTACTCTTAATTATTCCATTCCATTATTCATCAAGCTACTATAAATGTTTTAGGAAAATAATAATGAACAATTCTAGCACTTTCCTAAAAAGCACTATTCATAAACATTCTATTTAGATCATTGGTATAAAGCCCACTCACTTTATTATCGTATGTCCATTTTGACTTTCAATGCAAAGAGGGAAGGAGCTGAGAAAAATGGCATTTGAGGGAGCTGAATAGTGTTACAAAGACCAAGGAATCAAAATTAGTTCTAATTAAACAAAGAACTAAAATTTATTATGCCCAAGGAGTATTAGGGTTCTCTAGAGGACCAAAACTTACAGCACGAATCATTCTTTTCTTTCTTTCTTTCTTTCTTTCTTTCTTTCTTTCTTTCTTTCTTTCTTTCTTTCTCTTTCTCCCTATCATATCTATCTATCCAGAATGCATATCTCTCCCTATCATATCTATCTATCCAGAATGCATATCTATCTATCTATCTATCTATCTATCTATCTATCTATCCATCCATCCATCCATCTATCTATCTAATCTATCTAGGCTGATTGATATTGGCAGATATAGATACAGGAACAAATGTATATATAATTATAGAAAAGGGATTTATTAGAATGGCTTACAGACTGTAGTCCAGCTAATCCAATAATGTCTGCCTACCAAAGGAAGGTCCAAGAATCCAGTAGTTCTTCAGTCTCAAATTACATGCAGCAAAGGAAAATTCAAACTATAATAACTATATACTCTAGTAAAAACAAAATGCTGTCCTTTCCATGTGGGAAGTGGCCCAATGTAGTCAACCTGACACCAGGTCACTGGCTGGTCACCCTGGTGAACAGTGCCATATCTGGGGCTAAGTGTTGGTCTCTACTGTTGACATATTTGACACATTGACACTCAACAGCAGCTGTAGCCAGGTCAGCCTTTATACAAGCTGCTAGGAGAAGGTGTGGTCCAGATTACAGGTAGATCTTCCCACCTCAAAAGATCTGGATTAAAAGTAGGTTTTCCCACTTCAAATAATTTAATAAAGAAAAATCCCTCACTGGTATACTAAACCTCTTGGGTTTCAGTTAATCCCAAATGTAGTCAAGGTCACAATCAAGAATAGCTATCACACAAGGTATGACCTCAGAATTATCATTTCTAATCATGGTATCTAGAATCATGAGTTAAATGGATTCCTATCCACAAATATCTTCCCAGAACTTTGTGAACCTCCCCAAAACCTTAAGAACTTCAGAAGCCAGATGTTGTAAATCCATGTAGGGTTCCTCGTTCTTCAATTGCACTGTGTGGTTCAGAAAAGGGAGTGGCTCTAGAAGTCTCTAGGATGCTGTCCATTAGACTCTCATCTCCTTTCCTAGGATCATACATGTGTTCATTCCTTTCTGCTCTATCAGTCTACCACAGTTCCTGAAGGAGCTATACACAAGTCCCTATTTCTGTCACTTCACATCCCAACAATTTGGTTGGAACTATGGTTATGAAGTAAAGTCTAAGCTCATGCTAACGGGTAAGGAGCCATTCTTTCATCCCTCTTTGTATTTCTTACCATTGGCTCATTGATTTTGAAAACTCCCATTGCCTTGTGTGTTTCAATCTTAGACAATTGTTTCTTCTCTAACATTTCTTTGTTCCATTTTAGAGAATCTAGGCAGACTTGTCTTTTTTTATGATAGCCTTAAATGCAGGCATTCTCCTAGGTTGTTCATATACTATTCACTGGACCTTGACGATATGCTTTGTCCTATAATGTTACATGTCAGCCTTTTGTAATTTTGATCTGGATCTTGGCTCTTTACGTCTGTGAAAACATTGTTCTTAAACAATCACCTATCCCTTCACACAGGTCTATTGTATCTTCTTATATACATTGGATCTTTTTGGTTAGCTATAGTCTTTAAGATAGGGAAAGAGGGGTGTAGAATGGGACGAGGAAGGTGTGAGAGGGGATTAGTTCATACACAGTGAAAATAAAACTATAAAGTCTAATTTTAAAATAGAGGAGAGCAAAATATGAGATACCATAAGAGAGGGAGCCATTATAGGTTTAAAGAGAAATCAGGCACTAGGGAAATGTCCAGAGATCTACAAGGATAACACCAACTAACAATCTAAGCAACAGTGGAGAGGCTACCTTAAATGCCCTCCCCTGATAATGAGATTGAGGACTAATTTATATGCCATCCTAGAGCCTTCATCCAGCAGCTGATGGGAGTAGAAGCAGATACCCACAGCTAAACACTGACCTGAACTAAAATCCAGTTGCAGAGAAGGAGGAGTGATAAGCAAAGGGGTCAAGACCAGGATGGTGAAATCCATAGAAACAGCTGACCTGAACAAGGGGGAGCTCTTGGTCCACAGACTGATCACTGGGAAGCCAGCATGGAACTGTTCCAGACCCCATGAATGTGGGTATCAGTGAGGAGGCCTTGGAAATATATGGGGCCTCTTGTAGTACTTATCCCTAGCATAGGAATGGACTTTGGGATACCATTTCACATAGAGGGATACTCCCTCAGCTTAGAAACATGGGGGAGAGTGTAGGCCCTATCCCAAAGGATATGACAGACTCTGAAGACCCTCTTGTGGAAGGTCTCACCCTCCCTGGGGAGCAGAAATGGTATGGTATAAGTAGGGTATTAGTGGGGAGCAGAGGAGGAGGGGAGGGAGAGGGAACTGGGATTGACATGTAAAACAATCTTGTTTCTAATTTAATAAAAAATGGAGAAAAAAAAAAACTACATCACTATCTATGTAGTTCAGACCTAATTTTCCTGTGGCAGTTCACAGAAAATCCTCTTAAAAGTAACAGTGCTTGCTATTTGCACTTCCTCACTGCCTGAGCTCTTTTTCTAATCTAAGCAGACTTTCATCCTCATACACTGGAAGAATTACTCTTGTCAAGATTTTCTACCACTGCCACTTTGCAAATTCACTGATTGAATTTCCCCTATCATACCTAAACCAAGAACAATATTAGAATTGGTAGTTCATTTGTTGTCTGGATCTCCAAGTCTCTGGGTCTCAAGTCTATCTATCAATCTGTCTGTCTGTCTGTCTGTCTGTCTGTCTGTCTGTCTGTCTGTCCGTCCGTCCATCCATCCATTCATCCATCCATCCATGCATCTATCTATCATCTAAGCATCTATCATCTATCTACCTATATCTCATCTCTCTTCAAATCATCTCTTTCTATCATCTATCTATCTATCTATCTATCTATCTATCTATCTATCTATCTATCTATCCATCCCTATCTCAACCTCTCCTTCCTTCCCTCCCTCTTCAATTCTCTATCCCTCTTTTCCTTCATTCCTTTATTCCACACTACCACCACTAACTTCCAGAAGACTTTTCTCCTGAATTTACTTCTGAATCAACAGCTGCCTCTGCTCAGTCCCTTTTCCTTACCTCTAAACTATGGGTTACCCCAGTGCCCAGGTGCTGCCTGTCCTTCCCATGTATGCATCCCCCAAAGATCTCTCCCAATCTCATGACTTTTCTATAACACCATCAGGATAGTGTCACTTCAGCTCACACAGTAAACTGCTTATTTCATACTTGCATTGAAATATACAAATTGTAGTGTCAAAACTAATATTCTTTAATCCATTCACCAGATAAACCCTATTCCCTAGGCTACATAATCTATTAGTCCTTGCTCATACCTGTCAGTTAAGTCTACGCAACAAGCTGATTTTAATTTGTTTTCATTTTTATCTCCTTTAGTAAACTTCATGAATGGCCATGTGCCCTGGGATCCTGAATTCTATGTCTTATCTCTACAACAGTCTATTAACTTGCCCATTTGCAGAAATAATTTGCATACTGTCAAAAGTACAACTCTTGCCTCAGGCACAATTTCATGCCATTCCATTGGATGCTCTCTAGGAGCAGAGAAAGTAGAACTAGCACATGCTGTGGAATTAGATGTCTTTGTTTCTTTAGGAACTCTTACACATCACTCCATCACTCTATCTGAGTTCATTTTCTACTGTGGCATTAAGCCACCAAGACCAGAGCAACCTATGTGTTTATGATGCGGGTTTTGCAGTTCCAGAGGTTTAAAAGACATGACTACCATGGTAAGGATCATGGACATCATGGCACTAGAGCAGTAGCTTAGAGTTTGCATCTTGATCCACAAGCAAGAGGCAGAACTAATAGGAATGTCATGGGACTTTTTGAAACCTCAGTGCTTGCCCCCCAGTAACATCTCCTCCAACAAAGCCACATTTCCTAATCCTTCCCAAACAGTTCCATCACCTGGCGACCAGGTATTCAAATATATGAGCCTACAGAGTCCATTCTCATCCAAACCATTACCAACAACAGCATTATCTTCACCACTGACAGCACTGCCCCCAGTTCATAACATAAGTCACAAGCATGCTGGCTTCTATATGCCAATACTACTATCATTATAGTATACATGAAACATACAGAGATCAGAGAATTTTGTTTGGAGTCTAGCTCCAAAGCTCTTCCTCAACCACTATACTCTCCTGTTATCCCAGTTCAATAGCACATGCAAAGTTGCTCACAAAGTTACTAACAATAGAGGACACAAGGCCCTGCCTTTCCTCGTAACCACACTGCACATTACCTCACATACAAAGCACAGCGCTGTGTGCACACTGACTTATGGAGGTGTGTACTACAAATTGCCATGTCCATCTCCTAAAATGCTGATATAACACATTCCTCATCACCTTTTAAAATACTCCATTTACATTGTATAAGATTTTCTCAGTCCCTATATTGTCTTTCACTGCTTTTGAAATACTAATGCCCTGAGGATCTAAATGTAAGTACTAAAAAATTGTTTTATAGGGCATGGTCAAATTATGTAATTATTTGCACAAACTAGGAAAAATGTCATGTGCAAAAGAATATCACTAAACATGATTGCTGGCAAAGTACCTTAGATGTTCTTGTTCTACACACACATACACACACACACACACACACACACACACACACACACACACACACCTGTGTTTATTTCTTGTAATTGTGTTGCATAATTTTTCACAAAACAATAAGAATTCATTTCTGATGTTCAAATTTCCTTAATTTTGAATTAATCTAATGTTTTCATTTGGGGCAGTTGTGTGTTCTAATTAAATTATTACACTGAATTTTACTTTTTGCCTATTAGAACTCTAAAAGTCCATATTAGCCTCAGAAAGTGTATATTAATAAATAGAACTGGAGAGAAAATTTCAAAAAGTAGATTTGAAGGGGAGATTTCACATAACAAAAATGGGTATTTTCTGTTCCACTCTAAATCTAAAGAATTGTGGTAGAGAAAAAAATATTCCTTGCTACACAAATTTCATTTATTTTGCCAAAAGTTTTGGAATAGAAAGAAAACACTGCTTAAGCAGGGAACCAGCAGGCTAGTGAGCCAGCTCTACAGGTGAAAAGGGATTTGCTCACACATCTGGTGACTTGGGTTCCATACCTGGGACCCACATGACAAAAGAAGATAACCTATTCCTGCAAGTTGTTCTTTGATTTCCATAAGGGCCAAGGGGGTATGTATGACCACACATGTAAATAAATAAAAGTTATAATTTTTTTAAAGGGAGCTGGAGCTATTTGAAAAAGCTATGTGTGTGGAGATTTATTTGGTCAGACCAGCTTTCCAACCTTCAAGCAACCCTCGAGCAGAACAGGCAAAGCTCTTCAAATCTATCCACTTATACTTTACAGATACAGAAACTCTCAAGATATCTAGGGATATTGGGATGGCTAATGTTGGTTGTTGGGTTTTCAACTTGACACAGCCAGGAAGAAGGAGTCTCAATTGAAGAATTAATTACCTCTAGGAGACTAGTCTATGACATGTGTGACATGTCTCCCTGGCATATCTTCTGGATATTGCTGTAACTTCTAATCAATGTAGGAGGACTCAGTGAATTGTGGGTAGCACCATTTCTAAGCAGGTGGGCCTAGATGGTTCAACACAATCGTCACCAAAACTCCAACACAATTCTTCACAGAATTGAAAACACAGTCTTACATTTTATATGAAAATACAAAAGAAACCCTACCCCAGGATATCCCAAACAATCCTGAACAATAAAACCTTCTCTGAAGGTATGACAATTGCTGGTTTTAAGCTCTACTATAGAGCTATAGTAATAAAACAGCACAATATTGACACAAAAATGGGCACACAAATCAATGGAATAGAACTGAGGGCCTGAACATAAGTTTATGTACCTTCAGCCACCTGATTTTTGACAAAGAAGTAACAAGTACACACTAGAGAAAAGGTATCTGTAACAAATAGTACTATTTGTGGTCAAACAGAATAGCTATATGTATAGATTGAAATTGATCCTTCTCTTAAATACACACAAAACTCAATTCCAAATGGATCAAGGAATTTGACATAGATCTGATACCCTAGAACTGACTGATTGAGGAGAAATAGAATACAATGAAAACTTATAGGCACAGGAAAGGACTTGGAACCCTAGTAGCACAGACACTAAGACCAACACTTGACAAATGAGACTAGATGAAACTAAACAGCAGGGGCATAGCAAAGGATGCCATCATCCAGTGAATGGGTAGCCTACATAAGGGAAAAAATTAGTAGCTATATATCTGGCAGAGGGATAGTATCTAGAATATATAAAATCTCAAAAACTCAAACATCAAAAAACCAGCCACATTAAAAAAGGATAAACAGAATTCTCAAAAGATGAACACAAATGACAGAGAAACATTTAAAAAATGTTCAACATCCTTACATCATGGAAATGCAAATTAAGATTTCATCTTATCCCATTCAGCATAGCCACGATGAAAAAAAAAAAACAGATGAGGACAGATGCTAGCATGGATTCAGGGAAAGAATGCTTATTCGCCTTTGCTGGGAATGCAAACTGGTACAACCTCTTTGGAAATCAGTGTATAGTTTCCTCAAAAAGGTGGAAATAGATCTACCAGATGATCCAGCTATACCACTCCTAGGCCTACATCCAAAGACTTTATAACTTACTACAGTGATATCTACTCATCCATTTTCATTGTTGCTCTGTGCATATTAGCCAGGGAATAGAAAAAGTCCAGATGCCCATAAGTTGATGAGTGGACAATGAAAATGAGGTACATTTACACTCACATGTGGATGTCATCTTTTTAGCTTTTCATGTGTGTATAATTTCAAATACTTAGAGATTAGTAAGGGCCACAGGGGAGGAAGGATCTTTCAAGATAGGAGAGATAGTGCAGAATTATAAAGACATAATGGGGAATAATATAACAGGGAGATATAAGTGGGGTTGGGGGTGGGAGGGCAGGATAGAGGACGGATAACATTGAAGGACATTTGAAAAAGGCATATGGAAACCTACTACTGTAGAAACTTCCTAAATTCTATTCATGTGCATATATTACAGTGGGATAATACTCCAACTGGACACTAAACATTGCCCAATTAAAAAAAAAGTCCTCGGGCTGGAGGGATAGCTCAGGCTCAGCCATTAAAGGCTAGGCTCACAACCAAATATATATATATATATATATATATATATATATATATATATATATCAGTACAAGGAATGGGTTACCTCTTTTTGAGTTGTTGGCTAGTAGAGATTCCACAGGCCAACAAAAACTAGACTTGATTGTGTGTGGGGGGGGTATGTGGAGAGGAGAGAAAGAGGAGGTAGATAGTGGTGGATCTGGGAGAAGTTGTGAGTGAGGGGAGTGGATATGGTCAAAATATATTGTATAAAATTCTTGGAGAAGGCGTTCCGAGCCTAGGAACAAGCCAGATAAGCAGTATTCCTCCATAGTTTCTGCTTCAAGCTTACAGCCTTGAATTTCTGGCCATAGCCTCCCCCTCATAGTGAGCTGTAATATGAAATAAACCCTTTCTTCCCCAAGTTTCTTCTGGCTATGGTTTTCATCACAGCAACAGGAAAAGTGAACTAGGACAGAAGTAATGTTCAGTGGTGCTTATTTACCTCTGATTTTGAGTTGCAAATAAAGGTCAAACCCCATTGTTATATTTGAACATTGAATGGTTACATGCAATGGCAGGAAGGAGTGCTTCCTCCTGAGCTAAGGTTACAAGCACAATAAGTCTTGCTTTAACTGTGACACCACCTTCAGAAATGTGAGTCAGAAAAAAAGTCCTGCTGTCAGAATGTCACCTTTACTCAGGAGTTCCTTTTTGTCTTCTAATAGGGTTGAATAGAAAGCTTAAAATCACTGCTTTGTTAGACAAGCGCTACAAATACCTCTTACAACAGCACTGAACTAGTTCAGGGACACATCTGCCCCCATAGCAAAGCATCTCCGAGGAGGCAGGGGAGGGGAGTTGCTTCACTTCTTCACATACAGTCATCTCTCTAGTTTTTATCCAATACAATTTGTGATCATTATCTGGCATCTACATGAATTGGTAGATTCAGAGAAACTAGGCAAAGCCCTAGCCTTCCACGAGCCTCCGTGGTTGTTAGATGCTGCTCGTCAAGGCAAAGGATGACAAGCCTCACCCTAGGCTGTTCACCATCTGAGAGCTAAGCAGGACACTCCAGCTCAGGTGCACCACATGAAGTAATCTACTGCATCCATGGCTCAGTAAAGCCAGTCATAGTTTGTCATAAAATAGTTCAGTATTTCCACTCTGTAATGGTTCTAAACTATAACAAGAAATACATCTAGTATTTTAGGTAAGAACTTCTCACTGCGTACTTTTCACCTACCAAAGCCAAAATGTGTATCTTTCAGTGTACTTAACTAATATCTCTCAATGCTTTCAGGTCTTCTTGCTAGAAAATAAAATTCACTTACAGAGAAACTCAGTAGTGTTGTCTCTCTAGCTCAAGCATTGAAACCACATGGAGTGGTTTTCTACAATTAAACTGGCCTTTTCTTTGTTTTATTCTTGCCCTTTGAGACATGACCTTACTATGTTGCATTCACTGGTCTATGGCTAACTGTGACTTAGATGGGCCTTGAGACCATGGAAATCCTTCTGTCTCGGCCTCTCATGTGCTAGGCTAACAGACACACGTGTGCTGTCACTCCCATGCTGGTATATAAAGAGCTGGGAAGGACATCAGGCAAACAGCACATGTACCTTTAGCTAAGTGACTGCACTGCAGTTTGACAACTAAGGTGAACAGTGTCAATGCAGAGATGAGAGAGAGGAAGTTAAGCATACGTATATATTTATTCCACCCTACTAGACTTGAGCAATGTAAACTAAGGGGCATTCCACCCTGAAAGGTTTGTCCTATTGGTGCATCAGAAGATAAAGGCAAATCAGACACATGTTCCTTCAAAGAACAGAGAGCAAGCATGTGACAAGGTTTGCTCTTATGACTTCAAGGCTCCAAAGTCCCTCCTCTTTCCACACAAATGTCAGACTCATTTCCTGTAGATATCTATCAAGGAACTGGTCAGAAAGAACTGTCTTCACCATCATCCTGCACATCACCCCAGCTCCACTTTTTCAGCAGGGGACTTTACCTTTCCCAAGAGGCAGAGACCGACCTTTTACACTCATTGTATTTGGAACAGTCAACGAACATGGCAAAATTTTGAGAGACCAGGTCAGACAGTATAAACCTGTTTTCTGCAAACTCACCTCAGGAGGAAGGTCACTGTCACTTTAGCTATTCTGTTGCACATCAAATTATATCTGTACTTGTTCCAGCACTATTACGCCAGCAGTGGTTTGCTCCAAACACCCTCAGTACTTTCAAGCCTTCATCTTTTTTCAAGTATACCTGGGTTTGGGCAGCGTGGGCATCCAGAAGCAAACCTTATTCTAAACAGGCTCATTTCTTTGAGCAAAAGCATTTCAAATAAGACAGAAAAGATGCCAATAAATCACACACTATGCCAAGCTACTGCTTATTTAGGGCTTGGCTGCTATTGTCCATGTTTCCACTGACAAATGCCTACTATTCCTTCTATACCCAGACATCACTCAGATGAGTTGACACCTTCCGTGAAGACACATTTCTGCTTTCTAGTGGTCTTATGATTACATGTTCAAAGACTGTAATATTAAGATCAGCATTATCTCCCCACCATACTGAAGCTCTGTGAAATCAGTACATGTGTGGCCATAGATTCCTTACTGCATGGAACTGACAGAAGGTAACACTCAATAATTCTTTTATTTAAAACTTAGTTCTACAATAATGCAATAGAAAATGAGTTTACTATCAATATATATATATACATATATATATATATTTAAATTCTAAATTTAAAATTTACAGTGGCTATTGTTAAACAGGCTATTGTTGACACCTTATACCTTTCTTTTTAAATAACTTGGTTTATTTCTTTTATGTAGAGAAATGCTTGTGCATGAAGCACACCTGTGGAGGTCAGAGGCCAACCTACCTTAATTAGTACTTGCATCCACCATGCAGGTTCTAAGGATCAAACCCAGGTTACTCATCTTGGCAAGCAAGCACCCTTAGCTTGCTGAGCCATCTTGCTAACCCAACATTTTCATTTTTATAAACAAAAACTATGCACAAAGTACTTTTGAAATTAAAATCAGGATTATTTTTAAAAAGTTATCCTCAACTACTTATATTAAGGGAAACCACTTGCAGTCTTAATTTATACTTCATTATTTATATAAGAGAAAAACTATGTTCTGATATCAAGTTTGGCATCTAATATTTTAGATAATTTTTATATTTTGGTTGTGAGCCTAGCATTTAATAGCTGAGCCATTTCTCCAGCCCTTTAGATAATTCTTGACTCATGGGTCTTTTTTCTTTGTTTGGTTTTTCAAGACAGGGTTTCACTGTTTAGCTTTGGAGCTTGTTCTGGAACTCACTCTGTAGACCAAGCTGGCCTCCAACTCACAGAGATCCACCTGCCTCTAACACCGAGTGCTTGGATTAAAGGCTTGTGCCACCACTGCCTGGCTCAACCTTATTTCTATATGCAATTCAGTTACTTGCTTCACTCTTTTTCTCCAAAAATAGAGAGCAGTTGGGGTCATTTTTGTTAGCATTACTAGAAGTTTTTTTTTTTTTTTTTTAAGACAAGTTTTAATTGAGATAGGATAATTTTTTTTTTTTTTTCGAGACAGGGTTTCTCTGTGGCTTTGGAGGCTGTCCTGGAATTAGCTCTTGTAGACCAGGCTGGTCTCGAACTCACAGAGATCTGCCTGCCTCTGCCTTCCGAGTGCTGAGATTAAAGGTGTGCACCACCAACACCCGGTGTTATTTAAAGAAAAACATGGAAAAAGTAGATTATATTTTTCTTGTACAGTTCCTTCAAAGAATCATTATATATACAAGATAAATTCTTTCCCTCTTATTTAAAACTCTGAATTCATGATGTTAAATGTAGTATATATCCAAAATGCTTAAAATCCATTTGCTACATAGCCTTTAAATCAAAGAAATCACTAAGCCTATTTTTTACACGCATTTGTTTATTGTTTATTGCACGTGGGGGCGTGTATGCCTCTGTGCTTGTGTACAAGTCAGAGGTCAAACCTTGGGAGTCAGTTGTCTCTTTCCATTGTGTGGGTCCCAGGAATGGAACCCATGTAATCAGACCTGGTGGCAAATACCCTGGTCTGCTGAGCCGTGTCACTGAACCCCCATCAAAGAAATCTATAAAACACAAGTCTATTTAAATGAGAAGGGAGTCTGGGAAGGAGACTTTTCTAATATCTCTGTAAGGTTCTAAATTACAGTCTTGGCCTTAAATGATTATACTAAATTACTCCTGGCCTTAATTGACTATAATTCCTGCTTGTTAGGTGTCTTAGTTATGGTTTCTATTGCAGTGAAGAGCATGACCACAACTCTTCTAAGGGAGAACAGTTAATAGAGGATTGCTTATAGTTCAGAGATTTAGTCCATTATCATCATGGTGGGAAGCAAGGTATAATCAGGCAGACATATGCTTGAGAAAAAGCTGACAGCTCTACATCTGATCCGAGGGGAACAGGAAGGAATCTGGAAGCATAGAAGACCTCAAAGCCCACCCCCTAGTGATGCACTTCCTCCAACAAAGCCACACCCATCCCAACAAGGCCATACCTCCCAATAGTGCCACTCCCTATGAGCTTATGGGGGCCAATCACATTCAAACTCCCACACTAGGTATGCCTTATTCCTATGTAAGCCTATGCCTGCCAGCTTGCTTGTCCTTCTACCACTGTTGTGAAGGTCTATCAACCTGCATCCTAGATGAAAAGCCAAAGGCCTATGAAGCTGAGAGTCCAATCTGTGTAGTTCACCACAGACAGAAATAATTTTCATCTGCTTCCTTTTCATCTTTGTAAAAACAGTAAATCCAATTTTTCATTTTACATTTCAAAGAGATACTACACACCCTGAGCTAAAACAGGTGATTGCAATGGAATAAACATAAATGCCACAGAACATGCACAGACCACAGAGAAAAGACATGGTCTACTACTTACTATGGACAGCTCCATGACTAATATAAAATGGATTCAATCTCATTTGAAATTTACTCTTGGCTTTCATTATTTCTTATACTTAATTTAGAAAATTAAAAATGGCCATCAGCATTATCTCATAGTTACAACTCTGCCTTGGAAAAGTAGCTTATGTTTCCCTATGGTAGGGAAATAGGTAAGCATATCACCAAACAATAATCACTGAATGTACTTCAAGTTTAAGATTTGGATAAATCAGTGAATGTTACTTATAACCGAAATGAGATTATTCAAGTATCAGTAATGTTAGTCCTTAAAATGTGACCATTTGTGTAGTGTAAACATACATGTACATACACACACACACACAACACACACACACACACACACACACACACACACACACACACACACACACACACACACACACCAATCTACTGGGCAATGAAAGAGGACTATAGTCAGCACAAACTATGACTTTCTGAGAAAATCTATAAACCATTTCATCTTAGGTTCTCTCGGCACAACAATATTCTTAAGTAAAATATCCTTTTTTAAAATCATTTTTCTTCTTTTTATCATATAAATTCACCAGGCACTAGACTGTGCAGTAAAACATCATTCATCAATAAACATTACTGGACCAGGAGACATTCCAAAGGACCAGGAAGATGCTCTCTATGGGGAGGCCCGATTGCTAATCAGAAGTGTTGATGATGGTGGCTATAGTTTATCAAGTCTCCGAAAGACATTCTGTGTAAACTCTTGCATCCCCCAGGGGCACTACAGGAATCTGTTCACCAAGACTTACTTACTTATGGGGTCTGACCCTCAGGGTTCCATCATACCCACTTCCCATTTGCCACCCTTGACTCAAATGTGGAACTCCACATCCACTTCCTCTTCTGACAGAGAGACCCTTGTTTTTTCCACCACACACATCACCATGTGCTTCAGTATGTTTCCAGCCATTTCCTCCCCATACTCTATTTTACCATGTCCCTTGGCTGCTACTCCCTGCATGGATCCAGTGCTGTCATTGTTAAGAGATACCTGAGACCTTAAAAAAAAAAAAAAAAAACAAGGATTTTTCCAAATGTTGATTAGGTTCACTCACTCAAGTAGTCCTGTTAGACAAAAAGCTGCCTAGAGATGTTTTTGTCTAAGCTCATCTATAGGATCACAAAAAATGTCAAATGAGAATCACTTGTCAAATGCTGAATTCCGGACACATCTCCTGTGTGATGGGCTTTGTTAACCTGCTGAACACAAGAAGCCTTTCTCCATTTTCTTCCAACTCATTTTACATTGGCAGCACTTCTGCCACTCAGGGAAGAAGGGGTCTGATCATCATCCCAGACATCCTGAACAAAGCTATCTTTATCACAGTCATGCATCCCAAGGATCCTAGACTCTGGTCTGCTGATTTCTTCACCACTGTTATCATTTACTACTCTTTTCTGCTCATTTACTCTTGGCCTCTTCTTCTTCACACTCCACACCATTTATTTCCAGTGTCACCTTTAGCAGTTGGAGAGTATGGAGAAGTCAGAACATTACCAAGATCTCCTCTTATGAGATGAACATATGACCCACAGCAGTTGTTCAATGCCTCAGCACAAGCCTGTTTCAAGGATCTTTCTCAATTACTTCAACATATGCAATCCTGGGTGTTAGCTCCAAGCTCCATTTGTATCTCCCAATAGGTCGGGGCCATGGATCTGCAGGGTCCTCTTCATAAAACTATATAACTTGATGATCATTTTAATGTTGGCTGGAATGATTACTTACTTGGAAAACTGTAGGAGCTGCTCAAACCTGGTTTTCCATGTCCATTATATCCAGTCCCAAAGCTTGTCTTCAGGGACTGGTAGAGACAGCAGCACCAGCATGCACTGGAACAAAATTTGCTCCTGCCAGGCAATGCCTGACAATAAAGTGCATGACCCTGACCCTGTCCCCTGCCCCATAGAATATTATGCAGCAGGTAATGACGTTTTGATGTGTGCCTGAGGAGAACAGATTGCGTTGTGATTGAAGAACAGATTGTTGAGGTTAATTCCAAGATACCTAGAATCCCTCTGAGCATCAGATGACAATATCACTGATGGACAGACAGTCGCTGAGCTCCAAATGAGAGAACAAATTAATTATTGGTTGGCCAAGAAACCAACA
Organism: Cricetulus griseus; assembly: GCF_003668045.3. NCBI lineage: Eukaryota > Metazoa > Chordata > Mammalia > Rodentia > Cricetidae > Cricetulus > Cricetulus griseus. The sequence goes on from NC_048595.1 coordinate 387,992,854, forward strand.
TTTACTTTTAGAGTTACAATATTTGCTCAGCATGTTGATGATAAAACATGATAATGGAGCAATTCAATAAACAATTTTCTATAAGCAAGGGGCCTAGCCAGTGAGAACAATACTGAAATAATGCTGCACTTCAGCTGTGATCCAAATTAAGTGTACATTTTTATTACCAGAAAACAAGATGCAATAATTCATATGATAAATATAGAGAAAATAAATTATTACTAAATAATGAGGCCACTGTCACTAAATATGAGGCCAAATGCAGAGAGTTTGGATTATAAGACTCTATCAAGTAGCTCCTACTTATTTTCTTAATCTTATTTTATTATTTTACATGTATGGGTGTTTTACCTGCATGCATGTACATGCACCACATGCATACACTGTCCACTGAAGCCAGACATGGGCATCGATCTCCTGGAGCTAAAGTTAGGGACAATTCTGAGCTGGAGCTGAACCCAGGTTTTCTGGAAGAACATCCAGTGCTCCAACCTGCTGACCCATCTCTCCAGTCTCCTGAATTAATTTTTATGAAATTATTGGCTAATTGGAACCTTTCATTTATTTGATGATGTCACACAAAAGGTAGCAGATCATTTCAGCTCATTCAAGCTGCTAGTGCCCTGGTTAACTAAAGCCAAGGACATTCTATATAGGGTTCAAAGAGGGCTGTCAATAGTCTATGGCAAAGCCAAACAGCCCTAGGACAAGCTTCCACATTCTCATTTACCAGTACACATTTTCACCAAGATAGAAGAAACAATCAAGAGGAGGTTACAAGTGACATCACCAAAAGGGAATATAAAATTAATTTTAAGGGCCTCCAAGAGAATCATTACTAGAAAACAAGTCTACCACTTTCTTCTCTGACCTGTCTTTAGGAAACCTACATGTATGGGGTCCACACAATGAATTATTATAAAACGATGCACAGTTGTTGTTAAACATCTGAGAAGTTGCATTCTAATGAGAAAAGTACCCAAATCTCAGTCTTGAGGAAACCAGTTTTGACATGCTTGTTTCTCTAAGCAAGCAACAGAAGTGGGAAAATTCCATTTCCACAACACACAAGGAGCAGAAGGAGTGAGCAGGGAGCTGAGCAGGCTGTGAGCCCTTAAATTCTACCATGGTGACTACTTCCTCAAGCAAGAGCACACCTCCAGAAGTGTCCGTATCCTCCTCAGTTATACTAACTGGGGACCAATTATTCAAATAGGAGCCTATTTCTCATTTCTCATCCAATCCCAAATACCTATATGTAATGCAGTTTTTCTTATACCTAAATAAAAAGCTATCTAAACTCTAATTTAAAAGTTGAGGGTAAAATAATAAAGTAGAACAACTGTTCTGCTATTGACTCATAAGATAGAGTGACTGTCATATGATACCTCAACAAAAGGTAATGTGAATGGCATCTCTCTCACTCTCCAATTTTCCATTTAATATTCTTGGATAATAGTCCAATATAAATAGTTAAATAAAATCTCAGAAAGCAAAACCACAGATTACTGAGATGGACTCTCTTACATTATACTCTAAGCATAAGAATATCAAAACTGGCTGGGGCGTTGGTGGCATAAGCCTTTAATCCCAGCACTTGGGGGAGGGCAGAGGCAGGCAGATCTCTGTGAGTTTGAATCCAGCCTGGTCTAAAGAGCGAGGTCCAGGACAGGTTCCAAAACAATACAGAGAAACCCTGTCTGGGAAAAACAAAAAAACAAAACAAAACAAAACAAAACAAAAAAAACTGAAAAGACTATCAGCTTAACCAATACAAATCACACAAAACTCCCAAAGTGAAGTTCTTTGTATGCTCTGGTGTTTGTTGCCATCAAAAAGCCATTATTCAGAAATGAAATAAAGAATTTCTCTTAGGCTCAGCATTTAGGAGTACTTTCTGGGCAGTGGTGTAGCATGCCTTTAATTCCAACACTTGGGAGGCAGAGGCAGGTAGATTTCTGAGTTTGAGGCCAGCTGGGTCTACAGAGTGAGTTCCAGGACAGCCAGGGCCACACAGAGATACTTTATCTTGAACCACTCTACCCACCCCCCAAAAAAAACCCAAAAAACAAAAACTCTGTCTTCTCTTGCAAAGGAACCAAGTTTGGGTCATAAAGGCCTTTAACTCTAGCTATAGAGAATCTTCTGGCTTCCTTGGGATCCTACACACACACACACACACACACACACACACACACACACACACACACACCCCAACACACACACACCAACACACATACATGCACATATATACAATTCAAAATAAAATAAAATATTGTTTAAATGCTGTCACTAACACCTAAATTGTTACTATGTAGTGAGGCAGGCTACCAAAAGCATACATTTCCTAGAGACACAGTGATAAAAGCAATTGGGTGCCAGAATTAAATACCTAGAGATGACAAAATCTTAAGCTTTGACTATAAGCTGTAAATTTAACAGCCCATTTCTTCTTTGACAGCTTCTAAACTGTAACCTTTTGATTTTAAGAAAAAATGGCTTTCCCTGGCAAGGCACTAATTAAGCCCAGTTGCTCACACCCACACAGAAAACAAGCCTGTAGTTTCACAGCATGGCCAGTCTGCCAGGAGCAAAACAATAAAATATCAAGTAAGACACTATCTCTAGTTTGCAGGACCTCAATGCAGATAGACAAGTCACCAAATAATGACAAACTGATGAAGTCAATGCTATGTGTGGGCGATGGATAAAGACCCCAGGACATCTGCACACTCCTAATGCCTAAATGTTTATCTTCAACTATCAAGGCAGTGGTTTTTCACCTGAATGTCTGAAAGACATTTCAAAGAAAATGTGTCAAAACCAACTCTTGGCTCTCTTCCCCCAAATAATAATGTTCCCTCCTCTTCTTCATCCTCTCTCAATTATAACTACCAAGGCTTCAACATGCGCACGCCAACAACTGTGCATCTGGAAATCCACTTGTATGGATGGCATTCGGGATCCAAACTTTTATACATTTGTGCATTTGGTTTTGTGTATGTGTGTGAGTGTGTCCATGTATGTATGGGGAGAGAACACACGTATGTGGGGTTGTACATGTATATGATCAAATTAAAGTACTCATGTTTTTGTGAAAAGCACTTCACTGGCTGAACTATCTCTGAAGCCCTGGTTTTATTGTTTGTTTTAGTTTTTAAAACCAAAATCTAGACGATGTCAAAGGGAAAGAGGGAAATGAGTCATAAAATTTACAGTCCATACCATGAGAAGTATTTAAATCACTTAATTAAAAACCTATGTAGTCATCTTCCATTACTTGTTCTCACACACCACATCCATCCACTGAACTGATGAACACTGTCAATTGTATGGCTGCCCCCTTCTCAGGACTGCAGAGCAGCCATCCTGGCCTAAGCAATCAGAGTCATTGACAGTATGGCTGTCCTGGGTTAGTATTATTCTAGTACAAGTATTTCAGTACAAGAGGCCTGGTTGAACCACTGTTTCATTACAATGTACTCTGAATATATGGGGTTGTGCAAATCTGTCTACTCAGTAATACCCTTCTGTGCCTTCTATCCTCACTCTAGGATAAATGCCAAATCCTTATGGGACCTGCGCAATCTGCTGCTCCATCCTTTCTCCTAAAACTCTCCAGGCCATTCTGCTTCATCTTCATGGCTCATCCTCCCTTAGTTTCCTCTTCTCACCACACCATCTTATAAAATAAGTGCAACCGTCCTCCCCACAATCACCTACCATCTCAACTGATAATCACTTTCTATTCATACTTTTTTCTAATCATTCATCAGCCATCTCTCTGTGTTTCTCTATTTCTCTCTCTATTTTTCTCCCCCCCCCATGCTCAGAATGGTGCCTGCTATGTGACAGGCAAGTGATACACATATTGTGAACGCATGAATAAATACAGATGGAAGATAGCTCTGGCTGGTTATGAGGAATGCTGGATGGATGCTCATGACACTGAAACTAACTTCAAAGAAGATTCAAATTTGTCTAGCATGGGAAAATATCACTGCTATTTGCACAATTTTCCTCACAAAACCTTGCAGGACACAAAAACATAATTCTTGTCCTAGCAGTGAGAATCTGCAGAAAACCCCATAGTCTATAATAAGTTAGGCTACAGAAAAGAAAATCATTGCCACACTGGCCAGGAAATTTCACAGATGAGAAATTGTTGCAAGTCCACCAAGCTCCTAAATGATGTCCTAATCTCGTGTGCCCAGAGACTGCCTTGCCCATTGCTGCTTCGATGCTCATTTTTGTTTCTCTCTTTTTTTTGTCCTAAGATCTCAGTTTCATTTCCCAGATGGGATGTCAGGTAATATTTTTATAAAAGAAGACAAGTAAACAGCATTGGAAGTGTAGAACCTCTCCCTTTACCCCGAGCTCTGTCCTGGTATATCTGTTCTAGTACTACCTCAGTTGTGATTTCATAGTCCTACACCATGAATATCATCTCTTCTCAGGACTGGCAGTGGTCTCAAACACATTTTCACATTTATTAGTTACGTTTCCCTTAGAAAGCAAGTTCCTTCTTATTGAACAGATCTTGTGTATTTTCTCACGGAAGATAGGACTGTGAGAAATAAAATGAAACAAACATAGACATAGACATAAAGGATTACCAGCCTATAGTCCACACTGCCAGAGAAGCTAGTAAACAAGGAGAACCCTAAGAGAGACATACATGGTCCCCTGGAGAAGGGGAAAGGGACAAGATCTCCTGAGCAAATTGGGAGCAAGAGAGGAGGGATAGCTACCAAGCAAGCTAGGAGAATGAGAAGGGGAGAAGAGAAGGGGTGAGGAGGACATGAGGGAGCAGAAAGGTTGAGTCGGGGGAGGAATAGAAGAAAAGAAGAAAGGAGATACCATAATAGAGGGAGACATTTTAGGTTTACAGAGAAATCAGGCACTAGGGAAATGTCTGGAGATCTACACCAGCTAACAATCTAAGCAACAGAGGAAAGGCTACTTTAAATGCCCTGCCCTGATAATGAGATTGATGACTGTCTTAGAGGCCATCTTGTAGCCTTCATCCAGAAGCTGGTGAAAAATAGAAGGAGACACCAACATCTAATCACTGAACTGAACTGGAATCTAGCTGTAGAGAAGGATGAGCAAAGGGGTCCAGACCAGGCTGATGAAACCCACAGAAACAGCTGACCTGAACAACAGGGAGCACTTGTTCCCCAGAGTGATAGCTGGGATACCAGCATGGGACTGATCCAGGCCCCAGGAACGTGGGTTTCAGTGAGGAGACCTCGGAAGTCTACGGGACCTCCTGTAATAGTTTGGTACTTATTCCTAGCATAGGTGTGGACTTTGGGAGCCCATTCCATATAGAGGGATACTCCCTAAGCCAAGAAACATGGGGATGGGCTTAGGCCCTATCCCAATGGATATGATAGACTCTGATGACCCCCTATGGAAGGCCTCACCCTCCCTGGGGAACAGAAAGGATATGTGATAGGTAGGGTTTTAGTTGGGGGAGGTGATAGGGGATGAGGGGAGGGAGTGGTAACTGGGACTTACATGCAAAACAATCTTGTTTCTAATTCAAATAAAAATGGATGAATAAAAAGAAAGAAAGAAAAGTGCCAGACCCACAGATCACCAGGTCAATAAATTAACAAATCCAATTCAAGTGAAAAATAGGTATTTTGCTTTAAAAGTTTAGACTCATTCCTAGAACCAATTTGATCAGTACATTGGCCAATTAGGAATTCCTTTACATAGCATTATCATAAACACTAATATCATTGTGCCCATGTTTCATTTATGTCTCTCTCATCTTTTGGGCAAAGTACTTCTTTCTGTGTGCCTGAAGCCTGTGGGAAAGTCTCCTCTGATGATGTAGTGCTAAGAAGGAATAGAGGAGGTGTATTGCTTCAGCCATGATCCAGGAGCACACTTACAGGCGCTTTCCTCTTAGAGAAGACACAAGGGCCTTCTATCACCCCAGTGTGAACAGCAGTGCTTGGGAAGCGGTTCTGATTCCATTTGTGTTGCTGTGACAAACACCATGACAACGGGAAATTTGGGAAGAATGGCTGGCTAACAATCTGTTTGCACTTCATTGTTTCAGAGAAATCAAGGCAGGAACTTAAATCAGCTGATTGCATCATACCCACAGTCCAGAAGTAAGACACAACAGACATGCTATTCCTGCTTGCTGGCTCTTAGCTAGCTTTCTTTTACACTGATAGGACCCTCCTTGGATGGGATGCTGCCATACAATCAGCTGGGTCTTTCTACATCAAAATGAAATCAAAACAAAACATGTTTATACAAGTAGTATTACAGAATCAGAGCAGGCTGTATTTATAAAGTTAGAATATGTAGGCATTATGTAAAAGCAACTAATGAAAAGAGGACATGAATTGGAAAGAGAGCTTGGAGGGAAGAAAGGGAAGTGGGAAATGATGTAATTATATCATAGTCTAGAAAAGGAAAAATAAATACCCGCACACAGAGTCAAGGATGGAAGAGGGTCATTTCTACCACCATCCAGACTCTTGTGCAACTTGGAGTAGACAAGGTTTATAACAGACTAAGCAAGGGATGTGTTGGTGCACGCCTTTAATCCCAGCACACAGGAGGCAGAGGCAGGCAGAGATCCATGAGTTCGAGGCCAGCCTGGTCTACAAAGTGAGTTCCAGGACATCCAGCATTACACAGAGAAACCCTGTCTCAAGAAACCCAAAACAAAATAAAAAGATTTATAGCATACTAATTTGCAATGGCAGGAATAGGGAAGCACTACTGAACTTAATATCAAAGCCAAGCAATAAGATTAAGTAAAAATAAACATGTATGTATGTATATGTATTAAGATCAGAATACAAATTCATACTCTGATTTTCAAATATATACTAGCACTGATATCAAGTTAGTATTAACTTGATATAAAGAGATATCAGGGGTAAGTTGTTATTTTTCAGTCTTTAAACGGGAGGAAATTCACCATCTCAGAAAACTTACTATTTTTTTTCCAGATAGGGTTTCACTGTATAGCTCTGGCTGTCCTGGAACTCACTCTGTAGACCATGCTGGCCTCCAACTCACAGAGATCCGTCTACCTCCCAAGTGATGGGATTAAAGGTGTGTACCACCACCATGGGACTTCAGACAGCATTTTTATTTTAAAATTTTTATTATATTAAGAGGCATTATTTAAAAAACTCACACACCAAAATTAACCAGGCCCAAGCATTTTTTAAATTTGCTCAAGTCTTAAAGTCCAAAAATACAGGTATGACTATGTACATCTACATAGATCATTGTGGTCCTTCGAATCCTCTAAAGAAAAAAAAAAAAAAGTAACGATGCAGCATTTCTATAATTATCAAGTTCTCATTATAAAACACCTTAATTATTTTAAACAAAATCTGTTCCATCTCCTCATCCTATGACTGTCAGTTGAAGACACACATACATAGTGATGGCTACTCAAGAAATAGGACTAGTGATAAAAATCTCCAATGATTTGATTTTAGCATGAAAAATTGAGTAGTAGTGATAAAATATTATTATGATTGTCCTTTCCTAGAGGCTAATAAACATAAAGGACAAGCTATTAGTAGAAATCGTGAGGAGAGACAATGTGGTTTCATTATCACTTCCCAAATACTATTTGGGAGATACAGAACTAGTCCCTAATGGCTTTACCTCAGTATCTGCAGTGTGTGCATCAGTTGCTAGGCAACATGAAAGTCAAGGATCCAGTATTAGGCCTCCTGCACAATGGGGCAGCTTACTGCTCATATGAATACTAACACATAACCTCCATAAACTCTTGTTTTCTTTGGGAAATTGAATAAATTATTCAATATTAATTATTAAAATTTCTCTAAGAACTTTAATAAATCTATTTTAGTTCCCAGTGAAAGAAGAAGTAAAAATTGTAGACGTGCTGGTTGATTTCTGGCAACTTGACACAAACTTAGATCAGGGAAGAGTGACTCTTAATTGAGAGAATGCTTCCTCAAGACGGCCTTCAAGCAAGTCTGTGGAATATTGCCTTCACTAATGATAGATGTGGGAGAGTTCAAATCACTATAGATGGTACTGCCCACCAAGAAAATGGTCCTGGGTTATATAAGAAAGCAGGTTGTGTTCTTTCGGAAGCTGCAAATCAATCTACCTCAAAATCCAGCTAAACCACTTTTAGAGATATCCGAAAGGACTCTGTATTCTACTATAGAGATACTTACTCATCTGTGTTCACTGTTGCTCTATTCATAACAACTAGAAATTAGAAATTTATAAGTAAATGGATGGAATTCGAAAAACATCATCTTGTGTGAGGTAACCCAGACCCCCAAAAAACAAATATTGTATGTGGATACTAGCTTTCAATCCTTTGATGTATGCTACTATAACAATAACCACAGAGGTTAGGTACCTAGTAAAGGATTAAAGGGAAGGAGCGGATCTCCCAAGGAAAGAAAATTTGAATATATTGTTATGGAGAGACAAATAGGAAACTATTTGTCTAGTGGGCCATTCTGTTGGATCTTAGAAGATAAGCAGTTAGGAGAAATACAGACCACAGAGGCCTGGCTTGGGACATTACATAAAGAAGCAATGACTCTATCAGGGCCATTTATGTTACATTCTATAGTAAGGTTCTGTGGTGCTGGTCAGCTGAAGCTGAAGAATCAGCTGTGACCAGCATAGTGAAAGTAAAATCTGGGAAGTTGTATCCTCAGAGTCAGCACACAGAAGCTATGGTTCAGAGGGGGCCAAAGCTGTATCTTATGATTGGAACTAACTTAATTATATAGAAGAGTCTTCCAGGTGGTACCAGTTTTGAAGGCATGAAGGTGTCATGGAGAGCAGATGAGGCTTAGCACTGGGAGAGTCCAGGAGATGACCACTGGTGAAATTGAGGCCTCAGTGGCAATAAAAGCTCCAGGACTGAAGGGAGCATGGGGAGAAGCTGGTGTTCTTGGGGCCAGAGTCTCTGAAGAGAGCCAAGGAGAGGCTATCAGTTAAGGTGCAGTCCAGTTGCAGTGGAGACCCCATTAGTTCAGAGATTCCAGCAACAGCTGTGGAATAGAACCACCCTGAACCTATTAGAGGATCTGTGTGTGCTGTGTATGGCAGAACCAGAGATGGGAAGATGCTCAGTTCCCTTGAAGCCTAGAAGATCTTAAGTCTCAGAAATCTGACACTGAGCTTTACACTTATGGACTTTCATTTGAATGTGTCTATGCCCTGTTCTTGCCCTCTCACAGAAATAAAGAGGTTAACTTTTTGAGGGACTTTGGATATTTTAGAGAGACTTTGGCTATATTAAAGGCTCTGCAATTTGAAAGAGTAAAGAGACTTAACTTTTAAAGTAGTTCAATTAAAAAAAACTGGTACTTTAAAAAGTTGCAAAGCTTTATGTATTGTTAATAATAGGAGATCTTGGAGATGAACAAAAAAGAAGGGTTATGTGTTTTAGAATACGTAAAGATGTGTTACATTTGTTTATGTTGTGGAGTATTATTTTAACTATGCAAAGACGTGTTGCATTTGTTTATGCTGCATTTGTTTAACAGTGTAATGATATATTGCTTTGCCTACCAAGATACCTGATTGATCAAATAAAAAGCTGAATGCCCAATAGCTAGGTAGTAGAGGGATAGGTGGGGTTGGTAGACAGAGCAAATGAGTAGGAGGAGGAATCTAGGCTCAAGAGAGAAGAGAGAATGATGGAGAAAGAGAGCCAGGACCAGGCAGCCAACAGCCAGCCAGACACAGTAGAACATACAGGATTAAAGAAAGGTAAAAAGCCCTGAGGCAAAATGTAAATGAAGAGAAACAGCTTAGATTAAGTTGTAAGAGCAAGTGGGACAAGCATAACATAAGGCTGAACATACATAACTAAATCTAAATGTCTTTATTTGGGAGCTGGCTGGTGACTAAAAGAAAGTCTCTACAGTAATGTCATAATAATTGTCTTTGTGTGTCAAGGTGACAAAGGGTCAACTGTACTGGTTGGTTTTTGTCAACACAAACACAGATACATCTTAATTGAGAAAATATGCCCCCATGATACTGGCTTATGTGCAAATAACAGAAACTGTCTAGATGGGAAGCCAGGAATCACAGAGTTCAATAAGCTCACCGTGACACTGAGACAGTAACTGTACTTCTCTGGGAATCATTTCATCATCTGAAAATTAAGAGAGCAATGCTCACCTCAGTGAATTTTGAAAATGAGGTGTCACGACACATATGGAAGCAATAAACCACAGAAATGCCAACCATCATTGTATTTAAAGGGGGCATTTCAGTATTCAAAAATTAAAAAGAATCTAAGAACATTAATGAATAAAGGACTTCATAGCAGAAATCCATTTAGAAATTAGACTTTGTATTCATATCAGTATCAAAACAATCCGGCTGTGGATTAATAAATATGGACTTAAAAACCATTACAGGGAAGTACTTACAATGAGCACCCTCTTAAGATTTTTCAGCTATTTCTATTAACTCCTCCAGGTATGCAAGAATAGAAACAAGGGAGCAAAGATACAAAGGAAGCCTGCGAATGATGGCTCAGGTATCCCCTCCTTGTGTTTTCCACACTGTAATTTTGTGATTATTTACGTCTTTAAAAGAAGGTGAAAGAGGCAGTTGAGAAAGAGGAGGGGAGGAGGGAGAGAGGAAGGAGGAAAAAGAGGGAGTAAAGGAAGCAGGGAAAAGGGAAGGAGGAGGAGGGGGGAGGAACCACTACTGCATCTGGGAGGGTCAGAGCATCCTGAGTCCCCATATATAAGTTATATATAATCTGTCCATAGCTGTTATCACAAATGCTACAGACGGAGTAATGTGACCAACAGTTCTGGAGACTGGAAGTTAAGAACCAGGCATTTGCTGGTTTGATTTCTATAGAGGCTTCTCCTAGGCTGTTTTCCTGCTGTGTGCTGACATAGACTTTTCTCTGTGCCTGTGTGTCAGCAGTGTTCCTTTGTGTCCTCTTCTTGTGAGGCACCAGGACACTACTTTATGACTCACAGTATGACCTCATTATCCCTCATCACTTGCTGAGAGGCTCTGTTTGCTGAGAGGCTCTGTTTCCAATGCAATAACTTTCTAAGGTACAAGTGGACTGGCTTCTTTGGTTCAGGAAGCTCCACTCCCTACTTTGTTTCAGTAGAACACTAGAGACTAAAGTGTGTTCACCATTCTACAAGTTCCACACATAGACAGCCCGAAGCTCCTCACAAAGAAAGAGCAGGAAAGCACAGACATTCCAGATAAATGATGCCAGGGCTCACAAACACCAACATGGCTGGGGGAACACAAGCTCACAGCCTCATGAACTAGAGATGAACAATGGTATGTACAACTGCTCTCAGGAAGTAATTTGGCATCTACTTGAAACTATATTATTAAAGTCTAAACTCTGGGCAGCAAAATGGCTTAGTGGGTAAATGTTTTTGCCACCTTGGGACCAAAATTCCATGGGTGGGGTGCACAACTAAATTTGGAGGTCATGAGAAGATTGGAAATAGTGAAAAATTGCTGAATATACAATGACAAAAATTCATTCAATATCTAAAGTTCAATGATTCCAAAATGTTTCTGGCAGTGGTTGACCATGATGCATTTGGGAACTTAACTGCAATCTTAGCTCTGAGCACTGAACTCACACACACTGCACTCTGTAGGCTGTCATGTCATTCAATGTCAATGAATACTGCCTGAAATACCTCACAATTACTGTATGTTATAAATTTTGGCGTTCTTGTTGTATATACAAAGTGTTTTTCTCTCACAGAAATGAAAGAGTTTAATTTACAGGGAACCAAAGACTTTTGATAGTTTCCTACTATAATTCTTTAGAATGTGCCAAATTAATAGAGCTTTAGATTATATTCTGTTAGAAGATTTAGTTTTAAAAGTTTGTTGAGTTTCATGAAACTACTGTTCATTGTACTCTGGGTAGGGTTAATAGAGAAATTTCAACAATTTCTGAAATGATCTTAAGAATACTTCTACCATGTTGTGTTACATATTTAGGTGACATGGCAGTCTCAGAATTGATGACAAAATCAAAATATTGATGAACTCTGAAATTCAATACAGATGCTCTGTCTCCTCAGAATCAAATGTCAGCCAAGATCTGGTTCTCTCTGTAGCAATAAGTCAATTATCTCATTAGGATGTAAACTTGGTTTAAAATTATATTTTTAATAGTAAATTGCTTTGAAATACATTTCTTTTTTATCATCAGTAAATATTTGCTTCCTGTATGTGCTTTATGTACAAACATATCCGAGATCATGCAAATACTTCTTGAGAGAAATAGGGTTATATGTATACAAAGTCTAAGGAAACTTGCTTTAAGACAAAGACATTTTTTTCTATTCCCACCTACCTTGTTGCATACAGAGACACACATGGGTGTTAGATGCTAGTTATTTGAACCTAGGAACTGCACATGCTAAGCACATGCACTGCTGCCTATGCTCCTTATTCTCACACACAGAGGAATTTAAGGAGATTTTAAAAATAGAGTCATGGCCACACTAGGGATGCATTCTGACAAACATGTAGTTTGGCAATTTCATAACTGCAAATAGCATGGAATATACATATAAAAGCCTACATGGTATAACCTACTATACACCTAGGTCATCTAGTATATATGGTGTATATAAAGCTATAATGAGCAGAGTGACAAAAGAGTAAATCCAGCGCAAGAAACAATTATGCATTAAAAGTAGCAGGATAATGTAGAGCTATGATGAGCAGAGTGACAAATATTAAATCCAGCATAAGAAACAGTAACACATCAAGATAAGTGGCAGTGTGAGCTACACGGTGCTGCTATGCTAGTAAACCCGTGGTTTCATGGGAAGCTCTTTCTCTTGATAGGAGATATGTTCTAAACTATCAGGGAACGTGTACTAAACATGTAAACCAGAAACATCATCTGCCACAAAAGCTGGAATTTCACACAGTGTATTGCGGCTCTGCTTATTCCCCAAATAGAGGAATGGCTTCCTTTTCCTCCATTAAACTGTTGTGTGGGTTTATAAGTGTGCAAAAAAGAAAGCATCGCCACAATAACATTTGAGTCAGTTTATTTTGAGACATTCAGTTTTTAGAAAATTCATTGTTGCATGATATTTTTTTTTTTTTTACATTACACTTGATGACCATAGCCTCTGAAGACGTCAGGGATTACACAGATACTGATGTAAAAGTTGAAGAATCATTGAGTTCTAACCATGTCAAGTCAGGTGAACATTATTCGAGAAAGAGCCCCAACCTCTCTATGAGTATACCAGACATAAACGTTTCTGACATATTATCTGCCCCATAGGAAGCTGTTTCATCTGACTGTGTGTAAGTTGCTTCCACTGCAATAACCCCAAATCATTTCTGCAGTTCACTTTACTGGAAGGTAGTTTTGTTTATAGTTACTTGAATTTTTACCATTAGAAGAGTCTAGCATAGTATCATCTGGGAAAACTGATAATAACTGTTTTGGGTATTATTTGTTACTGGATAGTTTTAATAAAATGCTATTAAAACTGCTGTATAGACATAGTAAAAGGTGTTATAAGAATCAGAATTTAGAGGTTTTTGAACAAATATTGGGGATAGACACACTTAAAAACTCACAGACCTACTAGTGTTTAAAATATAATGGCCTGATTCCCATTTTCCTGAGAAACTGCCTTACTGATTTCCAAAGTAGTCTTACAAGTTTGCACTTCCACCAGCAATGGAGGAATGTTCCTTTTTTTCTACATCCTCTCCAGCATAGACTGTCATCAGTGTTTTTGATTTTAGCCATTCTGTCCAGTGTAAGACAGTATCTCAGAGTTGTTTTGATTTGCATGGATAGAGAAAATATTTACACAATGGAGTACTACTCACTGGGGGTTGGGGGGACGGGACAATGGAATCTTGAAATTCTCAGGCAAATGGATGGAACTAGAAGAAACCATCCTGAGTGAGGTAACCCAGTGACAAAAAGAAAAACATGGTATGTACTCACTCATATATGAATTTTAGACATAGAGAAAAGGATTACCAGCCTACAGTCCTCATCACCAAAGGAACTAGGAAACAAGAAGGACTCAAAGAGAAGAATGCATGGACCCCGGAGAAGGGGAAGGGGCAGGATCTCCTGAGCTAATTTGGAGCATGAGGGTAGGGGAGAGGGAGCTAGGAGAATGAGAGGGGGAAGAAGAGGAGGGGAGAGGAGAAAATGGAGGAGCAGGAAGGTTGAGTCAGGGGAAAATAGAGGAGATCAGGATGAGAGATACCATAACAGAGGAGCCATTATAGGTTCGAGGAGAGATCTGGCACAGGGAGATTTCCAGAGATCTACAAGGATGACACCAACTGACAAACTAGGCAATAGTGGAGAGGCTACCCTAAATGCTCTTCCCCTGTAATGAGACTGATGACTGCCTTATATGCCATCCTAGAGCCCTCATCCAGTGGCTGATGGAAGCAGAGGCAGACACCCTCAGTTAAACACTGAACTGAACTCTGGTACCCAGCTGCAGAGAGGGAGGAGTGAAGAGGAAAGAGGTTGGAACCAGGCTGGTGAAACCCACAGAAACAGCTGACCTGAACAAGGGGGAGCACATGGACCCCAGACTGATGTCTGGGAGGCCAGCACGGGACTGACCCAGACGCCTGAACGTGGATGTCAATGAGGAGGCCTTGGCACTCTATGGGGCCCCTGGTAGTGGATCAGTGTTTACCCCTGGTATAAGAAGGGACTTTGGGAGCCCATCCCACATGGAGGGATGCTATCTCAGCCTGGACACATGGGGGAAGGCCTAGTCCCTGCCCATGATGATATGACAGACTTTGGAGAACCCCCATGGAGGGCTTTACCCTCCCTGGGGAGCAGAAGGGGACGAGGTAGGAGACTGGTAGGGTTTGAAGGCAGAGGAGGGAGAGGGAGAAGGGATTGACATGTGAAGCAGCCTTGTTTCTAATTTGAACTAATAAAAAATAATCTCTTGGGAAAAAATATAGTGGCTTTTAAGAGCACACCAACAATGTATAACGGGGGGACAACATTAGTAAAGGGATAGGACATAGAGAAAAGATGTAAGGATGAAACCTATTATTACATGTGAAATAAAAGATACAAATAACAGCAAATAGAGAAAGGATCACCTCTGAAACCTGGTCAGCCAACTGGAAATCCACATACAGAAACAAGAAAATACGGACCCATATTTTAAAACACACACACACATACACACACACACACCACCTTACAATGAACTAAAGGACTCAAAGCATAAAGACCTAAGTTCCTACAACAAAGCACAAAAGGCAAGCTTCACAATCCTTGTCATTGAAATGATTTCATGAAATGAAACAAAGGTATAGTCAACAAAAGGAAAAAAACTATTAAATTATACTGCATCAAATGAAAGTTTCTGCACAGGAAAGGAAACAGAAGGGGTGAAAACATAACTGTGGAATAGGAAAGTGTTTGTATATCATAAGTAAGACATGTGGTTAAAACAGGTTCCAAATTCTGAAAACCTGATAATAAAAAGTAATAATAACATCAGCCTTCAGGTATGCACTGGCCATGCAGGCCAGGGAAGTAGGTAGGTGACCTTCCTTCTTCCTTCTGCCCTCCAATTACAACTCTCTGCTTATCCCCAGCTTTCTAGCAGACCACCTGCAGCCATTCCCAGAGGATCACCCAGATCTTTTTCTACAGCCTCCCTTCACTGCCCTGTTGCTTTCTCTCAGCCACAATTAGATGGGCTTCCAGGGAGATGGTGAGGGAAGCCCATCAGCCACACCAGCCAGGGAACTGGGGAGGTGATCTTTTCTCTATCCCTTTTCTTCCAATTCCAACACCCCACTATTATCCCACGCTTGCTTGCTGCAGAGCACCTGATATGACCTTTCCTTCCTCTGTCTCCACTCCCAGGGCTCTACACAGATCCTGTTGGAACATTCTGTTTTCCTCTCTCCTGTAGGACTTCTCCGCCCCCTACCATTCTAGCCTATCCTCATTCCTGCCTATCAGTTCCCAATGCCTAGAAATTCTTAGGAACTCCCAGGAGCCTCATCTGGCTGGATCTCAAAAGTATTCCTCACCAAGCAACCCATGGACACAACACTCTCCTAAGAACCATAGAGGACAGGACAACAGAAACGAATGAAATGAATACCCTTCAAAAAACCTAAGACCAGATTATCAACACCTAGGATTACGATAATCCCAAACACAGATACCCAGATGTCAGGGTAAAAATATAACATCACACACACACACACACACACACACACACACACACACACACACACACACACACACACACACATAAATCCAGGACAGCATGTCTCCACTAGCATCCAGCAACCCTACTACATTAAGCCCTGAGAAATGTTCTATAGTTGAATCACAAGACAAGGACTTCAATATATGCTCAAGGACCTTAAAGACGATATGAATAAATCCATTAATGAAATCTATGAAAACACGGTCAAATGAAATGTAGAAAACTGTTAAGGACATAAACATAGAAATAGAATTAATAAAGAAAGCCCAAACCTAGGAAAAACTGGAAATGAAAAGGTTAGGAACTCAAACAGGAACCTTGGAGGTAGGAATCAGCAACAGAATATAAGAGATGGAAGAAAGAAGTTTAGGGAGTGAAGATAACATAGAAGAAACAGATACCTCAAAGAAAGGTTAAATCTCAAAATTTACAGGCACTTAAAATTCAGGAAATCCAGAACACTATGATAAGACCAAATCTATACATAGAGGAAGAAGATCTCAAAGGTAAAGAAAGTATTTTCAACAAAATCATAGAAGAAAAACTTCCCAAACTAAAGAAGATGCTTCTCAAAGTTCAAGAAGCATACAGAACTCCAAATAGACTATACCAGAAAAGAAATTCCCCACAGCATATAAGAATCAAAACATTAAATGTATGGAACAAAAAAAGCTGCAAAGGAAAAAGACAAAGTGACATATTATACCTATTAAAATAACACCTTACTTTTCAATAAGGAGAACACTCATCAATTGCTGGTGGGAGTATAAACTTGTACAGCCTTTACGGAAATCAATATAGTGCTACCTCAGTAAGAAGGGAATTGATCAGCCTTAAGATCCAGCTATACCACCACTCTTTGCCATATACCTAAATGCTATTTTATCCTACTACAGAAATATTTGCTCAACCTTGTTCATTGCTCTTCTATTCATAATAGCCAGAAATTGGAAAAAGCCTAGCTGTGCCTCCATGGACGAACATTTACAAAAGTAGTATTACCCAGCTGCTAAAATGAAATCATGAAACAGACATGTAGAACAATGAAACAAAAGGGACAACTCAGACACAAACCCAAGCCCCTACAGCTGCTATCTGATTTTTTTATAACAATACCAAAAATATGCATAGTAGAAATAACAACTTCTTCAATAAATGGTGTTGGCAAAACCGGGTGTCCACCTATAGAAAAGTTAACATATATCCACTTCTCACCTCAGAGACAATGAAGTTCAAATGAACAAAAGACCTTGCTGCAAGAAACTCTAAAACTGCTTTCTCTCTCTCCTCTCTCTCCTCTCTCCTCTCTCTTCTCTCTCTCTCTCTCTCTCTCTCTCTCTCTCTCTCTCTCTCTCTCTCTCTCTCTCTCTCTCTCTCTCTCTCTCTCTCTCTCTGTGTGTGTGTGTGTGTGTGTGTGTGTGTGTGTGTGTGTGTGTGTGTGTATTTTAAAGTATTGAAACAACCTCAAGACAAGGGCAAGCACTTTCCAAGCAGGACTGCAGTTGCCCAGGGAGTAAGGCCAACTACTGACATTCGATTTAAGGGCTTCTATACAGCAAAAGAAACAGTCAATTGAATAAAAGGCCAGCCTACAGCATGACGGGAAATCTTTGCTTGTTATACCTTTTGTATAGAATTAAGATCTACAATGTACAAAGAACTAAAAAAAAAGTCAATCAACAATCAGTCTGCCAATGAAAGAAGCAGATAGGTCTCTAAAGATACAATACGAATGGCCAATAAACACACGAAAAACCCTTCAACCTCAGGACCCATATCAAGGAAATGCAAATCGAAACCACACTGGAATTCCATCTGATCCCATCCTAAATGGCAGTCATTAAGAAAATGAACAAGACAAATGCTGGCAAGAATGTGGACAGAGAGAACCCATATAAAGTGCTAGTGGGAATGGAAATGATTCCAGCCACTACGGAATTCAGTATGCAGGTTTGTCAAAAAACAAAAAACCAAAACCACCCTAAATATAGAAGGGCTAGAGAGATGGTTCCATGGTTAAGAGAACGGGAGGGGGTTGCTGCTCTGTTTCCAGCACCCACATGCAACTTACAATAGTCTATAACTCCAGTTCCAGAGGATCTGATGCCTTCCTCCGGCCTCCATGGGCAGGAGGAATGCACATGGTACACATGCATTCATGCAGGTACAACATACATACACATAAAATAAAAATAAATGAATCCTTTTACATAGATGTACCATATGACCCAACTATACCACTCCTGGCTGTTTATCCAGAAGAGGCCAGGTAAGCATATCCCTGGGATGCATTACAGCACTGTCCACTGCAGAATATTCATAAAAGCTACACTACAAACCAAGCTAGGAATCTAACAACAGAGGTCTGCATAAAGAAAATGTAGTCTATATATACATCACATTGTTTTCAGCCATCAAGAGATACAGTTGTACACTCTTTGAAGAAAAATGAGGACAACTGGAGATAATTGCATCCAGTAAATCTAAGTTACTCTCAGACTTACAGATATGTGTATTTTCTCTCATTCGTAGGTTCTAATCTTTATAAATACATAAAACCATATGTATATAGATGACATAACAGCAGAAACAAAACTGACTATGGGAACAAAGGGTATGAATGGAAAAGGGAGGGGCAAGATATGGGAGAAACGCCATTTAGTATATCCACTCTTATTTTTCCATGAAAATTGCCTTACGTAACTGGGTAAAATATAAACAATGAAAATTTGCATTTTGAAACATTTTAGACTTCAGATTATTTTGGGATGCTCAGTTTGTATTTTTGTATGTTTTTTTTTTTTTTTTTTTTTTTTTTTTTTTTTGTCTAAACAGAGGAGGTTTATTCTGCTTTACTCTAAAAGAGAATACTATCTCTCATGGCAATGGAGGCATGATATTGGGAATGGGAGGCGAGCAAGTCACATGGCATCCCACAGGTAGACAGCCGAGAGTGATGGAGGCAGAGTTATCAGCTGTGCCACTGATGGCCTTCTGTGCAAGGAAGTTCTCTTGGGGTTGTTTGGACTTTGCAAGATTAAACAGAAGACAAAGCAGCACATTCCCGAGAGGACTACCAGAAAGGACTTCCGGCATTGCCAAATGTCCACTAGGGGGCAACGTTGCTCCTTGATAAGAGCCACTGAGCATGGCTACCAGGCTCTTTGAGCTGTTAGTAACTTCCCTGGATTCTTCACATCAGGCGCATAGCAATTCTTTGGGTCTATCGTGTATCTTTGCTGCTTTCTCTGTATTTCACATTAGTTATCTGTAAACAGCCAAGACTGAAAACAAAATTATCAGGCCCAAGTGCCAAATTAAAACACAGGCCTCTTGTTCATGGAACATGGACCATGATCATTGGTTGACAATGATTACATATGCTGCCATTTAGCAAACTAGCTGAGAAGAGTTGTCAGTCTCAAATGTTTGACATTTTGCACATGGAAGCATTTAGAGAGCTTTTAAATTTCCAAGACCAAGTAAGTTCCAATAAACAGCCTACATTAAAAGACAAATGAAACAAAGAAAAAACAGTTAACATAAAAAGTCAAATCTAAACAGAAAATGTTGGACTAAAACAAGCACTACTTCTATAACATTGGTCTAGTTTGCGATTTCTTAGGAGTTGCAGGAAAGCTCTGCGAATAATAGCTCAGCCATAAAGGCTGTACTGAGCCATATGTGAGGCTGTTGGTTCAATCCCAGCAGGGCAAAAACCATTTTTTCCCCACAATTAAAAGATACAAACACTTGGGATTCACAATATAGGGTGAAAACATGGCTACACTAAAGCTAGTTTTCATTCATGAATTTCAGTAATACGTTTGTTTTCCTAGATGTGTCATTGTGCAAACCAGAAGCAAAAATACCACTCATTTCACACAAGCACAATGACTACATCCCCATTCACTAAGGAAAACTACTGCAGGCCTGACTTCTTTCATATTCTCTCATCCTTGTCACATAGGTTTCTGAGAAACTGGGAACAAAGCCTTTCTCTGTAGCTGCAATAATACAATTATAGACAAAACTTATTTCTATAGATATGGTAAATTTTTAATTGTATAGCAAACATATTATAGGTAGGGTAGACACTAAGGAAGTAAACCATTATTTTTTTTAATCTCAGGAAAGGAGGGAGGGAGAGGAGCAGGAGGGGAGACACGGGGGTGGGTAGAGGAATACATACTTGACACAATGAAGTGGAAAATTAGAACCACTGATATAAATTATAGTTAAAGAGCTCAGGAGCATTTCACATTGTGGCTGGTAGTCAGAAGTGGGAATATTTCTCTTTACTTGGACTCTGTGTACTGGCTGATGTTATAGCGTGTTGTTGTTTCCTATTGATGCTAAATCTACCACTGGGATGATGTGGCAGCAGGCAAATCAGTGCCTTCCCTGACTTAGTACTACACATGCTCTAATTACAAACTAGAGGTCGATTTCCCTATTGCAGATACTCTAAAGTATGGCATAGCAGTATTTGAGAAGAGGGCAGAAGCAGGATGCTCTCTTAAGATTGTCTTCCACAATTTTCCCCTGAACAGACCACAAAATCTAAGAAGACCCCTCTTAACTTTCTTCGCTCATGTGTCTCATGACAGATGTCACACAGGAAGGTGTCAGAGAATCTGAACAGCCCTTGTCCAGTTACTGAGGTTATTACAATTTTATCAGAACACCTCCCTCACGATACATAACTACCTATAAACTCCATTTGCCATTTCTTTGGGTCTTAATGTACAAAGTTTCCAGTGTCATACAAAACTTACACTCTCCCAGTTAAGGGTCTCAAGACACAGCAGCAGCACATTGAACCCAGGACATGATTAAGTGCAAGTGTGACAGAGACAGGAAGCCAGCCCCTGAGGGCACCCTGTGACAAGGAAGGAAGAGCTTCTTAATTCCTTGCCTTCTCACTAACTTGAAGTTCATGGCAATCTGTTAACTCAATTGAGTAAAGATTTCACTATTTCATGCTTCTAAGATTTCTTTACCATATTTTCTTTGACATTTCTAATCCTAAGCAAAAAGAAGTTTGTATTAAAAGTAAATAAGCTTATCTCATTTTTTTTAAATTAGACTTTGTCAACAGAAACCTACCTACTTAGACTGATGGTTCAAATTTTAGAACTGTGAGATAACATGTTTTATTGAAAATAATCAAAAGGAATTGGTTCTTTCTTATTGGTAGCATCTGTCTCCTGTTTTCGAACATAGAGAAGGTATTAATGATGCTCCTTTGCCATTTGGAAACAGAACCATTTTTCCCAATAACTGGCACTTTATTAGTTCTCTGAATCATTCTTTCCATTTGCCAAATGTTTGAAACTACAGGTACAAAAATGGCCATTGTCTGTCATATCTGGGCTGCAATAGTATCCCTCCATAGGGAATGGGCTCCCAAAGTCCATTTGTGCTCTAGGGATAAACACTGGCTCCACTGTTAGAGGTCCCATAGACAGTCTTGGCCTCCTAGCTGGTACCCACATTCAGAGGGCTTGGTGAGGTCCCTGGGGAGGAGTTGGGGGTGGGTTGGGGAGGATGGGAGGGCAAGGGAATGGAGGCAGATGTATATGTAAATATGAGTAGTAATTAAAAAATTAAAAAATGGCCAGTCTCTTGAATGATCAAGGGAGATTGACTATTTAAATAACATGCATTGCTCAAAGATGAAAAAAATCCCTGCTCTTCGTGTGTGTGTGTGTGTGTGTGTGTGTGTGTGTGTGTGTGTGTGTGTGTTTGTGTGTGTGTGTGTGAGAGAGAGAGAGACAGACAGACAGACAGAGGGAGAGAGAGAGCATAAGCAACCTAAAACCTAGCTCTAGACTCTCTTCACTTCAGTCCTGCCTGCCACACAGCATCCTGACTCTACCTTCTGTCCCTTTGCCTTCTCTGTGGCCAGCATTTTTCTGAATGGAAACCATCCAAGCAATAATGGATATGTGGTAAAGTGTCTTCCAGAAACAAGTAACATTCAAAACAACATATCACAACCTCCTGGAAAGTATTTGGATCCAGTCTCACTCCTCAGAATGGGCAGTGCCGCAGAAGTCATGCTCCATCAGTGCAGTGATGGCACAACTCAGAAATGAGCAGTCAGTGAAGATGAAAGACTGCTCACTTCCAACTCCATACATCCAAGATCCTAAGCTCAAATGCTGGTAGGAGAAATTCCCCTAAAGGTATTTCAGGCATAAAGGAAACTTAAAGAAATATGTAATGGTATCTAGTTTTATTAAAAAAAATTATCAAAAACATACAGAAGGCAACTTCTAAAACTATCATTAGTAAAAAGGGCTTACAAAATCATTATTTTTCTGCAATAGTGTTCTACAAAGGCTGTGAAGTCTAAAGCTTAAAATAAACTGAAAAAAATGAATGGGTTGTATCTTTAAATTGAGGGTCTTATTTACCCCCTCTTCTCCATGTCTAGAATGTCTTTCCACAGTGCTGAGTCCACCATTTTACACAAGATTCACTGTTATAAACTGACGAGCCAGCCAGACATTAAATATGTACTATATGTATGGCTATAAATCACAGTGAAGAGACATTCACTTGTGAATTCCCTTGAGGCATACTTAACCAATGCATGAAGCAAAGGATAAGAAGTCCACTCTTAAAGGTATAATCCTGCACAAAACCCTATGCAACAAACACTGTATATTACACATTATACTCATCTCCTGATGTTATAGCTGAAGAAACCTAAAGAAACTCAATAACATCCTTGCACAGGTTGCTCAAAACCACATACTTTCAAGAGGCGAAAATATAGTCAATACCACAAATCTAGAACACATCTGTCCTGGGAACACTATAGTGTCACCTCTTGCTTTTTCTCTTTAGTGGTTTGCTCTTATCTAGCAAATTATGAAAACTCCCAAACACAGAAAATACTTTTACTAGTTTGTTACAAAATATTCTAAACGTAAACTCCATATAAACAAGGCTTTAATGATGAATAGATATTGGATGCCTGGACCAGAGGTGGGCAAACCTCACTACGGTGTGTCTGTTATGCCAATGATATCGGTTAAGTATAAAGTGCAAAGCTAACATTTGTGAAGAACACTAGACTATGCATAGCAACTGTTGACCCTATTTTAAAAGGGAAACCATAAAACTGTTAGTATCAATTATAAAAGGGAAATCATTGTGGGTAAATGCCTATTTTGCAACAGATGATCCCTGAAGATATCACACTACAAGAAAATTACTTTATGAAATCAACTCAAATATTCCTCTTCAGTGATTTTTTTTTTTTTTTTTTTGCTTTTTGCTTTTTGAGACAGGGGTTTTTCTGTGGCTTTGTAGCCTGTCTTGGAAGTAGCTCTTGTAGACCAGGCTGGTCTTGAACTCACATAGATCCACCTGCCTCTGCCTCCCAAGTGTTGGGATTAAAGGCATGTGCCACCACTGCCTGGCCCCTCTTCAGTGATTTAAAGTTTGCACATATCATACTTTATAAAAAAGATGTACCCAAATTATCTACTTCATATATAAAATAAGGTTAATATTAGATTAGATTAGATCTAGAAGGTTGTTTTTAGAGATTATAGTAAGCAAAATTTTATGCAATTAATTGTGTTTGGGGAGAAAATATTTTTATGGTAGTAGAATTAACTGATAGATATATTATCTAAGACTAAATTAAACACATATCTTGTGGGTTAATGCCTATATTTATTACCTTTGTCAGGTAATAAATACAAAAGATACTCTTTAACACGTGTTTATAGCAGTGTCTACTTATTAACCATGATTTAATAGTATAACTATAAACCTATAACTTTGTATGTGGATAGTTAAACTATTAGAACAATCTTCAGTAGACTATCAAGAGGGAAAACATTTCCCATCATGATTCTCAGTCTAAGGACATTATTGTCACCATTTACAAAATATATTACTACATAGAAAAGTCTAGAACACACACACACACACACACACACACACACACACACACACACACACACACACACTACAGAAAAGGTATTTTTTTTCAAAATCCTCAATTACAGCATTGTTTAAATAGTTAAACTGAGCCTGTTACATCACACATTTGAAGCCTCATCTCTTGAGCAAACTTCCTTGAGTGAACTGACTAAAATAAATTACTTCATAAGTATGGACTTTAAAATGGCACCTCTGTGTGTACAGAAAATCAAAGATAAATCAGCATGTCTCAGTTTTATAAATGGTAATCATGTGAACATGTCTACCATAATAGAATGTTCACACCATACAACCAGGAGTTTCCATCAGCGGGTAGACCTAATATCAGCAAGTTGATCCAGGTACTTTAAAAGCTGGAAAACGTCTCACCTGTGAGCTCACTCCACTAAATACTGCATGTGAATAATTTCTCTTAGACCTTAAAATGATACAATCAACAGGAAATTGCTTTTATTAATAACCCATAATTTAGATACTATAAATTTCAGTGTTTTAAGCATGTGCAATCAATTCACAGAGACTTCCCTATATTCAGTGTTTGGCAAAATTTATAAGTATGTAATTAAAGAATATTTTCATTACCCAAAGACATTCCTGTTGTTATCTTATCACCTTCCATTGAAGTCCCATATAACCATTAGTCTCTATTTTGTTTTGTCTGATTGACCTATCCTATTCTGGAGACTTTAGCAATACTATCAATTAACATGTGGCCCTCTTTGTTCGGCTTCCTTTCCATCAGCACAATCCTTTTCTGAGTTCATCCATATGGCTGTGCAGTAACAGAATTTTCAGTCTTTTGTTGTCTGCATTGTGTAGTTTTGTGCCTTAGCTGATGGACATGTATATTGTTTTTTATTTCGTACAATGAGCAGTGCTGTATGAGCATGGGCATGAACATTTTGAGCTGCCATATATTCTAATTTCTGTGGGTATGGATGTTGGAATAGGATGGGGATGACGTCAAATTGTTCTTCACTTTTAAGAACCTATCAGTTGTCTCCTCATCATGCTATGTCTCCAGCAGTGGTTTCTGTAGCTTACGATTCCTTCCCATGCTCTGCAAACACTTGTGTCTGTTAATTTTCCACTTGTTATGAATGAATTGTATTCATTACAGTTCTGAATTGTATTTCCTTGCTGTGAATCAATGCTGGGCATTTTTTATGTGCTCCCTGGCTGCTCCTGTATCTTCTGTGGTTTTCCACACTAATCTAAATCCCTTTCCTTCTTCTTTACATCAGATCTTTAGTCCACACTGTTTTGTGAGCATTCATTATATAGTTAAGACATAAAAGCTTTATCAGATAAGATTGGCAAACAGTATCCTTCTGCAGGTTGTCTTTCACAGCTTTGTAATGTTCTTTGGTATAAAAACTAACTTTTGATCAAGCTCCATGGATCTGCCTTTTTCTTATCTGTGTTCTTGGTACTACAATTCATGAAATCGTCAAATATACTGTCTTAGACAATGTTCTCTGTTGTAAGACTCCTATAGTGCTAGCCCCTACATACAGGTATCTTTTAAAGTTAATTTTGACCATAATACAAGAAGCAAGATTAACTTTTATGTGGTCTATTAGTTTTTCTATTGCTGTGATAAACACCACAACCAAAAGCAACTTGGGGAAGAAAAAGTTCATTTCATCTTATAGCCTACAGCCTCATGAAGGAAAGTCAGTACAGGAATCTGGAGGCAAAACTACAGCAGAGGCCATGGAGCAGAGCTGCTTACTGGCTTGCCCTCCATGGCTTGCTCAGCCTGCTTTCCTATAGTAGCCAGGACCACCTGCTAGGGAAGGCACCATCCACAATGGCCTTGACCCTCCCACATCTATCATCAATCAAGAAAATGCCTCATAGGCTTGTCTACATGACAATCTGTTGGAGACAATTTGTCACTTGAAGTTCCATCTTCCCAGATGACAGGGCCTTAGGTCAAGTTGACAAAAGCGAGCAGGTGAACACACAAACAAAACCTAGTAACTAGCACATGTGGCTATTCTGTTGCCCCTGAGCAATTTGTTGGAAACCTGGTCTCTATCCTCAGAATAGTCTACCATCCTAGTTTAAAAACCATTGGCCAGGTGCTGAGAAGTTTATCCCTGGATTCTTATTTCCATCAGCTAATCTCTAAGATTTCTCATAAGGTCAGGACCATGCAGTTTTTATTTCTGTAGCTCTTCTCATCTTTTCATAGCAAGAAGTAACTTGCTATGCTAACTCTGCTTCTTCTCTTTTCAAGACTGCTCTAGCTATTCTGGATCCTATACATTTAAACATGAAATACAAAGGTCCAGCTCATTAGCTTTTGCAAAACAGACTATAATTTTGATAAGGATTTTGCTGAACTGATAGACTATTTGGGAAGTACTGTTGTCTTAACCACAGTGTCTACCAAGACATGAACATAAGGGCTTCTTCCCCCTCCCCAAGGTCTTCTTTAATTTCTTGCAATAATGTTTCATTTTTAGTGTGAAAATATTGTAATTTTCTATCATTAAAATCTGGCATTTAGAGAAGAGCCAATAATACCTATTTTTATTTTCCACACATTACCAAATAAAATCATTTAAAAAATAAAAAAATAATAATCTATAAAGTATCTTTTATTTAATGTTAACTAAAATACTGAGAATGATGATATTTTCAAAGCTGGAGCCAACACCATGAGTACAGAAATATGTAAAGAATGGTGCTCACACCCAAAGACCTCAAAAACACATGCGGGTTATCCATGAAGCTCAGAGGGGTACAAGGAAACATTAACATAACAGTAAAAATAAGGACTTGAATACTGTGCCATAACATGAGGTACCTAGTCTTTTTAAACTTATGAGTTGAGACACCTAAGCCCCACAAGGGAAACATAACAAAACATCATGACCAAGTCAATACACAAGAAAGCATTTGATTTGGGGCTCACAATTCCAGAGGATTAGAGTACATGGTCATCGTGGGTGGGGGAGCATGGCAGCAGCCAGACAGTCATAGAGCTGGAGCAATAGTTGCAATAGTTTACATCTGGGGACAACTGCTTCCACAAAGCAGAGAGAAAGACACTAGGAATGTTGTGGGCTTTTGAAGCCTCAAAGCCCAACCCTAGAGACACACCTCCTGCAACAAGGCCACACCTCATAATCCTTCCCAGAACAGTTCCACTACCTGCAGACAAAGCATCCAAATACATGAGCCTATAGAAGCCATTCACATTCAAATCAGCACTGGGTCTGATATGGAACATAATAAGTACTTTATAGTACTAGATAAAAGTTTAACTAATTTGTGAACAGTATTGCCCAATTTCAGATATTAGTCAATTGCAAATAATTCTAACAGCCTGATGTGGTGACACATGTCTTTCATCTCAACACTTGGGAGGATGGATTTCTATGGATTTTGAAGGCAGTCTGGTCTACAGAGGAAGTTTGCAGGCCAGCCAGGACTACATGGTGAGATCCTGGCCCAAAAGTAAATCACTCTAGCAAACAATAAATCACATTAGATTTTATGTTTTATATTTGAGTTTCATTATAATTACAGATATTTGACAACAGAAAATAAATTATTTAATTAAGGCCAACACATATTGGCAACCCAAAGGCAATACCTGTTACAAATGCCAACTGCCATAGTAAGATTCTAAGCACACTCACTCCTCTATCCCTGCATAGGTCCTTCAGCAAGCTCTCATGGTGCCCAGCACGCCTCCTCCTCGGTGAGCATGCTTTCTAGAGCTTTGGAGTGACTTAACTATCCAGAAGGGAAGGTGCTGTTATGCTAAGAAGTGCATCCCCTCCAAATCTCAGGAGTCAGGGATGGAGCATCCTCCTCCACTCCTCCAACAGGCACAGAAAGCCAAAGAAACATCTAAGTCTCTCAGCATAAAGCTGTGGGTGCAGGGCTGTCAGAATACAAGTAGAGTGAAGTTGCCAGGGGAGGCAAAGAGATGTACATCTTAATGCAGACTGCTAGGCTGGAGCAATTCAGATGAGAGAAAAGGGAAGCCTCTTGCCCTCTTATTCTGAAACAGGACCCTTCCTCAAACTGCACTGGTTCTTTACTTTCTCTTTACCACCTCAGTGCCGTTCTTCTTTGACAAGTTCCTAATTAACAAAAACTTCCTCCTTATTACAACATAATGAATAGGTAATTGACAGTTAATTCATCTAGGCAATTGCCCAGTGAGTACAACCCAAGAAGACAGCAGGCATGAACAAGGGGGCTTAAGGAGATATGATAGGCTGCCAATATCTGCATCAGATGATACCCAGTTTTTGCTACCTAACCTTGCTTCTCCCAGTTCCAACCTGATCAACTCTGATAGTGCATTGTAGTAGGCCTGTAACAGTGTGACAGTACAGACATGAGCTGGTCCAGTCTTTGGGAAAGCAGTGTGTTCCAAGCAATGATCTTCTAAATGTCTCTCATTCAATTATCCAGAGCCTTTTCTGTAATGCTACCTTGCAGCTTCTCCTGCAGCTACATACTCGGTCACACTTCAATATGCTCACAGCCAACTGCCATGTGCACAGCAGCAAAGAAGACACACATGCAAGTAAACATCAGGCTATGGGCTTTTCAGAAAAAGTAAATCAAGCAGCAACCCCAAATTAGATCTTTAAAAAAATCTGAGTAAACTGATAGATGCATTTAATGACTAATAAAAGGGGTTAGCTACATTCCATGAGTCAAATCTGGCACTAATCACACACACACACACACACACACACACACACACACACACACACACACACACGTATATATGTGTATATGTATATGGGTATATGTATATATAATATGACATATTACATAACATAAGATGTTAACAGATACAAAATAAGATTATATGCTACTCGGCAAACCATATCCCATCCTTTCATTTGCTTGCTCTCTCTCTTTCTATGTTGATTTTTGTGCTATAATAGCCAAGAAAGGCAGCTACCTATGACACAGGTCATATAGCTACAAGGCAAGCACTTTCCCCTAGAGGAAAACTCTGCCGGCTTCTAGAATAAAGCATCAGTATCACAGGCAAAGTCAGCAAAGAGTGGTCCTAACCTTTCATGTCAGAGCACAACTAAATCACTACCACCACCTTTTCCATTAGCTCTCTTTTCGGATGAAACATGATTTTTCCAATTTTTACACTTACTACTTTGGAGTAACACAATGACAATACCATCATCATATACTGGTGTAATGAGAGAAACACTTACATCCAATTCAGCTTGAAAGAATATTTATGTGTAAAGGCAGCACTAATTCAACTCACTGAGTTACTAAAAACCATGAAGATTGGAGGGGCATGTTGGGAAGGTTCTGGGACAGACAGAACAGAAGCAGAGTGCATATGATCACATACTGTATAAATATATAAAATAGTCAAATTAATACAATTTTAAAAAAATATTGTAAAAGTAAGCTTGGCAATGAGTTACAGTACTACAGAATGGTATACAAAGTTCTTAGCACATAGGAAACTACGACAATGTCATTATTCTCAAATTTAATATAATTTATAGTCATCGCAGTCATGGCATTTCTTTTGTAGGATTCATGGGTCTAAACCACCTTATGATTTATGCTGGCTTTCTTCCATCCCACATAATCCCCCTCCGTGAGTACCAAGAGGCACTCATTTCTTCCTCCTCTTCTCCTCTGCCAAAGAGTTTGGACTCCAGTGGACAAACCAGGGAAGTCAGAAGCAGACTGTGAAGGCTCATAAGAGGTTTCTCCAAGTGTGTGTGGGAGGGCGTATCCTGTGTATTCATAAACTCCAAAAGCCATGGAGGAAACTAGATGGAGAGGAAGATTCCAGAAGCAACATGCAGACACTGGGATCTATAATGCCAGAGACCTAATGCCCCCAATCCATAACAGAAAGGGCAGAAAGAGGAAACAGATGGGGAATACTATGGAGGGAGAAGCAACTGAACTGAATCTGGCTGACATGGAAGATGGCTGCCTTGGTTGATTCCTATTTGTTATAGTTGTTTGGAATCTTTCCATGTAGAAAAGGACACTGTGAAGGAATCGGAACCATTCTAAGCTCCTTCAATTCACTGTTTTATTTTTCTTTGAGTATGTACATATAGCAAGAGATAGAGGTTGTGGAGGCAAGAGGGAGGAGTGGGTCTCAGATCCATCCCTAATTTCTCAAGGTAATGTAGGGCATCACCTCCAATTTTAGGACTTTTATGAGAATTGTAGACAGAATGAAAATGTGTGCTGCATTTACAGAAGCAGGTAATTTGTACACAGCAATAGTTACTACCAGCTTAATACTAGAACTTCTTGGCTATGAATAATGCATGCGAAGATTTACAAAAGGCCTTAGTTAGCAGAGTTTTGTTTTGACAGGTGGGGCGATACATGCCTATAACCCTGGCTCTACAGAGGCTGAGGTAGGACCATCATGAGCTTCAGAAAACCTTGGGCTTCAGAGCAAGACCTATCTCAAAATAAAAGTAATAACAATAATAACAGTAATGATAGTAATGGTAACAACGTAAGTTTATTTGAAAGTCTCTGAGGCTCATCATACACCACTGAAAAAGAATGATGCTATTTAGTTCTCTAAAATGAAGAGTTTTGAAGTTATTTTATCTAAGAGATGTACAGTGGAAGACATCTTCAAAAGCCTTTTGAAAACAGTGTCTACAGCAACTAATGATACTTTTAGCTTTGTAAGCCTAATTTTTCTCCTCGTCCTGGCAAGCACATACCTCATTTTTGTGCTTTCAGGAATACAGGCACCAATAAGCAACTGCAGTGAAGTGTGCATCCATGATGAGGTCCCAGTAGGATACAGACCGAGGATGCTGCTCCTGTGAATCTAAAGCTGAGAGGCCTTGTGAAGTACAATTTGAGAGTGAGGAAACAGATGTCATGTGAATTCCTGCATCCCGAATACAAACTGAATTTAAAATACAAAGGAATGAATGAATTTCTTTTCTTCTTCTCCTCCTCCTCCTCCTCCTCTTCAACATTTGATAACATCTAAGACTAAAGAACAACAGAATTTCCTCAGAGTGCAGAAGATGCCAATTATAGGTACTGAAGCCTGGTAGCAGCAGAAACAATTTAGCGCACATGCGCGTGCACACATGCACTCTCTCCTCTCTCTCTCTCTCTCTCTCTCTCTCTCTCTCTCTCTCTCTCTCTCTGTGTGTGTGTGTGTGATATCTATATTATAGATATATAATATATAGAGCTGGCTATTAGATGCCTGCAGTGGATTCAAGTTAACCTCTAAAGGAATTACCCTGAAGCAGAACTCTTTTGAAATGCTTGCCCTCTGGGGATCACCTCTTCTTTGGTTTAAATGCAAACAATTTAAAAACAGTGTACCCCTCACAATGAATTGATGTGTGTGTGTGTGTGTGGGGGGGGTGACACTAAGCCCATTTAGCATAGATTTTTCTTCTTAGAAGATTTACATATAATGTAGCAAAACAACAGAAATGCATAGCCCTTGTGAGTTACCTATCAACACAGTGAAACACTCTGACTTTCAGCACAACTGAAGAGAAGTGGCTGGAAAGCCTACAGGTTTCCTTCTATAAGTGTGTAGGTGGAAAACCTCGGCTGCTCTTCATCCCACATAACAGAGGAGTCAAAGACATTTTAATGTAAAACTTAGAATGATTCTATTCTTCATAAAGTTTTAAAATCTCTCTGAGGGTTTAGAAAATCAATGCTACATTTATTTAAAGTGGCACTGAATGAAAAAGCTTCTTAAATTCGTCACCATGACTAAGAAAGCCAATTGGCTGCAGCTCCACTCACTGCCCCATGTCTTTCAGTGGCAGGACAGTAGTGACCTTCCTTCTGTGTTAGTGTGTGTTTTACCAAGATGGGTGCATGTAACAGCCAAGAGGCTTTGACAGTTCAGGGGATATTGCAACAATCTTTAGAATTTTAGATGTAGAACTGTCATCACTACCAATATGCAGAAAGTCATGGGTCATCTTCCTAAGAAAATGTCAACATTTGTTTCAATTTATGTAATTTATGTAACCTATGACCATGTTGTGGGGAGGACTGCTATCCTCTCAGGGCAGCAGATGACAACTGCAAGGAGCTTTTCACCGCAAGGTCATCATTCAAGATTGGATTTCTAAAGAAGCTGCAAAAGAATTGCTATCAAGTCATGATATTGGCTCTCCCTGCAAATACCTCTCTGTAAAATATGAATTGCTAAAATGGCCATGCAATGAAAGAGAAAATGATTTATAGAAAGACTTATGACCTAACTGCAAAATTACTGGAGAAAAAAAAGAGAGAGAGAGATGCAGCCACCTGCTCCTGACAATGGTAATCATGACCCCAAAGAGCTGGAGAGAAATCAAAATGAGCTCATGGGGAGATGCACAATAAATGTCCCTTCACACCACACTCTTCCTTTCTAGGCTAAGGACTAAACTCCCCCACCTGAAGCAAAACACACAGCCAGCATTGACCACTTTAATGAGTTCACAAACTGATAAAATTTAAATATTGATGGCTTGGATATTTTGGTGGTACGTTGGATGCAGCAACACCTGATTCTAGGGACTAGGTAAACCCGCATCATATTTCACTCTGGAAGGGTCCCTGAGGGGCTCCTTCCCATGTACACTGATATTAACGTTTTGGCTCAGTGGTATAGTGCTTAGCTAGCCTGTGTGAGGCTTTGAGTTCCACCTCCAGCAATGCCAATAGATAAATCAATGAATGACTCAATAAGTGTGAAATAAGCATATAAAATAAATGTTAAACTAACATTTATTTATATTAATATTTTAGTGTTCAACGTACAAGCTAATTTTCTAGCTTGTATTCTTCTATTTAATAAGTTTGTTTTGGAAGTATCTAGGATGCAGGTGAGCCATATAATCTAGTTGTAAATGAAAGTTCATATATTTATTTTAATATAGGGGCCTTATTTCATACCCTGAAGATTGAACCTATGTCACAGGTGATTCATTTCACTGAGCTGTAAAAGTGTACTATCTCCAGGAGCTGCCTACCTCTCTTCTTTCCTCTATCTGACCAGCACTGAAGCTATCCCAACAACAACCTTGCCCCACACCATAGCCTTTCATGACTTCCTATAATAATGTGCCCATCACACTTTTTGTGTTTCTATAGAAAAGGAAACCTTTCCTTATACATGTTCCTGTTCCAGCTCAGATACCACCTTGGCACCCACCATCAGTCTGTGAGACCCTCTGATTGCCCCTGTGACTCCTGCATAAGAGTGCAGGGGCCACTGTCATCACAGAATGGCACTGGTTGCCTCTGCACTCCTTTCACCACCTTCCTGGAATAGACATCTTATCCTCAATAAAAGACATGGACTTAGAAAGTCACCGGAGTCCTTCAGACAAGGTAGCAGACAGCATTGAATACTAGAAATTCTTCCTTAAAACTGTTTTCCAGGTAATTAAACTGGTAAAGGCACTTGCCACCAAGCTTGGGATAAACATGATAGAAAAGGAGAATTGTTCCCACTTGTCCTCTGACCTTCCCCCCCCCCCCCGTATCACACCATGGGATACACACACTCACAAATACACACACTAAATAAATATGTGCATAAATAAATGTCATTTTTTGAACGATTGCCTACCAAGGAATTCAATCTTTTGTTGGCTGGTTGTATCTTCCTAGTTTGGGGAGAAAGGTATTAGCTTATAAACTAAAGCCCCAGACACACTTTGATTTTCTTACACTGTCATTTCTTACCCTGGTAGGTACATGATCTCCCATTGTGCTATAACAGTAGTTTTCACCCTTCCTGATGCTGCAATCCTTTAATTCAGTTCATGTTGTGGTGACCCCAAACTGTAAAATTATTTTTTTAGTACTTCATAACTGTGTTTTCCTACTGTTATGAATTGTAATAGAGTATCTGTGTTTTCTGATAGTCTTAAGTGAGCCCTGTGAAAGGATCATTTGGCTCCCAAAAGGGGTTGAGAACCACAGATTGATAACAGTGTGCTAAAGCAGGGGTTCTTGACTATTGGAAAACACATTTCTGATGGTCTTAGGAACTGAGACACTTCTCAGCAGCAAAATTACATTTATGAAGTAACAATGAAAATAAATTTATGGTTAGGAGTTCCTAAGACCATCAGAAATATGTGTTTTCTGATGGCCGTCACCAGCAGGTTGAGAACTGCTGGCCTAAATGTTAGGCTTAACCTCACATGACCAAGAAAAAAATATGTACATATATATATGAAATGGAATCAAACCTAAACATAATTGAGATGCCAGGTACCATGTGAACTAAGCTCCCATGGCCAAAGAAATAGTTCCTCTTAAAAAAGTTAAGGTAATTCATTATCTCCCAAATCTTTTGAACATCTGATTTATTTGGGACATTGTCAGGGTTTGTCCTCCAGTAATCTGTACTCTACTACCCTCAGCTTCTAAGTTTGTAGTCATGGTTCACACTTCACCTCCCTAGGGCCCATGGACAGAAGAACGGGCCATGTCCCAACACAGTGATAAATTATCTCTGAGCTAGGACATTTCTATTACTTTCAAGTTAGCTGTCATTACTTCTATCTAGTCTATTACTCTTGACTCTGGAGAGACCATAGGCCTAGGTTTGTTAAGCCTGCACTGGTCCCTACTTCCCAAGCACAGTGAGTCTGACTTGTGCCTAGATGTTACAGTGCTACTGCTTCTGTAGACATGTTTGCCATGCTCAAGTTTCTTTTCATTGATTTTTCAACTAACAAAAGCAAACATATATCATATACATTCAAGGGCTACTTGTGATGTATCACTGCATATATATACACTGGGTTGAACTTTTAAACTAAGCAAGATGACAGTACATCACATACTGCAAATCCAGAAACGGGCTCACCTCATTACTTTCTAAGTTTGGAAGATTCAAACATGAAAGAAGACTCAGTACATTATACAATATTTGTTTAAAAATCTGTCCAAATATTATGTCTAAAGCAATGATGGGAGATAGCAAATTTTTATCTATTCTCCACAAATGATGTCCTCTTTGGCTTCTAAAAATCAGTGACAAAAACTGATTTTTGCACATGGAGATAACTGCGGTCAAAGGGACTCAAGCTTCTCCAGAGTCCACTTGGTTAGACATTCCCAGCAGTCATGAAACTCAATCAGTGTGCACTGTCAGAAACCACACAGCTCAAGGAGAAATAGCTATAAGCAGTCACAATGAAGCTATGTGCACTTAGGAAGTATAGGCAAGAAGATCAAGAGTTCAAGGTGAGCATATGGATGAGTTTGATGTCACCCTAGGCTAAATAATGAATTCTAGGCCATTGTGGGCTGTGGGCTGCATGAAACTTGATCTCAAAAAATACAAAAAACAAAACTGGAACAAAAACTTTTTCCAATTTGTGCTTAATACTTTATAGTAAAAATCCAAGACATTCTTGCCTCTGGAAGAGTGCATATTAGTAAACACATAAATTCTACACAGCATTTAATTTAAAAGCCCTAATATTTTGAGTTTTCCACACCAATCACACAGAATTA
This sequence comes from Cricetulus griseus, assembly GCF_003668045.3. Lineage (NCBI taxonomy): Eukaryota > Metazoa > Chordata > Mammalia > Rodentia > Cricetidae > Cricetulus > Cricetulus griseus. The sequence continues at coordinate 388,028,616 of NC_048595.1, forward strand.
GCACATAGATTTCAAGTGCATGGATTATTAAAAAAAAAAAAAAACCCTCGTATTTCATTTGAGGTACTACAGGGAGAATTCAGACTAGAAAAAAAGAGTTATCTGTAATTTAAATTGATATTTTTAAATAGTCCTTTTTAAAATGGACATGGTGTTGCAGTTAGAGGAGATAATCTCGTGTAGAAAGTCTCCTTGTTTTGCACTGAGGTGTCTCTTTCCAGACGCCAGCAGACACACAATAGATGTTTGCTAAGTGTTCAGAAACAAATCTAGCAGTAGCTGGGGCTCAGGTCTGAGCAAGGAGGCAGTAGCAGCATGCGGCTGACTGCGCTTCAACATACACAAAGGTAAATCACAGCACACTCACATCTGCCAGTGAACCTCAGATACTGTGGGAAGAAAGTAACCTTCCCCTCTACTAAAAATGGGGCGACAGGACTTGACAGCACACAATAGTTGTGTTTGACAAATACCAAAACCTTCATAGGGATATCTGTCATTTTCTCTAGAATGAAAAAATAACATGTGCCCATATGAATTGCCAACTAATGCAGAACAAAATCAAAGTTGAGACATTGTAAATACAAATTTGAAAACAGCAAATTGAGCATGCTAATTGTTATTGCTCCAAAAGGTGTCTCAACTGCCTTATTATAATATTATGCTATTATATTATTTTTATTATATGGTTTTTATTCCTTTTAATAAGTTGTCATATTATTTTAAAAGTTAAACATATGTATTTTTGTCTGGCTATATGCACAAAGCCGTGTTAAGCAATACTAAGGTCATTTTATGTCTAAATAAAGCACAGTGCAGTTCTCCCCCTTAAGCAGTGGGATGTACACATACCTGCGGTGACTTCCTTTTCCTCCTCCTCAATGCTGTTTCTGATGCTGTCATATTCCTCATCAATAGACTGATTTCCACGCATCTGAGACAAAATTCTGCGAGCCTTCTGAGTCTGTCCTTTCTGAATAAGCCACCGGGGGCTTTCAGGCAAAAAAAGAAATCCAAGAAACTGTATAACGGCCGGAATTGTAGCAAGTCCCAGCATGTACCTGCAGCAAGAAATACACCGACACTGTGAAATTATTCTAGAACACTGAGTATATATTCACTGTGGAGACTAATAACACTGAGTGCACACTCGTTTACCAGAGTCTAAAATCACTGTGTGATCACCCTTCCTGATGCCGTGACCCTTTAATACAGTTCCTCATGTTGTGGTGACCCCAGATGATAAAATTATTTTCATTGCTACTTCATAACCATAATTTTACTACTTTTGCGAATTATAATGTAAATATCTGTGTTTTGTACGCATAAGTCTCTATAGCTACTTGCTATAACCCCAGAGTACAATATTTTTTTATAAGTTTAAAAGAAACAGAAGAGAAGTGTAATACAAATAAATGAAAGGCCCAGTGACTGATATTGGGATTTAAGCTTCAAGCTAAAGATCAGGGAAGCAAAGCAGCTGGCCACCAGCTTCTTACCTCTCCCTCAAGCTGAATGGGTTGATTCTGTCTCCACGAGCTCTCACTAAGCCTCAGACTGTAACCTCTCCACCGTGTGGCTAGAACTATTGTCTCTATTGAATACTGAAGATCCTGCTTCTTTTATAACCCCTCTAGTGCTGGGATTAAAGGTATATGATCTGTTACTTTTTTAGACTGATCCAATCTCATGTATCCCTGGGTGGCCTTGAACTCAAGAGTGATCCATCTATCTTTCTCTCTTTTTAAATTTTAAATAAATTTTTATTTAGATTAAAAACAATCTTATTTTACATATCAATCCCAGTTCACTCTCCCTCCTGTCCTCCCATGCTCCCCCCATCAATCCCCCATCAGACATCCCATCCACTCCCCAGGGAGGATGTTGGCCTCCCATGAAGGAATCTTCAAAGTCTATCACATCATTTGGGGCAGGACCTAGGCCCTCCCCCTGTATCTAGGCTGAAGAGAGTGTCCCTCCATGGGGAATGGGCTCCCAAAGTCCATTCATGCACTAGGGATAAACACTGGTTCCACTGCCAGAGGCCCCATTGACTGCCTAAGCACCACAACTAACACCCACTGTCAGAGGGCCTGGTTCAGTACTATACTGGTTCCCCAGCTGTCAGACTGGAGTCTGTGAACTTCCACTTGCTCAGGTCAGCTGTTTCTATGGGTCTCCCCAGCATGGTCTTGAGCCTTTTGCTCATCACTCCTCCCCCTCTACAAATGGATTCCAAAAGGTCGGCTCAGTGCTTAGCTGTAAATCTCTGCTTCTGCTTCCATCAGCTACTGGATGAAGGCTCTAGGATAGCATATAAGGTAATCATCAATCTCATTATAGGGGAAAGGCTTTTAAGGTGGCCTCTCCACTATTGCTTACATTCTTAGTTGCAGTCATCCTTGTGGATCCCTGGACATTTCCCTAGTGACACATTTCTCTTTAAACCTACAATGGCTCCCTCTATTAAGTTATCTCTTTCCTTGTTCTCCTCTATTCTTACTCCAACTCTATCTTCCTGATCCCTCATGTTCTCTTCCCCTCTCCCCTCCCCCTTTTCCTATCTCCCTCCCCCTGCTGCTCCCAATTGAAGGAATTCTTGAAATAGAAAATCTGGGTAAATGATCAGGAACCACAGATGCAAACAAAATACAAGAGATGAAAGAGAGAATCTCGGATGTTGAAGATACACTAGAGGAAATAGATTCATCTACCAAAGAAAGTCTTAAGTCTAACAAATCCCTAACACAAAATATCCAGGAAATATGGGACATTGTGAAAAGACCAAACCTAAGAATAACAGTTATAGAAGAAGGCAAAGAAACCCAGCTTAAAGGTGCAGGAAACATATTCAACAAAATCACAGAAGAAAACTTTCCCAACCTAAAGAAAGACATGCCTCTGAAAGTACAAGAAGCCTACAGAACACCAAATAGATGAGACCACAAAAAAGTCCCCTCGCCACATAATAATCAAAACCCCAACATAGAGAATAAAGAAAGAATATTAAGGGCAGCAAAGGAAAAAGTCCAAATAACATATAAAGGCAGACCTATCAGAATTACACCTGACTTTACTGTGGAAACTCTGAAAGCCAGAAGGTCCTGGACAGATGTTCTACAAACACTAAGAGACCAGCCCAGACCACCATACCCAGCAAAGCTTTCAATCACTATACATGGAGAAAACAAGGTATTCCAAGACAAACCAGATTTAAACAATACATATCAACAGATCCATCTATCTTTTAATCCTGAGTTCTAGGATTAAGGGTGTGTACCACCACCTCCTAGCTTCTGCCTGCTGGAATTAAAGGTGTGTCACCACTGTCTGATCTCTATAGCTTGAGGCTGACTTTGCTTTTCTGAATCCTCAGGCAAGCTTTAATGAATCATAAATAATATATCATTACAAAGAAGCAGAGTGGGCTCTGGAAGCCAGAATGCTTTAGACCCAGAGCCCAGGTGTAAAACTCCTGTACAGTGGGAGGAGAGAAATCTGCAAGCCCTGTCATTCTTTCTCTTTGCACAGACTCGTCCAGAAAACTAAAAATACTGTACACACTGACATTTGACACTTACTTTCTAAAAGCAAAAAAGGGGAGATGTTTAGTCTACTTTAATTATCCTTGCTGATAAAATATATTCTAAAAGAAGAAAATCCATAGCTTTGTAGAAACCCACTGCACAGGATGTGAGGGTAGCTGTGAAACATAAATAGGAAAAAGAGATTAGATTCTATTTCATACTATTGTTTTACTAAGTGCCCCCCTAAACATGTAGATCAGTAGCTGGTTGTGCTACTGGGTGGTGATGAGACCTTCAAGAGGCAAAGAAGCTCTAGAAGCATAGCTTAAGGACCTTATCCCCTCAACAAACCAACAGGTTATGTTCTAGAGGCATGCCCTTGAAAGGGTTGCTTTTTGTCTATGTGCTTCTCAGCTGCCAAGAAGTCAGCATCTGTCCCTACCATATGCCAGTATGTGGTTCTGACCATCACTTTCTGTCCTATTTCACACCAAAAAGTCAAAAGCTAGATGATCTTGAACTGAGACCTCCAGACCAATTTCTCCTTTTAAGTTAATTATCTCAAGTATTTTGTTACCATAACTGAAGGCTGATTAACATAGCTCAGGTCCTCTAACCACAAGACTTCCCTGGTCAAGTTACTTGTCTATGCACACAGGACAGTGTCTCATTCCCTAGCACCACTGGGTGCAGGGTGTGGCAAGTAGTTCCTAGATCACTTAGCAGACAGGATACTCAAAGTATTTCACCTCTTTGGAGTGTCTAACCTTGTGAGCAATCCCACATAGAACTGTTACAGCCACATCTTCCCCCAATCTCCAGCAGATAGTACTATCCAATATCTTTCTCTGGGAGAAAATTATTCTTCTAAAAATATGTACATTGGTGAGAAGGAAGGATTACTGTTATACTGATGAAAAAGTCAACCTAAGATAAAGAAGCAGAGAGCCATAAACTTAGCTAATCTGAATCAAAAGAGTGTCTGATATGGGATGTCTTTTTGTATGCTGCGAATATGTGTTGCTTTTATTGGTTGATGAATAAAGTTGTTTTGGCCAATGGCCAGGCAGAATATAACTAGGTGGAAAATCCAAATAAAGATGTATAGAGAAAAGAAGGTGGAATCAGGGAGCCACCATGTAGCAGCCAAGGGGTAAGATGCCAAACATTAATGGTAAACCATGACCATGTGGTGATACACAGATTAGTAAATATGGGTTAATTTAATTGTGAGAGCTAGTCAGTAATATGCCTGGGCCACTGGCTAAACAATTATAATTAATATTAAGCCTTAGAGTGGTTATTTGGGAACTGGTGGGAGGGATGAGAAACCTCTAACAACAGGTGTCAATATCCAAATCCCCAGAAATCAGGAACCAGATGAATGACAAGAAGTCCTATGATAAACCAAGATAGGTCTCCCCTAGAGACCAGGAAACCTCATTAGTATAAGCTAAAGCAAGGGTTCTGGATCCAGGATTCACAGGTGAGTCCACCAGGGGGCATTTTAAATACATTAGTGGCTAAGCTCCTCCTTCCCCAGGGGTTGTGATTAATTGGTCTGGGCTCTGAGCCCAGAGAATTCTATTTCATTAAAAGCTCTCCAGGGTGGTTCTAATGTGCAGTTGATGCCAAGAACCGCAGATCTAAACATTTTAAAATCCCAACGGTGAAAATGAACAACAAACACCCGCAATCTCAAGGAAAAGTCATTTATCTTTAGGAGGTAAAAAGGTACCAAGGGCTGATAGGGGAAAAATTGGCTGACTCTGGGGGGTGGGGGGGAATGGAAGCATTGATGAGTTTTGAAACTCTTCAAAATATTCTTAGCATCACAGTAAAGTACACCAACCTTGACCTTGACATTAACAGGGTCACAGCTAGTGGTACAACCATAACATGAAGGATGGAGCAGACTCTGGGTGGGGAGGGGGGTGAACGATGCTTCCAGATGTTGTCAGCCAAGTAGAACAACCCAGAGAAAGCTTATTTGCAGTTCCAAAAGACTGATTCTCTGAGGACTCTAAATCCTTCCCTGCTGGGCCCTTGCTGCTCCACAATGGCTCAGCTGGTCAGATGTGCTACAGCCAAGATCATATTACAGGTCCTTCACAGAACTGCACCATTGATTCAAAGGCACTGTTCCTACCTGTGCAATTTAGGAATCTTCTGACAGAAAGCCATTTAAGGCACGGGGTTCTGCAGTCCACAGTAACAGTAACCAGTCCCTTCTATGAACTAGGACATAGGTTAATTAGCATGCTACATCGACTCTGTCATTCCCAAATACATGAAAATCTACTTAAATGTACACACTCAGCTAGTTCACAGAACACTTTACAATAGCAATAAGAGCTAACAAAGGACACCAGCTATTTGCCAAACACTGTTCAAAAGACTCCAAGATATAGGATACCTAACATCTTCATGACAATCCTAGGACCTTGATAGCATTATCAAACTCACTTTACAGATTAAGCATGAAACACTAAATGGGACTGAATGCATTGCACATTTTGTGAGAAACATGAGCCTATAGAAGACAAGGACAGAATGTTAAGGTTTGAATATGAAATCTCCCACAAGTCCATGTGTTTGAACTTTTAGCCCCAGCTGGTGGCGCTGGTGGGTGAGGTGAGGGACACATCCGAGGGGACTTTGTGAATCCCAGATTCTAATCTAGGCCTCTCTCTGCAATCACAGTATGCCAAACACAAGCTCCTACTGCTACAGCTGTAGCCCCATTTGCCATGCCTCCCTCCCATGAAACTGTGTGCTCAAACATTCTCTAAAAGCCACAAGCCCCAAACCTCTGATGTTTATTTTCATAGCCACAGAAAATCTTGATGGATTTTTGCAATTCTAAGATGATCCTTAGTGACAGTCTTTGAAAGTGTGTCTGGAGTATAGCCGGGACCAAAGGAAGATTATCTAATAATATCCAGTACTGTTTATATAAGACTGGGGGGAAAATCAAGTAACAAAATTAGATTTGTAGTTATAACTGTTTCATTTCAACTTTGTGCTTATACCCATTTGCTGCTAATTTACAAATCCAGTCCATGTTAGATCACTCTGGATGGCTCAAATAAATTACAAGATTATTATAAATAACCAGATGCTATCTATGCTTCATTCTCAAAAGCTCCTTAGTTTTGTGGGTTTCATGGTACTCCACATAACAGTGCACACACTACCCTTGAGCCTGTTTGCTTCCAAATTTGCAGGCCTTCACAAATAACGGTAAACATTTTCTTTTCTTTTCACTGAAAAGAGAGTCTGCTATTAGAATCAGTAGATTCATTGAAATCTACTGAATGAAGATTTATGTTAGCTTAGAATGCTATGCCAGGATTTTTTATGTTCTCTGAGTCAATATTCAGTGTTCTATCAAACAAAAAATCTTCTGAATGTATACGAAAGACCAACAACTAGGTTCATCACTAAGCATAGCAAATAAACATAATCAGAGATGGTGCAATGCTGCATAAATCTGAAAAACTTTCCAGCTAAAGATTGCCAAGGAAAACAGAATAGAGTAACTCCAAACCCCTGAAGCCACACCCAGGAATACTGTCCCTACAGCCTTGCAATCAGAGCTAGTTACTCAGTGTTCCTGTGGCTGTGGGTTTTCATCTACTTCTCACATACTTAAGCAATAACTTATGAATGAATGATCTGTTTATTAAATGTACCCCATCATATACCAGTGGGAAAATATCTGCACAGTGACACTTGATTTGGTTTCCTGATATACTACACATCACAGGAAGTTACTTGATGATGGGTTTTTAGATTTCTATTAGTGTCTCATAACTCCATTTCAATGGTAAGCAATAAGAAAATTGGGCCAGAGAAATGCCTCATTGGTTAGGAATGTTTCCTGTACTTCCAGAGGCCCTGAGTTTGATTCCCACACACATATCAAAAGGTTCATAGTTGCCCATAACTCCACCTTCAAAGGATCTGACATCTTCTGGCTTCCCACACACAGACATGCACACACACATAATTAAAAAATAAATTTATTTTTTATTTTATTATTGAGATTTTGGTGCCTTAACCTAACTCTCCCTTGTCACCAAAGACTATTCAGAAGATCATCACCAATGACTGACACATGGATAATTGTGTTACCTAATCATGACACAAGGATTGGGAAGGGGTTGCATAAAAGAAAAAGTTCCCATATGTCACACCTTGAATATTTCAATTTACCCCCTACTGATATATGATGGGCAAATAAGCAATGCCATTGCTACCTCCAGAAAGAGTCTATGTAAACTTATAAAACAAATACCACCAAATAAATAAATAAATGCAATTAAGTGTGTTTGATTTGCAGGAAAAAAAAAGGCCTAAAGCTAATTTTACATCAGTATTTAGTGGCTTAGAAAATGTTACTTAGAGTTTTGTGGTGAGAGTGGACAAAGTCATACTCTGACAGAAACAGACTGACACTGTTGAAATCAATGAAGCATTCTGTACATATTATTTTAAACTAAATGGCAAAGTACATGAAGGCTTATACCAAATTCACAGGAGAGTATAGGATAGTTTCTATGACAACTAACTCTCCATCTTCCTAACAACTGTGTGTGTGTGTGTGTGTGTGTGTGTGTGTGTGTGTGTGTGCACGAGTGCACGCTCACACTAACAATTCTGTGTGTGACACATTGATTGACTGACTGACTGACTGACTGACTGATTTTTCCTAGCCTCTGAGAATCTCCCATGCAAAGTTTAAAACTAGAGATTACAGAAATGGGGTAATGATAAACAAAGATCCCTTGCTTCATAGAACCTACAAACTAGAAATTTTGAACAAAATAAGACTATTTAATTGCATGATGGATCTTTAAAAAAAAGAACAAGTGTCAGATGGAGGGTATTTTCATGGTAAATTCAGGCATTTGGCACACATCCGTAATTCCAGAACTTCAGGGGTGTAGGCAGGAGGATCATGAATTCAAAGGCTATCTCAGCTACATAATAAGCTTGAGGCCCTGTCTCAAGAAGACAGAAATAAATCCAGTAGCCAGTGTAGAAAGGAACAGTGTAAGGGAACCACTATGAGGCTCGTGATAATGTTGTTCCAGTGCTGGGTATCAAACCTATGTAAGGCACTCTGGTGTACTTATCAGGAGATGGATGCACAATGGGACCACCAGACCAGACCAGACCAAAACATCTCTACCACTCAAGAAACTTCCCTTTGCCAGTTCATCATCACAACCAGGGCCAATGTCTGGTAAGATTCCCGTGCCTGTGATTTTGTTGGTTGATGAACCTCACACAGAACCTTGGAGCATAAGCTACTTTGTGTCTGTCTTCTTTTAGGCAGCAAGTCTTATTCTTCACTAACCTGGGCTAGGGTGTTATTGGGAATGTGTGCCTACCTGTAACCCTGAGTGAGACAGTTCTCCTTCAATATTTTCTAGAATTGCCAGTGAAATGATCTGGCTGGTAGGTAACGTGTCATTCTTCCATTTATTTAGAAATGAAAACAATTTTGTATTTTCCATTTTAGCTGGTGTGCATTTTTGATAAAGTGTGACGGTAAAGTAGCATGCCCATTCTAACTTGTTAAAGTTACTGTTTATAAAATTTTAATGGTATTGTAATATCCAGAGGGATGGCACATCCTCTTTTATTCTTGGCATTAAATATACAAGCTTTTGTCTTTTTTCTTAGCAAAATGAATCATAGCCACCTCATTAATTTTATTAATCTTTTCACAGAATCAACTGCACTGTGTGTTATCATACCTTCTGCTTGTTTTACTGTTCCAATCCTTACTTTTGAGTTCTAACAGCTTAAACAATTGTCTCCCTCCTCCTCCTCTATCTCCTCCTCCTCCTCCTCCTCCTCCTCCTCCTCCTGCTGCTGCTGCTGCTTGTTCTCTTCCTTCCCCTCCTCTGAAAGGGTCTCACTATAGTCTAGCCCTCACTGTGCAGAACTTCTATCCTAGAACTGACTAGAGATCTGCCTGTCTCTGTCTCTCAGTTCTGGGATTAAATGTGGCACCATCACACTTGTCATTTTTTTAGTTTCTTCACACGAAATTTGGATCATGACTTTAAGCCTTTTCTCTAAGCTTATCATTTAAAGCTACATATTTTTATATACTATAGCTATATATACTATGTTTTGTTTTCAATTTAATTTTCCAACTTTCCTTAGAATGTATCTTGGTTACTTTTCCATTACTCTGATAAAACACCATGACCAACACAACTTATAAAAGAAAGTGTTTAATTTGGGCTTATGACTTTAGAGGGTTAGAGTTCACAATGACAGAACAAAGCTTGGCAGTGAGAACACCCCAGTTTGCATCTTGATTGAAGTAGGAGGCAGAAATAGACACTTGGAATTGTGTAAGTCTTTTGAAGCCTCAAAGCCTGTCCCCAGTGATACACCTCCTTCAATAAGGCCACAATTTCTAATCCTTCCTCCAAAAGTTCCATCAACACTTGCTAAGGAGCAAGTATTCAAACATAAAAATCTATAGCAGCCATTCTTATGCAAACCACCACAGATCTATAGGCTAAATAGGACATATTGCTTCAATTTCCAAATATTTGGCACTTTCTTGGATATTTTACGGCTGTTAACTTCTAATTTAATAATCTGAGGATACAGGCACAAATATATAATTTATTTATTAAAATTCTTATTAACATGAATTTATACTCAACACCTGGCCAACATTTGCCAAAGAAAGTCTGACAGAAACTTGACAAAATAATATATATGAACATTACTGGATGTGGCAGTCAAAAGAAAAGGAACTTAATGGTGTTATATTGTTATATTATATAACATTGTATAATACATTACCTATTTTTGTTTGATTGTTCTATCCTTTGATAACCAAATATTTAAAAATCTCCAAATAGATTCTAGATTGGCCTATTTTCCCATTCTACTAATTTTGATGTGACAAAACAAGTATTTTTGCCATTTTGTCGTTCTGAAGTATGCATCTCTAAACCACTGTGAACATGTATGATGTTAGGTAACAGCACCCACTACCTTTTGATTTCTCTGTTTCAAAGGTTTCATCTTGTATTCCACGTTTTTCTTCATCACCAGTGCCCCTAGTGAACAGGCTCTTTGATCATTATGAGCCATCCTAAGCTCTGCTGACACCTCTTTGAGTGCACTCCACTAATACCACAGTACCTCGTTTCTATTTTCATAGTCCCATCTTTTTGCTTTTTTATCTAAATCACAAAACATTTATCTTTTAGGCTATGTATATCTGTATCCTTATTTGACTATACCGTGGTAGTTTTTATACATCTAGATATATTTTTAACATTTAATATAAGTTACTTTGCCAAGGCTACATTTTAAGTGCACTGTTTAGCTATGTGCTTTCCATCTGCCCCTTCTGTTATTTACTCCTGTGCTTTTACTACCTCACATTTCTAGAGCATAGAAAACTATTTTAAGTATTCTATATTAATGGCTTCTTAGCTTTTTCCTTTAATATACTCTAGTGGCTGTTTGAAAGGAAAAAAGTAGCTGTCTGTTGGTCTACCAAGTACTATATGTACCAATCACAAGTACATAATTCCATTCAATGCCCCCGTCTTTGCTATTGTCATCTTACAATGGATGAGAAGGTAGAGTTTTCCCATATACCCCTTCTCTCCACACATGCTCCTTCCCCTGTGATGTGGCTATCAACTGCATGGACTATCAACATTATCCATAGTTCACTGCTGAAAGAATCTAGCCCATGAGTTTAGATAAATATATAGAAGCCTATCTACCATGATGGTATTGTACAGTTATTTTCATTCAAGATCCTCTATGCTCTGGCCATCATCAGATTTTTACACTTTGTCTACAGTGTTGAAGACTCTTCTTCAGGGATTTTGTCTTCTACAAACTCTCTTATCATGTGGTGGTATTTTGTTTATGATCTAACAAAGTTTGCCTTAAGATCAGAGTGCAAAGCTAGCCACACTAGTTAGTCATAGAGGCCAGGAAATGGTGGTGCACACATTTAATCCCAGCACTTGGGAGACAGAGGCAGACTGATCTCTGTTAGTTCAAGGCCAGCCTGAGCTACATGAAATTGATCCAGTCTAACAGAGAAACAGAGCTCACACAAAGGTGAACTCAGCACTTGGGATCCCACACCTTTAATCCCAGCACTAGAGAGGAATCTAAGGCAGGAGGAGACAGGAGCTCAGTGCAGTCTGAGCAGTCTGAGGATCGCCCCTTCAATCTGAGCATTGGTAGAGGTGAGAACTCTCTAGTGGCTGGCTGCTTTGCTTCTCTGATCTTCAGCTTTAACCCCAATGGGTTTTTATTATTAAAACCAACAAGAATTTGTACTATACTTTTGCTTACTTGGGGAAATTCAGGGAACAGAAAGTGGGAATGTTTTTTTATATTAACAGGATTAGATGGATATAGAGGCTGAAATTAATGTTTACTTAAAATGAAAGCAAGTAATATCTAGTATTTAAGAGTTCTTAAGAATTTTCATAGATATTCACTCAATCCATACAATAACACCATTGCTGAAGTTACCAACTACATGAGGATATGAGACCTTAGACTAATCCACTTACACCATGAAAGTGAAACTTCAAGTATATTCCAAGTCACACTAAAATACTTCTATTCATGTCTTGTATCTTAATCTAGTAATAGCTTCAGATTCATAATTTTAATCAAGCTATTAACCCGTAATTAGTATGTGCATTCCAAATTCATTTTTTGTTAAAATGGTAATGGAATGATTTTTAGATAGAGCTTAACTCATTCTATTATTTCATATATAGTCAGTAATTACTAATTACCACTAATTATAAGGACATTTCTTGAGCATGAATGTTTTCAGAAAGCATTACCTTCTGAATGATACACAAATCACATTCTTTCAATTAACATTCAAATAACACCTCACTGATGAGGCTTTTAAAATTGTGAACGTGTAAGTGATTCTGAAAGAGAGGCAAGCTCACCACTTGTTTTTAAAAGAACAAGGGGCTGGACAGATGGCTCTGAGGTTAAGAGCACTGGCTGCTCTTCCAGAGGACCTGGATTTAATTCTTGGCATCTGTATGGTAGCTTACAACCATCTGTAACTCCAGCTCCAGTGAATCCAGAACCAATTTCTTGCCCTTGTGAGCCCCGTGCATGCATGCAGTACACAAACGTACATGCAGGCAAACACTCATATGCACAAAACAGAATAATAAAAATATATGTTAAAAATTATCTGAGACATACAAACAAACAAAACCAAACGTACTGTATTCTTAAAGCAGTGGATAACTAATGTTTTAAAAAAGAAAGATCTATGTCACCAATGGACTCAAAGTTCTATCCACCCCCATTGCAGACAAACCTTCTACTGCCCTTATTAAATTCCCCGATGACTGAAGCCCCTCCACAGGCTACCACTTCTCCTTGTCCAAATTTGCTGGCTTTGACATGGGTTTATATAGTGTAAATGACATTTCCCCATCTGCATAGTCAATGTTCCCTCCAAGTGCCAAAGGCCATCTAACAAACTTCCCAACACCAGGTATGAAAAAAAAAAAAAAAACTATTTTGAAACATTGGTCAGAGTCACCCAAGAGACTCCCAAAACATCATAAGCTATTGGTATTGCCCTCAGTTTCCCCCAATGGTGAATGGGTAAGTCCCTATTGCTGAAGACACCGTGCACTTCAGACACAGGGTCCAGAGGACCTAAGCTGGATGTGACCTGAAAGCCTCCACACTGAGAATTAGCTTTCATGGTACCAGAAGGTATCATGCAAGCTTCCAAAGGAGGGAAGCAAGCCACAGTCCTCCTCATCTATGAGACCTATGAACTACAATGATTAGCATGGCACAATAACTTCCAGAATGCACTAATGGCCACTTGTTGGTAAACAGCAGTTCTCTAATTGGACTCAACAAGAGGGAATGCATGCCAGATATTGGAAACCTAGCCAATGATCCTAGTGATGTCATGGACCTTGGAGAAGAACCTATAACTGCTACTTTACTAAGCCAGTGTTGTTCCCAACTATATTCTCAACATCTGTCCTTATACCTATAGGTAAGTGTCATCCTCATCCCTCATGCAAATTTCTCTTTGCAAAAGATGAAAGCCATTACAGAAAAAACACAACCAATCAAAATGCAGAGTTGTGAAACCCTTCCCCAACTGATAAATCTACAACCCAATTCCTTCACGTAAAGCTCAGGGATCATTGCTGAAGAGAAGTAGAAAAATCATAAGAGCCAAAGGAACAGGGTTTTCTGGGAGATGTGTCTCCTAGGAATGTCAGAAACTGTAAAATCTCAGCAACACAAACTCCTAACCCTGACTGCACCAATAAACATGCTAAAGTAGACGGGTAAAATCTCTGAGGCTGCAACCTACATAAAGAACTACAGACAACTCGGGAAAGCTGAGTCTTCCCCAGGGAAAAGTACACCAATTAGTGATTTAATACTAAATGGTCTGCTATGCAAACATATATGCAAGCAACATTATACAGACTGAGCAGGATATATTTATATATTTAGTAATATGTACACATGCACATGTGTAACAACAATTGATGGAAAATGAGGCTATGAATTTGAGAGCAAGGAGAGGAATATGGGAGAGTTTGGAGGGAGGGGAAAAGGGAGAAATGATGTGACTATGTTATAATCTCAAAGATAAAAAATGAAGAATATAATTATAGTTAACCTCTAATTTTTCTATTTTAAAGAGATGACTGCACACCCAGGTGATACCACTAGGTTCCAGGAATTCATCTGCTCTCTCTAGTATTTGCTACCTTACACACCCATAGCATAAGGTATGGTGATTTCTTCCCACATATTTGGGGAGAAGTTAAACTCAGAGGGCCCACACAATTTGTTCCAGATCTATAGGTACTGAATGAACAGTAGAAGACCTATTTGGATTGGGGGCTAGAATTATGTATCCATAACGGTTACAGTAGATTTCCCTCTCTGAAGTTGTTCTCTACCAACCTATGCCCCACCCTCAGCAGCAAGCAAATACAGATCACAGAGTGTTCATTTTCTTTTAGCTTCTCTTGCAACATACCAACAGTGGCACTCATACATCAGAACAGTAGATAACTGTGAAACTCATTTATGAAATGCCTACTGTTTACCAAGCACTGGGTTAGATGTTAGAAATATGTTATGCATAAAACATTTTAGTTTCTGCAATTATCTCACAAGGTTAACAATTCTAATTTTTGCTCCCACATTTTTGGGAAGAAATTAAGCTCAAAGGAACTACATGATTTGTCCCGTATCTATAAGTGATGAAAGAGCAGTAGAACCCAAATTATTATCAGAGAGCCTTTACCCAGTAACTGGTGGAAGCAGATGCAGAGACCCACAGCCAAGCATTGGGCTGAGCTCCTGGAGTCTTGAAGAAAGGGAGGAGGGATTGTATGAGCCCAGGGGCACAAGGTCATGATGGAGGAACACACAGAGACAGCTGACCTGAGATCATGGGAGCACAGGGACTCTGGACCAACAATTAAGGACCAACCTAGGCCTTTTGCATGTGTGTGACAGTTGAGTAGTGTGTTCTCTTTGTAATGCTCCTAGCAGTGTGATCAGGACCTGTCCCCTGGTGCTTAGCTGGCTTTTTGGGAACCTGGCTTTTGGCAGGGGGAAGAGTTCAGTCCTGCCTCAACTTGATATGCCACACTTTGTTTTTGCCCATGGGAGGCCTGCTCCTTTATGAATGGAGATGGAAGATGAGTGGATTGGGAGGGAGGGCAGGTGGGAGCTGGGGGAGGGAATGGGAGGAGAGGAGGTAGGGGAAACTGTGGGCAGTATGTAAAATAAATGAAAATGTTAATAAAGGAGCAGCAGAAGCCAGAGTTGGATTTGGGGCAGAAATTTTATTGACCATCTTTAAGGGGGCTAAGGCTGGCCCCAGGGATGCCACATTTACAGAAGTGCACCACACTCATAAACATTTTATTTCATGAACCTCCTTGATGTCCTAACTGCTACTACTAAAAAAATATGTTAAGTGGTTAGCCACTCAGCAGAAATGTGGCCTAATTAATATATATATATATATATATATATATATATATATATATACATATATATATATATAATATATATGTGTGTGTGTGTGAATAAAAGTTTATCAAAATGCAATAGATGACTTGAGTTATATATGTTCATGTAAGCCCTGACTTGTAAGTTTCAAATAAAAACTAAAAAATGTCAAATTAAAACAGTAGCAGCAATAAACTTCCTCTTCCTTTTCATCTACAGAGTAGAAGAGAAAGCTTAAAGCTTCCACTGCAGTTTTCCAGCAATCTCTGAGTCTGTAAAGACAGACTCCTTCAGGAGAAAGCTAGGTAGCAGATTTTTATTCCAACTGTGTATTTGGTTTAGCAAGTCTTGAGAGAGGCAGACTCTCACTGACTCCACATGACTTCTCATAAAGCTTTCTCACAGCTTATCCTAAGCCACATGGCTTATAGGCTGCTTTTATAGCAGTTCAGGTCCTTCTGATTCTACCACACTGGAACCAACCCCTTGAGCAGCTTCAATATCACAAATACTGTAGAAGCAACGGCCCAAGACTCTCAGTCAACATTCTCACAGAGCTTAGATAGCCCCAGCTGAAAGAGCATTTGTGGTAATAAGCAGTGACACAAAAATAAGCCAAACACTACTGCATAGCCTGGTGTGCTTTTCAGTAACAATTTCTTAGAATATGTATGTGCATCTGTTGTTTCAAACACTATAAAGCAATGAATAAAAATCATGTCCCTCATCTTAAGCTTTAACACAAATTTGGTTTTATAAATATGGTTCACATATTTAGTTTTAAAGTTTATCTTCATATCATCATTCTCATTTACTTTGATTAAAATTATGATCAAGGAATAATTTTGTATTTTAATTTTATATAGATTGCTTTTTATATGACTGAATCTGTACTTTTAAATGCTGATCCTTTCAGATGAGAATGTAGCTTCCTACACCCAAAGAGGAAGCTGTCTCTGCAGTTTATAAACAGCTTGTCAGTCACTCATGGAACTTAAAAACTCCACATATATTTATTACATTATTATTTTTGTGAAAGATTATACACTGTATGAGAAATATCACCTAAATGGAAAAACCAGTCTTCTGCAAATATCAAATCTTAATGGGAGGTTTCTTGTCAATCATTAAAATAGTGTTCCTTAACTACTTTCAGTTTTGCTGAATGCCACCTAATTATAAGTTAACTACCATGATTCAAGATATCTCAATTTTCCCAATGGAGTTTATTTGAATTGAAGATAAGAACAATTTACCGACCTCCATCCATCTTTCTTCAGATAACTGAAGGCTCCATCAATGACACTTGCAAAAAACTGTCCCCCTGTGATGAAGAGGGTATTGATGGTGACCAGTCGACCTCTCAGGTTGGGTGGAGAAACCTCTGCGATGTACACAGGCACTGTCATGGAACCAATGCCTGCAGTGAAGAACCAAAGTAGACATGAGACATCTGTGCAATCCCTGTTGTCACTATACTTAGCTGCACTAGGTTAACACATACACACACACATACACACACACACACACACACACACACACACACACACACACACACACAGATACAGGCCTTTACTGTGAAAACAGGTTATCACATGTTCAAGATTTTTGTTTGTGACTGACATGGAGCTATTGTATACAAGTAAAGAAATATGTGAGGTTCCAATATCTGAATATTGTTTTATATACTATTATTTAAATTGATTTATTTTTAGTTTATTTAGTGAGGTCTTATATATAACTAGTCATGAACACAGTAGGTAAGTACAGATGGTCTTGAACTTCTTTGTTTGGTTGGTTTTTTGTTTTGTTTTTGTTTATTCGACAGGGTTTCTCTGTGGCTTTGGAGGTTGTCCTGGACCTAGCCCTTGTAGACCAGGCTTGTTTCTAACTCACAGAGATTCACCTGCCTCTGCCTCCAGAATGCTTGGATTAAAGGCATGTGCCACCACTGCCTAGCGGTCTTAAACTTCTGATCCTCCTGCTTCTACCTCCCAAGTGGTCAGCTCACACTGTCATTTAAAGGTCACATATAGAAGTACCTCAACAGTTCTACAATGACATTAAAGGTATAAATATGGTTTATAGCTTTATAGACTAGAGATATAAAATTATGCTCTAGAAAAAATGATGTAGTTGCTAAATTATTTTAGTCTATATGGAAATGTTATCAGATAACAGTGAGAATAAAACACTACTTAATAATTTATAACAACTATTCAAATCTTTATTTAGAAAACACATACAAAATCTTTAAGTTGATTTACTGACATTAAGACATGTCATTCAGTTGCCCAGTTGTGTATTTCTGAGGTGGCTTATAATGACAGAATTTTTAGAAATCCACAGTTCTGAAAAACAGATGATCTTATATGAAAAGGAAAATGTTATGGGGCTGGGTAGGTGGGTCAGTAAACTGCTTACATTATTATGTATAGAACTTCAACCTTTATGTTTTCCAGATACTATAAATAAATCCCTAGATTAGACAGAGCAATAACACTGCACAACAGACCCATGTAGAACTGCTTTTAAGGGACTGGTTTGTCCTGAAGAACACACCTAGAAACCTGATACTTCCAGTCAAGAGTCCTTGTATTTCAGGACCCCTGAATCTACCACATTCTATATTCAGTGACATCTGTTTGCAGTCAGTGACAGCAATACCTGCACTTCTCAACAAACAATTTCAATAGGGACAGAGTCTGACCCCAGGGTTCATGCAGGCTGGGCACCACCACTAGGCTATACCCTCAATTCATCACCAACTTTTGTTTGTTGGTCACCACCATAAATCGCATAGTTCTCTCTCATATAAGCACTGCAAGCTGTACCCTGCATCTCCAATTCTCTTTCCTTTTCTTCCTTCTCTAGATAGAGGCCCACTTCCACCTAGAGTTTTGAGCTTCACTAAACTTCCTGCTGATACCACAGCGATTTGCAACCTTACCAATTGTACCTTTTGTTAAATTTTAATTAGCCTTATTTATCTTCCAGTTAGTAACAAATAAATAAATAACAAAAAACTGGAATATTCACAATATTAAGGCAAACATATAAGCATTTATCTTGGTGCTCCTTGCTCTTGTAGTGCCTGCCAGTCTATGATTTTATAAGTTTTACAACATAAGCAGAAGGAGTATTAAACTAAATCATCACCCGTGTTATTACTGCAGCACAGACTACTCTAAAATGCCTTCTGTGGAACTTGGAAATAAACATTTTCAACACATGTTAACAAGTTAATTGCACATTCTCCTCATTTCTTTGACTATGGGACCATCTCAATAAAATTTCACAAATAAGCACTAATTTATTATTAGGATTTTTTTTCTATACTGGTCTAGATATCAACAATCATTCCATTTCTGCCTTCAGCTACATAACCTCCTATACATGGGAGATCAGAACCACACATTTAAGCAATAATGCTGGTTTTCAAACTAGAGATTTTACATGACAAGAAATGTAGACACATCCTCAGGCCTTTAGAAAGCTTGATGATTTAAAATGAATATCAACATGCTGAAGGTGACAGAAAAAAAGACCAGAGATCTAGAAAAACCTCTAGAGCCATTGATACATAGAGTTAGAAAGAGTCCCCCAAATCTATCCAGCGATTGACAATGCTGATTTAGTATAGTTGTTAAAACTGCCTAATTCTGTTAGGTATTTTCCACGTCCTGATTATAGCCCTTATCCTCAGCACATCTCTGCTGAGAGCATGTAATTACCCCACTTCACAGAGGACATTATCCCAGATAATGCAGTGAGTCAAAGAACCTAGCAGATGCCAGAACCCAACTTTAATGGCACACACTAAACTGGCTTCTCACCACAGATGGCAGTATACTCAGGAACCATAGCTTCCAATACCTACTATGCCAGTTACAAGCCGGGTAAGTTAGTAGAAGTTATTCAACCTCTTTTGGTCTTCAATGCCTCATCTATAGAAGGAGAAAACTAAAAGTCCTTCAAAGAGATTGAGAAAGCTCAATGGATTAACAGAGTAAAGCATTTAAATACAAAAGGTTTTCAATACCAGCCACTGTCAAATTTAAGTACAAGATAAAGGCAGAGACAGGTGGACTCAGAAGTGGCCTACGAGGTATGCAGCGGGTGACAAGTACTGCTTTCTGAAAATGCTGGGGGTATAAGTTAGCTACATGTAGTCTGCCAGCAGACGCCTTTCCTGCTCAACTCACAGTCTGCTAAAACAGCTAGCCTCTTTCCTTTTTCAGTCCGCATGAGAGAATTTGGCCTTGTCAATTTGGTGTTTTTGTCATCATCATTCTAGACATAAAAAGGGGAAAGGTAGAAAAATACACTAGTGCAAAATAAACCTGATTTGTGAGAGAAGATCAGACAAAAAAAAGTAGGAGGAGATTTTAAATAAGACAATTGGGGTGGGTCTGGGCCTCAGCTTTGAAGGCAGTTGTGGGGGTGCCAGATTTTAAGAACTGCTAAGTTACAACCTACATGCTGTTCTGTTCAAGGCCGAGACTGATTTTCAAAGATGCCTTTCAGTTGCTGGACAACATTTCTTTAAGTACAATTTCAAACTGAGACTAGGTTAGAAAAAGCTGGAAGTCACACAAATATTCAGTGCTCCTAAGATGACTGTGTAAACAATATACCTAATTGTGACTACAGCATTGGGTCACACTCAGAAAGTCTGTATTTAGGGCACTGTTGGATGGAAACTGTTGGATGGAGAAGGTAAACAGTAAATGGGCACCTGCCTTGCCCTTGAATATCACAGGCTATTCCTAAAAGCCATCCAATTAACAGATATATGGGTATCGGAAAGCAAAGACATCAAGTTGCAGAGATAGTCACAAAGCTCTGTTTCATTTTTCAGAAAATAACATGGATGCTAATGTCAAAGTGGTTTCAGAGGCTCACATCCTCAACTTTGTTAAATGCTCTTCAAGGACAAAGGGACACACCTTTGCTTAGAATACGATCCTTGGGAAATATCTCAGAAACATTTTATCTCTCCTCCTACTCCCTGTTCCCTACTGTGTGACTTCCTGCCACCAGGTATCATGTTAAAGCGATGAGGTCAATCTGTAAGAAAAATGGGAACTGAGTACAATGAACTGTGTTATTGTGAGCTAGACAAGTTAAAGTCCATGCATGCAACTGCTATATGAAACTGGAGATGGAGGAGCATGATGTTCACTCCATTCACTGTGTTCAAATGCTCATACATCACACACAAGCCCTGCTAATCAACACCCTGCAATTAATGAGAACAACTCTTGCAAGCAGCTGATTTATGGATTCTCTAACACAAAGCCCAGTCCTGAAAAGCCTCAGACATTAAGCTATTATTAAGTCATCCTAAAACTCCTTTCCACTCTTCAGAAATCAAAAGAGACAAAAAAGCTAAGAGTTAGATGTTTCTTAAGTTTATATAAATGGTGTAAAACTTTTAGGATCATTCTATGAAAAACTTTATTTTTTCCTCTATTTGAATCATTAACTATATACAATCAATATCTAATAAAATATCAAATTTTATTTTATCCTGTGCCTGTTTATGTAGTGTATGCCTGTGCACATGTTTGTGTGTGTACACATGAGGAGGCCAGAGTCTGAGGTCAGGTGTCAACTGTCTTCCCCTACAGCACCCACAGTTTTTTCTTTGTTTTTTTTTTTTGTTGTTGTTGTTGTTGTTTTATTTTGTTTTTTGAGACAGGGTTTCTCTGTGTAGCCTTGGGCCTTGGCTGTCTTGGAACTCACAATGTAGACCAGGCTGGCTTTGAACTCAGAGATTCACCTGTTTCTGCTTCCTGAGTGCTCAGATTACAGGTGTGTTGCACCACCACCTGGCACTCAAGTTTTCTTTCTTTTTTTTTTTTCTGAGACATTTTCTTACTTAATCTAAAGACCACAGATTGGCTAGACTAACTGGCCAGTAAGCCTCTGGACTCACCCAGCCTCTGCCTCCCTGGCACTAAGATTACATGTATGCCCCGCCACACAGCTTCTTTACATGGGTACTAGCAGTCCAAACTCAGGTCCTCAGCTTATTTAGCAAGCACTACTAACAAAGCCATTTTCCAAGCCCCCCCCCTTCATTCTAATTTTAATAGTGCAAATGAAATGGATGAAGTTAACATGAAGAGCTAACAGTACAAGCATCAAAAGCTTTCCAGAGTATACATAACAAAATCCTTGTCGGTGTTATTTCCTGATGCTAAAAGTTTAAATTCTTAAAAAAAAAAAAAAAAAAAAAAAAAAAAGTCTCATCAAGGGAACTTGTCGTCATGCCTGACTTGAGAAGCATTACCAAGAAACCCCATCTGGGACACCACTGTGCAAGCGCATCCACAGGAACAAGCTGATGCACCACCTACTTAGAGGGTACGCAGAAGCCACCTTCCCCAAACTGCTGGATGCCCTCTAAAAGCCTTGAGTCAGAAGCATAAGCAAACAGCATTAGAAAACCCTGTGGTGATAGATAAATAGCCACGAGTCATGGCGATATCTCAGCGTGATAAGCCATGTAGCAACTAATTAGCTTCTGAGAAGTGCATATGCCACCTTCTAATAATAATGCCTTTGGAATGAGGATTATGTTGGCCTGAGTTCATTTTCAAAACCACTGCTTTATCATCTCTGAAGACGGATCCTTAGTAAAATGAAGCAGGATCTAAGGGAAGATGATCCTTTAGTGCAGCTGTGATTGGCTGGTGGTTACATCTTCATTCTTCTCAATAGTTGTGTCTACTGTCACCAGGTCACTAGTGTGACTTAGAATTTAGCTTTTGCTTTTTTCCAAAACAGGTGTAAGATACAAAAGATGTGAGGCAACTTCCAAGTGTGCTAGGACCTACATACAAGACAAAATGCCTATAACAGAGTCAGTTCTGAGAAAAGACTATCCCTAGGGAAATCTACAAATTAACTTTCTAGAAATTCAGATAGCCCCTAACAAAGCATTATATACTTATTATTCAGCATTTCAGCTTGCTCTTTTTAAAAAGCGTGTGTGTGTGTGTGTGTGTGTGTGTGTGTGTGTGTGTGTGTGTGTGTGCATGTATGCTGTGTTTTGCTGAGCACCTGCCCTAGCATGCATGTGGAAGTGAGAGTATAAACTTGTGGGAATCAATACATCATGTGTGTCCCAGGAAATTGAACCCATCTTCCCAGGTATGTCTAGGTTTGCTTTAAGCTGACAAAAACAAGCACAGATATAAAGGTGCATGGATACCTCAAGAATGTGACAATGCGACTGAGAACCCCCACTCCACAAACCATATCATTAATCCCTAGAGTGGGATGCTTGGTTACAGCTCTTTCTTGGGAACCTCTTATGCAATACAGGATCTTGGATTCTTTCCCTTCTTTGAATCTGTCACCAGCAATAAAAGATCCTTTCTGAAATTCACCCTCCAATTGTCCCTGAGACAAGTGTTCCCTCATGGTCACTAGAGAAAAGAATGAGAAGCTACTAGCCTGGGGTGCCCTTGGTGACCACTGCTTTTCTGGCACCTTAGCTCCCCATATTACAGCTCACCGTAACCGAGAAAGGGTCCATTAACTCACAGACCTCATCTTTCCCCCAGGTTGCTGTAGAATAGCAAAAAGGTATCAGGTTAATGAACATGGCCATGCATAGCTAAAGAATGTCACAGTCTCCATTTCAATGTTAGTTGCTTTCCTCCTTGCTGTGACCAAATACCTAACAAGGAATAATTTAAGGGAAGTTTTGTTCAGGGCTCACTGTTTGTGTGTGTCACAAAATAGATGGCAGGGAGGGGTGAATGCCGGTACCCTGCTGGCTTTTCATTCTCCCTTTTTTATTCAGTCCTGGGGCCCAGCATCTGGGATGGTATTGCTCACATCAGGATGGGTCTTCCCTGCTCAACGGAACCTCTCAGCAAACACAGGTGTGTCTGAGATGCTTCCAAATCCAGTCAAATTGCAATAAAGAAAACCATCGTAATTTCCATTTCCAATGGGTAAATCAACTTAATGAAAATTACTTAAAATTTCCCCCTTATGGGGCATGTTGGAAATAATTAAATCTTTAAGAGATTTACTTTCTCCAGGCATTTACTAACTTTTAACTTGAGCTCATGTTTTATGAGAAATTCAAAATGAACTTTACTTATATATCTGTTTTCATGAAAATATGAAAGAATGATTATTGTCGTTTCCTGTAGCCAATCTTTTACTGTGGACAGAATTTCTCTATTATGTCACAACTGACTTCTCAGCAGCAAGAACAGAATACCTTGGCACTAGTCTCTGCCCCTCCTTAGCAGTTCCTGCCTTGACCCTTTCACAGACTATCTACCATTCCAAGTTCACTTAGCACCCTTCATCAGGCTTGGAAAACTGTAAAGAGGAGACCTGTGCAAATGGTTAAGTTAATGTTAACTTCTAAATCTTTATTTATATTTATAGAAAAAAAGGAATAGCTGGCAGGCTTTGGAATACTTCCTGGTAGTCTTTATTTCCATGCATTAACTCCCACAGAACTTTATAGTAAACTGCTATGAGGCCCAATGTCCAGGAAAGTATTATGTCTAAAAAGAGCTACAACTCCTGGGAGATCGTGCTCTGGAGAAAAGAAGAAAGAAGAAGAAGAAGGAAAAAGAAGGAAGAAGAAGGAAGAGGAGGGGAAGGAAGAGGAGGAGGAGGAGAAGTCAGGCAGTAGTAGTAGTGTGAGCTACACGGTGAGGGTGGGGGGGCAGTGAGGACACAAGCCTTTTGCCCTGCTCCTCCCCTGCCTCCTCATCAACTCCCCAGTGGTCCATAGCCACCTGCAAAGTAAGTAGCTCTGCCACCTTATCAACATTGTTAGCCTTTGAATAAGTGTCATTGCTCCCTGGCATCTGCGGAATCCAAAATACTAATTTTTCAAGGAATGAGACCATGACCTACTCCAGAAACAGTGAGAAAAGTAACTGTGATCCTAGGTTTTTTTATTTTTATTTTTATTTTTATAGGGGGCATCATGAATCTGAATGTCCCCTGCCTTCTGTGGCACAAGAGCGCCTATATCAGTTGCCATGCTAAACTTCTAGCACAGAATTACAGTATTATGCTAGATACTAAAATTTATTTTCACTACTTAATGCATAAAAGAAGTCTGAATTTTTAATTTTAATGAATGATTTTTTTTTTATTCATGTCCTAGGAACTGGGGGTGGGGAGGAACATTTGCTCATTACTTTTCTTGAATCGGTTCAGCAAATGCCCATTAATATTTATGAATGGAGATACATTTTGGCTCCACTTATTTCTTGGACTCCTTTAGTGGGCATTAGAGACCAACCACCAGATGTCAGAGCCCATATTTGACTATCTGCTTGTGCCTGTGGCTTTTATATTTTTTTCTTCAATGCTGATCCCTAGAGATTTGCCTTGTCCCTTTTGAGGTGGGTGACACATTTAAACATTATTGTATCTCATTTGTCATTTCAGTGTATCTGTGAAGAGAAGGAAGATTCACTTTATTCCTAGAAATATCAATCACTGTTTACAAACCCTGGTGGAAATAAGAAGAGGAAAGATGAATGAAACTGAAAAGAACTAATGGAATCCATTGGTTAAGATGGCTAAAGGAAGGGCATGGCGGTGGGTGTTCTGAGCATAGATTAACGCCAAGGGCTAAGCAATGAGGTGCAGCTCAGAATGTGAAATAGACTGTTAAGAACTAAGTTTCTAAGGAGGTGAGGGCTTGGCTCAGTGGCATAGGGTATTTGCTGAGCATTTTCAAGTTCTTGATTCAATTCTCTATACTCACAAACAAAACAAATATTAATAAAGAATTTAGTTTCTGTCAAAACAGTAATGAGATGGCAACATACAGTTTTAGGGAGGGGAGGAAGGAACTTACTTTTGTTTCTTAAATATAATTCTATGGAGTTTCAGATCCTAGGATTTTTAGGCCAAGAGGAGAAAAACAAAATCTGTATCAAGAACAGGGTAAAATGCCCAAAATAGAGTTCTAAAAGTTCATGTCAGATAGATAATGGTGTCAAACGGATTATCCTGCTTAGGGTTTCTGCTGCTGTGAAGAGATACCATGACCCTGGCAGCTCTTGGAAAGGAAAGCATTTAATTGTGGCGGCTTAGTGTTTCAGAGGCTTAGTCCATTATCATCATGGTGGGACGTGGCAGCATGCAGGCAGACATGGTGCTAGAGAAGGACCTGAGAATTCTACATCTTGATTCTCAGGATATGGAAAATAAACTGAAATATTGGTCGTGGCTTGAGCATATATAAGACCTCAGGCCCAGCCCTACAGTGGCACACTTCCTCCATTACCTATTGCAACAAAGCACACCTCCTAATAGTGCCACTGTTGTGGAATATTATTTTAACTAGGCAATGATGTGTTACATTTGTTTATGCTGTGGAATATTACTTTAACTGTGTAAAGGTGTGCTACTTTTGTTTACACTGCACTTATTTAATTATGCAAAGATATATTGCATTTGTTTCATCTTTCCTGCCTAAGGAAAAAAAGAGCTGAATGGCCAATAGCTAGGCAGAGAAAAAGGATAAACAGGGCTGGCAAGGAGAGAGAATAAATAGGAGGAAAAATCTAGATTCAGGAGAAGAACGAGAGAAGAGAGGAGAATGAGGAGGAAAGGGACACACCCTGGGTCAGAAGCCAGGCAGCCCTGCCAGCCAGACACAAGAAGCGTTGAAAATAAGGTATGAAGAAGAAAAGAAAAGTAAAAAATCTCAAGGCAAAATGTAGATAAAGAGAAATGGTTTAAATTAAAAGAGCTAGTTAGAAATGAGCTAAGCTAAGGCTGTGCATTCAAAACTAGTAAGTCTCCGTGTAATGATTTGGGAGCTGGTTAGTTGCCTAAAATAAAAATCCTGGCACATGCCGCTCCTTATGAGCTTATGGGGGCCAATTACATTCAAACTACCACATGGATAATACAAGGACAGAGATGCAGGGAGGAATAAGGAGCACAGAAAATGTAGGAAAGCTACAACAATCCATAAACTGAATTAATGTTAAAGAATTATCCCCATAAGGAAAACTTCAACTCTAGATGTCTTCTTTCCATTAGTTCCACAAAACACTGACCAAGTAATTCCATACTAATATAATTACAGGAAAAGGCTATATATCCCAGTTAATGTTGTGGGCTAGTTTAATTACTGGTTATGATGTCCTCTTGTCACAAATTAGGATTAACTGAGTGGGGAGCCTCACCTGGGAAACCACTCTGATTACCTTAACTGAAGTGGAATGACCCATCCTAAGACTGGGCAGTACCTTCTGCTATGAGCCAGATAAATAGGGCACAGCAGAAGGATGACTATTTCCCTTTTGCTCGCTAACCTCTCTCACTGCCTATTTGGTTTACCCCATTACTGCTGCTGCTGATTCATCCATGTTAATCAGAACCAGATCCAGCATTCAATTTTTGACCAGCAGTTCTCAGGAACCACCCCAGGATTGGGTCCCAGATTGGGGATGCTGATACACTTGCCCTCATGGACTGATCAACTACCATGTTCTGAGTCTCTCCAATGGGAGAGACAATACTTGTGGAACTACCCCGACTGCTCACAGTCTAAACAACATTCTCAGCTGTTCAGGTGTGAGTTAACTGTTGATACTACTTTAATGAAAGGTGGTTCAATAAATTCTATAATTACATGTGTATATTGTGCTGGATAATTGTTTTGTCAAATTGACACAAGCTAGGGTTATTCCGGGAGAGGGAACCTCAATGGAGAAAACACCTCCAAAAGACTGGGCTTTAGCATTGCTTCATTTTAAAAAGAAGAAGATAAAAGGCTTGCATGGTAAAGTGTGCCTGTAATCACACTACTCAGGAGGCTGAGGAAAAGTGATTGATTACTTGAGGTCAAGTTCAGATGGCCTGGAAATATAAAAATCATCAAAAAAGCTAAAACAGTTCTATTATATTACTACATGTCTAAATATTAACAGTAACTTTAAAATAGAATTTTAAAATATACAATGCTATTAATGAAACAGGTGCTTTTAAGTTGCCTTTTCTAAAATTATTAACCTTTCACTTGAACCACATGATACAGGAAAACTTGGCATCTTTACTGTGATTTGTGCATCTGACTGTCTCCAGTACTAAGGCTGGAGGGACCTCAAATCACTGTCTCTAACTTTTCTTAAGGATTCACCTTGAATTCCAGGAAGAATAAACCTCAAGGACAGGGCTCTTTGCAGACAGAGGCCCTCCAGTCATAGATGACAGGAATAAGGGCTTCTATAGACCACCTCAGAACAAGAACTGAAACAATGGCCAATAAGACTGAACCTTACTATGTATACCACTTGCCTCCTCCCCCAATTCTTCCATTTAAGTGTGGATCATATGTCAGTGCCCAAAGAATAGACTTGGAGGTATATTCCATTGAGTTGTACCACATTTTCTTTATCAATTCATCTGATGACATAAATCTACGCTGTTTCCAATTTCTGGCTATTATGAATATGGCAGCAATGAACATTGTTGAACAAGTGTCTCTGTAGTAGGATGAAGCATCCTTTGGGTAAGTACTGAAGAGTAGTGTATCACTGGACCTTGAGGCAGATCTAGTCCCAACTTCCTGAGGAAATAATTTCCATGATGGCTGAGCAAATTGGAAATCTCACCAGCAATGAATGAGTGTTCTCCTTAGTTCACATCCTCACCAGCATGAGTTGTTCTTTGTTTTTTGTTTTGTTTTGTTTTGTTTTTATTGATTTTGGTCATTCTGACTGGTGTAAGATGAAATCTCAAAGTAGTTTTGATTTGCATTACTCTGATGACTAAGGATATTGAACATTTCTTTAAGTGCTTTTCAGGCATTTGTGTTTCCTCTCTTGAGAACTCTGCGTACATCTGCATACCATTTATAATTATTTGTTTTCTTGATGTCCAGCATTTTTGTTTTGTTCTGTATATAAAGTAGATATTGGCCCTCAATCAGATGGGTGGTAAAGATCTTTTCCCATTCCATTCTGTAACCTACCATTTTGTCTGAATGATGATGTCCTTTGTCATACAAAAGCTTTTCAGTTTCATGAGGTCCCATTTGTTAATTGTTCTTAGTATTCTTGTCCTGTTCAGAAATTCCTTCCCTGTGCCAATGAGTTCAAGACTATTCTCCATTTTCTCTTCTATCAGATTCAATGTATCTGTCCTTACGTTGAGGTAGGTAATCTATTTGGAGTTCTGTGCAGTTTATTAAGTATGGACTATTTGCATTCTTCCACATGTAGCCAAATAATCTGACCAGAACCATTTGTTGAAGATGCTGTCTTTTTCCTATTTGTTTGCCCTTGATCTCTTTCAGTTGTTTTCTTGTTCTAGATAAGACTTCTAGTAATATACTTAATAAGTAAGGAGAGAGTGGACAACCTTGCCTTATTCCTGATTTTAATGGAAATGCTTTGAGTTTCTCTCAGTTTGGCTTTATGTTAGCTGTGGGTTTGCTATCAATAATATCTTTAAGTCGAGTATGTCTCTTGTATCCCCAATCTCTCCAGGACTTTTATAATGAAGGTGTATTGGAGTATGTCGGAAGCCTTTTCTTCATCTAATGAGGTGATCATGTGTTATTTTTTGTCTTTTAGTCTGTTTATATGATGGATTACATTAATTGATTTATGTATATTGAGCCTTACCTGCAAATCTGGGATGAAAAATACTTGATCATGGTGATCTTTTAAATGTGTTCTTGTATTTCGTTTGCACTATTTTACTGAGAAATTTTGCAACTGATGGGAGAAAGTGAGCAGGAGGTAGCAACTACTACGAACTACCACAATGAAATGTTGAAATATTTCCCCTAAGGTGAGGTATAAGTTATTGCATCTGGCCTCTCCCACCAGCAAGAAAGAAGTACAATGCTAACTGGGCCTATTTGGATTCCAGAGACAGCATATTTCTCA
This sequence comes from Cricetulus griseus, assembly GCF_003668045.3. Lineage (NCBI taxonomy): Eukaryota > Metazoa > Chordata > Mammalia > Rodentia > Cricetidae > Cricetulus > Cricetulus griseus. The sequence goes on from NC_048595.1 coordinate 388,058,125, forward strand.
CTTGGGTATGTTATACTAGTCCATATACCAAGTGACTATGAAAAAATGCTAGCTTTGTGTGGCCTGGAACCGGAGAAGGCTCTGCAACAGGTACAGACTGCTGTGCATGTTGCTCTACAACTTGGGCAATATGATCCAACATCAGTACCATAGGTGAACAACAGAGAAGAATGTCAGGATTTTGGAGCAAGACTCAACTCTCATCTGCAGACAACTGTTCTTCTTTTGAGAGATAGGTCTTTGACTGCTCTGGGTCCTTGGTGGAAACTGAACATTTTGCAATGGGGCCACCAAGTTAGGATATCACAAGCTTGGTATTACCTGACCCACCAAGCCATAATGTTGGATGTGTACAATGACAATTCATTACAGATGGAAGTGGTATATATGTAATTGGCCCCCAAGAAATTCCAGAGGGCACAAGCAAGTTACATGAAGAAGTTACTCACATGCCTATGTTTTCTATTCTCCTTACAATTCTCCCAAGTATGCAACTAGAGCCTCATGGGCGTGCCCTATATTCAGCTGACCTAGGAAGAGATGGTTAGGGCATGGTTCACTGAGGGTTCTGCAGATTATACAGGCACCATACAGAAGTAAACAGCTGTAGCATTACAACCCCTTTTGGAAGAGAAATCATTACAGTGAGCAGAACATCAGGTTGTATACATGTTTGTACATTTTCCTTGGAAAGAAAAATGGTCAGATATGCTATTTTTTACTGATTCTTGGGCCCAAGCCCATGGATTGTTTAGATAGGTGTTCAGGGACTTGGAAGCAGCATGATTGGAAAATTGCTGAGGAAGATATTTGTGGAAGATATATGGGAATAAATCTCTTTGAATGGATGAAGGATGTGAAGATACTTGTGTCCTTTGTAAATATTCATGTAAAGGTGACTTAAGCAGAAGAGGAATTCAATAATTAAGTACATAGGATGACCCATTCTGTGTAGTCACCCTCTTTCCCTGGCCATTCCTGTCATTGCCTAAGGGGCCCATGAACAAAATGGCCATGTTGGCAGAGATGAAGTTTATGTATGGGCTCAACAGCATGGACTTCAGTTCACAATGCTGACCTGGTTACAGTTGCTCCAGTGTGCCATATCTGCTAGAAACAGAAACTGAGACTGAACCTTCATACGGCACCATTCTCTGTGGTGACCAGCCAGTGACTTGGTGATTGGTTTACTACATTGAACCACTTCCTTTTTGGAAAGGGCAATGTGTTGTCCTTACTGGAACAGATACTTAATCTAGCTATGGATATGCCTTCCCTGTACATAATGCATCTGCCAAAACTACCATCTGAGAATTTACTTCTCTTATCCATCATAATGGTTTTCCATGCCACATTGCTTCTAAGGAACTCATTTCCCAGTCAGAGGAGGACCACAGTGAACTCACACTCATGGAATCCACCAGTCTTATCATGATCCCCACCATCCTGTAGCTGCTGGCATGATAAAACAGTAGAATTGCCTTTTGAAGACACAGTTACAGTGCCAATTAAGTAGTAGTACCTAGAGGGCTGGCACAGTACTCTCCAGAAAGCAAACTGTACAATTGGTATGATTTCTCCCTTAGCCAGTATTCATGGGCCAGGAGTCAAGGGGTGGAAGTAGGTGTGGTTCTACTCAGTCTCATCCCTAGTGAGCCACTAGAAAAATGTTTGCTTCTTGTTCTCTCAATCTTAAGTTCTGCTGGCCTACAAGTTTTGGTTCCAGATGGAGAAGTACTCCTGCCTAGAGATGCAGCAAACCTTCCATTAACTTGGAAGCTCAGACATCCCCCCTGGATACTTTGGGCTTCTATAGCCATTAAGCCAACAGACTAAGAAAGGAATAACAGTGTTAGGAAGGGTGATTTGTTCAGACTGCCAATGGGTAAATTGGGTTGCTTCTCCACAATGGAAGTAGGAAAGATTCTGCTTGGTGTGCAGATTTTTAAGAGGGTCTTTTACTGTTACCATGCCCTTTGATTAAAATCAATGGGAACCTACAACTCAATCCATGCAGGATGACAAAGAGCACAGATCTTTCAAGGATTAAGGTATGAATCACTCTTAAAGACTTGATAAAGTACTTGCTGAGAATAGAGAAAATTTAGGATGAGTAGTAGAGGAAAGTAACTATAAATACCAGCTAAGGTCACATGACCAGTTGCAGAAACAAAGATTATAATTGATGTGTGTATCTGTCATATTTTGTTAGGAGTATGTTTGTTCATATATACATAAACATTAATCAGACATTTGTTTTCTTTCCCCCATATCTTTATCATGTAATATAACATAAATTGAGATAATATCAGTGGTTATCATACTTAAGTTATGAGGCACTAAAATAATATCCCTCAAGGGATATTGCCACATTTTCTAAAACATATAATGCATTTGGAGTTGGAGACTTATATAATATTATATAATGTTTATATAATATATAAAATTATAACCTGGTTAAGTATATAATGGATTTACAGTAGTACATGTGATAGTTATATCACATTAGGCATAATTATGACCTGGTTATTGTTTTCACTTAGGAATTAACTGTGACATAAGGAGGTATTATTGAGTGTCAAGTTGATGTTGACAAGGGTGGACTTGTGATGGCTAATCCTGGATGTCCACTTGACTATATCTGGAATCTATTAAAACCCAAGCAACTGTGAAGGGTTCTCTTGACTGCATCATTTGAGGTGTGAAGACCTTCCCTAAATCTAAATCATTTAAGGTCAAAAGACCCACCATAAATCTGAGCCACACCTGGTGGCAGCCTACATAAAAGAAAAACAGAAGAAGGAAGCTTTTGCTTTTTCCTACTTGTAGTCACTCTCAAAGGCAAGTTAATCAATCCTGTTGCTGAGGCATTCCTTCACTTGAACTAGAATCTAAACTTTCAGGATACCAACACAGACTGACGATCAGCTGAGACATCCAGCCTTGTAGAAAAAAGAACTACCAAATTCTTGAAATTTCTGTCAAAAGATTGTTGGACTACCAGACTATAGCCTGTAAGCTACACTAATATGTCCCTTTTAATATATGTAGATTCATTCTCTAAGCTCTATTTCTCTACAGGAACCTGACTAAAATAGATATACACTCCACAGTGGGTCAACTGAATCTTATAATACTATTTTTCTTTGTTGTATTTAGACAATGTCTCATCCCATATAGTCCAGACTGGACTCAAATTTGTGGCAGTCTTCCATAGGCATATACCACCATATGTGGCTATTTCTAATTTTGGTTTTTAAAGAAACATCAAAACTATTTTTATAATTGCTTTTTTAAAATTACAATCCATATAAGTGTTATACAAGTTTTTATTTCTTTACATCCCTATTAGGATGGTATTTTTTGTCATTCTGATGCTATCTTTTCTAATTAGGATGTAAAAACTTGTAATGGTTTTAATTTGAAATTCCATGAATGATTTAATAATGTCCAACCTTTTAATATACATAGCAATTTGTATGCTTTCCTTCGAAAACTCTACATTGAAATCAATGGCATTTTTAAACTTCCTTATTCATAATTTTCTCTTGCTAGGTATGAAGAGGTGCTCAGTTCCTTGTAAACTCTGGATACCAGTGGTTAGCTAGGAGGATAGTGTGTAAATAGTCTGTGTTGTTGCTTCCCAACTTTACTGGACAGAACATCTCAGTTTGCTATCACCACATTTACCTACATTTGCTTTTTCTATTCATGCTTTGGAGAGTCTTGCTCTCCCATCCTTTCTGCACTCTCTCCAATTTCTCATCATTTAGTAATTTTCACTGAAAGACAACTCATATAATGGGTCAAATTAATCAATCCTAAGTGTTTTGTTTGTTTGACCATGTAGTTAATGGGAATGAGATGACATTCTTGATGGTTTCTCAATAAGTCCTTATGGGTATCTAAAAATGGTGCTGACTTTTTTGTATCCTGAAACTACTGAATTTTTAGTCAGTTCTAACTTTTATAGAGACTTTACATTTTTTGCACATAAACTAACTTCATCTAAAGTTAAAATGTTGTGGTTTGAATGGGGTGTCTCCAACAGTCTCCGATATTTAAACTTGGTCTCCAGTTGGTGAAGATATTTGGGGAGCTTTAAGTCATGCAACCTTCCTGAAGGAAGTATGTCACCGAGGATGAACTTTGAGATTAAAGCCTTATTCTGTTTCCAGTTTGCTCTCTCAGCTTTACCATTGTGTTTCAGGATGAGTTCTCAACATCCTGTTCGTGCCCATCAGGCATGCTACTTGCTGTCCTGCTTCCTGACCATCATGGACTCTAACCTTCTGGTACGTTTAAGCTCAAATAAACCTTCTATAACTTATCTTGGTCATGGTGCTAATCACAGCAACAGAAAAGTAACTGATAAACAAAGGTAATTTGATTTCCCCCTTTCCTACTTAGATGTCCTTTACTTCTTTCTCTTCACTAATTATTCTGAGACCACTAGTACTATGCTTAAAAGGAGTAGTGAAAACAGACATCAAACTTCTTCCTTACTGGACTTGGTGGCACACACAATTAATCCAGTACTAGGTGGGTAGAGACAGGAAGGTTTTGTGTTCAAGGCTACATAGTGACTCCCAGGCTAGCCAGTGTTACACAGAGAGACCTCACAAACCAAACAAACAAGTCTGACTCTTCCATGTGGAAGCTCCAGTTTTTCACCCTGTTTTATCTACCTTATAAGAACTTGTGTGATGCAAGAACAATAAGTTACTGCATCTCACATTTTCAATTGACACCCAATGAACAACCTTAACTTAGCCCCTGTGAACATATACCTCATAAATCACTATGTTTATGGGTCCTTAGATAGAAAAGTTCCTCATTAATCTCATTGTCTCCCATTAATTATTAGCCTAATATGTAACATATTTAATAATGAAATAGAGAAATGAATTAATTATGAAAATAATGAATTACTATTATCTGAAGGGTAGGATGAAAGGATAATGAGAGAAAATGCACAAAAGGTCAAATTACATAAGACTATAAATAAATACTTTATAGTATCCACCAACAGAAATATTACATGGAAAAAATAAATATACCTTAATGAAAGGACACTAAAATATACTAATTACATATTTATAGGTAACACTTTCCTTGGTATTCAGTGATAAAATTAATTCTTTTCCTATAAGGTGAAATATGAACTGGACATAAAATCCCTGTGAATCTTACTATGGTGCATCAAGCAGCAGGATGTAAAATGAAGTCAAAAAGAAAAGAGAAGAAATAGAAGTCTCCTAGGTTATGCTCTTCAACACAACAGCTGACATTTCTGTAATAAGATCTCATTTTATTTTAATCCATTAGCAACCACTAAATTACAGACATCTACAGATGCTATCTTGCTACCATGGAGATGCAGAATATATGAATTAATTAAGACTGGTTGAAAAGGAAAAGAGGTTGTATAGCTCCTACAAGAAGCAGTTTCTTTCAATAGTTTTCTTCTTTACCCAACAAATACCCCATGTTGTCAAGTTTCTTAATTACTTGCCATGTTAGCCTTATTTTCTGACAAGCCAGAAGTCATACATTATTCAATTGTTATGACTTCCTGCATTTGGGCTTAATCATCAGACTTCATATTAAATCATCACTGTGCATTGTCAGTTCTTTGATGCCCCTTACTTTTTCTTATGCATGGTTATTTTAAACCAACTATTCGTGTACACTTTGTCAAAGGCCACTGTCATTGAGGCTCCAATACTTGAATGGAGGCTCCCAGACACCAAGAATTACTATAAATAAAATAAGGAGAACTCATTACCTCAGGAAGGCATAAAGAGAACATGATGTGGCTTATTAATCAGATTATTATTAGTCTATAAATGAAGGGTACATTATAAGAAAGCATATTTCTTTAAGAAAGAAATTTTTATAAGAAAGCATATAAGAAATACATAAAAACTAGGGCATCCCTAATTCAAACATGCAAATTCCAAATGTTTTGGAGTGGCAAAAAAGATTGACAGGTGGAACACTACACATGTGATTTCATGTGATCTGTTGATCAAAGCACACGCTCACTGAAAGTATTGTATAAGCCAATGCATATAAGATTTATGTAAAAATGAAAAAAATGCATTTCCATCTCCAAGGTATTTTGATGTTTAATTAAATGCTACAAAATACAAAAAAGTGAACATTTCTGGTCTTTAAAATATTTCACAAGAGATAGTGACCCTATACAAACACAAAATTTACTGAATTATGGCATATATTATAGTTTCCCAACCCAACCTACTTATATTAGTTTCATGGAGGTTTCAACTGTGTTCTGCATTATTTCCACAGGTTTTACCAGTGAATAGAAACTTACAAAAGATCTGACTATTTGACCAGCCACTGATACTGCTCACTATTTTTTAAAATGCTATTTGGGGGCAAGGGAAAATTCAGTGGTAGAGTGCTTGTCTAGTATGTACAAGGTTTAGATTTAGTCTTCAGTACCTCATACACAAGGCACATGTGTCCCTTTGTTGTATGCAGAATGTATGTATGGATCTGGGAGGTAATAAAAGATATCCCAATAATATTAGTAACAGTGAGTGCCGTGCTTAAAATACTGGACATCTGAGAGCCTGGAGATGTCTCAGTAGTTAAAAGCCCTGTTGCTCTTCCAGAGGCCTCAGGTTCAATTCTCAGCACCCACACAGCAGCTCCCAACCATCTGCAACTCAAGTTCTAGGGGATATGGTGATTTCCTCTAGTCTTTGTAGGCAACAGGCATGCACACAATGCCCAGATACACGTGTAAGAAACATACCCACACATATAAAATATCTGGTATCTCATCAAATGCTCATTAGTGATATATTTAAATGTAGCCAATTGCAGATGGTATATAAAACACAGCATCTCAAATCTGATTCTTACATACACTTCAAATTATTGAGCTGGGTGCTCAAATACTTGTGCTATTGGATAATCATTTTGCAACTGTGGGTTGTCTTGGATTGGGTAAGCTAAGAAATCACAATACCACTTTTTTTTCATACAACTATTTTCTAATGAAGAAGCACATTTTTCAAAAATTCACTCTTCACCTTAAAGAACTAGAAGCATATAAAGAGCAAACAAGGAGAACTGGCCCACTCAGATGGCTCAAATTACGCAACTGAACCTCTGTCAGGTCTTTTGAAATGAACTTCATCCAGAGTGGAATAACAACAGTGTAAAGAAGAGAAACAGCAGTCTACTAAAGGTCAATATTTTACACTAAATAAAAATAGCAAGAAAGACATTGTGCATTGTTTCTCTTCTTCTGACTACGTTCAAGTTTGAAAAGGACACTATCAAGAGTCTGTGCCTTCCAATGAGCAGTCATGTATGACACCACTGAGACAGAGGACAGAGAGCCACCCTTCCCCATGCACTGGGCAAGTCTTGAAGTGTTGTTAAAAATATGCTATTAACATCAATAAATGCTTTGAGTCAGACATGGTGGTCACAACTGCACTTGGAAGACAGAGGCATGAGAATAACTACAAATTCAAGTCCAACCTAGTCTATACAGGAAGTTCTAAGCAAGCCAAGCTACATAGCAAGAATCTTCAAGATAAATTTTAAAAGCTTTTTTCTGCATTCTATTCACCTTCTCATATTCATTTTCCTATAATGAGCAGACACAGGAAATGGCACTTTCCCTATTAACAGCTATTGGGTTCTCTCTTGCTGGCACAAATAATAGTGAGACAGCATTCAAGCCAGCAGCAGCCATCTTGAATACATCATGGATTCCTTAAGGTAACTATGCAAAAGACAGTTGCCCTTCATTGCCCTTGTTCCTGGTTAAAGCAGGTTGTCCCATGATTTTTACAATCTCTATCATGGATGGACCATTTCCACCTCAACTAGAGGGGAACATTTCCTCTAGTGGAGGGACTCCTGTGATTGGGACTAGAGACAACACAGCAATTGGCCAGACAAATGGCTGAGGTTGGATCAAACACTCCTTAAGTAAAATAGATGCTCTCCAGTAATGCCTCCCCATATTACAAACATAAAATGTAGCTTCCTGGATGGGCCAGTGGACACACAGCAGCAAAATCAGCAAGAACTACAGCAGTAAAATGGGGGAGGCAGTTACCCTAGGCTCAGGAATGGATCCTAGTATCTCCTGTTTTCACAGGCAACTTAATGCAGTGTGCAGAGTCCTACATCAAATAAAGGTCTTAAATTACCTGGCACTGCCATAGGCCTAATATTGCCCAGTGCCTCATGAAACCTCATCTAGTTGGTTATGGTAAATCAGCCTGGGTCACCCACATCTGGATGAACCAGACTGAAAGAGAATCCAGCTCCTGATAGCTTACCTGGTTCTGGCAATGACCACTGAGGGGTGAAAGAGGTCATGCAGCCCATGGTTGGTGGTTAAAGGAAAACCCTATACAGTTCGAATTATGGCTGGAGAAGGAAGATGAGAAGTACAGGTACAGAAAAGTAAAGAGCTGACTAAGCAAAGAAAAAGCTGTGGGAAGCCAAAGGAAAATGGTTCTGGCCTTCAAAGAAGCTCCAGAGTGTGGTTGAGTTTTCCAACCAAGGCTCACAGACCTAGGCCAAGCATTGTAACACTGCTGCTGCTGCTGTTGCTATGACCACAGGTTGAGGGATATATATTTGAGGCCTGTACAAACTCCAGCAAAGATTTTCTCCAGCTGTGTCTGCCTGCTGCTGCAGCACAGCTATGCCAGGAGATGACAGTTGTGAGAGACCAGCATCGAACAGATTCTTGCCTACCTATGATTTTACCTCAGCCAGACCATTGGTGACATCAGGGCTGAGCTATCTGTCCTCTGGCTAAGTCTGACCCACTCTGTCTTCTGAGTTCATTTCATAGTGAATCACAGTACAACCTTTTCTTTCTTTTTGTTTATTCAATGAAGTGCTTGTAAGAGAATGAACTTCATCACACTTTATCATACTTCTTTACAGAGATCAAAACAAATTTGAAGGCATTAACAGACTAGATGTGAGATCCATATACTTTTCATTTTATCTACTCTTAAAAAATCAGATATAAGATTCATTACAATGATAAAAGAAAATGCTGTCAGTACTGTTTTCCAAACCTGATGTAAAAAATAACCTGACACAGTAAACTGAATTCAAGAGAACATCAAAGAGATCATTCACCATGATCATGTTGGCCTTATTCCAGAGATGAATTAATGGCTCAATATATGTATATTAACAAATGTTATAAATTATATAAATATACTCAAGGATAGAAATCACATGGTAGCCTTGATAGAAGCAGAAAAAAAAAGATTTTACAAAAATCCAATATCCCTTCATGATAAAAGTCCTGAAAAATACTCATATGGAGGAAACATATCTCAATAAAGGCCATATATGGCAAATCTATAGCAAATATATTGAATGAGGGAAAACTCAAAGCATGTCCACTAAAATTCCACTAAACAAACAAACAAACAAAAGGTGTCTACTTTCTCTACTCTTATTCATTAAGGTACAAACAAGCCAATCAAAACATGGGTTACAGAATTGGATAGAGAATTCTCAAAAGAAGACATACAAATGGCTAGTAAACATTTTAAAAAGTGTTCAACACCATTAGCCATCAGGAAAATGCAAATAAAACCCACTTTGAGATTCTACTTAACCATAGTCAGAATAGTATCTTCAAAAAACAAAACAAACAAACAAAAACAAACCCAATTAACCAAAACAGTCAACAAAAACAATGAACCACAAAAGTGCTGGCAAGGATCTGGGGAAAAGGAAAGCCTTATCCATTGTCAGTAGGAGTGTAAGTTGGTAATCCTTCTCTCCTGAGTTGCTTTTGTCTAGGTATTTATCACAACAACCAAAAAGCAACCAATGCATTCAGGCCCAGAAAGATGGGTGCTGAATGTTGTCTCCCATATGGGGATCCCAGCTTCAAAATTTTAGATTCATCTATTTAATCTGGAGTGTCTGGAGTGATCAGAAAGCTAGAAATAGCCTATAAATCGGGAGAGCAGAAAAGGCCTTAAGTGGGAGAGAAGATATTAGAACACATATGACATAAGAGTAGAGGTTAATGGAGGTGGAAAGCCTTAAGTGGGGGGGATGGAGTTAGGGATGGGCAAGAGGAAGAGATGGAAAGATATTGATAATGGAAAGGCCCAGGTAGGGATTGGATGAGAAGGGGGTTACCCATATCTAGAGATATATGAAAAGCCATATGGTAACCCACTACTTTTTAACTTTAAATTTTAAAATATAATTAAGGGACTAAAGAGGTTGCTCAGCAATTAAAAAGTGCTTGCTATTCTTGCAGAGGGCCTGGGTTCAATTCCTAGCACCCACACAATTGCCTGGAACTCCAGTGCCAGGAGATCTGATAGCCCTCTTCTGGCCTCCATGGGCACCAAACTGTACAAGCGAAGCAAGTAAAAAACACAGAGTACACACACATATGTGCAGGTACTCAATAAATTTATACATTAATGTCTAAATAGAAGTATCCTACTTGCATAGGTGCATAATGCTGCTACCAGAAGCTAATGGATTATTCAATGAAAATCCCAACACTAGGATAGGAATGGGAGACTCCAAAAGCATCCCTAAAAGCAATATAGACTATTGCCATTGCTAGATCATACTGCTGAGAACACTGCTCATTTTGGTTGCAAAACATAAAGGAACAAAGCTAGAATTGATCTAGAAGTTTCTACCCTACTCGATAGCTTTCATAATACCAGAAGACACCATGCAGTCCTCTTGGGTGGGCTAGACACCTATAGTCTTATCCAGAAGTGAACCCTTCGTGCTATATAATACGGAGATGCCAAGCAACATGTGTCCACATGGTGTGATGGTGGCATGAGTGTAATGGAGATAACCAACTGCTTCCTAGTTTAACTTCAGATGGAATTCACACCTCTGCCTGGTACTATAAACCCAGTCAAAAGCCTATGCCTGGGGAGGTGAAGGGCTCCAGTAAGTATGATGTTTGTTTGTTTTGTCTACTTTATACAGCTGGAGTCATGTGGGAAAAAGAACCTCAGTTGAGGAACTGCCTCCATCAGATTGCACTGTGAACAAGTCTGTGGGACATTTTCTTGATGACTGATTGACATGGGAGGGTCCAAACCAATGTAGGTGTTGCCACTGCTAGACAGCTGGTCCTAGTTGTACGGAAAAAGGAAACATGGAGAGCAAACCAGTAGGTAGCATTCCTCCATGGTTTCCATTTCAGGTACTGCCTCCAGGTTCCTGCTCTGACTTTGATTCATGAATGCATGCTGCAAGGCAAAAATAAATCCTTTTTCTCCTCAAGTTGCTTTTGACCATGGTATTTTTACACAGCAATAGAAAGTAACAAGGAAGACAGGTAACAAACTATTATTTTTTTTTAATAGCATGCCAGAATGCCTCTCGGGACTTGACCTTTATGCCTAGAAATCGCTACTGCTGTGGACCTTGGTCAGAGAAAACAATTTTTGCTATGGTCAGTGGTTAATGAAGAGATTCATAACTGGTGACATCTCTATCACCCCTCATCCACAAAGCTCAGAGAACATCACAGAAGAGGAAGTGGAAGGAGTGCCGTGACATGTTACCTTTCAGACATGATATGGCTATTGCACTCATGAAGTCACAGCAGCTAATGTCACCTGCACAAGGCCCGTACACAAAAGTTGGAACTAGTCAACATTCCAGGCAGAGGCGGACCACATGAAGACCCACTGCTCCTGAGGAGCCATTGATGTGGATGGCTACAGGAGGAAGGAGACCCATCTAACTTCATTGGTGTAGCCACTGGAGAGCTGTCTATGATTGGGTAAATTACCCTCTTCCCATGCACATACAGAAACTCTCACTAAATTCAATGTATTATTTTTAAAAATAAGTAAATGGAATAAATTAGGGGGAAGAAGGTGTCCAGGGGAAGTGAGGTACAAGTAAGAGAGAAGAATGGGCCATAAATATGATAAAATGGATTTATATACAATATTGTCAAAATATAAAAATTATTTTAAAGGAAAAAAATAATGTGATCTGAGAAATAAAACAGACATTCACATGAGAAGTTTTATTCTCATGTTTCAGTCCCATAGAAAAGAAACCCCATTTTACCCACACTTGCTGAAAACACTGTATGGAAAAGAAGTATTGCCTAAAATGCCATACATAGGGCTGAGGGGTTGTGGTAGAGCGCCTGCCTAGAACCTACAAGGCCTGAGTTGAAGCTTCAACACAGCAAACTAATCAACACCACATGACTTTTCCTAGATCAACATCAGAAAACATTCCAGTCTTGGTCGCTTATCAATTACAAACTAAGAGAAGAAACAAGGGACCCAGTGTCCTCACCTGTAAGCAGAAAGACCAATAGTAAAAAGACCAGACCATGCACAGGCTGATGGAAAATGTGAGGAGTCCTTGCCTCTAAAGCCAAAGACAGACCCTAGTTTGTTCCATTGACCTAACCCTCTAATATTTTCAGGACAAATGGCCAACCTGAGGGGATGACAGTTATTCCCAGTTAGCATCAGAAAACACACTTTTCCTAGACCATTTGCACCCCAAGCAATGCATCAGCACCCCTCTCCCTCTCCATGACTAGAGGCAAGGCAAAAATGCAAAAATGCATTCCCATGGACTAAGTACCCTCTTCTTGTTTCCAGGATCCAATTTGTATAGAGTGAGGAAACATGCATAGTTTTAGAACCATGTCCAGGAGTACTATTTGGAAAAGAAATTGCCCAAGGTGGGTGAATTCATAGAAAGACTACAGATGGAAAGACTGTCACTGCTTATGCCTAGCTCTTCCAATTGTTCCTTGCCCTAGAATATTAAAATTTTGGCTGGAGGGGGAATGATGAGAGAGGGAAACAGGGAGAAATCCTATTCATTTATTTTTAAAATACAGGCCCCAAGTACACTTTACCTAGTAAGTTAAAAGAAATAGTGGTATAGTGTTTCTTTCAGGAGACCTAATGCTAAAGACAGTAGGTTAAAAAAAAAAAAGCAATGGCAGTTCTAAGCTAAAAACAAAACCAAAATTGTTTTCTCCTAGGATAACCTGAATATTTCACAATTTTCTAAATGGAGAAAAAGATTCATCTAAATGCTGGCCTTTCCTAGACCATTTTACTTTAAAATTGCATCTTTCTGCTTGGTCTCAACATCACACATTAAAAATAATTACAACTTAAAAGAAGCTGCACCTAAGTCATCCAACCATTTGGGAGCTAGACCATTAATTTTTCAAAATATGTTTGACTTGTTGAAGATAATTAGTCAACAAAGCTTACTTCTAAGGAAAGGTGAAGACTTCCCACACAGCTCCAGCCCCATAGAGATGAGTTAGGGAAACCAACCTAGCTGTAGAAGAGCTTCATCAACATACAAGTACACTGTAGATAAACACTAACATACAGGTACACTGTAGATAAACACTAACATACAGGTACACTGTAGATAAACACAGGTACACTGTAGATAAACACTAACATACAGGCGCACTGTAGATATACAGGTAACACACAGGCACAATGTAAACACAGTATGTCACATAGGAGAAAACATGACAAAGCTTTTACAATGTTTTTATTAACTTTGCATAAGGCAAACCAAAACAGACATGCTGGGGCTGGAGCAGGAGACAAGGGGCAGGAGATGGAGGGACATGAGATGACAGAATGATTGGCATTTATTTTCACAACATAATTTCTTAGATGCATGTTTATCCTAGCACCATAAAATATATGTTGTGATTGCTGCACCTACTGGTGTTGAGGGTCTATTAATCTCCAAATATCTTACCTGAACAACTCAATTACAATTCAAGTGAAGAAATAATTTCTAGTTTCTAGAACTGGAAAATTCACCTAAATGTGCTTTAAGAATACACGATTATTTCCAAGTCAATCACCATAATAACATTACATAATTGGCTCTCCAGGGAAGGGTCAGGTAAGCAGCAGAATGAATCATTTAAATTGTCAGGAGAAAACTACAGAGCTCCAGAGACAGTGGCAGAGACAAATGACCTTCAGAACTGTAGTGCTCATATTATACAAAGTCTCTTTTCAAAGCGGGCATCATAAAATGTGTTCTTGCTTTCACAACAGACCTAAAACAGATTAAAGGTGCTAAACTGATGTCTGAAAAGCAGGAGCTGAAAGCAATAAAAGGAAATGACTCTGAAATGGGCGTGGTGGCTCCTGACTATAATCCCAGCACCTGTGAATACAAAGCAGATTGCTGTGAACTGAGGCCAGCCTGAGCTACACAGGGAGGTCCTGAACAACCTAGGCTATAAAGTGAAGCCTTGTCTCTGAAAATCAAACATGGATAAGCAAACAAATTCAGAGAGCTGAGCAACATTTACTAAAAATACAAGGGAAGTCACAGAAAGGGGGACTCTTGTTCTCACTCTCCATCCTGCAATTGCAAGCAAGGATCTCAGTTGATTTATTCCAATTCAAAGGATGCTTTCACTACTGGACTCGGCAAAGCCACTTCCTCCTTTTTAAATTCTCATTATTCGTTTATTTATTTAATGGGACTGGGGCATGGCACATTGTGTGGAAGTTGGAGAGCAAATTGCAGGAATCTGTTCTCTTCTTCCACCATGTAGGTCCTGGAGATCAAACTTGGGCCATCAGATGTGGAGGCAAGCACCATCACCTGCTGGGCCATTCCACTGGCTACTGTTTCCTTATTGACTGTGATCACTGAGGACCACATAGAATTTCAGGATTGGGGGATGGTGGGATGGGAAGTTGAGGGCTGTCTGCAGAGATCCTCTTAGTTTTTCATACAGAAGAGACTTCTCAATCTCCCAGACCAGTGGTTCTCTGTCTTCCTAATGCTGTGGCCCTTTAATACAGTCCCTCATGTTGTGGTGACCCCTGAATAAAAACTTATTTCATTGCTACTTCATAACTGTAATTTTGATACTGTTTTGAACTATAATCTAAATATCTGATATCTGATATTTGACCCTTGTGAAGAGTTGTTTGACCTCCAAAGAGGTTGTGGCCCATAGGTTGAAAACTGGTGTCTTACACACTATCCTTATGTATGTTATCCACTGTGTAGAAGTCTAGAAACTACACTACACATCCATCAGAAATACCTTGTTCAACTGATGAGTCAGGTGTATTACGGACCACAGGAAACTATGTAGACATGTGTGAAATGTGAAAGATGCACAGTTAGATATATACATTATAAAAATATTTCATGCTAATTTAAATTTTTCTTATGTTAACATCCTTCTAATACCTTGACTTTTTTATATTGACTTTATTATCAAGCATCACCACTATCTGCTCTCGATTCTACAGCCTGGAAGAACTCAGAGCCTGAGGAACTGACAGAGATCTTGGCTATACCTCCTAGAAGTCCTACCCCACCAACCAAGTCATGATTTCAAAGAAAAGTGGCTGAAGCTGGGGAGATACCTCAGTGGATAAGAGAGCTGGCTCTGAGAAACAGGACCTAGGTTCAAATCCCAAGCACCACATAAAAGTTGGGCAAGGTGCCTGTAACATCAGGGCCATTGACAGATATGACTGCAACTCTGGGAGCTCACTGATCAGGCAGGACCACCAAACCCACGAGCTTCAGAGTTAGTGAGAGATCTTGTCAAAGAAACTAAGGTGCAGAACAACAGAAGAAGACACTTGATGACCTCCTATGACCCCCACATGAGCTTGCACAGGCTGCACCCCCCCCACATACACACACATGTGCAACACACAGGCATGCACACACAAAAGGTGCACTTTGTAGTAAAATCTGAGAGATCTGATTTTATAAAACAGAGTCTGTATGTGCATATCCTTACCAGCAGTCTCTTACGAGATATTCTTGATCATTAGTGTTATGATTATTAGGGTTTTGTTTTTTGAAACAGAACTCCCCACTTCACTCTAGCATAGGTTTGCCTAGAACTCACTGTTCAGTCTCCCAAGCACTGAGATTACACACATTGCCACCACATCCAGCTGAGACATTCTAAAGCAATAGCTACATTTGTTTTTGAGAGTTAAGAAGAAATATGAATAATATGCAGGATGTTATTTACTGTGAATAATTAAGTTTATGAGGAATAAGTATCATCTTACTTTTTAAAAAGGTCTCTAACCTAATTAAGAAAAACATGAATATTGGAAAAGAAATGTGTAATTCTGTCACATTCATTTATAATTATTCATTTACTTAATATGTATCTATGCAAAAGATCATTGTGGATTGCTCATTGTTAAAATTGTATTGTTTTCTTTCTATAGTACTTTTTACACAACTGTACATATTTATGGGGTTCAGTGTGACACTTGGTCCTGACAGTGTGTAATGCTCACATCAGTATAACTGGCATTTCTGGTATCTCAGACAATTGTTATTTCCTTGGGCCAGTAACATTCAAGATCCTCTCTACCAATTATTTTCAAATATCTGATTTCAATAGCATTTTCCTTAACGTGAATTTCCAGTACAGATTTAGTTTCAGTAGGCTTCTAGATCAACATCTTTCAGTAAGCACTGACAACTATAAAGCATTGCTGTGGCCACTAATTTCATTTCTCTAAATAAATGTCTCGCAAATGTAATCCCACTCATGTTCAAAGCATTTGTAGGCATGAACTCAAAGCCACTGTCACTAAATTTAAGAAGGAATTTTAACCAGTCTTGAAGATTAGACAGTAAGCTATTTGAGCAAATAGTGTCTTAATTATTCAAAATGGAATGAATTTCAAAATTATGCATTAATAAACATGGCATTAGTTTCTGGCAAAGTTGTAAAATATTATTAGAAGTGCAGAGGGTTTGGAACATTTTTGATTAACCAGAAATATGACTCATTAAATAAGTCACACTGTGTATGGGGAAGTGTATGGAAACATGCACACACACACACACACACACACACACACACACACACACACACATTAACATGAAATATACAACAGATTTCAAATTCTATTTTACAAATCTGCAAGTTTTGGGACCATGTCTCCAAAAGGATGATGTGGCAGTCAGACAAATTGACCAGACTTCTGCAGACCTGGTAAAGCTCCAGCCCCCACCCTCATGCCACACACACTTCCAGTTCCAACCTCCAAGCTGCAAAGATGCAACTGTTTCCATAGGAAATGCTCTTCCTAACAAACCCTCCCTACCAGAAAAGAGGAGGCATCAAAGCAACAGGGCAGTTTCCAAAGGATGCTCCCCTGAAGTATGTCTGCATACCACTGTCATGTCATGTCACTAGTCAAAGTTCATCTCAGAAATTCTGATTTTCATACTCTAATCTACATATTCCAAGATAGAACCATCCAGTTCATCCATCCACTTTAAAAAAAAAAAAACAGTTGGAAACCGTAGACAGTGGTCAAAAGAAATCCTGGAGAACATTAACTACCTGTGCCCATCACACAAACTATTTTAGGCTATATGTAAACATTTTTGCTGGATTCTGACTCTGTGCCAGGCACTTGTGGAAGAGGTGAAATACGGACAAAAATAAAAATCTGACTTTTTGGAGACTACATTCTAAGTAATGAGAAACAAAGTAACCAAAATATCAACTAGGGACAAGAGTCATGATGGGACAGAATGAAGTGATGAAGCTATGACCCTAAGACACAACCAGGAAAACCTCACCAAGAAGGAAAGTTTGAGAAGCATGAAGGAGACGAGGGGAAGAACTGCAAAAATTTGGGGAGAGCATTCACAGAAGGGAAACCACTCTTGTAAAGGGCTGAAAAAGGGAACTGTAAGTAGATACAGGGAACAGAGAGGAAGACTGGAGTGCTGGTAACAGGGAAATGGGGGGGGGGCTTTCAGGAGGGGATATGACAGGCTCTCTACTTTAAAAGGGTTAGTTGCTACTCTGTGTAGAGATGAGGCAGAGTGTCTTGTTAGGAGGGCTGCAGTTCTCTACCATGATGCCAATGGATGGAAACTGACTCTAGATACAACAAGGTACTCCATTCAAAGGCTCTCACAGCACACCTGGGCAGGGTGCTCTTACAAAAGACAGCAAGCAAAGGAGTTAGGTGAGAAGGTACATAGAGATGAGAGTCACAACTGGGTTAAAATGTGCATTGTGAAACTCAGCATGAAGACATTTCAAACAGAGTAGGATGAGACTACTAAAGGACTCTGAAGAGTTGTCTCTGGGGAATAGTTCAGGGTGAGACCCAAGGTAAGGAGGAATCCATTTTAAAGACTGAGGAGGAACAAGGCAAGGATCCATGAGCCTGCTGTCCTGGAAGCTGAAAAAGTTGACACCAGAAGGTCTGGTTTAGTGGTCAATGCCCCTCAGCTGTACAAGAGTGACTGAACAACACACAGGGTGTGGTATGAATGACAAACAGAATGCTGGTGAGGTAGTGAGGGTAAAAGCCCACCTAGAAAGCACTCAGAAGAGAATGGAGAAGTAGTGACGAAGAGCATAGGCCAGGGCTTTATACAAATAAAAGGAAATCACAGACAGTAACTATAAGGTGAAGAGGGTAGAAAAATCTGGCAATCACCAATCACGTGGACATCTCTCTCCTCCTTCTCTCCCTCTCTCTTCTCTCTTCCCTCCCCCACCCCCCCTCTCTCTCTACACACACACACACACACACACACACACACACACACACACACACACACACACACTTGTTCATTTATCTCCAGGCTGGCTAAGAACTCACAGTCCCTCCTGCTTCCTCCTCCTCCACGATGGAATGAAATCTAGTGTTTTCCATCATACAAAGCCTTGGCTTGGGTCGCCAACATCCCTCAAAGGCCCATTGCTGCAATCATGGTTATAGCGTGTGGGGTTATTGGGAAAATGGTGCAATCTTAAGGAAGTGGGATCTACTAAAAGGATTACATCATGGTGGATGGTTCTGAAGATCCTGAGACCATAACCACTTTCGCTTTCTTCTTCCTGATTGCTTACTGTAAGAGCTAAGACACCCACTTGATTTAGACAAGGAGTCAGGAATTCACAGGGAACTACACCCATGCAACTGTTAACAAATACATTCTTTACAACAGATTTGACACTTCTTAAAAATTTCATCCCTTATACCCACACACTTAGAGATGAAAAAAAAAAAAAAAACGTGGGGGAAAGTGAATGGTGTCGGTCTTTTTTGATATATGTATCTGTATCTTTTAAAACAAAATACCCTGAATTCTAAGTAAGGGTGATGACAAATACAAAAGGAAGAGTAAATAAAACCCTAATGTGGGAAGTGGAAGCTGGGGAGATGGCTCAATCAGTCAAGTGCTTGTTACACAACATGGGGGCCTGAGTACATGACAATATGTATGTAATCCTAACACTGGGAGGTAGAGCCAGGGGGATCTGTGGGACTTGCTGTCCAGCTAAAGTAGTGAGTTCCAAGGTCAATGATAGCCCTGATCTCAAAAAACGGTATACAGTGATTGACAAAGGCATCTGACACTGGCATCTAGACTACACAATGCATACATTCATGAGCATCTGTACACATACAAACAAGTGTACACATATCCACCACACATACACACTCATACAAAAGACTCTTTACACATATATAAACTACATATATAGTTGTATGCCTGCTTCCAAGCTGTTTAGCTGTAATTCTTTTGATTTTTGTGTGTGCATTTGTATGGTGGATGAATATAATGTGCATGTATATGTGTGCATACTCATGTGTGAGTGTGGGGGGGGGGGTGCCACACCACACGTGTGGAGGTCAAAGGACAATCTCAGGTGTTAGACCTCAGGGTCTCTCATTGTTCACACTGTGTACAGCACACTGGCTGGCCTATGAGATCCCAGAAATCCTCCTGACTCCTCCCCACATCTCACCTGTCTTTCACCTCCCACTTTCTGGGATTGAAGACACACATTATTGCATGTGGCATCACATGAGCTCTGGGAGATCTGATCCTCATGCTTGCATGCCAAGCTCTTCACCCAAGGCCCCACCCTCCCCGCAAGTAATTTCTTAGACAGTTTCGATCAGTGTTTCCATACAACTTGGTTCTGGTCTTTGCAGGTATTGTTTATGGGTTTTATATGTACCTGTGGTCACTCTTCAAGATCAACATCAATGAGATGTTCTCTCATCTAACCATTCCTCAATCACTAGCATGTGCAGGTGTTCCCAGTTACTTTGTAAATATATATTTGACAATATATATTTTGAACCTCTATCATATGTTTATGAAAAATGATCTTTTTTAAAATCAAGTTTTATTTAAATTAAGAACAATCTTATTTTACATACCAATCCCAGGTCCTTTTTATTTTCTTAAATTATAATCCCTGAAATAAACTTTGTGAGGCAAATAATAATCTTCCACAAGATCTCTCTATATTCCAAATACATTGCAAGTATTTACTTAAATATCACACACACACACACACACACACACACACACACACACTCACACACACACTCACACACACCACATATATATCAGTAATTTTAAATGTTTGTTGAATGAACTAAAGAAAAATGAAGGAAGGCCCGGCACTTGGGAGGCAGTGGTAGGTGGATCTCTGTGAGTATAAGTACAAGACCAGCCTGGTCTATAAGAGCTAGTTCTAGGACAGCCTCCAAAGCTACATAGAGAAATCCTGTCTCAAATACCCCCCCACACAAAAAAAATGAAGGAAATATGTCAAGCATGTCTACTTATCATCTAAAATAGTCTCTAAAAGTCTTTTCCCATTTTATTAAAAAAAAAAAAAACTGTCCAGTCATGTTTTTCCAGAGATCAGTGAGACACATACAAGTTTTTACTTTAAATTATCTTCAATGAAAAAGCATGGATTCCCCCCCCCAATGTAGATTTTCTCTTGACATAAATAGTATTTTAAATATACTTTATATACAAATATTTTATTTTGGTAATTAATTTTACTCAAATGTTACTATTCGCAGCCTTGATTTTGTAACCTGTTTAGAGATTTTTTTTTTTTTAAAAAAAATATATATACAATGAAAGACTAGGGAGAGGCTCCCTGGGTAAAGTGCTTGCAGAAGTATTAGGACCTAAGTTTGGATCTCTGATACCCATATAAAAAGCCAGGCATGGCGGCATGCATTTCTAATTCATACGTCAGGAAGTGGAAAAGGAGCCCTGGGGCTTGCTGTCCAGCTAGTTTCGTGATTTGGTAAACGCAACACGACATTCTATTTTATGAAAGCACAGTAAAGATCAATAGAGGCAGACATCAAACATCAAAGACTGGCTTCCAGATGCACAAGCATGCTGCTCCCCAATCCAGGAGTTGTACAGAGTAAATGCGAAAACTGGGGGCTAGAGAGATGGCTCAGAGGTTAAGAGCACTAGCTTCTCTTCCAGAAGACCTGGGCTCGATTTCCCGCACCCACATGTGGGCTCACAGCCATCTGTATATCCAGTTTCAGGAGATCCAACACCTTCCTCCAGCTTCCATGGGCACTAGGTATACATGTGATACACATGCATATATGCAAGCAAAACACACATACACATAAAATTTTTAAAAATCTAAAAAATGTAATAAAGGGTGAAATTGTTCTATGCTTGCCTTTAAAACTTTAAAGACTTGTAAACAAACATGAGATTAGCAAGAAGTCTAGACTTCACTCACACTACCCTTCTTCATGTTCTTAGTAATTTTCTTTACTACTTAATAATTATTTATTTTCCATATTATATTCATATTTTGTCTGAATCAAAACTCTTATAACACTTAGTGTATCACTGGAACTTCAATTTTGTTCCATTAATCCTTTTGATTTTAGTCTATCAGACATCTGTTATTCATTTGGAGTAATTTTCTACGTTGAGTTTCCATCTCCCACTAAACCTTAATACTACTTTGTCAAAAGCCATTTTATTAAGACTTAGGAAGTCTTTTACTGGGACTTAACTATTATGTTCAATACATGTATACACTCTGCACAACACTGTCATCTTACCTATGTTTTGCTTTCACAATTAAGAGCTGGGGCTATCCCATATGAAGAAGTGTGAATCTCAGTACCATCCTACCAGGCTTGATCTACCTAACTTCTCAGCATTTATTTTCATTCATCCTTGATCCAAGGCAAATGCAGACTAACCTCTGTTCAGAGAGAAATGCACAGAGAAAACATCCATACACAGACTGCGCTTTGGAATCTACTGCAGCTGACTTCATACCTCAAGAACAAAGATGAAGTATCTATGACAATCTGTGCTTCAAAGAAAAATAATAATGGAATATTAGCACCCTAATCCCTTTATATTATTTGACTAAAATATGATGAATTTTAATCAGAAATCATCTTCAAAGGACGGACATAAGTAACAAGGGCATAAAATCATAACTATTTCCCTGACATAAGGTGAGGATGAATATATTTATGAAATTCCCCCAAAAGTTTACTATTGACAAGTGAGGCAAAGGCCTCATCCAGTTCTTTTATCTTACGTATTTGCCAGCCCTGCCAGCTCAACTGTCAGGCAGGCTATAGAGTTGTGGGCCCTGTGGGGTGACTTGGGATCCAGACAGTCAAACTGCCTCCCTGAAAAAAAAATTACAGGTTTAATGTTCTGTGCAGGCCTCTGAGGCAGAAGGAGTGGAAGACAGTCTATGGGCCATTGTCTTACTACCATGCAGTAAATGTTGGGATAAGGAAAGCATGACAGTCACCGAGCAGATGCTATGCTATTATTAATTTTAAAGATGCTTATATTCCAAAACTTTTTACACCCATAGACTGATCTGTTTACAACTCATTTTCAGCCTGTATACACAATTTTTTTTGGAACTGTAAGAAGTTGCTAGCTAAAAAAGTAAATGTTAAGTGTTTAGACTTTTCATCCAAGAACTAACCAAGCCTGACCCTACTTACCTCCCAAGAGCAGATGAGATCAGGCCTGTTCAGGGTAATATGGCCATAGATTAGAGTTTAGTTACACATGCTGGTTCCAAATGGTCTATGTTGTACATAACAAATTCCTCATCCGAAGTCATAAACTTACCTCCAAGTATTAAAACTGGGCATTTTACAAAAGCTTCTATTTTAAAACTCCTTTCAAGTTTTGTTTTGCTTTATTAAGATCATCCTTTATCTCCTAAAAAGCAGACATATCTTCTCCACTGAGGGTATTTTACCAATGAACACAGAAAATAATTACAAGACAGGACTGGTCTAATATCTCAGTTCCAGATGGCCCCTTCCTAGTAGCCATGACGACACTTTAGCAAACAGGTTCACGGCTTCGCTGCTTTCTATTAAACAAACCCTCCACACCACTGACAAGAAGTGTTCACACACCTTGAAACTTGTGTCACATTCCACTTTCCCCCAGAAGAGACCTCTCTCTCACACCAACTGTAGTTATAGTTATAAAGATGCATCTGTCAAACTGGATATAAAATTAAACAATATAAACTGAGTATGGAAAGATAGCACTGTCTCACTTTCAAGTTACTCATTCTGTCTTCCAGATTTGTTCAAACTGTATTATAGACGACCAATAGTAATCTATTACTAGTTATAAGGGACATTGAAATTATCAAGTTTGTTATCCGCTGCAAAAAGATGTTAAGAGTATTGACAGAGATATACCCACAACTACAAGCACTAACCATTTATTTTCAGCTGACACTTTATATTTGGGTGTGCCCATGAAGGTCAGAGGACAGCCTCAGGTGTCATTCCTTAGGTGCTATCGACTTTTCCTGAGACAGTGTCTCTTCCTGGCTTACAACTCACCAAGACTAGATGGCCAGAGAGAGCCTTCGGGATCCATGGGTATTCACCTCCTACCACCAGGGTCATAAGTGCCATGTGGGGTCTGATATGTATTTCTGTCTTTTTTTCTAATGTATGTTCTAACTGAACTCAGGTCCTTGCAAGCATTTTATCAAGCAACAATCTCCCCATCCCCATAACCAGACATTTTAAAATACATTAGCTCACTTAATTTCAACAGCTGCCTTTTCTAACTGCCACTATGCCACTCCTTAATAGGACTCTTAGTAACTGATACAGAAGGTGGTAATGGCTGCACAGGTCATAGAGAATGTTTAATAACCACTGACACTGTACTTTGCTAGCCTTGTGAAAAATACTTTACAAATACAAATGCATTTAATTTTCTCAAAAGCCTCTGAAGTGGCTACTATCTGACTCTACAGGTGAGGAAACTGGAGCCTAAGGGAGTAAAGAATTTGACAGGGTCACTCAGTAAGCAGCCAGCCACTGTGCATCCAGGCAGTTTGGATTTCCAGGGGCTTGTTAACTACCACTCTTAACAACAGCTACAGCGATGGAGGAACTATGTGAGTTTCCAGCATTCAGCTACAGAATTATCCTGCTGGGTGTTTCACATGTTTGTTAGTTTTACATATATTCCAAAGATTAATATGTAAAAAGTATGCTCCTAAGAGGATATAAATACTATTAACACCTTATCATCTAAATCCTAAACCCATAGTCTTCTGATTACCAGAGGAATTCAGCTGTGCACAAAAACAAAACAAAAAAAAAAAAAAAAACTATTTCTCTCCAGGAATGAAGGGTCAAAGGTCAGGCCTGTGGTTCCACGCAAAGGCTGTAGGGGTGAAGCTGGTCTGGGAAGGAGTACACATCCTGCACCGTTCTTGCATAACCAACACAGTACTGGGATCTCCTGTTTGCCTTCCTCTGCAACACGTCAGTCCTTTAAGAACATGGTCTGTTTTTATCCTTGCTTTGTTGAACCCAACAAAGGCATCACTCTGGAAATGGTTACAGACAAGATGCTGAGGGAATTCAGAAAAGTAGCAGCAGAGAAAGCAACTATGAGCCTCCAGAGAGAAATGGGAAAAGCACTTTGGGCACTTTAGTTGCCACACCCCAGCAGCATCTGTGTTGTTCAATTCCTGGGGGCCATTTCCATGGGTATTGGGTAGGATGCCCCCAACATAGACCCAGAGTAAATGTACCCCCCATAGTTGAGTGGCAGAGCATCCAGCTTCCCTAATGGCAGGTAGCCCATGTATGAGCCCTGAGCTAGGGAAGCATGCTCCACCCTGGTCTGTTTTCCTAATTGTTACTCCTAAACACAAGTCAGTTCTAAAACCCTCACAGGAGCAGTTAAGAGTGCCCTGGGGTGTGGGGGGGACTTTGAGAGCCCATCCCACCTGAAGGGATGCCCTCTGTCTCTGGACACATGGGGAGGGGCCTAGGCCCAGCACAGGAAGATTTGGTGGACTTGGTGGAGCCCCGGTTGGGGGCCCTACACTGCCTGGGGAGTGGTGGGTGGATGGGGTGGGGGGTAGGTTGGAGGTGGGGGAGAAGGAATGGGGGTGAGGGGAGGGAGAGGGAGAGGGGAATTACATGTGAAACAAGCCTGTTCTCTAACTTGAATAATAATAATAATAATAATAATAATAATAATAATAATAATAATAAAAAGAGAAAAAAAAGAGGGTTTGGGGGTTGCAAGGGCAGGGGTTGTTTTGTTTAAGCTACAGGCTGTCCCTATAGTGTTCAGATTAGCTTCCAACTCCTGGGCTCAAGAAACCCATCTTCCTACCTCAGCCTCCCTCACAGATAGAATTACAGATGCACTACCCTGCCCAGCTAAATGTTGCTATTTTAAAAATGTTCAGAGGGAAAAAATAATCTGTGCAATGAGGCAGTAATGGGGAACTGGGGTATGCACTTGGAAAAGAGTAACTGGCCTGTAACTTACTTACATCTCACACACAAATGAACTAAACAGGTTAAAGACATAATACCTAAAACTCCTGGAAGAAAACATAAGGGAAAAGAACAGGTACAACAGATTGGGCCTGAGTTCTTGGCTACTATAGCAAAACCTTAGGCAATAAAATGAAAATAGGCAAATTGGAGGAACATCAAGCTTAAAATCTGCACAAAGGGGGCTGGAGAGACGGCTCGGGGTTTAAGAGCATGGAGTGCTTTTGCTGAACACCCAGATTCACTTCCCAGTGCCCATGTCAGAGTCTCACAGTAGTGTCTGCTTCCTGGTCCAGTAGATCCGGTGTCCTCTGAACACCGTGAACACTTCCATTCATACATGTACATCCTCACACGAATAAACAAATAAAAATTAAATAAATTTTTAAAAAGATTGCACAGAGAAAACAACCACCAGAGTGAAATGGCAACTTTTGGGAGAAAATATTTTGGGGAGATACAATTAATATATATACACACACACACACATATGTGTGTGTGTGTGTGTGTGTGTGTGTGTGTGTGTATTGATAATCTAACAAAAAATAACCCCATTAAGAAACTAAATGTAGAGGCAGGAATATCAGGAGTTCAAGGTTAGCCTCAACTACATAGCAAGTTTGAGGTCAGCTTGGGTTATGCAAGAACTCATGGGGGAAAAAAGGTGGTATAGGATTTGAATACTTTCAAAAAGAGATCTACATATGACCAACATACATATGAAGTTAAGATTAGGATGCCCACTATCAAAAGAAAGGAAAATACGAGGGACAGGTTACTACACAAAGGACTGGAACAGTGCATTTTCGGAATGTGAGCTGGAGCAGCCTCCATGGAGAAGAGTGTAGAAGTTCATCAGAAAATTGAAAGAGAACTACCATATGACCTGGCAATCCTATTTCTAGATATGTATCCAAAAGAATTCAGGGTAGGAACTCAGCCAGATCCCTGAATTCATGGCGGGGGTGGGGTGTGGGTGGGGTGGGAAGAAGTGTTCATAACAAGGAAATTCAACACAGATAAACCTCAAGAACTTTGTGCTATGCAAACTAAGCCAGTTAGAGAAGGACAAAGGACAAATACCACAGAGCCCATTTATATAAAGTCATCAAAACCATAAAACATAGGGAGGTGGTTAAAGGGGACATAAACTTTCAGTTTTACAGGATGAAAACCTTCTAGCAATGTGTTGTGGGATATGTAAATATCCTCCACACAATAGAACTATACACTTCAGAATGGTCGATGTGGTAAATTTAATGTTTAGCAATCACAATTTTAAATTTTATGTATATGTACTTATAAAACTTATTATCACAATTTAAAAATATCACATTAAAAAAACTGCTTTGATGGGGCTAGAGAGATGGCTCAGTGATTAAGAGCTCGGGCTGCTCTTCCAGAGGACCAACATCCAGTTCCCAGTGCCCACATGGTGGCTCACAACTATCTACAATGACCTCTTCTGACCTCCGAGGGAACCAGGCCTGCATGTCATGCAGAGACATACATAGAGGCAAAAGACCCATGCATGTAAAATTTAAGCTTGTTAATTTTAATTTTTAAAAGATTTGAAAGTAGTAATTAAAGGGAATCTACTTTGAAATAAAAAGTCAATGTTCCCATGGAGATGACAAAGAACAGTGATATTAGACTCAGAGAGGACTGTCACTACACTGTGGTTCAGGGCAGACACACCCCTGTGGGTGGATGTGAAATATTCCCCATAGTTGATGTGTTGAGAACTTGGGTTCCAGTAGGTGGCACTATTTTGGGAGGTGACAGACTCTTAGAAGGCGGAGCCTCACTGGAGGAAGCAGGTCTCTGGGTACTAGCCTTGAGGCTTTTTAATTTTTTAAATTCATTTTACATACCAATTGCAGTTCCCCCATCACACCTTCTTCTCCTGCCCCTCACCTTCCCCTATCACCCCACCCATCCAACCATCAAAAAGAGTAAAACCTCCCATGGGGAGTCAACAAGTCCCCTCCCCCCTGCATCAAGGCTGAGCAAGGCATCCCACCATAAGGAATGAGCTCCAATAAGCCATCTTATGCACCAGGGATAGATCTCAGTCCCACTGCCAGGGGCCCCTCAAACAGACCAAGCTACACAACTGTGGCCCATATGTAGAGGGCCTAGGTCAGTCCCATGCAGGCTCCCTAGGTCTAGAGTCTAGAGTCCCTGAGGTCCCAAGAGCTTGGGTCAGCTGTCTCTATGGGTTTCTCCATCGTGATCTTGATACCCCCACTCCCTTGCTCATATGATCCCTCCTCACTCTCTTCAACTGAACTCCAGGAACTCAGCCCAGTGCTTGGTTGGCTGTATGTCAATGCATCTGATTCCATCAATTACTGAATGAAGGTTCTATGATGACAGTTAGGGTAGTCACCAATATGATTACAAGGAAAGGCCAGTTCAGGCACCCTTTCTACTATTGCTAGAAGTCATAGCTGGGTCATCCTTGTGGATTCTGGGATTTTCCCTAGCACCACATTTCTCCCTAACCCCATAATGGCTCCCTCTATCAAGATATGTCTTTCATTGCTCTCCCCCTCCATCAACTCCCCCAACTTGACCATCCTGTTCCCTTGTGTGGCATAAGAGCCTGGTCTACTTCTTGGTTGCTCTTTGTTTCCCTTACAGCCTGTCCACTTTCTGACTCCTTCTTGGTTCCCCCACCATCCCTTCCTTACCACAATTCACTATATCTTCAAATCATGAGCTTTAATAAACTCATTGCTCCCTTGACTTGCTTTTTGTCAGGTATTTATTTGATCACGACAATGAGAAAAATATCAGAAGCCCACCCTCTTCGGTGCCGCATTGCCTTACCTAGTAGCTCTGTGACTAGAAGTTAATCATTTCACCTTATTTGCCAAAATACTTAGGTGTGCAGCTATTAATTATAGATGATGGAAGGGGAAAGGAAAAGAAAGAAATATGTAGAAAGAAGAGATGGACAAAGGATCTAAGTTGAGTCAAAGAATGAACATTAGAGTTACACATCTGTGCGGAGGTGGCACGGGCTGGCTGCCATGTGTGTCCATTGACAGTGTGTCACAGAAAAGGGAAATACGGAAGTCTTATGAATAGCTTAATGTAACTGGTGTTAACGGCCACCTTACTCACTGTGGAGAGTTTTCTCATGCTACAGACAAATTTCAGGCCATAATCCACCAGGACTCACAAGGTGTAACTCTGTGCCAAAAAGACAGGACAGCGAGGAGGTGAGATGGTTAGCATGCATGCATGTATGCATGCAAGGGAGCACTGGAAATCAAGGGAAGCTCCATCTATACATGTTTTACATCAACTGGGAAAATGAGGCCAATAGAATATATAAGTCCAGCTTTAATAAAAAGAACTGCATGAAAATAACTTTTTAAAAACTTATATAAAAACAACAAATTTTATCATGCTGTCCTCCCCACAAAAATATTTTTACATTAGCTGCTTATTTGAAAATCCACCTGCTCCAGGTTAACTATGCTTAACCTAATGAAAGTCATCTACAATAATCTCCACATTGTGTGGAATTTATTTTGATCGAACAAGGTTTTACATCTGTGTACAGTAAGGAATAGGAATTGAAAGAGGCAGTGATATTTCTGAAGGTATTGCTCAGGACACTATATCAACTCTGAACTGCAACAGGAAGCTGTAAATGGTGTTCTAGCAGAAGTCCTGACAGACTGACAGGGAAACTGAGGCAAAACTAAGAGTAGTTCCACAAATCTGACCCTATGCAGACTGCTGTGCAATGTCAGTTCCCTATGCTATGCAAACTTGTCTGTTCCCTATGCTATGAAAACTTCTGTGATGTCAGTTATCTGACACTACATAAACTGCTATGATAGCAGTTCTCTATGCTATGCAAACTGCCGTGATGTCAGTTCTGATGCTATGTAAACTTCTGTGACATCAGTTCTCAGGAAATGACTGAATAGTAGGAAATCTCAGAACAACAACACCTTGATATTCCCTACAAGAGCACTGCAACACTAGTTATTGGTTGTTGTGAATGCAGCACCAGGGCCAGAACTCTTCTGCATGTGTGTGGTTTACAGTACCATGTTCTTATACTCTGCTGTCTCTAAACACAATAAGCGCGAGAAACACAGGGCCAGAGAAAGCAGAACAAATGAGCAAATTCTCACATTTTTTCACTAGATTTATTTTCAAGTATATGTAAGGAGGGGAAGTATGTATACATACTTGCAGTGCCCAGAAAGGCTGGATTCCCAAGTTGTGTTGAGCTGTGCAACATGACTGGAAGCCAAACTCAGGTCCTCTGCAAGAGCTGTATACATTCTTAACTGCTGAGCCATTGCTCCAGTTCCTCAGATGTTTTATTTTAAAACATTATTGTAAGTATACCCCAGTCTATAAAAATGTCAAAGAATAAAGACACCCACAGAATGGACCTTGTGTGAGGGGCACACCTAAATAAGATTATTCTGCTAATTCCAGGGATCAAATAGGATGTGTGTCCTATTTGAGTTAAATCTTCAATTTTAAAGCTGCAAAAGGCAGGAACAATAATGAAGTCTGGTCTCTGCTGAATGAGGTGAAATGACAAAACCCAAGGTGTTCTCTGGGCACTACAGCACGGGGTGCGTTATTTTGTTATAACTCGCCAAGAAAATAGATTTCTTTAACAACAACAACAACAACAAAGCACAAATCCTCTTCCTTTCTCATGCTTGTCTTCAGGACTCATGGAGCACAGGTCAGTAATGACTCTATGGTCAAGTTTTCTTTTTTAAAAGATCTCCACTGGAGAAACAAATGGGTCTTCAATAGTTTGCTCAGCCAGCACTCACCAACTCTGCAAAGAACTTCTGCCACTAAAAGTCTTCCAAGAGACAAGAAAGCTGGGAAGAAAGAGAGAAGAGCTAAAAGGCAGAACAGAAAGAGGCAAAGGGGATTATGGGGAGCTCCATGGAGCTGCAGCTATTGCTGGAGCCTCCAAGGCTGTAGTGACTAACCCTGCACACACAGCCTTTAAACAGACTTCCCAGCTGACCTCCCAGGCAGGAGATCCTCTCACAGACTCTCCCTCAGCTACACTTCAAAGTCTGACTTCTCTGTACCTTCACACCCATGGTGAGCTCCACTTTAAATGTCTAGTAAAGTCAAACAGAAAATAAGACTTTTAAGATATTGCTCACTGAATCCTGATTTTGTATCCACGACCTTCGAATGTAACTGCTGGAAACTTTCCATACACAACAGCAGGAGACCTGGGCAGAGGTAAGAGCTAAGAGGATTAGATGAGATGGCATAAATGAAGAATTCTCCTGGGCCGGGACCTACAAGGTAGGAAGCCAGAACTTCCTCATTTCCTGCTTGTATCATCTGCTGGACTCCTAATTTCAACCTCTAACTTAAATATTGTTCCTGTAAAATCTGTATTAATTCTGCATCCTTTTAACTTTTCACTTTAGTTGTGTATGAATGTGTTTGAATGGCTCTGTGTGCATGTGAGCACAGTTGTAGCAACCCCAAAGATTCCCTGAAGCTGGGATTATAGATGGTTATGAGCTGCCCGATGTGGATGTTGTTAACTGAACTCACCCTCAGGAAGAGCAGAATTATGTTCTTAACCACTGAGCTGTCTCTCCAGCCCCTCCAGTATCTTTCTATGCTTGCAATCAATGACTTGCTCTCCCCCTTTTCTCTGGCACTTTAGAGAACCCTCTATTGCTTTGCAATTGCCTGTTAATGAGTCTTTCTGCTCCATTAAAAAATAAACACTTCCAGGATGGGGTTTATAGTTAGCTAATTACTCCTTCCCCCAAATTTGACAGAACTGACCATGGAAACTTAATCATTTACTGAAGAGATGAATGGATGATTTCATTGAAGTACAACACTAAAATCTTTACATGACCTTGCAAATCTTTTAACAATGCATTCATTTTATTTTTAAAAGAATTTTAAATTAAATTGCTAGCACACCAGAAATGGAAGGGTTAGTTTGTTTGCTTGTAACATTTCTGATCATCATTCATTCAAGCATTCAACATGTTTCTTCTATGCTCCAGGAATACAAATTTGTAAATTTGAACACAACAAAAATCACTGTCCCAAAGGGCCTTATATTTTTCCCCAGAGTAAATCTGTGGAGAAAGGATTTATTATGGAGAACCTGTCTAGAAATGGCACAACATACATTTTGTTACTCAATATTTACTAAATTATCACAGGGCAAAAATACAAACAACAAAAAAACCCTGATGACCACATATAAAGATCATCTGTTTTTAAAAGATGATGAAATAAGCCCAAATTTAGTGTATTATACACACAAAATTGATTTATTGTCTCCCAAAACAAACCACAGCATCAACAAAACACTCTCATTAGGCACCTGTTTGCTTGCACCTAACAAGTAACCTCGAGTTCTCTTGGAAGGCTAGTCACCTGGGAGTCCCGCTTAACCACTAATTTGAATGTGTGAAGTGGTTTTTCTGAGTTTTATGGATCCTATGTGAATGACTGTGTATGACATCACACCTGTCATCTTTCTGAAAGTGCCACAGTTCCTACTTAGCTGTTCTCACGGTGTCACCTCCCCTTCCTCGAGTTCATCCTCCACATTCCTTCTGCTTTCACTGCCTTGGTTAGATGGTGCTTCATCACCACTGTTCAGATCCTCCTTGCCTGCCAATGGTATTTCCATCAGCAAACCTTTCCTTCTTAGGCAGTGGTTCTCCCCTTTGAGGGGAGTCACATATCACACATTTACATTACAACTTGTAACAGTAGCAAAATTACAGTTATCAAGTAGCAAGGAGATAATTCTATGGTTGGGGGGGGTTACCACAAATGAGGAGCTGTGTATCAAAGGGTCACAGCATTAGGAAGGCTGAGAACCACTGTCCTAAGGGGATGAGAGCCAGATCTACCTGCCTTTAGTCCCATTTGCAAAGCTGACTAGAGTCTGCTAGAGTTTGCCTTCCTCATTATTCTATATCCTACATCTAAAAGGACCTGGAGGAGGCCTCAGGACTCTCAGGCAAGAACTGACACAATGCTTCAGTTTTCATCTGACATACCTGCAAACCATCAGTCTCTATCTGTCTGGGAGTTAATAATGAGACCTTGATAACTAAAATGTTATTTCTATGCCAGGGGAAAAGGTGGGTGAGTGTATAAGGGAGGCTATACATCCCAAGAAGATGATTCTGGGAATGCTGAGAACAGCCTATGGAAGGTTATTTATTGAAGGGTCCCAAAGGCACAGGCCATTTCTACACAGAGATTCAATGCCCACTTGTTTGCCTGTTTGGTGATCAGTTGGGCCTTAGTTTGCCAAATTCACATTTGACAGAGAGCCTTTCCCGGTGTCAATAATTAACAGCAAAAGGAGGATTTGGGATGCAAGAACAGTGAGCCACAGTTTAGGCTCATGGCTCCTACAGGCACAGTTTAATGAATGAATTTGCCTCTCTCTCCCTAGAATGGATCCGGAAGGGTGAAAAGCAGCGACATCAAATAGCCATAAGTGGTTGGCTCAAAGAAGCTCCAGGCATTCATGGAGCCTGCCCATGAGGAAGCAATACTTCAACAGCCCTCTAAGGGAAACCGAATTATGACAGGAAACATTTTAAAAAGTATCATCAGTGTGTCTCGGAAAGCTGCCAGTGAGATTTAAATCACAAATCCCCATTTTCCCTTAAGAGTGCTTTCTAATAACACTGGGGACATCCCAAACAGCTTCCTCTGCCAGAAGCTCATCAGTAGTACCTCACCAGCTCAGCAAGAAGGGTGGGGTGTGGGGGGGGGAGGATCTCTTCATTTCTAGAGTAAATCACAAGCATTTATCTTGCTGGGCATTTATGCACAGGAGTTGCTCTTAAGTGAATTTAGGAAATGAATATGACCTTTAATAGATAATTTGGTTCCCAAATGGAAAAAGGAGAAAAGAGGCAAAACAAGAAAGGTGAATGTTGGCCCAAAGTAAAAGTTCTAACAGGGGCGGGGAGGGGGAAAGGACTTCATCTAGAAAAGAGGAAAGGTTTAAAGTCAACCAAAAAGTACAAAAAAGAAAAATAGTGTTCCATCTATTGGGAGGATGAGCCACTGCCGAAGAGATGAAACTGGAACATAGCAGAGATTTCGGAGTTCAAAACTCCTTGACACTACAAACGATCGCATTTTGCCTGAAGCCGGCAGGGCTGAACATTCTCAAAAAGGGCTGGCAGTGGGGGAACCACTCCGGACATGACACGGAGGTGGAGAGCCTCCTAAACTCAAGGAGCAGCCTCGGGTTAGGCCGGATCAGGGGAAAGCCGAGGTTTCTGGAATTGCTCGAAGCTGTCCAGCGCTCACTGACCCGCGGGCGACCGCAGATTCCACGTGGGAATCCGGGAGAGGGGAGCACATCCTCCACAGCCACCAGAGCGCTCGTGACACCGAGCCCCCGACGAGCCACGAAGTAGGGGAGTGCAGGGGTGGGAGGGGGGGTGTCCATGGGGCTCGCGGGCGCGGCCACTCACCGATGCCGAGCCCCACGACCAGGCGGCCGGCCAGCAGCGTCTCCTTGTTGGCGGCGGCGGCCAGCACGGCGGAGCCCACGGCGCACAGGGCGCTGGCGAGCAGGATGGAGCAGCGCCGGCCGACAGCTCCGTTCAGGGCCCCTCCGGCCAGCGCCGCGACGGCGGCCGCGCCCACCGCGCCCGACACCAGCAGCTCCTGCCACATCGAGCTCAGGCGCATCTGGCGCCGCAGCGGCAGCATGGCCCCCGACACCACGCCGGTGTCGTAGCCGAACAGGAAGCCGCCGAGCGCCGAGAAGGTGGAGGCCGCGTACACGAAGGCTGGGGTCTCGTCGCGCTGGAACTGCCGCCGTGCGGCGCGCTCCAACTCCGAACCCTGCAGGCTGGTGGCCGACTCGGCGGCGGCCAGCAGGCTGCGCTCCCCGCCCGGTGCCCCCGGCTCCTGCTGCCGGCGGCGCCGCTCGCCCATCAGGCTGCTCAGGCTGCGCAGCGTGTACTCCACGTCCTCGCTCGCCTTGCGGGACATGGGTGGGACGGGCGGACGCCGCCGGGGCGGCTGCGGGGAAGTTCCGTGGGGGCACCGCGCACTCGCTCGCGGCCAGCTGCTGAGCCGCTCGCTGCGCCTCCAGCCACCAAAGCCACCCGCCTTGGCAGCCTCCGCTAGGTTGACGCTGCGAAGCAGTCGGGGGCGGGGTCGTGCGTCACTTGGCCGCTTAGAGGGGCGGGGCCGAGGGAAACCACCTCCTTTCGTGGGCGTAGCGAGGAGGAGATCCTCCCATGGGCGGGGCCCGCCTCCCTATGTGGGCGGGACCAAGCGGCAGGCCCCAGGCCGACTTGGTCTAGCTGGAGGCTTGGTGCCTGGGCCCTAGGAAGCCTGTATGGGGGCTGCAGCTGAGCTGCTGTCCTGAGGGCAGAGGCCCACAGCAGACTATACATCAGGTAAAAGTCTCTAAATGTCCTGTTCACCTTCCAGCAATCTGAGGTGGCCGAGGCTGGGACTACCTGACACCGTCCTTTCCTGTTGCATTGGTCTCCTGCAATTAGTTTCAGGACCATGTTCTCTGGTGTCTCTAGTTTCCTTTTCCCCTGCTAGTCCTTCCTCACATTCTGCCCTTCTAAAAAGCATGCTACACCGTGACTCTCTGAGGATAGAGGTAACTTATCTGCCGAGTGAGTCCTGCTTCTTCCTGTGGATCCGCAGAGAGAAGGGCAACTTTAGGTTGCTCTTACACAACCAGCTGATTCCAAGGGGAACAAGGAAACTTGAGAATCTGATTTGTGGTGTGATAGGCAATTGTCACCTTCCTTGCCAGCATGCCAGCCCAAAAGGATACCTTCTCTCCTATAATCCCCGCTGATTTAGAGAAGTTACTTGAAATGTCCCAATTTTCTGAAACAAAGTAATTTCAAATCGTTTGAAGACGATTATTTTAATTGCTAATTGCTAGCTGTTGGTTTGGAAACCCTGCCTCCTCTTGATTTAAATATTCTGTAATTTATTTTATGTTGCTGCACTTCAGGAGATAAAAACTAATAAGTATCTTTCTCATGCAGTCTCGTTTTTCAGGCATAGGACACCAGATTTAATTGAAAAATAAATTTAAGATCCCCGATTTCCATCAACCATTCCCGCTTTCATTTAGTTCCCTTATTTGAACAAGAGTTTCTTAGCATGAGGCCTGTTCGTGAAGTCCGAGCCTGTTTCCTTTAGAGAAAGGGATTTTGTCATCCCAATTACACTATGAAGTTACTAGAAATTTCTAAAGTCCACTGTACTTTGCTTACCAGACACTATAGTTCCATAATTTGCACTTTCCAGCAATTGGGGGGTGGGGGTGGGGGTGGGCACGAGCTCAGAGGAATAGCTTTAAATGTATCGAGTAGCTTTAAAGCAAGGCTTAACCATCTTCCCAGGGAGAGATTAAACACAGCCTTAGACTCTGGAACAATGAAATCCAATACTCACACAGTCTACAGAAGATCCAGGTGAGCATGCCTTTTCCTGAGATGACTGCAGCAAAGCTGCGCCCCCTGGTGGTCAGCCTATTCATGCGCCTTCTGCAAAGAAGAGCTCCCTAGATGAGGTCAGTTAACAGTTTGTTCCTGTTGGTGTGTAATAGCTGGGTTTCAAATCCAGCTGATGTTGTGAACACCATGATGCCTCACTTAGCAGTTCCAAATTCAGCGTTAAGGGTTCCATAACACTGAACTAACTACTCCTTAAAATGATCTAAACCTGGTAACTGATTACATGCCTGAGGTTAGGTTACCTCAAAAGGCAATGTGACATCAGTAACACATCAGAAAGCCAAACAGAGCTCTTCTGGGCTTCTGGGAGGAACCAAGTTCAGTTAGGTACCACGACATTCGACTAAAATAGAGTTCCCTGTAGTCTGCCCCAGCTCAACTTCATGAGGAAATAGAAAGTTCGGAGGCTGAGACAAGGCAAAATCCATGTCCTCCAGAGTTTCACAGTATTTAGAAATCACTAGGTTAGTTTATGTACCATCTTCACTTGCTTGCAAAAGTTCAGCATGTGCTCATTGACTAGATTATGAAAAATCACTTTTAAACTACAGTTGACAATCGAGATAAAGTGTAGGCACCATTATTGATTGACTAAGTGAGTCCTAAATCACAAAGTTTAGGGGCATTTATTGATACATTCCCAAAACACTGGGACCCACCATAGAAGAAGAAAATAAGTTTTTGGATATACTGCTACACATTCTGAACACTCTGCAGAGACATTGGCAATGAACCCAGTGAAAATGTTGTGTAGTTGGACTAAAGATGCAATTAGAGAATTCTTGCCCCCAAATTCAGTTCTCAATTCCACACACACACACACCAAAAAAAAAAACAAAAAAAAAAAACAAAAAAAAAACTACTGATGGGAGCATTGATCTGGAAGAGGGATAAGGATTGGGAAGCCCAATATATTGTGCTTAAATGTTTATTTTTAGTTACACAAACCGTCTATCCTTATTTTAAAAAAATATAACAATAAAGATAACCTCCCCTTAAAAAATTCCTTCCGAAATGGGGTGACTTGAATGAGAATGTGCGCCATTGACTCATATATTTGAATACTCGGTTCTCAGCTGGTGGAACTGTTTGGGAAGGATTGAGTAGTGTGGTTTTGTTGGAGGAGGTATGTCACTGGGAGTGAACTTTGAGGTTTCAAAAGCTGATGCCATTTGAAATTACATTTGACTTCTTTCTTTCTGCCTCTTGACTGTGGGACAGATGCAGGCTTTCAGCTACTGGTCCAACCATGCCTGCCTGCCTGTTGCCATGTGCCCACCATGATGGTCATGAACTAGTAACACTGTGGGACTGTGAGGCTCAAATTGAATGCTTTGTTTTGTAGGTTGCTCTGTCCATGATGTTTTGTTAGAGTAGGAGAAAAGTAACTGAGATGCAAGGCATCTTTCTCAGAGACATTTCCACTATAAAATACACATTTTAAGAATTTTATGTTTATAAATTTGTGTATATACATATATATATGCATGCATATGCACATAGTGAAACAGAACTCAGTGTTTGGTTTTGTTTATTGAGGGTTGCAAGAGAAAAAAAACAAAGTCAAATGGATTGAAATAAAGGATTTACTGAGTTTTACCTCTGAAAGGTGTCTAGTAAGTACAGATGTATAGGACTCAAAACTCAGGGTCCCACTGTGGTAGTTGGAATGGGAATGGCCCCAGAGGTTCATATATTTCAATATTTGACTCCCAATTAGTGGAACTTTTGGGGGGTAAACTTAAGGGGTGTGGCCTAGTTGGAGAAGGTGTGTCACTGGGGCCAGGCATTGAGTTTTCAAAAGATTTGTTTTCACCACCACTACCACCCCTGCAGCCTATGTGTGGATGAAGATGTGAGCTCTCAGGTACTGCTCCAGCTAGATGTCTCCATGCTGGCTGCCGTGTTTTCCACTGTGATAGCCATAGACTCCCACCTTCTGAAACCCAAACAAACACTTTCTTCTTTAAGGTGCCTTGGTCATAATGTTTCATCACAGCTGTAGAAGAGTAATTAATACATTTCCATTCTCCTCTGCTTCTTGTTACTGCAGCTGATTTCTCAAATTCCATGTGGTACACCAAAGGACACAACAAGCTCCAAACCTGTTATCTTTCCTACCCACATCAGAGAGAATGGGGAGAAGATCAACTTTTCTAAAGCCCCAGCCAAATTCTTATTGTCTCTAACTGAATATGGCCATTTCGGAATGTGGTGATATACTGTTTATGATCTAATAAAGGCACTGGAAATCAGTTTGCAAAGCCAACCACACTAGTTAGCCATAGAAGCCAGGCACACACATTTAATCCCAGGACTCAGCATTAAAAGCTGGACAGATCTCCGTTAGTTCAAGGCCACACTGACCACATGAAATTGATCCAGTCCTAAAAGAAACAGCTCACACAAAGTTGATCTCAGCACCTTGGAACATATGCCTTTAATCCCAGTACTAGGGAGGTGGAAACTGGAGTGATATGGCTGGGCAGAGAAAGGAATATAAGGAGGAGGAGACAGGAATTGAGAGCTTTTGCCTCTGAGGATTGGTGGAGACAGGATTGCCATTTCAGATGGGTCAAGGTAAGATCTACTGGCTTGGATACTTTGCTTCTCTGATTTTCAGTGGCTTTAATAAATCATAAACCATCTATCACCACAGAGGAATACTCTCTGACAGGTTGAAGTTTGATGAGGATAGGGTTAAAACCAGACAACATCTACATATTCAGCTTGAGCAGAGATAATCTGTGGGGAGAGATTTGAGAGGTGTCTGTAAGGAATGTGTTGCACTATTTCATCAACAACAAGCAAATAAGTACTAACGGGGTAACAGATTTGAGTTACTGTGAGTACCCAGAAAACTAGGAGGGTGGAGAAGGAAAATATTTCAGGCACCACTGGCTATGAGAACCAAATACATTGCTCAGGTATCAGAAAAGGAAAACTCACAGAAAAAGATGTGGTTCACACTGGCCCAACCACAGGTTTTAATATAAATAAATACACTATTTATTAAACATTTACTTTAGGAAAAGTAATTCCTTTGCACCATCCTTGTTCTTATTGCCTTTGAAATACCTGCTAATATAAAAGTAACTCACAAATTATTACACTGAAAAGAAATGATTGGCATGAAATTCTGACTGAGTTAACTGGAGAAGATAGAGGAATGGTTTGAATTCATATTCTGGGGCTGAAAAAAATCAGGACTTCAATCTTCTAGGCAAGTGTTACACTACTAAACTAACCAGTTTCTGGTTGGTTGCAATTGAGATAAACTGCCTGGTTTTGTGTGCCAACTTGATACAAGCTAGAGTCATCAGAGAGGAAACAGAATCTCATTTGAGGATATGCCATCATGAGATCAAGCTGCAAGGCATTTATTTTATCATATAGTGATCAGAGGATGAGGGCCCAGGCAAATGTGGGTAGTGGTATCCCTGGGCTGGTGGTCCTGGATTCTATAAGAAAGCAGGCTGAGCAAATCAGGAAAAGCAAGCCAGTAAGCAGCACTCCTCCATGGCCTCTGCATCAGTTTCTGCCTCCAGGATCCTGCCCTTTTTAGTTCCTCTCCTGACTTTCTTTAGTGATGAATAACTATGTTGAAGTATAAGCCAAATAAACCCTTTCCTTCCCAATTTATTTTTTGTCACTATGTTTCATCACAGCAATAGGAACCATAAGACATTAGATATTTAAAAATATTTTTATCTGATGTTTAAGCTACATATAAAAATTGTTTAAAAAATTCTCATTTCTAGTTCATACTGAGACTGTGTATGAACTATCAACTAGTCAAATCAAAGCATGAATTATTTTTATCTTGCTTGACTTTTACAATCTACTTAATTTATACATTTATCGGTGGCCATTCTCTGTCTGGTGATCAATTTGTGGAGCCTTAGTTACAAGAGACAGCGCACAATTTTTGTGCATTTACCTTTGAATAAATGGCATCTTAGGCAGCTACTAACTATGTGATAGCTCTTCTAGAAAAAATATCATGAAACTAAAAATAAAAGATAATTCATAAAACCAATAAACATCAAGTAAGAATAAACACTTCAAAAATCTTTGAAAAGTAAATTATTACAACTTGTGGATTTCTGTACTAATCACCAACTATTGCAGAAAAAAAGAGCTTCTCTGATGAAAATCCAGAGATACAATAGTATATGGGTATAAAGATAACAGTTTAGGGACAGTTAGTAGACATCTTCCCAAGGCTGAGGGATCATCATAAAAGAAGGGGAGGGAAGATGTTAAGAGACAGAAGTAGTGTTCATCTGCATCAAAACATTATGTGTTGGACCAGGCAAGGCCATTGAACAGATGAACTCAAAGTGGGCTGTGACTCTATAAGACCTACTTAAGATCAAAACAAGACAAAATCCCATCACAGATGGTGTGATGGTTTGAACAAAAATGGCTCCTTGAGCTCATATGTTTGAGTGCTTGGTCCTCAATTGTCAGAACTGCTTCTGGAAGGATTATTGGGTATACACTTGTTGAAGGAAGTATGTCACTAGGGGTGGTCTATGAGGTTTCAAAAGCCCAAGGCAGGGTCAGTCTTGTGCTTTCTCTGCATGCTGTCTGTGAATCATGATGTAAGCTCTCAGATACTCCAATACCATGCCTGCCTGCCTGCCTGCCTGCCACCATTCTCTCTGCCATACTGATCATGGATGGACTAACCCTCTGAAACTGTAAGCAAACCCCCAAATAAATGCTTTCTTTCAAAATCTGCCTTGATCGTGGTGTCTCTTCACAGCAATTGAACAGTAACTAAGACAGAAATTGAGGGAGGAGCTCATGAAGTGCTGTCCCTAGATGAAAAGCTATTAGCAATTGATGGTTGATGGGGAAGAAAGTAAGCTTTCTTCATAGATAGAGACCCTGAGACTACCCATGATTGTGGTGATATATTGTTTATGATCTAATTAAGAAAGCTTACCTGGAGATCAGAATGCAAAGCTAGCCACAACCATAAAAGCCAGGCAGTGGTAGCACACACCTTTTTTTCCCCTTATTTTTTATTTAAATTAAAAACAATCCTACTTTATATACCAATCACAGATCTCTCTCCCTCCTGTCCTCCCATTCACCCTACCATCTCCCAAGCCCACCACCCACCCACTCATCAGATAAGGTGAGGCCTCCTATGGGGGATCATCAAAGTCTGTCACACCATTTGGGGCAGAACCTAGGCCATCCCCCCTGTGTGTAGGCTGAGGGAGTATCCCTCCATAGGGAAAGGGCTCCAAAAAGCCATTTCATGCACTTGGGATGACTACTGGT
Organism: Cricetulus griseus; assembly: GCF_003668045.3. Classification (NCBI taxonomy): domain Eukaryota; kingdom Metazoa; phylum Chordata; class Mammalia; order Rodentia; family Cricetidae; genus Cricetulus; species Cricetulus griseus. The sequence continues at coordinate 388,099,670 of NC_048595.1, forward strand.
TCCACTGCCAGTCATAGACTGCCCAAGTCTCCCAACTGACACCCACATTCAAGGGGCTAGGTTCGGTCCTATGCTGGTTCTCCCGCTGTCAGTCTAGGGTCTGTGAGCTCCCACTTGCTCAGGTCAGCTCTTTCTATGGGTCTCCCCAGCATGGCCTTGACCTCCTTTGCTCATCACTACTCCCTCTCTACAACTGGATTCCAGGAGTTCAGTTCTCTGCTTCTGCTTCCATCAGCTACTGGATGAAGGCTCTAGCATGGCATATAAGGTAGTCATCATAGGGGAAGGGCATTTAAGGTAGCCTCTCCACTATTATTTAGATTCTAGTTGGGGTCATCCTTGTGGATCCCTGGACATTTCCCTAGTGCCATGTTTTTCTTTAAGCCCATAATGCTGTCTCTATAAATGTATCTCCCTCCTTGCTATCCTTCTCTGTCCTTCCCCCAACTCGACCTTCCTGAACTCTCATGTTCTCCTCCCCCTCCCTTTCTCTCCTTCTCTCTTTCCTACCTCCCTCTACCCTCCCACCATGTTCCCAATTTACTCAGGAGATCTTGTCCCTTTCTCCTTGGAGGGTCCATGTATGTCTCTCTTAGGGTCCTCCTTGTTTCCTAGCTTCTCTGGGGCTGTGGATTGTAAGCTGGTAATCCTTTACTCTATGTCTAATATTCACTTATGAGTGAGTACATACCGTGTTTGTCTTTCCATGTCTGGGTTACCTCATTCAGGAAGGTTTCTTCTAGTCCATCCATTTGTGGCACATACCTTTAATCCCAGGACTCTAGAGACAGAGGCAAATGGATCTCTATCAGTCCAAGGCCACCCAGGGCTACCTGAGAGTGAATCAGTCTAAGAAAGAAACAGACTCCTACCACTAAAGAGGTCTATAAGACAGGAGCAGAGGCTCAGATCTGGCATTAGGATCGGTCCTAGGAATTAGTCTCCAGCCATTTTGAGGACAGCTTTGGTAGAGGTAAGAGCTCTCTGGTGGCTCAGCTGCTTTGCTTTTCTGATCTTCGGCTAAGCTTTATCACATTGTAAACAATATATCACCAGACATGATCCAGTAGATGGTCCTTTATCCAGGCACATACAGGCAGCACTAAGTGGATTCAGTGAGTTTTAATGAACAGAGAGCATGTGAAATTGGGAGGAAAAAGTGATGAGGGGGAGCTGGGATGAATTGAATGGGAGAGACTGGGAGGTAGATTTTTATCAGAACACATATACATATGTGAAATTCTCAACTAAAAAAAAAAAAGAAAATCTTGACAACTGTGAACCTGAAAACTAAATCAATATGCTTATCGATTAGCAGTCCGTGATCTTCGAAAATTGCTTTGGGCTCTTTACAGAGAACTAGAAAAGTTATTTTAGTAGCAGCTTTTCCAAAATAAGTCAGTAAGTAACTGAAACAGAAGCCTCCTACTGTGAAAAATTACTCCTCAAAATACAATGCAAGAAAAGAAATGCATTTCTTAGCTCAAGGGCTAAAAATTATCTTCTCTAAATCATTGATTTATTGCAAGATGTTTGGATGAGTATAGAAGAAATAAGATATTGTCACTAGTTAAAACTGACAGATCTCCCTGTGGGGATGATTTGGTAAAGAAATGAGAATGTAATCATGCACATACAAGAAAAGCCAAGTCAATTCGTCTGCGTGATCTTTGTTTTCCAGAATGGTGATGAAATTTCCATGCAGGAGCCCAAGGGTAATCACAGTTATTTCTCACAGACATCCCAGCTAAGTGTACCCTTGGCCTCCAATAACTATGGTGATGGATGAGAAACTCACAGTGTGAAGAATAGAGGGGAACAGAGTCAACTAATATATACAACATTTCCAGAATTATTAGCACTTTGTTTGCTAGACTAGAATACTTCATCTGCTGGCCTGGCATGTATCATAATACTAATAGACCTAAAGCCTCTTTTTAATATTAAAAAATGTATTAATTTTAAGTTTAGGTGTGCAGCAGTACTGCTTTGTGACCCCCCTCTGTGTGTTATACATTTGTTTGCTTATTTATGTTATATGGTATCTTAGTTTAGGTTTCTATTGCAGCAATGAAACACCATAACCAAAGCAACTTGGGGAGGAAAAGATTTATTTTAGTTTACCCTTGCAGGTAAGAGCTCACTATTGAGGGAAGTCAGAAGAGGAACTTACACAGGGCAGGAACCTGGAGGCAAGAGCTAATGCAGAGGCCATAGAGGTGTGCTGCTTACTGACTTGCTCATCATGGCTTGCTTGTCCTGGTTTCTTATAGAACCTAGGACCACTAGCACAGGGATAGCACCACCAGCAATGGGCTGGGCCCTCCCCTATTGATCACTAATGAAGAAAATTACCTATATCTGGACCTTACAGAGGTATTTTGTCAGTTGAGGTTCCCTCCTTTCAGATGACTCTAGTTTGTGTAAAGTTGACATAAAACTACCCAGGACATATGGTCTTTTCCGTAATGACCTAGCTGGCTTGGAACTTGCTTTATAGATAAGGCTGGCCTTGCACTTTTTCTACTCTCCTGTTTCTTCCTCCCAAGTACTGTGGGATACATATTTCATTACAATTGCCTCTCTCTCCCTGGTTCAGGTAATCCTTTTGATCCATGCTCATATGGAGTGGTGAAGGAGGAGTTGGACATCTGCATACCCAGCCAGATCATCTAATCAAATGAGAAAACAGATGTTACAGCAGCTGGATATCACATCCCATTGTTTGTTTTTAAGGAAGTCAGTCAGTCACAATATAGCCCAGGATGTCCTTGAACCTCAGCCTGTCCTTGAACCCAGGCTGTCCTCTGACCTCAGCCTCCCAAATGATGAACTTTGGGTTTAATGTAGAATAACACAATGCAATAAAAGCATATTTTCTATTATGGAATTAATTTAAAATCAAGACCAGAAAGTCCCCAGCATTTAGAAGTTAAATAACACTCTTCTGAATTAACCATGGGTCAAAGATAGAACTGTGAAGGAGATTAGAATGTATTTTTAACTGAATGAAAATAAAAATGTAACTGATGGAAATTTGTGAGGTTCCTCTCTTTCAGAGGCCTTGAGAACTTGGTAGTACTAAATGCCTATAATAGCAACAAAGGTTGCTCGTGTCAATTGTCTCGGCTTTAACCTTGAAAAGACAGAAAGGAAGAGCAAGTGAAAACTTCAAGTAGAAATTAGAGAGGGAAACAATGAACCAGAAGACAGAGATGGTCAATGAAATGAAATTCCTTAAAAGATCAATGATACTTATAACCCTCTCAGAAAGCCCAGGGGTACAGAGAAGGTAGAGTGTAACTCTCAGGAATGAGGGAGGGAGTATATCACTCAAGAGTCTACAAATACTGTAAAAATTTTCTGTTCACAGTTTGAATGCAGTGTATACACTCCCTCAAGTAAACTGCCCAAGGTCATACCAATAGTCTTAGCTTTTATTACTGTGATAAAACACCATGACCAAAAACAACTTATGGAGGAAAGGGATTATTTCATTTTACAGCTTGTAGTTGATCAGCTAGAGAAGTCAGCAGGAATTCAAGGCAGGAACCTAGAGGTAGGAGCTGATGCAAAGTGTTGAGGAGTGCTGCTTACTGGCTTGCTCCTCATGGCTTGCTCGCCTGTTTTCTGAAACAATCCAGGATCACCAGTCCAGGGATGGCACTACCCACCATGGACTGGACCCTCCCACATCAATCAAGACACTGCCCTATAAGCTTGCCTACAGGACAATCCTAGGGAGGCATTTTCAAAGTTAATATTATTTCTTCAAATGACTTAGCTTATGTCAAGTTGACCAGCACAGCAAATGAACAAATAAACAAGTGAATGAAAAATAGAAATAACAAATAAATTCTGGGCAGGAAAGGTGGCTAAGAGTATTCGATGCTCTTCTAAACGACCCAAGTTTGAGTGCTTGAGCATCCACATGTTTCACAGATACCTATTACTCCAGCTCCATTCAAATCCAACTCCTCTGGCCTCTTAGGCACCTGCACTCACTTATTCATACCTGCAAGTGAACACTCGTACGTGCGCCACACACACACACACACACACACACACCATTTGAAAGCAATAAAAATTAAAATTTTAAAAAGATAGAAATTTTGCTAACTGGAGGCAACAAGTGCTAGATTCTCTTCAAGGAGGATTTTAGTTTTCAGGCTGTTTTTTGTTTGTTTTGTTTTGGTTTGGTTTGGTTTTGGTTCTTTTGAGTAATGAAGTCAGGATCTCACTTGGGTCTCACTTTGTAGCACAGACTATCATCAGTCCCTATCAAGTCAAGTTCTGGGATTACAGGAATGTACTATCACACCAGGCTGTAATTCTTAAAGATAGCACTAAAGGAATAAACATTTTAAAAAAATAGATTTGTAGATGGACTTTTTTGTCAAAATTAGAACATATCTACACTTCAAGTGGCATGTTTTAATTAAATTTATTTTTAGATAATGATAGGTTCACACACATAGGGTGGTGTCTTAGTTAGGGTACTGATGCTGTGATAAAGCACCATGACCAAAGCAACTTCAAGGGGAGAAGGTCTGTTTGGCTTTTCTATCTAGCACCATAGGTCACTGCAGGAAGCCAAGGCAAGAACTCAATCAGGACAGGATCCTGGAATCTGGAACTGATGCAGAGGCCATGGAAGAATGCTGCTTACTGGCTTGCTCCTTGTGACCAGCTCAGCCTGCTTTATTATAGAACACAGGACCACCAGCCCAGGTGTTCATAGAGTGGCAATGAGAATCTGATGTCCCAATCTTGAAATGGAAGGCTGGTGAGTGAAAAAAAAATAAACAAAATACATGGTGTGGCCCTCCGGGTAGGTTATGTGGATAAGTGGTAGGATTCTTCACTGTATTTACTTCTAGCCAGTCTTAAGGAAGTTCTTGTGATACCTCACTCTGTGTGTGTGTGTGTGTGTGTGTGTGTGTGTGTGTGTGTGTGTGTGTGTGTTCCTGGCGATTGAACCTAGGATCATTAAGACTCCAGTCAACTCTACTCCACCACTGAGTTATATCCACTCTAGCACCAGTTTATATTGTATTAAATACTTCATCATTTTGAGTGACTGACATACATACATACATAGATACATATATACATATATACATATATATAATGTATTTTTAATATTGTTATCCACACTTTCATTGTTAGTATATAGAAATAAAATTAAGTTTTATATGCTTATTTTCTATAGATACCTTATTAGTTCTAGATGTTCTCTTTTCAGAAAATAGCTTTAAGAAAATCAAAGGGCAAGTTACAAACTAGAGGAGAAGATTACAAATTGCACACATGATAGAGGACTCATATCCAAAACTATTGATCTTCAATATGGAAACGTGAACAAGTCTATTAGATAGCCTATGCATTGGGAGAAGACTACCCATGATTGGTACACATGAACCACTGCTTAATATCTACTAGTTATTGGGGGCATGTAAACAGAAATCATGAGGCATGATGACACAGCTAATCAAATAGCTCAAGCTCAAATATCTCTGGCTGTCCTGGAACTTACTATGTGTATAGATCAGCTTGGCCTTTAACTCAAAGAGATCCACCTGTGTCTTCTTCCCAAGTGATGGGAGTAAAGGCATTCACTACCACATCAGGCCTCCCTGGGTTTTTTAATGCCTGTTTCCTAAATATAGTTCCTTTAAAAAATATTCCACCTATAGGCATTTACCCTTATTTCCTTCTGTTTCACAGTGTCCCTAAAACATGCATTTTTTTCTGCTTTGCTGCCAAAAGATCATTGTTTTCATCAGCTGCATCTCATGTGGCTATAGTTATTTAATCAAGAGCACTTTAGCAGTAAAAAGTCAAGTCTTTTATTTTTACCTTTGAATTTCTTCATGTAACCTTTCCTTATTAGTCAAAGAGTTCTAGAATCAAGTGACCCTTTGAGATTCTTTCACCTTCGTTTACAAGTTGTTGTTGCTGTTGTGTTATTTAAAGCAGGCTGTCCTGAACTTATTAGGTTGTTCAGCTGGACACAAACTCACAGCCAATTTCCTGCTTCAGCCTCTAAATTCTAGGATTACAAACCTGAAAGATCGTGGTGGTTTAAAAAGTTATTTGTAATCCACTATTCATCATGCAGTATGTAACAATCTAATGGTCCCATTAATATATTTTTGTTCAGAATGGCCTAGCTTTTCCTAGTTGATATTAGAAACAACCAGGCAAACAGTGCTTGGGTCTAAAGAGATGGTTCAGTGATTAAGAGCATTTTCTACTCTTGCAGAGAATTCACCTTGTCAGTTACCAGCTAACTCTAATTCCAGTTCTAGGGAATTTGATGCTGTCTTCTGGTTTTCATGGGCACTAGACATACCATTGGTGCATATGTACATAAATACCTACCTGCATATATACAGGCAAAATACCCTCACATATACAATAAAAATAAAAGTAAAATCTTAAGAAAGGAATGTCCAGGCAAGTGTTCTACATAAAGAACTATAGGCAACTCCAGCTGGGAGCAGGAGAGGTCAGTCCTCCCAAAGAGGAGCACACCAATTGGTTGTCTAGTGCCAAATGATCAGCCCTGAAAATATACATACAAGTAGCATTATGTGGACTCAGCAGGTCTTACTTAGGAACATATATATGTTTATAAATACATATATGTGCCGGGCATTAGTGGTGCATGCCTTTAATCCCAGCACTCCGGAGGCAGAAGCAGGCCGATCTCTGTGAGTTCGAGGCCAGCCTGGTCTCCAGAGCGAGTGCCAGGATAGGCTCCAAATCTACACAGAGAAACCCTGCCTCAAAAAACCAAAAATAAATAAAAACAAATAAATGCAATAACAATTAATGGAAAAAGAGGTCATGAATTTGAAGGAGGGATATATGGGGAGTTGGAGGCCTGAAAAGGAAGGGAGAAATGTAATTAAATTGCAATTTCTAAAATTAACAAAAGTTAAAAATAAAATTATAACTAATGACAAATATATAGAAAGTGGAGTGTTAATCATTTCAAACTCCCAGGTAAACATATTTGTGTACTGCATGTTCTAATCTCCAAGGTAAAGATGCTGCAGAGATTAACCAGTCAGGTGGAAGTGTGCAGTGTGGTGAGTAGATTAAGAGAGGTGATTTATATCACTTCATTAGATTAGACACTCTTCCGCTCCTCTGACATCTTTTGCAAAACTGCTTGGGGAAATGAGACTTTCCCAGGCACTAGCCAGAACTTCTTGTCACTCTGTTCACACCTACAGCTCAGAGGAGAATGTGTAGTGGACATGTGTGGCTTTCTCTCTTCCCCTTCTTTGCCGAGGCTGACCTTTTCCATTTAAGTGTTTGGATAACTCCAGACTTCTTTCTAGGTTAACCATGTGTAAGCATCTCCATTGACGCTAGAGATCTAATTTATTACTCACAGAGAAGCCCCTATGCAGACCTCTAACACTGGCATTTCCCAGGTGTTGAAAAGACGATGTCGATATGTGGTTGCCATGGAGTTCATATCCGCTCGTGGCTACATTCCTTCAATGCAGCATAGGACAGTTCAATTATCTAGAGAAAACACTGCGTTAGCCTGGTGAGATAAATAGCCACATAAGTCAATGATTTCCTGACTTGCCAGCAGGCTCATAGATCTGTGATCGCCAAAGAATATTTACTAGCTGTTCAAAATCACTGTTGTTATAATGCTGCAGATAGCCTGTGATTTTAAAAACAGAATAAATTTATTCTATTAAAAATCTTGTGAAAGAAGAAACTGCATTAAAGACAAACCCTTTGAGAAAGCCACTTGAGTGTCTTGGAGCATTTTGTCAATACCTGCATATTGATAAGACAGATTTCTAACGCCTTTTGTGCTTCTCTTCCTAAGGACAAGCATATAATGACAGCTGGTTTTTTGTTTGTTTGTTTTGTTTTTTTATATAATATTGTAGGCACGCTGCTGCCTTGTGTGGTATTTTTTTTTTTTTACTAAGTTGAAGGTAGCACCAAAGTCAGAATAAATATATGGGTCAGCAAAGAATAAGGGTAATTCTCATTATTACTTAAAACATGGGAAACACATATAAATATTGGAGCCGTATCTCTTGTCTTCAACATAAGCTTTCGTGTTTGTGAAGGGAGGAAGAGCAGGTTGTCTCACACTGTAAATTACTGGTGGGTTTTATAAACAATAACATATCCATGGGGAAATAGCTAAAAATGAAAGGCACACAGTTTTATTCCTTCTCTAGTCCTCACATTGCTATCAGCTTCTTTCTGCAGATGCAGTCAGTGCCAAGGACTTCTGGGTTTAGATTCTGAAGATGCTGTCATGGATATGTTTTAGCTTTTGCTTGAGAAACCTGAGCTTACTGGCCCTATGGATGCAACTGTTTCCTACCCTGACACCATGAGTAGTTCATATACATTTAGAAATGTATGTCTTTAAGATAAAGACTACAAATTAACAAATCTAAAACTGCTAGGTTCTCCCCAGGGTCATGGGAGGGAGGAGTCAGGACAAGTGGAACCTCATGTGGTCTCACAGTCATGGCTCCCCTTTTGAAGTTGCCAGGTTTATCAATAGTGTTGAACAGTATCTGCTGACCACACAAAGCTAGAAACATTTAACATAGTCACCTACCTGTCGGTTCTCTCTTTCTTAGTCTTTTCTTATATAATTGCATTTAGAAGTACAATTTTCATTGTCTAAATTTATACTCTCATACTTTATGAATTCATCTCAAAATCTAATAAAAACATATTTGATCACTCTTACCTATAAACACATACATAGAAATGTAGCAAATTTTATCTTTTGGGCCACCAACCAGCTCCCAAATCATGACACAGAGACTATTAATACTTATGAATGCTCGGCTTTAGCTTAGGCTCCTTTCTTGCTAGCTCTTATAACTTAACCTGTTTCTCTTTATTTATGTTTTTCCTCAGGGATTTTTACCTTTTTTTCCTTCTATATGTCTTACTTTCTGCTTCTGGTGTCTAGCCGGCAGCTGTCTGGCTTCTGGCCCCAGAGAAGTCCCTCTTTTTCCCTCATTCTCTCCCCCTCCTCCTCTCTTGAGCCTAGATTTGTCCTCATGCTTATTCTCTCTGCCTGCCAACCCCACTTATTCCTCTCCTGCCTAGATATTCAGCTTTTTATTAGCCCAATCAGGTGCCTTAGTCAGGCAAGGTAAAATAATACATCTTTATATAATTAAACAAATGCAGTATAAAAAATATAACACATCTTTACATCCTTAACAAATGTAGCAGAAACAAATGTAACACACCTTCACACATTTAATGTAATATTCTGAAGCATAAACAAATGTAACATGTCTTTGTCTAGTTAAAATAATATTCTACAACATAGAAATATAATATTTTACTGTGACCAGGTTGTGTAACTTGACACAGAGAGAAGAAAACTCAAGGCTGTATCATAAAATGTTACCATTATGAAGCAAATTATGTAAATTTATTTATATATCTATATATAAATAAGATATATATGTATATATTTATCTTTTTCTTTTAGTTTTGCAAGACAGAGTTTCTCTGTGTAACTGCCATGGGTGTCTTGGAACTCACTCTGTAGACCAGACTGGCCTCTAATTCATGGAGATCCACCAGCCTCTGAGAACCTTAGATTTGTATCAGTCTTAAATCTTTTAAAATGCTTTCTTCTGGAAAAGCCTTATTTATTATACCCACTGTATTTTCCATTTAGTTCATTACATGTTTCCTGGATTAATTCACCAAATAGTTTTTTGTTTTTTGTTTATTTTGGGACAGGGTTTCACTCTTGTTTGGAACCTGTCCTGGAACTCGCTTGGTAGACCAGGCTGGCCTGGAACTCACAGAGATCCACCTGCCCTCTGCCTCCTGAGTGCTGGGATTAAAGGCATGTGCCACCAACGCCCGCCCTCATCATAGTTTAATTATTTTATTTTTATGATACTAAGGATTGAACCCAAGGCCTCTCGAATGCCAGGAAGTTTTTTGAGACAGAGTCTGGTGGAATTGCCATCCTGTCTAGCCTAAAACTTGCAACCTTGCTGCCTGAGCTTTTTAAAGAACTAGAATTACAAGTGTATTCCAACTAACCAAGTTTTTATTGTGATTTTGTAGGAGGCTATGTTTATAAATGTCCTTCAAATGGAGCAATTTCACAGACAATTACTGGTTTCAAAAAGGGGGGGTTATTTTTTTTTAAGTCAAGTTGTGCTTAATTTAGTTTCCCCTCATGTATACTACAGTAATAACATGTCCTCAGAAAAGTTTCCAAATAAATTACAGGTATGAAGGGGCCACAGCCAGCTTGAGGTACAGCCTGACTTTGTGTTCACTATAAGATACCTGTTAATGTGCATAAAAGCCAAGAGAAAACAGTGGGCTTACTGTTTTCTAAAGTTTTAAACATTTTTTCCCCCTTGAGGAGTTTCTCATTTTCTCAGTATTCAGCTTGAGAACAGATGGGCTCTCAAATTATCAACAAATTCTCATAGTTTGCAGTTCAGAATGATCAACAACAGCCAGGAACTCCAACAACTTGGCACAGCAAAAGTATCCACTTTTTTTGACTGTGAAACACACTAAACTCTGCAACCTGAGGATTACAGCCAGTTCTACCATATTTAAAAATACTCTTGAAATATTACATTTACAACATAGAAAAAATTATAACTTTCTTCTCAGGAAGTCCCTTATATTCAGTAATCAATACTAGGGGAAAGAAAACAGCACTACTCTGTAGGGGACACCCTAACCACACCTGCTCAGGGCTGGCTACAGGTGTGCCTGGCCATGCCCGCTAGGGCATGGTCAGGGTGACTTGAGGGAGGTTTAAGAGTGAGGGGCACGCATGTAGGGGCCCCTTCTTCGCTTTCTTCATCAGCTTTCTCTACTTGCCTTGTTCCCTGCTGGCTGGCTAGGCTGCTCTGAGTAAGTAAGGCACTCCCTAATAAATATCCTAATATCTTTACCTGACTCTGTATTGATAATTCACCTTTACTACTTGCTATGATTCTTTTGTACACATGTATAAATGCATTTACAAATTATTATTCCACTGACCTTCAGTGGGCACAGGTTTTATTCTTCACAGACATGTTTGAGTAGACATAGGTTGACATGACTGTCATGATTGTTTCATGACTTTCATGTAATTTTTGTTCAATTGAATAAGTGTCCCATGGAGAATGATGGCTTTTCCTTGACATGGACAATTGAAGCAAAGTGTAAGGAGAGGTCTTTGTCATTCCTTGGTGTTTATGTCTGCTTCCTCTCTCCTCCTCACCTTCACTCCAATCCTTACTATCTTTTCCATCTTGATATGTTTTAGGAGTTTATATATCAATTAACTGGAGAACATTTGTGTTTTTTACTAAGGGAAACCAAAGAGTCATAATAAAAATGCCAGGGAGGCAATATTCAGATAGAATTAGAGAGCACCATATTGAATTGTGTGTTGTGGAATGTCAATGAAATAGTGATTGGGTAATGAAAAAGCTCACCTTGTTTAAAAGTTCTTTTTGTATTAGCAACAGGAATTGTCCATTAGGTATAAGAGGGCAGATAGAAGGAAGCCTTTAAGATCTTGGCAAAATTTACAGAAAGACTAGACAGCCACCCATTGAAGTACAGAGGTAAGCTGCCTGAGCAGTGTGAGCAGCATGCCTTGACCATGCTGCAAGAATGCTGTCTGCACTTGCTGGTTTCATGCATTAACTTGAACACAGCTAGAGTCATCATAGAAGAAAAGGAGCATTTGTTGAAGAAATGCCTCCATGAGATCCAGCTATAAGGCATTTTCTCAATTCATGATCAAAGAAGAAGGTCCCAGCCCATTGTGGGTAGTACCATCCCTAGCTTGGAGGTCCTGGGTTCTATAAGAAAGCAGGCTAAGCAACCCAGGGGAAACAAGCCAGTAACCATCTCTCCTCCATGGCCTCTGCCATTAGTTTCTGCCTCCAGGATCCTGTCCTTCGAGAGTTCCTGTCCTGACTTCCTCCAGCGATGGACTATGATCTGGAAGTGTAAGCCAGATAAACACTTCCCTCTTCAACTTACTTTTTTGTCATACTGTTTCATTGCAGCAATAGAAACCCCAAGACAGATCGAAACCAGTGTAGTAGGGTTTTGCTGGGACAGACCTGACCATGTTTTGGGGACGATTGTGGAAGGACTTTGGAACTTTGGGCAAGAAAAACCATTGAGTTTTGAGATCTCAGTAGGATATTCTGTAGGATTTTGGAAGTTAAGAATGTTGAGAGCAGTGCAGAAGGTGGAGGCCAGGCTTGTGAAATTTCAGAGGGAAGATTAAAGACTCTAGCAGAGTAATTTGTAAAAGGAGTTCTTAATTACTCTAGATAATAAAAGGCCAGAGTCAGATATAAGGGGAAATGCTGAGAGATCAGAGAGAGAGAGAAGGAGCAAGGCATAGCACAGCTTACCTCCTAAGTGTCTCAGCAGAGAAGAAAGCAGTTTCCTGTTTCTCCCTACTTATATCCTGTATATCCTATATATATTTCTGCCCAGCTATGTCACTTCCTTTCTGTCTGTACAGACCTCCAGACCTCTATGGTTAGCTAGTGGCAAGCTCCATTCTCTGACCCCAAGACAGGCTTTATTTGTGCAAGAAAGATATTACCATAGCCATTGCTATTTTGATCTAAGATCCTGCAGTTCTGGTTAGCTGGGGCTGATGAATCAGCTTTGATGAACAAGATAACAGAGCTACTAAAGTGAAACCTTTACATTACTGTGACAGTTGATGCTGGTCAGCTGGATCTAGAAATTAGTGGTGATTAAGAAGAGACCAGCATCACTGAGGTGAAATCTTCTGGGAAGTGTTTCCTGAGAGTCAGCATAGAGAGGCTGTGTTCCAGAGGTGGCCATGATTGAACCTTGTGTTGGTAATGTGCAAAATCATCCAGGTAGCATTGGCTTTGAAGACATGAAGGGATTATGGAGAGCAGCTGAGGCTTGGCACTGTGAGAGGCCAGGAAAAGACACTGGTGAAGATGCAGCTTCAGTGGCAGTTGAAGGCCCAGGACTAAAGGGGTCATGCTAAGAATTTGTGGCTTGACACCAGGAAGAGAGCCTAGGAGAGGCTAACTGATAAAATGAATCGAAGTTGCAGCAAGGGACCCTGGCATTTTGGAGAAGCCAGGACCATGGGAAGACCACCAAGAACAGCAGCAGCAGGGCAGTGGGGCCAGCTGGAACCTAGAAGATGAGCTATGTGTGCTGTAGAGGGCAGAGCTGGAGAAGAAACACAAGCCCTTTGCAGGAATCCACAAGATCGTGAGTAAATGCCATATAATTGGACATTGAGTTATTTATACTTTTGGAGTTTGCTTTTGCTTGGTTCAGAGTGTGACTGTGCCCTGGTTCTTCCCTCTTGAAGAAGGTATTCAATTTAATTTTGATTTTTAAAGGATAAAAGACATGGACTTTTAAAAAGAGATTGGCTATTTTAAAGAGACTGAAATTTTAATGCGTTTGAGTTTGTAAAGGCTGCGGGACTTTTAAAATTATTTATGATTTTAACGAAAGATACTGGGGATAAGTAAGAAGGAAGAAATTCGGCTTAATAGGGATGTATTTTTATGTCAAGTTGACAAGGGGTCAGTTGTAATGGCTGGTTTTGTGTGTCAACTTGAACACAAGGTAGAATTATGAGAGAGGAAATGAAGCCTCAGTTGAGGAAATGGCTTCATGAGATCCAGCTGTAAGGCATTTTCTCAATTAGTGACCAATGGAGGAGGGCCCAGCCCATGGTGGATGGTGCCATCACTGGGCTGGTGGTGTTGGGTTTTATAAGAAAGCAGGCTGAGTAAGCCAGGGGAAGCAAGCCAGTAAGCAGCTTCCCTCCATGGCCTCTTCATCAGCTCCTGCCTCCAGGTTCCTTCCCTGCTACAGTTCCTGTCCTGACTTCCTTCAGTGATGAACTATGATCTGGAAATATAAGCCATATAAACCCTTGCCCCCCCCCCCCAGACAGGGTTTCTCTGTGTAGCTTTGGAGCCCATCCTGGCACTCTTTCTGTAGACCAGGACTGGACTCAAACTCACAGAGATCCACCTGCCTCTGCCTCCCAAGTGCCACCCAACTTGCTTTTTGATCATGGTGTTTCACCACAGCAATAGAAACCCTAACTAAGACACTGCCCCTAGAAAAATGGTGCTCCATCTGTTTCCCAGCCTTTGTCACTCAACACACACATCAAATCCCAGGAGACTGTCCTGCCGTAAGTGAAGTAGCAAGTCTTTGGTGTGCAGATGAGGTCACCTCAATCTACAATCTATGAACAATAGGGATAGCTTCTGCTTTGCCTATATAGGATGGGCTAACACAGATGTCAGGTGTTCAAAGACCTTCCTTTGAGAGATACCTCTGCATTTTTAACTATGCCTTTGAGCTTATTTTGGCATCACAGAATGACAGTGACAATATGAATAATCCAAACCCTAAACACATTTCCCATTGTTCTTATAAACTGTGTAGACCTTCCAGATCTTAGGTGATGTTTGTATAAACAACACTTCTGAGTGGGGTTTCATTTGCTCTTTGGTAAATGACCTCCTAAGCTTCCTCACTTTCCTGTTTCCTGATTATTGTGAGGATGTAGGCCAGTTCACATAAGAACCTGTTACAGGTAAGCACAAAGCAAGTAGAGGCTTCTATCTGTGTTATTCTTGAACAAAGGCATCTAGAATAAACATAAATGGTTAGCTAGGCTATATTTCACTCCTCTGTTAATAAAGTTTCTTTGGCCTTAAGAACTTCCAATGGATCTTCTCCGAGCCTGTAGTGGGGGAAAGTGTGTATTGTTTTGAGTAGAAAAAAAAGCAGGGTGTATCAGTTACTTTTTTATTGCTATAAAACATGAGAAGAACTTGTAGAAGAAAGAGTCTCTTTGGGGGTTTTGGGTTAGCCCTTCCTAGAGGGTTAGTGTCCATGGTGGTGGAGCAGAGGTAGCAGGCAGCAGGCAGCAGGCAGCAGGAACAGCAGCCGGGGCCTCATGTTTTGAACCACAAACAAAAGACCAAGAGGTCTTTCGAAACCCCAAAGTTGTCCTAAGGTGACATACTTCCTCCAGTAAGGTCACACCTCGTAATCCTCTCCAAACCCCGTGACCACATATTCACATGACTGATACCTATGAGAGATAACTCATTCAAATCACCACAGGTATTGAGATTTTTCTGAAATTATGAGAAGGTCTCATTTACTATTATCTTGTGTTTTGGAACATGTTTACTCACAGCTGTGTTTTGTTTATAGTATAAGGTGATTGGCAATTTGAGGTCAAGTTTATATGTTACCTGCTGCTGCTAATTAGACCACTTGTGACCTTGAGCATTGCTCTGAACACCAGGTTCAGTATTACCTTCTGAGTATCTTTTTTTGGCATCTTCTGTATAGTTATATTTGGATCCTTATTAGTCCTAAAATTGCATAGCAAGTAAAGAAAAACTCTTTATACTGGTAGGAAGAAACTCAATTTTATTCTGCCCTGAGAAGCTCTGGTTTCAACTACACAGTAAAGATAGGGATATAGGTTTGGAACCTACAGGGTCAATTGTGGATGGAGAATTACAACCACAGGCAGTGAAATCAAGGACCTACATACTTTAGAGATCATCTGGTAGCATGGGAAGGCAAAGGGTACAATCCGGACGAGGGGTCAACCCAAGTGAAAGAATTCTAATACTGGTTCAAAAGATAAATATTAGCAACATTGGCTCTTTGAGACTGGGCACTGAGGTTTATGCCCCTCATTTTCTTGCATTGAATTAGCAGAGAGTCTAGCTACCTATATTTTGAAAAGACTATATAACTGACTGGAGTTAGTGGAAGGCAAAAAGAGCTGTGTTTGAGCAAGTCTTATGTGTCGTCTCTAACCCTCTTATTTCAACTTGGCTTCGGAGGCTAGATTCCCAGAAGGCTTCAGAGTCACTGAAGTACAATTCGGTAGCACCCACAGCTAAACACTGAGCTGAACTCTGGAATCCAGTTGCAGAGAGGGAGGAGTGATGAGCAAAGGGGTCAAGACCAAGCTGGAGAAACCCACAGAAACAGCTGACCTGAACAAGGGGGAGCTCATGGGCCCCAGACTGATAGCTGGGAAACCAGCATAGGACTGATTCAGACTCCCTGAACATGGGTATGCAAGGAACACTGGACAGTCTATGGGGCTTTTGGGAGTGGATCGCTATTTTTCACTAGTATATGAATGGACTTCGGGAGCCCATTGCACATAGAGGGATGCTGTCTCAGCCTAGACACACAGAGGAGGGCCTAGGCCCTGCTCCAAATGATATGACAGACTTTGAAGATCCCCCATAAAAGGCCTTAACTTCCCTGGGGAGCAGAAAGGGGTTGGGATAGGGGATCATTGGGGGACAGGGGAGGAAGTTAGGGAGAGGGAACTGGGACTGACGTGTAAAACAAGCTTGTTTCTAATTAAAAAAAAAAAAAAAACAATGTGGCAGCATATTGCCTTAAGGTACCACCAAGTGCTCCCTGATCAAGGGCTTCAGTGATGCACATATCCTTGGGAATTCTGTTTGTTCCTCTGCAGGGGTGTCATCTGGCCCATGATCAACAGACTTGATTGATAAATGCATTCTTTCCCCTTCCCCAGTGGGTTGTTTTTAAGCTGCAGTTCATGATGCTTTCACATGTTCTTGTAGACAGAAGTCTTAAATCATCCAAAAGTGATAGCCAAATCCCTATGCACTTCCTACTGGCTTCCTCTTTTCCCATCTCTCTCTCTAATTTTCAGAGCTGAAGTCAGAAACCACATTCCTAAGTAAATTACTCTCCAAGAAACTCTTCTCTCAGATGCTGCTTTTGCAAGGATAAAAGGTAAATACAATTTGTATTCATTTAAACCCTATTAGAAACATACTGTGGGGGTGGTATTTAGTAAACTGACACCAGTGCCCAGAAAAAAAAAAAAACAACAAAAAACATCTAAAAAGATTCATCAGGAAGCACAGAGTGATGCTTTCTTAGACGCCCTTCTTTTAACTTGAAAAAAAATGAGAAAGAAAGAGGGGAGAGAGAGAGAGAGAGAGAGAGAGAGAGAGAGAGAGAGAGAGAGAGAGAGAGAGAAAAGAAAAAGAAAAGGAACTTACTCACAATATTTAAGAACAAATATCTGACCTTATCCCCTTATGTACAAATATATAAGTATCTTGCAATTCTCCTGCTCTATATATCAGATTTTAAGCCGTGGATCATAGCCCCACATGGCATTACAAGGTGAATAATAGGGGTTCCAGAAACAATTAGCAGAAGTTAAAGGTTTCTGAACACACACAACAGCCAGATCAATCTGAAATAAATGCATAATGGATCTGGGGTGTGTCTGGTTGCTCCCTCGTCTCAAATTGTGCTACTTCACTGCAGTCTTGGTTCTGAGAACTTTGTACTATGCATGCCATCATGCCTGAAACGCCAGTAAATATCACCTTAAGCCCCTCAGCTTAAGTCAGAGATGATTCTATGTTACATGTTAAGGCTGGAACCCAGGGCAAGACTCACTCAGTACCTGTGGCTCGCCCAGCACTCCAAACGCCGCCCCCCACCCTGAGCCCCTTCCTCTCAGGGGCTGGGCTTCTGCTTTCCTTCCCCAGCCTGATCCCTATATAACTCAAGTCATTTTGACGATGCCAGTCTCTTGGTCTCGTGGCCAGGACTGTATCTTTGTTAGAGGCTCCCCTTCTCTCCTTTCATGGTCCCGTTTAGTCTTCTGGCCATGTTCAGTCTGGACTCTTCTCTCTGCCTGCCTTCTCCCTTATGTCTACAATAAAAATCTTCTCCATACCTTAGGGGTAGTCCTCTCCTCCTTTTATTTCATTTTCTTCATTCAGTGTGCTATAGAGCTTTTACTATAAACAGCATTCTGTTCTTTTAGAAACATTATATGAGAAACAGACTTTTAATATTTTCCCACTGTCATTCTCAACATTTAAGTGTTAAATTTGGAATCTTTTGATTGTATCGTGTGATAATGTTAAGTTTTTAAAAATCGCTATTTGAGATGCTCACTTCAGTTTTGCACACACACAAATCTTTAAATGGATTTTGGCTTGCAATTAGGCCAGACTTTCCAGCAGTTTCTGAAATGGCACTAAACGTACTTCTGCCCTTTTATGCCGCAAATTGGTGTTCAAAGCAGTGATCTCAGCATTGATGAAACAAAATAAAAATACCAGTCAACTCTGGAAAATTGAAGATACTCCATATCTTGACTTAACAAGTACTCAAACAAGATTTAGTTCTTTATGGCAAATAAACCCTCACGTCTAGTCTATCTCATTAGTATTCAAATTTGTTTTCATCTTTAATAAGTAGTAGAATTATATGGGTGCCCAAGATCATCAAATAAATTTCCTTATGCTGTATTGTTAGTAGTTTCAATATGTGTGTGCCTATTTCATACATACACCTGGGATTATGTAACAATTTCTTGAACAAAAGAAGTACCAAATGGAAACAATTTGTAAAACCCTGACTGCACTTTTCTCCCTCCCTCCCTCCCACCATCCTTCACTCTACGTTTTCCTCTTTTCTTTTTCTTTCTATTGTCAGTTATTCAAGAAATTTAATCCTTAGTTATGTTGAATTTTCTATATTCTCTGTCTAGCTGATTGCCCCTCAAATTTCACTTTAAAGATCACTCTCTCTCTCTCTCTCTCTCTCTCTATATATATATATATATATATATATATATATATATGTATGTATATATGTGTATGTATGAATGTATGTGTACATATGTATATATATGTATGTTGCTAATATATACATTAAATTATGTGTGTATACACACATGTAAACATATATAGTATTTATGTGTATACTATGTGATATATACACACATGTATGTATATATAGTCACATATATTTATATTACTGAAAGAACTGCTCATAATTCATGTGATGTTGATTGGCCTGAGAATAGCTTTCTCTGTTTCCTTGGTGCTGACTTTCTGTTTTCAATCTGCAATGCTTTGTGTCCCCTGATGTGCTGAGGCAAAACAAGACTCATTTCCTGCTCCCTCCTTGGAGGTCAGAGTGACTCATCTATGCTGGAAATAGATTTCAATATTGAGATGTACCCATCTATTGATTATATATATATATATATATATATATATATATATATTATTCCATCCATATTTGAGGTGTCATTAACAATTTCATGCACATTAAGAATATCTAAATGTGTATTAAGCAAAGCAGGACAAAATCACTCATTTAAACAGAATGATGGACACTACAGGGAATTCTGAATGGTTGTAACATGGTTGGTATATCCCAACCATGTTACAGTGCCTAGCCCATAGGAGTAGTCAATAAGTAACTATTTGTTAATTGTACTTCTGTTCAATTACTCAGCCTTCTATGTCACTATATCATAATCGTGTGTGAAGGGAAATCAGACACACAGAAAGCTAAACTTCTATTAGCATTCTTGGAGGATTTTCTGTTCGATGTCTGAGGCATTGTAGAGAAAAAAAAGACAGAAAGGACACTAGATGCTACTCTCAACAGACTGGATTATTTATCTCCATTAGCAAAGGACAGGCAGTCTCCCATGGAACAAGAGAGCCTGTGAGAGTGAGGAAGATGGCTGTGACTCTTTATTGGGGTGCAATGACAGTTTGCTTGTATTAATGGGGCTACAGTGGTTCTATCTTTCCTTGGGTTTAGGATGCAGCCATAGGATGCTAGAGCAGTTCAGAATTCTTTCTGTCCTTGAATTGTCTTCTTCAAGCCAGGTAGGTTATCTCAGAAAACATTGCTTCCTGGGCTGACCTGCTGACTGAGAAGGGTTGTTTGTGGGAAAACCCTGTCTATAACCAAGACATTCAATCACTTTCTGAGAATTAAAATGTCAAGACATTGGTTGTAGATAGCATCAAGGAGTAAGTTCATAGGTTCCAATGGCTTAGTTTCATGAATAAGACAGGAAAGAGTGAAACACCAACCTAACCCTTGGAATATCCATTCCCTCATCCCTCTTATAAAAACAACTTCCTATAAGAGCACTGCAAAAGAACCAAGATGATGCTTAGGCATGGTTGGACAGAGTCTCCTGGGCAAAAGCTTGCAAACAGCAAAGTAAGGAAGGGGCATCTTCATGGTTGCAAATGAAGGAAACATAAATTGACCTAAGGTAGAATGCAGACTAATTTATGGAGGGAAATGACAGGTTATTGTAGGCAAGGGCTTAGTTAAGCCATCCAACTAGACCACTGCACAGACAGAAAGGAATGTTTATTAGGGAACAAACTGCCAAACTATCTCTCCCAGGGTGGGGTGGGCAAAATGGAAAAAAAGCAAGCAGATTTTATATGACAGTCTGTAGGGTGGGGTGGAGAGTCTTTGAGCAGAACTGATTAGGGCTGTTCAGACTAACCAGAAAACTAGATGCCCTTGGGAGAGGTAATTGACCTATGTGGGTGGACTAAGGAAGGTTCTTGGCAAACAGAAATCCACCTTAAGAAATGCACTTACTGGTAGACAGAAACCAGCCTTTAGGTGTCTGTTTAACCAGCTAGAGTCCTTCCATTTAGGATATTGTCACCAGCACTGCCATTTGCAGGGGTGGGGTGGGGTGGGTGGGAGCAGTACTTTGGACTTAACAGCTTGTTGAGAGGATAATAGAAAAGTAAGAAAGATGTCCTAAAAAAAATGAATTCTGCCTGACTGGAGAGAAGAGTGTGTACAAAGAAAGGGAACTGGGAAAAAAAGATAGCAAAAGGGGGAGGCCAGTTGAGTTAGGGCCTGTGAAGAAGTTTAACTTTCATTGTTCTGTCTTGTATTTCAGCTGAAGGAGAATAAAATAAGTTTTAAATACTAGAAAAAATGGCTCAATTTCATTGTGGAGAAGGGAATTGAGTGGCAGGGCGGCAGCTCTGAAGGTTTCATTATCAACTTCTGAACACAAGACCCTGAACCAGGGGGAGACTGTCCAATGCTGGTGCTCTTCAACTGAGGATTCAGAAAGAAAAGAAAGAAAGAAAGAAAGAAAGAAAGAAAGAAAGAAAGAGAAGGAAAGAAAGAAAGAAAGAGAAGGAAAGAAAGAAAGAAAGAAAGAAAGAAAGAAAGAAAGAAAGAGAAGGAAAGAAAATGCCCAGAGACAGGAAGGGGTAGAAGAAAATAACGAAGTGAATTTTGTCATTGAGTTTGAGATGTGCTGTCCAATTATAGATGTTTCATGGAAAGCAGTACAACGTGAGAAGAGGGCCAATAAGGCAGTCTCTGGGGAGAGCAAAACAGGGAGAGATGTGGATAGCAAGAGAGCCATGTTTTACAGGCCAGTGTAGAGAAGTGTGACGAGTAAAGATCCATTAAAACCACCAGGGTTAAAGGGCAAATGAGGGAACAGACTGGTGTTTTGGCCTTAGTGATGTCAGCACAGGCCATTTAGGTCAAAGTAACATGATTCCAGAGTGAGCTGTGCTAAAAATAATGAGAGATAATTTTGATTTCTCCTTCAAGATGTTTAGCTGTAAAGGTAGGTAGAATTTTTAAATGCTAGGTGAGGGGCTGCCTAACCGCTCTACAAGATGCATTTGAGACCCTGCACTAAAAAACAAAACAATGGAACAATGGATTGAAGTATAGCTGGGACTACAAGAGATAAGACAACAGAATTGTATTGGCTTCTTCCCAAAACATGAAAGTGTTGATGGAGCAGTCATCAGGTTGAAGATAGAAACCCAGAGTGATAGTAGGAAGCCTGTAAGAGCTAAAAGGATATGGGCAAAAGCTCCAGACAAAAAGATGATGTTAGGGCTTGAAACTGAAGGGTCTCCCACAAGCTCACATTTTCAGTGTTTGGTCCCCAGGTGGCGGTGCTGTGCTGGCAAGCTCTGGAAACTTTAAGGTATGGAGTCTAATGGGTAGACTGGATACACGGGAAACAGTAACTCCTAGTAAGGCCAAGTCCCTAAGGAGAGCAAAGCAGGAGAAATGTGGATAGCTAACAGAGAGAGCTGTGTTTATAATGATTTTGCCTAAAACATCTTGTGAAAACATCTAATACTCCCAAGAAGCCATTAATAATCTTGTTCATTAGACAGAAAGTGTTGTCTTTTTTTCTTGATGAAAATGTATTCTTTGCCACAGCTGGTATCTTATCAACAACATCTGTACAAGATTTATGAAAATGGTTGTCTTTTAAATGAAACTAAAGTAATAAGCCTAACATTTAGTATACTTAACATTCAGTCTGTCTCATGATCAATTAATAACTATTTTTGTTGTGGAAATCTCCAAGATCATCTTTGGGTTGTAAAAAGAAATCATATATAGAAACCTTTTAAAATATGTTCCATAAATTATCATGTTAGTCCAAAGCTACACAGAGAAACCCTGTCTCGAAAAACCAAAAATTATCATGTTAGAAATGTATCAGTGAGATCTTAATTTCAGGATAATATTGCTTTGTAGATTTCATTACATTTGAATTTTCTATTGAATTACTCTGTGTCATTTGCTCTGACAGGTGCTATGATGCAAATGTATTCAAGTACCACTGAATTGTAAATTCGGCATATAAAGTTGTGAAGATGGTAACTTTAGAGTGTTTATACAATTTGTCACAGCAAAAGCATATTTGTTAAACAATGTGATGGATGTTTAGCCTGGAAAGCATTTTTGGTGAAAATAAGATGTAAATAGTAAAATGCTAGCTTTGAATTTGAAATGAAAAAGCAGTTGTGGATTCAGTGGCATCTGTGTACATTAGAGAAAAAAATTGTCCCTGCTTACTTCTACTACTCTTTGTTAAAATACTTGGGGAAATGATTATTTTTAATTGTAGCTGGACTGATGAGATAGCTCAGCAAATCAAGGCACTTGCTGTCATGCTTGATTAAGTTGGCTCGCTGGTATCCATGTGGTGGAGTGAGAGGACTGATTCACCAAAATTGTTCTCTGATTTCCACACACATGCCATGACACACTTAACCCTCTACACAGACACCCATACACACCTACACCCTCATCCACAAAATGAATACAAACCCCCAGAGTAAATGAAGAGTAATATGAACAGAATGCTAATTAGGGAGGTTTGTAAGAAGGGCAAGAATTAACACAACACTCAACGGATCCCTTCTTTTTTAGTGTATGTGTGTGGTCTCATGCATGTTTATAGGTAAGCCTGCACATGTGTGCACGCATCTGGAGGTCTAAGGTTAACCAAGGGTCATCCTCAATTGCTGTTCACCTTATATATTGAGGCAGGATCTTTGTTTTGGACCCGGAACTTGCCATTTCACCTGGGTTATCTGGCCAACTTGCTTAGGGATTCCCTGTCTCTGCCTCCTGTATACTGTGACTACAGGCAGGCTGGTATACCCATGTGTCATTTATGGTGTGCTAGGGATCCAAAACCTTAGTCATGCTTGCCTGGCAAGTGCTTTCCCCACTGTACCTTCTCCCTAGCCCCACCTGCTTCCTTTCTTTGGGAATTTTATTTTTCCTGTTTTCTCAGGAGATAATGTTGGTGTTTTTGTTTTATTTCATGCTGTGATAAAAAAAAATCCCGATAAAAACCAACTTAGAGATAAAGGGTTTATTTTGGCTCACAATTCCAGGTTACAGTTCATAACAGGGAAGTCAAGGTGTTAGGATCAACAGCAACAAAAACAACAACAAAGTGAGTCACATCACAACCCACAGTTAAAAGTAGAGATAAGTGAATCCATGCTCGATTGCTTGGTTGTGATCAGCTAGATTTTCCCATTCTTAGACAATTCAGAACTCCTGCCTAAGGAATAGTGCTACCCACAGGGGGCTATATCTACCCATGTCAATGAACTTAATTCAGACATTTCCTCCACAGCATGCTAATAGACCAATGCAAAGTACAATCCTTGCAGAGACTTTCCTTCTAGGGGATCCTAGGATGTGCCAGGTTGACATTAAAGTTTAATCACAGTTAGCAGGAGTATATATTTGACATGTTTGGAACCAGTAATGGAGCTATAGAAAAATTTTAATTCAGAATTTTTATTTTTGTTGATGTTTTGTTTTTTGAGACAGGGTTTCTCTGTGTAGCCTGCCTGGTTGTCTTGGAACTCACTTTGTAGACCAGGCTGGCCTAGAATCAGAGATATGTATGCCTCTGCCTCCTGAGTTCTGGGATTAAAGCTGTGCTCCACCATGCTCAGCTAGAATTGTCATGGTTTTAATATGAAAGACTTTCATGAGTTCATGTTTGAACATTTGGTTCCTAGCTGTTAGAACGATTTTGGATGGTTCTGGAAATTGGGAAGTAGGACCTGGCCATAGGAATTTGTTTGCTAGAGGTAGATCCTTGAAGATACCTTTCCTTTGCCCTCATCCTAGTCCTTTTCTCTGCCCTCTGTATGTCCTAACGGGAACTGGTGCTTGTGAGCATGCTCTTCCTATGACAGTGGACTTACTCTTCTAAGCTCATGAGCTAAAATATTTTTTTCTCTTTTAAGTTGTTTACATGGGCAATTTGGCCACTACAAGTGGCATACTTGTTCATTCTTTAAGTGAACCCAAGTCCTGTGTCATTGAATACCATTACCCCGGTTTCCAGGTCCATGTGATGCACATGGCTTCATGACCATTGAAATGAACAGAAAAGCTGGGGCTGAGTGGTTTGTATGCTTTGGCAGGAGCACATCAGTAGCCCAGAAACTCTCAGCAGGGTCATTATATGCCACTAAGTGGCAGGAGGTAGGTTTATTGTATACAGCTGAACAAGGAGGAGGGCTTTTATTTTGGTAGGAGGTCTCTGTAGGGGAGCAGTTTCAGGTTGCAGTCATCTAGAGTATGAAGTTGTGGTTGATAATTTCTGCATACACCGGCTTTAGTTAAAAGTCAATTTTTGGTAACATCAATACTTGGACTAGAAGAAGGCTCTGCCATTCCCATATATCTTAGGCATTGGGGTCCTTAACATGGCCATGCTCCTGTCAATAATCTACATTCATTCAGACTTCATCTGCTTCCCAGATAATTCCCAGTCACATGTTTAGTTCTGTTAACATTTAGGATATTTTCAAGAGCACAGAATCTACTTTAGAAGTTGCTCTTCTAAACGGATAGTTCTTCAAAATAATCTATACTTTATACCCTGAACTGCTAAGTTAGAAACTTAAGGGTGGTGCTGATGTTTTATACTAAAAATATGCTGTTAACTTGGTGCAGCCTGAGAACTTTAATTTAATGTTATATTAGTGATATTTTCATCTGGAAAATATTTCCTTCAAATGCACCTTGGTGGGCTTACTAGAACACATTTCATTTATGTTCTGAGAATGTCTTCAGGGTGTGAGATGGCTTAGCTCAGAAACTGCCTACCATGCAAGCATAAAGACCTGCATTCAGATCTCCAGAACCATGGGAAAAAATGGGCATGGAGATACCAGCATGCCAGCCTATAATCCCAACACTGTGGTCAGGGGTAGTGCGGAGAAGCAGAGGGATCCCTGGAGTTCATTAGCTAGACAGCCTAGCTGAATTGATGAGCCCTGTGTTCTGGAAGACCAAGTCTCAAAGAAAGGTTGAAATCAATCATGGGCAGACAGCAGATCTAACTCTGGCCTCCTAATATATGTGCACCCATTTATATCTACACTAACAAGTATGTGTCACACACACACACACACACACACACACACACACACACAGTTTTTTATTTTTATTTTTTCCATTGTGTGCACATATTGTGCTTCTGGCATTGAGGTCTAAAAAGTGAGAAAAATCAAATCCTTTCTTTAGGAAAGCTGACTCTCTAGGATGGGCAACCAACTGATTACAAAGAGCAAAGGGGAACCTAAAGCTGGGAAAGAATTAGGAAGATTTGAGAAAAAAAAAAAAAAACAAGTACATGATTTAACTGAAAACCTTAAAGAAGACAGCCAAGAAAAGTTCTGGATTTTTTTGTTGTTTTTTGTTTTTTTTCTATTCAGAAATAACAGAGTACACAATCCTGTTGAGACAATCCTTCTTGAAGAGTTGAAGAATAAATAAGGGGCCAACCAAATTTAGGAAAGTTAGCACTTGAAAATGTGGTAGGAAGCAAGATAGGGAAACCAGAACACTGTAAAATGCTCTGGATAAGATTTGAGTTGATGCTTCCTGGAGAACCTGCATAGGACCCAACTTAGGCCCCCTGAATGCAGGTGACAGTGAGTGTCTTAGGCAGTATGTGGAGCCACTGTCAGTGGGAACAGGATCTATCCCTAGTGAATGAACTGGCTTTTTTGGAGCCCATTTCCTATGGAGAGATACCTTGCTCAGCTTAGACACAGGGGGGAGGGCCTTGGTCCTGCCTCAACATGGTGATGGGACAGACCCTCTCTGAGGAGCAAAAGGGGGGAGGGTAAGGAGGAGGTATGGGGGGGAGCCAGAGGAGGGGAGAGAAGTATGTAAAAAATAGTATGTAAAAAATATACATAGTATGTATGTGGGATAGTATGTAAAAAATAAAATAAAACATAAAAAAGGATTTGAGATGACTGTGTGCTTCTGTGTAGAACACACGGCTGTGATCAGTGTTGGGGCAGAGACTATGGCCTTGTGCAGTTTTCTTTGCATGGTCAGAGGATGCTCGAGAACCTTTCAGAGATTCACAGCATTAAGCTTGTTCTTGTGGCAAGTAGGACCACACTTGCAGTATTGATGTGTGTACTGATGCTAAGTCAAGGGTGGCCACTGAAACCTGAGCAGGAAACACGTGTGCACAGACTAGAGTGGTAGTTATTCTTCATGGGAACAAGCTCACTGCCAAAAATAAAGTCTCATTCTGCCAGTGTATTCCTGATAGAGTAGTACAGAAGGTGTCCACTGAATTTCAACCCTTGAGAATGTTTTGTTACTGTTATGTGTGACAAATTAAGAAGTGGACATTCTATGACTTAATTGAGTATTATGGTTTGTTAAAGAGAAGCACTTTGTAAATTGAATGTGCCATGTTTATAAAACACTGTCTACAGTAGTGGTTCTCAACCTTTGTAATGCTACAACCCTTTAATACATTTCCTCATGTTGTGGTGACCCCCAACCATGCAATTATTTATGCTGCTTCTTCATAACTGTAATTTTGCTACTGTCATGAATTGTAAGGTAAGTATCTGATATGCAGGATATCTGATATTTGACATCTGTGAAAGGGTTGAGGACCACTGCTCTAAAGGGTGCTGGGCTCTGGTGTAGCTCAGCAGTAGCGAACTTGCTATCATATACAACATTCTGGGTTTAAGCCCCAGAATGGGGCTGGGTATTCAGATTTGGCTGTTTGACAAACTTCTCCTCAAAACCGAACAAAGTGATTTTATTTCAAGGAAAACAATGGACCATTTGCTGCCTGTTAGACCCCGGAAAACTCAAGTATCTGGGGTCCCAGGCCACGACTGCGGTCACCCCAATCACCAGGTGGATTCGAGAGCTTGATGCAAACTGCACAAGGCTTTATTGTAATTTAACGAGCTAACCCCATGTTAACTCGGGTCTTTCACCCACCCGCCATGGTGGATGGCTAGCAAAAGACAGCTCGAACCCGCTGCGTACCAATCTTGTAGGGCAGCGTAAGGGGAGTGTCTAGGGGTATGAACAGGCTCACGATTGGTGTGCCTCCAGGCTTGGAGGGCTTGCCCTGTGTTGATTGGTCAACTGGTTGTTAGGGTCCATAGGCCCTCCCAGGGTGGTTGCTATGCTTTGTGCGTCATTGCTGTGCGCTTGTCCGTAAAGCACACCCAGGGTCGTAAAGCATAGCGCCACCAGCTAACTTCTAATTGGTTCCTTGTCACGAGACAGGCATCTGACTTTCTAGTGACTAACTTCTGATGGGTTCCTTGTCACGAGACAGGCATCTGACCTCTAAGTGACCAAGGCAAGTTTATGGCAAGCACGTGTTCGGCTGTTATGGCTGCTGAAAGGGGAGCAGGTCCCTTCACTGCCAATGATAAAAATTTAAGTTTTCAAGGGATAGGAAAAAGTGTATTTACCAGCATGGATATAATGTTTCTTGACATCTAAACTCCCTTATGAAATTATATACTGTATTGTGTTAATATTCAGGTGATCTGTAAATTTCAGTGGAACTTATTATTTCTAATGAGTAATAATGCTACACAGTCATCTACTCATATGAGAGAAAAATCACTGGATTTATATGTAATAGCAAAAGATTATTAATGTGAATTTTACACCCACACTGTAACTATTCTTTAAGGAAAATAACCACCTTTTCAATTTTTGTGTATCAAAGAAAAATACATTTATCTGAGGATCTAGAAATACATTCCCTTTTATAATCAAAAATCAGAATAGAGTTTTTTCACATACGTCAACCAAATTAACAATAGTATCAAGGCAGTAGTTGAGAGCTAGTTATTGCTCATGTAAGTACACTGTGATGGTTTCTTTATTGTCAATTTGACACAACCTAGAAGATGGTGACTTACACAAAGCCACTTAACCATATTCTGCAGTTGATTTTCTTGAGCCCTCCTAATCACCTCCCTGTTGTGAGTTCCTTTTTGCATTTTGTAACCAGTTTGTTGCCCATCCTAGAAAGTCAACTTCCTTAAGAAGACAGAAAGAGGATCTCCATGAGGTACTGCCTGCATTAGGTTAGCCTGTGGGTATGTCTGTGATGGCATTGTCTTGATGGCATTAAGGGATGCAGGGAGACACACTGATTGTGAGTAGTTCCATTTTCTGGGTTTGGACACCAGAATATATAAAAAAGGAGGAAGTTAGCTGAGCAAAAGCACACATGTGGTCATTTTCTCTCTGCTCTGTTAATGTGCTCAGCTGCTTATAGAGCAATATCCTGTGAAATTGGCTGGCAATGTCCAAAAGTTTATGTGCTTACATAGGAAAGGCCATCCAAAGCTGAAGCTTCACCTAAGGGCAAAGATAGATTTCTTTGTACAGTACATTTAGGGGGTCAGTATTAATACAGTCAATATATAAGCGAGTCTGTACTCAAAACACAATGGGTAAGTTTGGGTTAGATGTTGTAATTACATCACCTTGTGAAGTGGCATTGTCAACTGTGGCATTAACATAGTCGCGATAGCTTATTAACAATCCAATAAGATTTTCTTTTCTGAGAGTAGATGATAACCAGATTGTCACTCCTGAACATAAGACAAGATTTTACTCATGGTGTCTATAACCCCTGATTTTATTGATTAGGAATAACAGTGGATGCAAGTAAGTCTACTTTTAAAGTCACATTTGCATAAAATTATCTTGATTGTCCTTCTTGAGTTTTGTATAAATATGATTCTATATCAAATATAAAAGTGGGGTCTTCAAAAATACCAAAATTTACATTATTTCTTTTAGTTTGATCAGAGATATAGCTACAAGGACCTCTCAGTTTGTGCTAAATGTCTTTGTTGTTATGGATGTTGGTTGTTTTTGTTTTTGTTTTTGAGACACCCATCCCTGTAACCATTTAATGGGGCCAACAACAGTTCCATTGTATCTAAAAGTACAATTTAGCAACAGTGGAGAACCTATTACATCTGAACCCACAATAGAGGCAGATGGTTGACAAATCCCTTTGTACATAGTAAACATGAATGAGAGCTAACTTTATGAGGAATATGGTATGGCGGTGACTTGCTCAACCTGCCACCTAGATGAAGAGCTCAGACTCTTGTGGTTTTCCAGTTGTTTCAAAGTGGGTGGTGATGATTGCAGCCTGCAAGTTGTGCTTTCCTCTTTGGGGATGGTGATGCCATCCTTTCAAACAGTGCTTTGAAAGGATCCTCGTAATTGAAATTATGTTGCTTCATGACAATATTTTGATCTTCTCGTTTCCTCTCTCCAGGGGCTGCCTATCCTGTGGTTTCTTCTTGTACCAATGGAGCAGGAGTTTGCCATTCAGTGGCTGAATATGAAGGTGATCAGATTATGGAGACGAAACATTTAATGGAATCGTTGCTCTCCTTTGATAAGCCTGTTTCAAAGAATGCAGGCATCTTTCCATTGCTTCCTGCACAATGGTCTCTGTGCCAGCAGCCTGTAACAGTGTATGTCTAAATACTCTGACAGGTCACAGAAATCTTGCTTTTGTATTTTCCACTCAGATACTTTTAGCGTTGTGGGCATTAAGAGCATAGCATCTTCCCTTGGGCTTTTGATTTGACCCATGGTGTTACCCTAGCATCCTGGAGCAGGTCCTCTGAGTCCTTACCAGGACCTAATGGTTCTCCTACCTTATTTGGGAGGTTCCTCATGCTTCGGTTGTATCCCTGCTTACGGTGCCACATATGTGGACCACCATTGGCCATTGTGAAGAACTGAAGAGTTCCAAATTCAGGACCAGGGCACTCTAGGCAATGCTGCTCCAGAGTGAGTGCTTTACTGGCATTCTGTGCACCTTTTATTCTAGATAGTTCTGGGTTTAAAGCAGGCACAGAAACAGTGAAAAACATACAGAGCATTTCTCATCACTATTCCTGGATATACTCCTGGAGGCTTCAGAAAGTCTCAAGGCCAAATGTGGGCTTTCTGCAGAGCGCCCCTGGGCTCACTAAGCTGTATTGCTGGGGGCAGAGGTCTCAGTAGGACACATTTTGCCTTTGGCATTCCTTGAGCTGGCAAGAGGCAATTCTCCCAGGGGAGTAAACCAATTTCTAGGATAACTGGGTTAACACACCAGGACAATGTTGGAAAGTGTATTACATACAGGCTACAATGCATACTACACATGAGAAGAGACTTTGAAGGACACAGGAGACATAAGCTAGGGGTGAGTCACAGAGACTGTCCTTAACACACGATTCACTCAGAGGTAAAGGCCCATGTGTAGTCCCTTGTTTCCCACAAAATTCATAGCAATGAAGTTCAAAGAGATTTAAATGAAATTTAGGAAATTCTTGTAAGTACTTCCAAAAAAAATGTAGTCCTCCTCCCAAAGACTCGAGGAGGATAGAGAAACATCCTAGCATCGATGGGATGTTCCTGTTTGTGGATCCTAGCACTCTTCCTGGCACTTCCTTGATGGACATCTGCTTGAATCATTTTTGTTTTGCAAAATTTTGCTTCACTCACAGGAAACGCATATCTTGGCCCAGGTCCAATACATTTTTTTCCCCAAAGATTTTGAAAAACGAACAAAATTTATTAAATTGCCAAGGAGCATAAGAGCTTTTTAACAAATCAGTGATAGGAGCTGTCTGGCATTAAGCCTGTAAAAATACTTAGAAATTCCATGTACAGTGGTGGGAAGCTTAAAGAGTAAGTAACTGCCATGATTCTTTAAAACATTTCCCTTTCTATTTTCCACCAAATTGGAGGCTAATATGTATAACAAATGAAAAGAAACAATACCGGCAATAAAACCAAATGTAGAAGAAGGTACATTCAAACACACCCAAGGCCTTGTGAGAACCTAGAGGAAGCAGTCGGTGGAACTGAATAGGAGGAGAATAGAAACCCATGACTGTGCCAGAAACAGCAGAGAGGAGGGAGTTGTGGGGAAGAAGAGAAGCCCATGAAACAGACTGTTTCATACCATTTGGGAACTATGCCTTAATCCTGGTATGACTCTGATGGAGACATACTTTCCAAAGAACTCAAAACATCAGGATTTTTTTGTTTTGTTTTGTTTTGTTTTCTATCGTGGAGCAGAAACCCATAAGTATAAGGGTTTCTGAAATAGTTTGCAAATAGACTCATGGGCCTGGGAAACTATTTGTTCATTTATTCATATGTGTGATTTAAGAAAATCATTGCATATTTTCTATGTGCCAGTTTCTAGGCTTGATCAATTTCATGGAGTGTATGCCATTTAAATTTACATTTTCCTTAAAGTTCTATTGTCTGTGTCATGCTTACATACAAAAAAATTCTTAGGAACAAAGCTAACAATATAGTATATGATCCTTGCAAAGAAAATTTAAAAACACTTCTAAATAAATACAGTGATACAATATATATATATATATATATATATATATATATATATATATATATATGATCACATATGCCCAATGGCACCAAAGATTTAATGTCATAAACTCAAAATCAGCAGGTTTCCTGGAAGAGAAGGACAAGGTGATTCTAAATGGGTAAAGGAACTAAGAGTTGAATACAGTTGACCATAGTTGACTAACATGTTGAGAAGAACCTGAGACTAGACAGGTGCCAGAAACCTCGGGGAAAAGCAAATACTACTGTTCTGAAAAACAAACAAACAAACAAACAAAAACAGTTATAAAATGACTTCTAATGACCTTTTGCTATAAGTATAGATCTGTGTCCTGCTTAGCCATCATCAGAGATGTTTCCTCCTATAGCAGATGGGAACAAATACAGAGACACATAGCCAGACAATATGTACAGAACAAGAGACCTTCGAACACTCAGCCATAAAAAGGATGTCTCCATTAATTCCCTTCTTTTAGAGCTCAGAAAACACTTTGGAAGAGGAAGCTTAAAGAATATAAAGTCACAAAGGGATAAAAGACGCCAAAGAATCAAGACCTAGACATATCAGGGCTGGGTGTAAATGTGAACTCCCAGAGACTGAGGCAGCAAGCACAGGGCCTGCACAATCTGCATCAGGTGAACTTCCAGAGATGAAAGGAGAAGTGGACACATGCCCTCCATCCCTAACCCAGAAGCTGTCTCTATTTGATAGCAACTTGCAAATGAAAACTTCAGTTTTCTCTAAGGGAGTCTCATTGGAGTTACAACCTGCTTTCAAGTATAGGCCACATGTCCAGTAATACATGGCTAACACAAAACCAACTGAATGGCAGCATTGGAGGTTCTTTGTCTCGGCATTTTTCTTTTTTTACCTTATAGGACCCTTTATTTGCACACATGTTATGGCTCTGTTTTTGCATTTTGGGGGGATTCCTGTGTATGCAAATGTGTGTGTCTCTTCATCTATATGCATTTATTGTACTTTTGTTGGGGTATTTTTATTTGGTTGCTTTGTCATATCACTTTTTGTTTGTTCTTATTTATCTTTTTTATTATTGTTCCTTACATGCCTGGTTTATTTTCTGAGAGAGACAGAAAGGGTGTGGATCTGAACGGAAGGGGAGGTGGGGAGGAACTGGGAGGATTAGAGGAGGGGATACCATAATCACATATTGTATGAAAAATATTTTCAATAAAAGAAAAAAAAGTGATGGTAAGAGCTCAGCCCTAAACAGACAACTTTGCCTGTCTAAGACTCAGGGAACATTGTGAAAAAAAAGGGGTGGGAGGAATGTAAGAGGTGAAGAGTGGTGAAGAGTGCTGTCTTCTGGAAATGACCTGGTGTCTGTCTTCTGAAGTCTTCACTGCAGCTGGAAGGCCCCCATGTAGTCAATTATAGTACCTATATGGCGTTTGCCTGCCATTTGCTTGTGAGTTCCTGCTCCGGGGTTGATCTCCTTGCTACAGTGCTCCCCAGTGCCTTCATAGCATGGTGATTAGCTTCCCCAAGAACCAGATATTTGGAGACAGGCAGGAAGAAATTGCATAGCTTTTATTACCTTAGCTCAGAGGTGGAGTTTAATTTTTACAAAGAGTCCTTTTTTATATCTGAGTTACTGTACAAGCTACCTGTGATGGATAATCTTGCCTGTCAACTAGACACACCTGGAAAGAGAGAGCCTTAATTGAAGAATTGCCTCTATTGTATTGGCCTGTAGGGAAGTCTATGGGGGCATTTTCTTGATTGCTAGTTGATGTATGATGCTGCCCATGCATGGTACAGTCTGTAGGCAGGAAGGCTTGGGCTATATAAAAATGGGAGCCAAAGGCAAGCAAAAGGCCAGGCCAATAAGCAGTGATCTGTGGAGGTCCCCCCCTCCTACTCCCTTCTCCAGGTTCCCACTTTGATCTCTTGCCATGACTTTCATCAATGAAGAATTGTGTCCTGGAAGTGTAACCCTTTACTCCCCAAATTGCTTTTTTTTGTCATTTTTTTTTGTCACAACAACACAAAGTAAACTGGAATACCATCTGCCGTCTGTATTTAATGGGCAATATATTATATGGGAGTCTGAATATTGGACATAGGAATTCTTGGATCTATCTTGAAGTCTTGAATTCTGCCTAACACAAATTAGTTATTACAGGATTAGAGAGTTCTATGAACATCTTTTCCTGAGGCAGGGTATCATTATATAGTCCCAAATGGTCTTGAACTCCTGATCCTATAGTCTTAGTTTCACAAGCTCTGGAATGATAAACATGTTCAGTCACTGCTGGTTTCAATAATATGTTTCATAAGACCATCTATATAAAAGTCTTTATGATCCTAGGACATATTTTTTTCCAAAAAGAAACAAATAATCAACCATGTTCATCACAATGTGGAGTCACATTGGATGTGTACACCCAAACACCCAGCAGTTTCTCCTCCAGAGGAAAATCTTGCATGTGTGCACTGGAAAACATGACAAGTAAGCAAGAAAATCATCACGGCCTCTTCTAAAGATGGTGCTCAACATCACACAGCAGACAGCAGTAGCTTATCTGAATATTGTCTTATTCTCCCTCATGTAAGGAAGTCTGAGAGCTGGAAGTGGCAGTACATACCTATAACCCTGGCACTGGAAGGCACAGGCATGAGGACTTGGAAATCAAGGCCTGCCTGGGCTATACAGGAGAACTTGCCTCAAAGCAACATCAGCAGAAATAGTAACAAAGAGGTCTTGAGTGAGTGGTCTTAAGCTGGGGTATTTTCTTCCTTTTATTTATTTAAATATATATTATTTAAATTAGAAACAATCTTATTTTACATATCAGTCCCAATTCCCTCTCCCTTCCATCCTCCCATGTCCTCCAACGATCTCCCATCCACTCCCCAGGGAGGGTGAGGCCTTCCATGAGGGATCTCAATGTATGTCAAGTCATTTGGGGCAGGGCTTGGGCTCTCCCCTGTGTATCTAGGCTAAGACGGTATCCCTCCATGGGTAATGAGCTCCAGAAGTCCATTCGTGCACTAGGGATACATCCTAGTTCCACTGCCAGAGGCCCCATAGACTTCCCGGTGTTTCTAGCTCACACCCACATTCAGGGGGCCTGGCTTGGTCCTATGCTAGTTCCCAGATGGTGTATTTTCTAAGAAATCCACTCATCTTTCTCCTCTGCCATTCTCCTAGTATATGATGGTGTTGGTGGAAGAACACAGCTATTCCACCTCTGGATGTCATGTGCATGTCTTATTTGGAAAGAAAGAAGAGTACAGGTAAAAAGTTTGATTTGTTTGATTGAGGGAATTAGAACGATGTGGAGAAACCATAGAATAAAGAGAGTCTGGGGAAGAGGTGTTAGGTAAAACTCACATTTTCTTTCTTTCTTTTAGGTTTTTTTTCTCTTTTTCTATTTTTTAATTTAAATTAGAAACAATATTGTTTTACATGTCAATCCCAGATCCCTCTCCCTCCCCTCCTCCGCTAACTCCCACTAACTACCTATCCCATCCCTTTTCTGCTCCCCAGGGAGGGTGAGGCCTTCCATGGAGGAATCTTCAAAAAGTTTGTCATATCCTAACCTCACAACCCAAAATATAAAACTCAAGTTTTCATTAGCACTGATATCTTGAGAACGGAGAACAGATGAATAAACAGTAGATAAACAATCAGCAGTGTCTGCCTGACCCACAGGTCAAAAAAACCCAACAGATAATTATGTTGCAACATCATTATACGCAGCTGAGCAGGGGTCATTATTTACAAGAGCAGAACAGGTCACCGTGAGTCAGTTAATAGGAGGAAGCAAATGTCAAGATTTTAAACAGCCTTACAAAGGTTCTAGTCTAGGTATTCTAATCAAACATGTGGTTCTAAACGAATGTGGAAGATGTTAGTGTTAATCCCTGTCTATCATTTCTGTATCACCCATGCATCTACCAGTCTGTCTTCTACTTATAGATAGATGTAAGTGCAGAGAGGAGTATAGGTTGTCCCGCTGAGAGAGCTTAGGAGCAGTGATACTATAGAGAAGTGGTTCTTAATCTTCCTAATGCTGCAACACTTTAGTACAGTTCCCCCAACCATAAAATTATTTCCTTGCTACTTGATAACTGAAATTTTGCTGCTGTTAAGAATTGTAGTGTAAGTATCTGATATGCATTATGTCTGATACTTGACCTTCAAAAGGATCGTGACCCACAGATTGAGAACCACTGCTCTAGAGCAAACCCCATACTAAGTTCACGAATCTTGCTTATATCACTTCATCAGTAAAAGATAATTGGCAAATCTTTCAATAATGACTAATTTTAGTTTGGGGGCAGTGTAGATGCTAGAGTGGAGTACCTGGTAGGACCTGGTAGGACCAGAGAGTAAGAAAATACTCAAACATGTTCCCTAAAACACAGGAATAAATAAACTTGTAAGAAAATCCAATGGCCAAAGCTATACCAATTTGAACAATGAAAGAAAGTAATATTTGATTATAACCCAAAGTTTAAAATAGTATATATGCTGATATAAATTGTTTAAAAATGTTAAATAGTACAGGTATGTAATGTTTTAACTAAATAAAGGAGGGAGAAAGAGAAGAATATCCCCTCTCTTTTGGACTCTCTCTGAATAAGGGATATACCATGTACTGTAAGCTGGGCATGGAGTTCATTATGAGTGCCTCAAACTCAACACACTCCTGCATTATCCCTGCAAGTTCTGGGATTACAGGTATGAGCTATCAAGCCTGTTAAGATAAAATTTTCTATGTAGAGATTTTACATAACACAAGCTAATAAGACTTTACCAGAAAATAGGGCTCAATTCTCACTACTGTTTTCGAATTGAATGTAAGCTTGACATATTGATCCTCTCTAGAGAGTAGTAAGGGAGAAAAATCAAACTTTACACTGGTCAATGCAGCAGACATCACCTTAACCTCATATTCAAGATCACCATCACCAGGGATGACTTAAGCTGATATCATATTCCTCTTTAACACACAGGATAGAAAAGGACCCTTTGCCTTTAAAATATTCTAGGCAACATCCCATAACTCCAATCTAGACAGAAGCAAAATGGCAGGCAATACTGCATTTCTTAACTTCCTACAAAGTATATATTCCTCAAAATTGGCAAGCTCACAAGAAAAGGGCAAAGCTGAAGATGCTCCCTGACAAAGCAGACTACAGAGATAGGATGAGTACACACAGTGAAGTGTTCTGGGATCTAGGATTGGAAATGAACCCTAGAAGAAACACCACTGAAACCTGAAGAAATTTTTGACTGCTTCATAGTGATGTGCCAGTGTGAGCTTGCTAATTTTCCCAGACACTGCCATAAACCTTAACATAGGTGGGTATAGGTTAAGTCTACACGGAATTCTCTATTCTTTTATTCAAACTTTCTGTAAAAGTTAAATCTTTCCAAATTTTAAAAGTTTCTAAAATTCACAAATAGTTAAAACTGGAAAAGGTGTGTCCTGTTAATGAAATGTCATAACAATGCTATTGGCAAATAGTTATTGATCTCCAAAGCATCTCAGAGCTGATAAACCTGCAGTCCTCAATCTATTTGCAATTATGAGTCCCAAGTGCCAGATCCTAAGACAGAGACTCAACTGCAAAACGATTTAATTTGAACTAAACAGCACTTTTAATGAGATGTTTGGACTTCTGCAACTTTTTCTAGGCCAGGTGAAAGCTGTTAGCAGGTGCAATTAATCTTTCTATTCGACAATGAAAACTTTAATTGAATCCTATGTCATTTTCCCCATGAAATCACAGTTGCTTGAAAAAAAAAAAAACAACTAAAAGTTACTTTTACTCAGAACATGCCTTTTCGGCTCAGCCATTTGGCAATCATCTATAACCAACCCTTAAAATCAAAAGTTTAATCTTGCTTTCCAACTTATCCTTTCAATGGCCTTGAAAGTTTTCCCCATCATTTTCCACAGCCTCTAAATGATGTGAACAAAATTCTTTAGGTTAATACAAAGGGAGTGATTACATAACCATCAAAAAGCTACTTGAAATAAAAAGTGTTAAGAGTATATACAGTGGAAGGATATTATACCAGCGTGTGAAGATCCGATATTTATTTTCTCCAATTTCATATTAACTGGTACCAAAATTGAATGGAAGTAACAAAAAACACAGTTCCTGCGGAGACTAGAACAATATGAAGGGGTGAGTGAAACAAAGGCACTCTTCATAACATCCTCACCTCCCAGCATTCCAGATAAAACTTTTTCTTGTAGCAGCTCTTTCTTCTAGAGACTGGACATGACATCCAACATCCTAGATGACAATGAACAGAAGAGTTGTTGAGCCTTGACTTTGCCATGCTTTCCAAAGGATCATTAGTCATTTGACATTGGTTAAACAAAGAGAAACCAATCTCTCCACAAGTTATCTGTACCCTTCTTTGGAGCTCAATCGTGTGTGGGAAGTGTCTGAGGCTGTCAAGATATAAAATATAGGCTCCAAGTGTAAAAGTTGGATAGAGTCAGTGTTTCTGAACTACTGTGTCATTTCAGAGGGACACATGGGATTATTCATTATTCAGGTTTCACCTCAAAGAGATCCACAAGGGGGCACTATTTTCCTGAACTTCTCCATATACTTTAAGGGGGGAAAGTTTTATAATACTATGTTTTTTTCTCATATCTTTCAATGGTACTGCCCTAATCTCTCTCTTTTTTTCATTTGCTGCCTTTATTCATGCAAATATATTCTTCTGTGGTAAAATTTATACAATACAGTGGGAAACGTACCATTGAAATCATTTTAAAATGGACAGCTGCCTTTCACATTCTGAGTGACCACTACCATTGTCCTTGTCCTGTGCTTTTCCATGTTGCCAAGCCATACTAATCACAGAGTACCTCTTGTTCTTTCCTTTTCCCAGCCTTGGTGTCTCCACTTCTAGTCTGGGAGTCTCTGAATTTGATTACTCATACTGCCTCAGGGAATGGCTGGCTCCTCACTCATCACAGTTATTCAAAGTTCACCCATGTTGTCCAGGATGAGTCTTCTCTCTACCCTTGATACATACCCAGCACTGTAGAAAACACCCACTAAATGTCTCCTGTCACTGTCATTCTTGTATCTGAGTCTTTGTTTGTGACCTTTTCCTTCCTCCATCTGTGTGTGTTCCCCAACTTCCCAACTGACTTATCAAATTCCACCGAACACATTCTTTACAAAACTCATTACCAAACTCCAGGCCTTTGTCAGATGGCCTTAGTTCTCATGTACCTTTACATCTGGTCATCTCACATTTGCAGTGAAACACAATGCTTGTTGATGTCTAAGAGATGAAATATAGGTAGTGGAAATCAACTCTTTAGCCTTTTAATTTTATTTTTATTAAAATATTACACATTCCCCTCCCCCCTCTCTTTTCTCTCCAGCTCCTTCCATGTCCTTTCCCCTATGGAAAATGTGGACTCTTTTCATACATGAGTAAATTTATGAGTATAACCTGATGATCCATTTACTGTTACTTACATGTATACATTTGTAGGGTTGACCATTTGTTCTCCATTGGTGTCTCATCCCTGGAGAAGACAAGTCTCCCTCTCTCAGTAGTGGTTAATTGTCCCTAGCTCTTCATCTAGGAGTGGGGACCTGTGAGATTTGCCCCATCCATAATGGCATGCCAACTGGCATTGGCATTGCTTGGGTTGTGTGTAAGCAGCCATATTATTGAGATTCTATGAGTGAAATTTCTCTGTCATCTCGTAGTTGCAAGCTCAAAGTAGATCTCCTGTCTTCTGACTCTTACAGTCTCTGCCCCATCTTCCAGGTTATTTCTTGAAGCTTAGGCATAGGAGTTGTAGTGTAGATGTACTCATGGGCCCAGGCACCCCAAAGTCATTTGTACTCTGCATTTTGACCATCTTTGGCTGCAATTGGTATGATATTATGCCTATGAAGTCCCAAAAATTCCACCTGGGGGCTTTCTTTAAAGATACTTCTTGAGGCATCACTCAGATTCCTTTGTGTCATTACCTTCCCCTACACTCCTAGGGAAAAAGCTGGACCCTGACTTGAAGGCTCACATAAGTGTTTCTGGAAGAAATGGGAACTATTTCTTAACTATGTATCGTGTATGATGACTGTTCTCCATTAGCTGGAGTTGAGAATTTATGATACTCTCCCAAAAGATAGACAGGAAAGAATTTGAAGGAATCTTTGTTGGTGTGACCTAGATAGAGTTTAAAGTTTGAAAGTTTATTTGACTTTATAGTTCCATCAAATGTGGAATGCTCCAGTCTCTGAAGGTACAGGTAAATTAGTCATCTGGGGACTTGTAAGCATGAGCTTTTTCTAGACCATAGAATAATGATAATTGCATATATATGCACATGTATATATTTTTGTATAAGGTAAAATTTCACAAATGGTATTGTCTCATATGTCTCTCAAAATGATTTCATAGGCACTGAGGATTCACAAAGATGAACTTCACAGCTTAAAACTGGAAAGCTAGATTGTACAGGAATTCCAGGTACTCAACACCCTATGTTCTCAGAGCAGAATGCTATGTTGTTCCCCCAAAGTCATCTATCATTTGGTCATGAAGCCTCTGCTTCCATTCTGTCTTTTCAGCCAGAAAACTAAACTGTTTTCTGACTCTTGGTAAATCACTGGACCCAAATTTCTGACCTGTGCAGTGAAAAGTCTTTAATGAAAGGATTCTGAGGCCCCCTTTTCTTCCTTTTGGCATGGGAGAGTCTTGTTCCTGAATATTTTTCCTTCACTGTGTGGCTGAGTATCTGCAGTTCACCTGTAATTCACAGTGTAGCTGAGCCAGTAGAATATAAAATCCTTCATTCTGCCAGCCAAGAAGGAGCAGGTGGCTGTTGGTTTTATATGTTCTGGGGAAGCTATTTGTCAGTGATAACCTAGATAGCAATTGGGTGGCTGCAGCAGGATCTCTCCCTGGGCATATGGTCTGTTGAGATGCCTACTGCTGCCTCATCTGTGAATACTTTTGATATTCACACAAACCTGGTGAAAATAAAAGTAGAGGTAAATTAAAAAAAAAAACCTGAATATCTGAATCGGTAAGCTAGACTCTCATCTTTCTGGTTAAAGATTGTAAGCTATAAATACTGCACTAAATGTTTGGAGCTTTAAGATAGAGGAGGTGGGATGCAGATATTTGATAATTCGGTTGCTAAGCAACCATCTCACAATTATGTAAGCTCTTACCATTGAAGGTGATATGGTGGGGGCGGTAAAGGATTCTGACGCAGAGAGCACGCAGAAGATATTTTTCATGCGACAGTGCTGGCGTCTCAGATCTGGCATTGGAGAATATATATAGGTAAGAAGGAAGTGCCACAAGCTACAAAGACCTGCGTTCAACAAGAACGTGGGCTTATAGAGTTGGATGTGCAGAAGTTTACCAAATGACCTCAGCTTTAAGGAAGGAACACAGTTGAGCCTTTGAAACCAGGACATGCTCTCATCAAACATCAGGAAATATGAAAATAATGAAGATTGGGGTTTATTATTCTTAATTAATACCCCCTTAGCTAAGTAAATCTTTAGGGTGATCTTGTGGGGCTGTTGGTACTATTCACACCATATAAATGAGAGATGTTCTGGACCTTACTAAAGGGCACACTGGTTGAGTGTGAGCATATGAGTTCAGGACAGTGTTTTTCTCACTGCATGTGTTTCATTGGTGATCATATTCCCTTAGCATTGTTTTCAGATTATTTAATTTTTCTTTCATGTGTTCCAGTAAGAAAGACTATTCTCTTATGAATCATTGTTTTTCCTGATGCAAGGATTTATCTCTAATCCTTTGTAATTGGTTTACTGAATTTTCAAAGGAATATGACTCTTTTTATCTTCCCAGACTATTAAAACAACTTAAATAAGAAAATTGTACATGAGCTAAGAAATAAGATAATTTCAGCTTACTTAAAATGGCCTTTAATTTGGCTAGTCCATATCTCTGACTCCTGGGCTGACACGAGAATGTTTCTTAGTGTATCTGTTTGCAGAAGGGCCAACTGACTATAGAGATTTGTTTTGAATGGGCTGGAGTTGTATTAAAATTAGATATAAGTCTGAAGCTATAGGGAGAATAGGATGTTTAATTAATATTTTTTATTCCTTGAAATGTATCTACATTAGCATATCCATCCACAACTACCTCCCTCCAACACTCTCTAGTGCTGCTCATTCCTCCTCCCTCCCAGATTCCTGTCCTATTTTAGCTGTTGCTATCAATAACCCCTTGAGATCAATTAGTGTTGCCCATATACTCACTGGTGTGTGGCCATCTATGGAGCAAGAGCGACCCAAAAATGTGGCCCTCAGCTGCCATCAATTTTAAATTGCTCCCCTGAAAGTAGTGGTCTCCTCCATTCACTCCACAGAATAGCTTTCTCTAATCTAGTATGATGATAATGAGGAAGACACTTGCCATATTGAACAATGTTCATATTGGTGTCCAAACATCTGACCCAGCTCCTGGTTTCAGTGGGACACAGCATTTGTTCACTTTTTTTTTTTTTTTTTGGCTCACTGGAGCAATCAGTGGAAATAAAGCTTAGAGGCATTAAAGAAGCTTTCTGTGGTCCCCAGAGCAGGGCAGGGGTTGCTTTCTCCTCTGGTTAATAGATTGCTTTGTTTGTTGTTACTGTTGCTTTCTTGGCCTTTTGCCATTGAAGCTACTACTGTGGTCTTCCTACCACCCTTCAATCTTCCCAGTTTTCAATTTCAGCTTACCTCTTATAAGCACTATTGTGGTAGGGAATCTGGGCTAACGAAACTAAATTTATAGTCAGCTAAAATTAATTAAGTAAGTTACATTTATAAATGGGCCATATGCAAATAAACATGGGTTTCTTTATCAATTTCAGCCATTTGGTTGTGGCACTTGGGAAAGTCGTAGATGAGAATTCTAACGTAGAACCCAAAGTACATACAAAGGAATTGTTTGGTAATTATCCAACTCAATTCAACAGACTATGTTGTAATTATTCATGTGAAATCACAGAATTAGATATTGTGAGGGATAAAACAGATAAAATACTGTCTTCTGTAAAAGAAGCCACCCCTTACTTCCTGCTTTTGCTGATGCACCTGGATGAGCACCTGCACCTGTGACATTCATTCACCCAGACATGCCTATGAATAAATAAAACAATGAAAATAAATCTTTAAAAACCCAACCCAGCCAAAGCAAAGCAACAATGCAATGCAACATTCCTAAGACCTGTGACCCTATTAAACTTTTTCTTCACTTTGAATAGCCAAACAGGCTTTGCATCACCCACTACATATGCCTATAAGAAACGGCATTGTTATCATATTTTTGTTATCATAATGGTAAAAATATAATATTTTTACCATTCTCAAGGAATAGTCGAACACCTTCACAAGCATCTGCTGACCCCCTTCCTAACTCTGTTTGGGTTCTTTTTCTTGTTCACTTCTAACTCTTTTTAATCATTGCTTCGTGAGAGCTTGTCTGGAGATTTTTGCAGAGGACAGTTGCTCAGTAACTCTTGGTCCAAGAGTGTCCCTCCTTTTTCTAGGAAGGATTTCCTCTGCTACAAAACATACGGTTTTGGTGAGGTGTATATGAAGCACCGAGGGAGGAAGTGACAACTGTCTAGCTATCTATAACATGCAGATCAACTCTGGTGACCAGTGGGGTGGTTGATACTGTAACCAAGTTGCCCTCACATTCCCATCATCACTTCCTCTACCGGGTGCTCCTAAGGTCTTCAACTCATTTTGCTCTAAAGTAGTTCTACCCCCGGCTGAAGTATGAGCTATGTATTGCTGCGGTAGTGTGCCATTGTAACCATGAAGGCTCCCCGACACAGAACAACATACACATTTTGTTCTTCTTGTGCCTGTCTTGGTTGGTCACCTTCCTGGTGTTGCTGGTCACAGTTGGGCTTGCTGTCATGTCTAAGCATCCGTGTTGTCTGATGCACAACAATCTTAGTGGTGGCAACTGTGGAGGAGGATGGCTTGTGCTTTCCACATCGTTTGTCTTCTAGACATTTGCTATTGCTCTTTTTTATAGCAGTGATGAAGGCAAGAGTGTGCATGTACATTCACAAATGCTTTTCGAGGTCTGCCTGTGTGGTATCGTCTCACCTCCATTATCTAAAGTCTGTCCCATGGTTG
The DNA here is from genome assembly GCF_003668045.3 of Cricetulus griseus. Taxonomy (NCBI): domain Eukaryota; kingdom Metazoa; phylum Chordata; class Mammalia; order Rodentia; family Cricetidae; genus Cricetulus; species Cricetulus griseus. The sequence goes on from NC_048595.1 coordinate 388,143,765, forward strand.
ACCCACACTTAGAATGTAAGTACACATTTCAGCTACATGAAAAGGGCCATAGGCCAATGAACGAAGCAAGAAATGGGATACACCCATTTCAGCATATATTCCCCTTAGTTTTGGGCTTTAAAATCTGATGGCACCAAAAGACAGCTGGCACATGTGGTTTTGCTCATGTGGAACTGCACATGACATTTATAGTGCAATTCAGAATGTTCCTATTTTTTCATCTTTATTGCAATAAATGTTTTTGAAAAATAAAGAAGAGAAGAGGAATAAACGTGTCATCAATCTAATTTATCCACCCTTTTAAGATTTTGAAATGTTTGTGTTATAAAATAGAAACTGGACAAGAAATTCTATTTTCAGGTTTTAGAGACCTCCGTGCTGATTTCTGGTGGTTGGGCTAGTTTACATTCTGACCAGCAGTGTGTGAAGCTCCCTTCCCCTACATCCTTATCAGGATTTGTCGGGGCTTGTTTTTCTCTATGATAGTCATTCTGACTGGGGTGAGCTGGAACATCAATTTTGTTTTAATTTGCATTCCTGATGGTTAGGGATGTTGAAAATTGTTCATGTTTCTTGGCCATTTGTAAATCGTCTTTTGAGAACTGTTTGTTCATTTCATTAGACCAGTTTTAGATTGTGCTACTTGGTTTTATAGATTATTTTTTAGTTTTATATATTCTGGATATGAATCCTTTGCTAGATGTATAGCCAGCAAAGATTTTCCCCCATTATGTAGGCCATCTCTTCACTCTATTAACTGTTTCCTTTGCTGTTCATCTTTTTAATTTTGCACAATCCCATCTATCAACTCATGGTATTATTTCATGAGCTAGTAGTATCTTCTTCAGAAAGTTCTTGTTTCTACCTAGATCCTGACATTTCTCCTCTAACAGTTCCAGATCTGACAAGTCTTTGATTCATTTAGAATTGATTCTTTCACAGGGTGAGGGTTATGGATCTAGTCTTATTATGTGGAAATCCAGTTTTCCCAGCAACCATTGTTGAAGATGCTGTCTTTTTTTTTCTTTGGGTATTTTTGACATCTTTATCAAAAATTAAGTGGCTCTATGTTTGTGAATTTATTTCTGGGCCTCTATTCTTTCCCACTGGTCTTGATAGCTATTTTGTGGCTAGTGTCATGGTTTTTGCTACTGTAGCTCTGCAGTGCATCTCTAAAAGGGCAGCAAGCACTTTTAATAGTTGAGCCATTTTTCCATCCCCTGAAGATCATGTTTAAAACCATAGTCATTTCACAATATTAATTCTGCTAATATCCAAGCATGGTACATAGTTCTAGTGTCTTCTAGTGTCTTCTTTAATCCCATTAGTTCTTTAGAATTTTCATTTTAGATATCTTTTCCTCCTTATTTAGGTTTACTACCAGATTCATATTTTTAAACTGTTGGAATAAGATTTTCTTATTGGCTTTTGTTTGTTTGTTTGTTTGTTTGTTTAGTCTTAATTTGATAACCTGAAACCTTGCTGAAAGTCCTCATGAGAGCTGAGACTTTCCTGGTGTGGAATCCCTTGGGTCTCTCTCTTAAGTATAAGATCAGGTTGTATACAAATAAGAATAATTGGGCTTCTTTCTTTTTTTTGATTTTAGAGGCTCTCATATTTACATATCTATTCCCCCATTCTTTCACCCACCCATCATCCCATGTTCCTCCCCAATCCCCCAACATACCCCTCCTCCCCAGGGATAGTGAGGCCCTTCCACAGGGGACCACCAAAAGTCTGTCATATCATTTGGGGGAGGGCCTAGGCCCTCCTTGCTGTATCTGGGGTGCAACAGTATACCTCCATAGGGAATGGTCTCCCAAAGTCCATTTGTGCTCTAGGGATAAACACTGGCTCCTCTGTTAGAGGTCCCATAAACTGCCTTGGCCTCCTAGCTGGCACCCATATTCAGAGGGCTTGATTTGGTCCAATGCTGGTTCCCCAGCTTTATGACTAGGGTCTCCATGCTCTCACTAGGTCAGGTCAACTGTTTTTGTGGGTTTCTCCAGCACAGTCTTGGCTCCTTTACTCATCCCCCTCCCTCTCCACAACTGGATTCCAGGAGTATGGTTCAATGTCTGTTTATTCCTTTTTATTGTCTTATTGCTCTGGCTAAAACTTTAATGATTATATTGAATAAGGATGGAGAGAATGGCCCTACCAGACTTGTTCCTGATTTTATTGGAAATACTTTGGGGTTTCCCTATGTAGTGTAATTCAGGATTTTGTTTATTATATATAGCTTTTACTATATTGAGATAGATTCCTTCAATTAATAGTTTCCTCAGGGATTTATTTTTATTTTTATGAAGGAATGTGTTTGGGTTTTGTCAAAACCCTTTTCTGTATCTATTGAAGTAATGATGTGGTTTTTGTCCTTGAGGTGAGATTGTGTGTTTTGATATGTATAGACTGGACCATCTTCCTATCCTTGGAATGAAGCCCATTTGCTCATGGTGAATGACCTTTTTGATTCATGGTTTAGTTTAACTTGGGGGTATTTTATTGAGAATTTTTGTGTTTTTGATTTTTTTCTTTCTCTTTCCTTCATCCCTCCCTCCATTCTTCCTTCCCTCTCTCTTTCCCTCCCTCCCTCCCTTCCTTCCCTCTTTCTTTCTATTTCTTCCTTCGTTTGTTTGTTTGTTTGTTTGTTTGTTTGTTTGTTTCTTTCTTTCTTTCTTTCTTTCTTTTTTTGTGTTCTTATCTGACTTTGGATCAGGTTATTGTTGGCTTTATCAAATGAGTTGGCTAGTGCTATTTCCATTTCTGTTTTATACAATAGTTGAAAGATTTTTGTGTTAATTATTATTTACAGGTAGTCAGAACTTGACCATGATGCTATTTGGGCCTTGAAATTTTCTTTTTATTTACTTTTTTTAAATTGGGAAATTTTCTGGGTCAATCACAATATTATTGTATATTTATATTATTTATATCTTCTTGTTTTAACTTGGCAGGTCATATTAGTCCTGAAGTTTATCAATTTCTTCTAGATTTCTAACTTATTATAATACACATTTCAAAGAAAACCCCAGTCAACTATGCTCTGAATTCTATTGGTATCTATTGTGATAGTCCCCTTTTATTTCTAATTTTATCAGCAAAAATGGGGTGTAAGTATTATTTTTTATGGGCACCCCCTCTTCTCATTTAGGACAAGAAGGACTATATAGCCTTTGACATAAACAATTTATTTCTGTGGCAGTATTAAAAGGAATTGATTAGTATTGTTTGCCACAGTTTTTTAAATTAGAGCCCTTGCTTTCATAGGTATTCTAGGCTTATTGAAATATAAGTTGATATATTAGAGTCCATTAATTAATAAAGTGTAATATAATATTGAGGCCCAGAAGATTCCTTAAAGGTAAAGAGGCCTGCTGCTAAACCTGAGGACTCAAGTTTGATTCCTATGACCCACATACTGGAAGGAAAGAATTAACTCTTGTGAGTTGTTCTCTAACCTCCCCACTCATGCCATGGCATTCATGTATACTCCCATCCACATACATACATACATACATACATACATACATACATACATACATGTGTACCCAATAAATGTATAGAATGTAATTAGTTTAAAACATAAAAATAAGAACAGAAAATACTATAATGTTGTTTTAAAAAATAGGCTTAGTTTGGGACAAGAATATACACATTGATTTTTTTTTATTCAATATAGCTTACATGTAAGTTGGCCCCTGATGTCATTCCAAGTTGATTTCTACTTGTAATCTTCAAATTACTTTTTATTTTGTTTTCTTGTAATCATGGAAATTTTTGCAAGGTGAAATTGAAAAGCAACTAATAATTCTTTCTGAGCTTAAGGTATATAAATGATGAGTAAAACTTGGAAGAAACACCTAGAATTGTAGATGGACTTTCTTTCCCACCAGGTTCCACAGCCGTTCAGTCCCAAGTAAACACACAAAGGCTTATATTGATTATAAACTGTTTGACAGATGGCTTAGGCTTCTTATTGGCTAGGTCTCTCTTAATTTTTAACCCATTTCTATTAATGTAAGTATATCCACATGGTCTTGGCTTAACAGAGAATGCCCAGGCATCCTACCAGTGGCTACATGGTGACTCTCTTGCAGCTCTTCTCTGCCTCCTCTCCTCAGAATTCTTTTCTTCTGGTAGCCTCGCCTATACTTCCTGCCTGACTACTGGACAACCAGTGTTTTATTCATCAATCAATAAGAGAAACATATATACAAAAGGAAACCCCCCACCATAGAATAGTAAAAGCTAAAGTTTCTTTACCATGTAAAATGAGGAAGCAAACAAGCACATGAAATATAAAGTGATTTCCATTTCAACCATCTTATAACCCTTTATAACACTCTGCTCTCCTAAACCCCATATCTTAAAGTGATGATGCCATGAAACAAATTAATCAGACAAACAGAAAGGGGGCTGGTTATGTACAGAATTGTAATAAAGGAGGAATTTAAAGCTAAAAAATTTCTACTATGAGTGATGCACATATGTAGGATGGGCTATTCTACACTAGATGTGTGAACACTGGAACTAAGATATGTAGTAAAAGTTTTTACAATTGAACAGATCAATAATCTTTCATTTGGGAAAGTAACTATATTGTTAGTTATTCATTTGAACATGTAACATTGTTTGTAGTTTGTTTTGTGAGTTACTGGATTGTTTATTATCTGTTGTAAATGTGAAGAACTTGATATAGAAGGTTTACTTAACAGTGTTTAATAAATATGCACATGGATGCCACACTGAGATGTGTAAAAACCATACCAATAGCAGCACAATTCTAAATTGCTGTCACCTATGGCAGGAAATACTGCTTGGAACTATATGACAGGCTCTCAGAACTTCTGCTTCCAATCTTCAACTTGGTCTTTCAGGTTCTTGCTTTTTCTCTATCTCGTGCTTTTAATATGACCAATATTGATTTAAAAGATATGAAAAGGTGTGGTCAACAGGTAATTTTTTTCAATTTAAAGCCGATAAAGGAGGAGTCTGCAGAAATAGTTCAGGCAGTAAAGTGCTTTCCATGCAAACATGAAGACCTAAATTTGGATTTCCAACACCCATATAAAAAGTTGGTACAGAGGCATGTGTCTGTATGCCCACCTCCATGGTCAGTTCAGTGATAACAGCTCAGAGATAGTGGGTCCCTGGATCTTGCTGGCAAGGCATTCTAGCTGAATCAGTTATCCCTAGGTTTAGTGAAAGAATCACAACAAATAAGATGGAGAGAAACTGAGTAAATAAATATCAGCTTCTTGTCTTCACATACATGTATATACACATCACACATGCATACATACACACTTGTGTACACAGACTAAGATGTACATACATGGACATACACACATACACTAATACGTACACACATACACTAACATGTACATACATGAACATGTATACACACAAATCAGAAAGAGACAGAGAAAAAGAAAGGAAGGAAGGAAGGAAGGAAGGAAGGAAGGAAGGAAGGAAGAAAGAAAGAAAGAAAGAAAGAAAGAAAGAAAGAAAGAAAGAAAGAAAGAAAGAAGTCCTGTAATGGTAGCATGCACTTATAATTCCAGCACCAAGGAGGCTGATACACGAGGATTTCCACAAGCTTGTAGGTTTGCAGCCAAGCTGAGCCACAGAAGAGAAAGCCCGCCACCTCACTGTTTATATTCATTAGAGTTTATTTAAGGTAAGACAGCTATGAGTCCCTTATGAACCAGTTGGCTCTAAAGCATTCCACACCCTAAGATGTCACACAGGAAGTAGGTTTTAAATTGCTGTGCAGTACCTTTGCCTTCCCAACCCTTACCCTCGTCTTCAGATTTCTGGAGAGCTCCTTTTTTAAAAAAAGTTGTAATATATTTTCTGAGGTTAAAAAGGTGGATTTTTTCCCCTTCTAATGCAAAGCATTCAAAGGACCGAGTGACTACTGGTAGGCCATCTTCTGACCTGGCTGTCTCATTTCCCCAGAATATCTGCACCAACAGTTTGCTTACTTTTCACGGCTGTGATGCAACTACATGTGGCAAGCTCTGCCTCAGCGTGTGGCCACAGTTACTTGGCATAAGTATGAGGAATTTAGCTATCTCCATTTCCCCTTTCTAAATTAATAGTGACAGTAATAACTACTATGACACTTGAAATAATGAACTTGTTGGTTCATTTACCATTCCACCATGGATGCTGAAGAAATTACACTGCTTGCCTTGTCTTTCCTTGCATTTGATGGACTCAGTTACATAATTTGTTACAGTGCTAAAAACTTCAATTTCATTTCAATGTAGCCATAATTACTTTCCATGACTCAAGTTACTAGTATTGCTCCTGGGCTTCACTTTGCATATCCAGTGCAGGCATAAGGGTGACAAGGGTTGGACATCTCATTGTGGAATTCAGTGTGGGGAGACTGGTGGCTTGAAAAGAGGAACTCTGATGTGTCATGGAAATTTTGACCTTTGAAGGATGATTTCTCTAGTGTCTGAATAAAATGGCTGTCTTCTAATATTCTTCAACATTTTACACCTTTGGGATGTACTAGCATATGTGGAATTTGGGGTACCATTTTGCTTTGTTTGGGGTTTATGGTTTGGTTTTTTGGTAGTGCAGCCTCCTTTATTTACATGTATAGCATATGGGTGGTTTATCTCTAACTTCTTCTACTTTATTATTTAACTATTTTTCAGTTTTCATAAAAGTATATATTGCACATTAAGCTTATCATCCCACCCCTGCCATAAAAAGATGAAATAGCAGTGGTAGGTCCGCAAAGGAAACTGGTACCCGATACCATTCAGTGAGGTTTATTAGAATAAAGGGGCTCAAGGCCTAATTGGGTCTCAGGATGTGAGGAGACTTAGACAGAAACCATTGAGGATATGGGAGCTACACACAGAGTGGCTTTAAATGATGACGATGCTTCTCATGAAAGCATGGCACTCCATTAAGAAAGGAAGGGGGAGAGAGAGTATCCATGAGATGGATGCAGGGAGTGAGGTGGGAGTTTGGGATACCAGCCACAGCTTCATAGAGCAGCCTTCATCTCTGGACCAAAAACCTCCCAAAGAAGAAAAGGGCTGACATTTAATAACCTTTTAGGGGTGGTGGAGAGTTTCACATCTCATAATTAGGTAGCATGGGGGATATGACAGGGAGTGTGGAGGTCACAGATACCATAAAATGAGTTGTCAAGTCACAGTTAACACTGCTTCTTAACTCTGTCTCTATGAGAGATGCAGCAGGGTGTAGCCATATTCAGGTTGTGGGATCTGCTCCTAAGGTTCGGGTCTGTGTTCTAACAGCTCCTACCTCCTCACCCTTCCAGTTTTCTGATTCTAGCCCCCCCCCATTTGCCCCCTTCTTCCCTAAACATTTTCACTTCTTCTAATTATGTACAGATATGATTTTATGATACATGTCCTTTTGAGGGTGGCTTCATTTGCCATATATGAGCAACTCCAATTGCACTTGTGCTCCTATAAGTGGTATAATATGTTCTTGATGGCCAAAAAAAAAAAAAAAAACAAAAACAAAAACAAAAACAAACAACCATTGTGTTTTATGGCAAGTGTCATTCATCTATTCTTGTTTTGGGCAACTGAGATGAAAAATACCCATACTGATTGCCAGAGTGGCTGGGATAGTTTCAGAGCATGAGTGCTATAGAAAAAGTCTTTGATCGTTTGGAGTTTTTTACTTGTTTGTATGGTTGGTTGGTTGGCTTTTGTTGGTTTGCTTGTTTGTTTTGTTTTGTTTTTTCCAGACAGGGTTTCTCTGTGTAGCTTTGGAGTCTGTAGGCCCGATTGGCCTTGAACTCACAGAGATCTGCATGCTTCTGCCTCCCAAGTGCTGGGATTAAAGGCATGGACCACCATTGCCTAACAATGATTTATTTATTTATTTTATGTAAATGAATGCTTTATCTTCTGGCATATATGCCTTTATGCCAGAAGAGAGCATCAGATCCCACTATAGATGGTTGTGAGCCACCATGTGGATGCTGGGAGTGGAACTCAGAACCTCTGAAAGAGCAGCCAGTGATCTTAACCAATGAGCCATCTCTTCAGCCTGGAGTGGATTTTTGTGCAATGTATTGTTACGGATCATCTTTTCCACGAGCCTGATCCCACAGCCACGTCAGCCCCAAATGAATACTCAGAGACTTATATTAGTTACAATTTTGTTGGTCTATGACCAGTGCTTCTTATTGGCTAGCTCTGTCTTAATTATTAACCCATTTCTATTAATCTATACATTGCCACGAGGCTGTGGCTTACCGGGTAATGTCAGGCATGGTGCTCTGGCAGGCAGCATCTCGACTCTGTGGCAGGCTGTCTGCTTTCCTTTCCCAGAATTCTCCTCCTCCTGGTCCCGCCTATCTTACTGCCTCATTGACCATTGGTCCAACAGTGTTTTATTCATCAACCAATAAGAGAAACATATACAAAATAACATTTCCTATAAATATATGGGACAAGGTTTCATTCTTTTTCATGTGACCAATTCTGCTGGCACTATTTCTTAAAGATGCTATTTCAATGTGTATTTTTGGATTATTTGTTAAAATATCAGGTGATTATAATTGTGTGAGTTATGTATAGTTCCTTAGGCTATTCAGTTCAGTTATATGTCTGTTGTTATGCCAGTGTCATGCCCTCATGGCTCTGTAGTATAACTTACATAAGGATAATGAGACCTCTACTATTTGGTGACAATTTAAGATTGCTTTGGATACATAGAGACACTTAAATAAATGCTCGACATTCTTAGTCATCAAGGAAATGCAAATTAAAACTACTTTGAGAGTACCTTTTACCCCAGTCAGAATGGCCAAGATCAATAGAACAAATGACAGTGCGTGCTGCCAAGGGTGAGAGGAAAGGGGAAAACTTATTCATTGATGGTGGGAATGCAAACTTGTACAGGTACTATGGATGTTCCTCAAAGAGCTGAAAATTGATCTACCCACACTTGGCCATATAATCAAAGAAGTCTACTACAGAAATTCTTGTCTATCCATGGTCATTACTACTCTATTCATAATAGCCAGGAATCAGAAGCATCCTAGATGTTCATGGATGGATGGATGGATGGATGGATGGTGAAAATGAGGTACATGACCATGATGGGATATTATTTAGCATTAAAGAAAAATGAAATCATGAAATTCAGAGGAAAATTGATGGAACCAAAAAATATCTTAAGTAAGGTGATCTAGACTAAAAATGATAAATGTTGCATTTTTTATATGCAGATGTTACCATTTAGGCTTTAGATATATATATTTTTTAAATCCAAATAATCAGAGGTTAGGCATCTAGGAAGAGACCAGGATGGAGCAGGGAAATCTTGCAATGAAGGAAAAATAAAACACAGTGTCATGATGAGATGAATGGGAAACTAGGAGGGAGGATTAAATGGGGAGGATAATGGGAGGGCAGGATAAAAGAGAATATGGGAGGGTGACAACTAGCATTAAATGCCTTTTGGAAAGACATATGGAAACCAACTACAACACATACACACATATAAAATGAATGTAAATGGAGTCAGCATATAATAAGGGGGACAATGACCCAATTAGACATCTTATAGCACCAAGTAACACCTTCAGTGCCAGAGAGGAGTTACATCTTGTTGAGACAGTGGCCAAATGGTTCCCATCGATTCCTGAAAACTTCACAGGCTGTTGCTGAGACTCTCAGTTACTTTCCAAAACCTAAAGCAACCTTTTTGCTGAAGAGAACACTTACTTATTTCATCAAAAATGGAGAAATTAAGCTGGTGCCCAGCTAAAAGTTTCACCCCTACTGACTAGCATTCAGAGTTCTGGAAGATGCTCTGTCCACTAGTGAAGAAGGAGATGATATCAATCAACACTATCACCCAGCTATAAGCCCTGCAACCTACAACAGTGTCCTGCATGTAAGATACACTGGTACAGTAGTGGCACTAATGTTATGGGAGTAATCAAACACCTCTCGTTGGATTTAAGGCCTACTCTATGACCTGACACTACTAAAGCAGTGAAAAAAAAAAAAAAAAACTAAGATTACGTAGGTCATAAACTCTAGGGGGAAAATCCTACCATTATTCTGCTAAAGCAATAAATTGATTTCTAATGACATATTGCTATATCCATAAATCAGAGCATTGCTCAACCCTCATTAGAGAAGCTTCTTCTCGTGGAAGATAGTAATTAACATAAATACCCAAATCTGGACAATGTGTAGAGCATGAGAAACTTCAGAACATTTGGCCCATGATGGGATGTCTCTATCAAACCTTTCCCTCAAGGTTCAGGGATCTATGGCAAAGAGAAGGCAGAAAGACTGTAAGAGCCCACAGTGATAGGGGAATCCAAGAAAACATCTTTCAGACACAACAGGGCTGATGCACATATACTCACAGATACTGTGACAGCATGTTCAAGACCAGCACAGGTTCAGACCAGAAAAAAAAATATCCCAGTACTGAGAAGGGGAAGTAAACACCAAATTCTACCACTAACCAAGAAGCCATTTGCAATAGCAACCTTCTAGAAAAGGGAAAATCAGTTTCTTCCAATAGAGTGTCACAGGTCTATCAACCACTACATGGCAGGCTCTATCCCCAGAAATAGCTGGTCAACACCAATGAAACACCACTTTTTTGTTGTTGTTCTTGTAGGTGATTGTTTTTTTTCCCTTTGTTACTTTGATTTTCATGTTTTTTGTTTTATTTTAGAGAGAGAGAGAGAGAGAGAGAGAGAGAGAGAGAGAGAGAGAGAGACAGAAGTTGGGTAAGTAGGGTAAGTAGGATGGGGAGGTAAGGGATAGCCTCAAATCTATGAAAAAATTAAAGAAAAAACACTTGTTGACAAGTGCTTTTTGTTTTGTTTTAATTTTTTGTGGTGCTATGACTGAATCCTTGTACCTACTAAGTATGTAAGTACCCTAACATTGACCTGTGCTCAAGTTTTAATACCCTCCCTCAACAGGTGAAGCTTGCGTTTCATTTCCTCAGTACTGTGCATGGCAAGACAATCCAGGCTTCTGAGTGCAGGTGGTAACTGGAACATCAGGAGCTTTGCATTTATTTATTGGCTGTTTGCTGGGGGATACTGGCCAATAGCCCACTGAGTAACAAAAAGACATTCAAGCATCTGGTGGTAGGCTAACATAAAAACTGAGGTCTTCTGCCAAAACCAGCAACAACTTGGCAGCTACTCGGTAAAGCTGGAGGCTTGCGGAGGAATGAAGTTCCTTTGTATACAGACTACAGCTTCTTGTAAAATTTCAAGTCCAAGCTGCTTGGTAAGGCTGCTCCCAAAAGCCCTGGAGCAGATGTTAGGAAGATAGTTAAGCAATTCTTAAGAGTCACCGAGTTTGGGAATAATTTGTTTTCCTCTACTAGAGTCCTCTCTACAAACTGAAAGATAAAAATAAAATCAAAACTTGCACCAGGCATGATGGCACACACATGTGATCCCAGCATGCTGGATGCAGAGGCAAGACAATTCAGGAGATCAAGGTTAACCTGGGCTACATGAACTCTGACTCAAAAAATAAGTAATAAACAGTATCTTAATATTTATATACTAATTTCTGAAAACCTATGTTAGTAATTTTCACATCACAATTGCTTCATAATTCATGGGCTAAACTGGTCATAAAAGAAAAAAGGTGAACTCAATTCTTAGGGAAACACAAACATAATTCCCAACTTGAAAAAGAAAGTATAACCCGTGTTTGACACTCCTGCAATCTTAGTACCAGGGAGGCTGAGGCAGGAAGATCATGAATTTGATGCCAGCCTGGGCTACCTGGTGAGTTCAAATCCAGCCTGGACTACTTGGTGAGACTGTATGTCAATAACTAAATAAAGGCAAAAAGAATGAAAAATGCAAATTGTTTTATTTTAGGTCCTTAATAAAAATTGGTTTATAATTGCTTCAAAGCATAATCCTATAATTTATTTTGTTGATTTCTTTTGCTATTTTCTCTTCTTACAATATTATTAAAATATAAAAATATGTACTTGAATAAAAAATACAAAATCATTCTATTTTATTTACTTTATATCTTTATGTGTGCATACCTGTGTGTATGTGTCCCTCATGTACACCTGGTGTCTACTAAATCCAAAATGAGGAATCAGATCCTCTGGAACTCATGTTACAAACAGTTGTGAGAACCAGGTAGGAGCTGGAAACTGAACCCAGGTCCTCTTCAAGAGTAGCAAGTGCTCTTAACCACTCAGCCATCTCTCTAGCTTACAAAAGAATTTTAATCTATTGCACATGGGTAGAATTACTTACATATATGTAATATACACTGACTACTAAATGATAATGGATTTCTTTAAACACCTGTAGAAGTGTATACAGAAGCTTGACCCTGTCTTAGATTCTTCTCGTCTGTCTCCTCCCTGCAAGATGTCCATTAAACCTGTGTGCATAAAGAAACATCAGAATGTGGATACTGCACAGATGTGTAGTTTTCTAAAGGTCCTGGGTCACAGCCAGCTTCATCTTTGTAATAAAGCATCTTTCAGATGGACACTGGACATAGAAAGTGGCTTAAAGATTATTTTTGATCTTAGAAATACCACATATCTATATTGCTATTCATTTTATTTTCAATTGACTACTAGAAAAATGTGGTGGTTTGAATGAGAACAGCTCCCATAGACTCATGTTTGAATGCTTAGCCCCTAGTTGGTTGAACTGTTTGGGAAGGATTAGTAAGTGTGGTCCTGTTGGAGTGGGTGTGTCACTAGGGGTGGGCTTTGAGGTTTTCAGAAACACATGGTACATCACACCACTGTCTCCTTCTCTGCCTGCAACTTGTGAATCAAAGGTGAGCTTTCAGCTAATTCTTCAGTACCATGCCTATCTGCCTACTGCCATGCTCTCCCTGCCATGATGGCCATGAACTCACCCTCTGAAACTGTAAGCCATCCCCCAATTAAATGCTTCCTTTAAAATTTGCCTTGGTCAGAGTGTCACTTCATAGCAATAGAACAGGAACTAATGCAACAAATATAAATAAAAAAGTTTTGAGAGTAAATTATTTAAATACCCATAGGAACAATATGAAACATGAAAGAAAAATCACCTAACATATTTGTATGGAAACACTCCCACAAAACTGTGTTAATAGTGGCAATAGTTTTGCTTGGTCAATATTCCTTTAGACAGATTATTTTAATATAATACATATGCACAGTAAGGGGAAAGCTAGCCATTAGAGAAAAGTAGTCCTCCTGAAAAGTGATACCAAAGCCCCAAAGAGGAAGTAGAAGAAGTAGTTTGGGGGTGGAGTCTGAGCTCAGTGTTGGAGAATAGTCTTGAATGTGAAAGGCCCAGGTTCCCTCCCAGCAATGCAAAATATCCAAGCAAACCAAGGAAAAAGAACCACTATAGTCAACATTAGTGTTTCAAAGAATAAAACAGATTAAGAGATCAGGGTTAGTAAGGAGAGTGAGGAAAATGAAATTTATTGATTTCTGTTAAGGGTGGTACTCAGGGGGACAAATTATTTTTAGATCTAAGTGTCCGTCTGGGTCCCCACAACTTCAGTATTAGGTGATGACTACAGTGTGGCCTCTGAAGACATCCTTCAGGATTTGAGCTGTTGTTTATCCTCATCTGTAAACCAGGAAAGATAAGAAATGAATTATCATCAGGGAAACACACATGCAGACTGTTGTGTTACCTCAGTCAGAGGAGAATGACCTAAGGTAACAAGTCTGGTGTAGACAGAGGAAAAAGAAGTGCTCCAGACATTATGTAAGTGAAATAAGCCAGGCACAAGACACATACCACATGATCTCATGCATCATTGGACCCTAGAATGTTGGTATAGAGGCTGAATACAGGATGGCTGTTACTAGATGTTGGGAGTAACAGTGGGGAAATGATAGACAAAGGCAATCAATAGTCCTCAATCACAGGTAGAAAGGACAGGAAGTTCTGGTGATGACATCACAGAGCCCACAACTGAGGAAATGGATGCATTCAGCCCTCTTCAAACATTATGCAATGTGTACATGCATGAATATTGAGACACTCCCTTAGTAGGCATAACTCTTATGTTCCTTTGTGTCAGTAAAAAATAAATTTAATTTAAATAAAAAGGCTGGTTCAAGAATTGAGGGGTGGGGATGCAACTAAGTGTTGGAACACACAGGCCTGGCATGTGCGAGGCCCTTGGTTCTCCAGCTTGCTCAAAGAGGGGCACACCAGACAAAATTAAAACACAGAAACAGAAAAAAAAATCAAATCTCTTAAGACTAAGAGATGGAATACAATGAAATTCACAAAGGCCTTTCTTAGCTCAGTGACTACATATATATCCTAAGCAATATGTTAATTGAGCAACTACTTGTGTTACAACATCATGGTGTTTTTAATGATGGGACAAGAGACAAGGCCACAGGAACAAAGTAAAATGCAACAACTTCTGGGTTTATTATTTTGATTTTTTGTTTTGTTTTTGAAAGAGAGTCTTGTGATACAGTCCTGGCTGGTCTAGTACTTACTATGTATTCCAGACAATTCTGTGGCCTCCAGATTATAGGCTGGTGTTCCCAGGTTAAGAAAACAGGAGTTATGCTGCTGCAGACACAGGGGACTCAGTGCACAACAAAATCAACCTCTGGAACTGAGTAGCTGCCTTGGGGAATGGTGATCAGGTCAGGACCCAGACAGCCTCCTCAGGGGACAGGAGGGGAAATGAACTAAGAATAGAGAACATTAACATTTCTTAGAACTTAAATTTACCAACTAAAGGAGTCTTCCTGTGAATTTAATAATATTAACAAGATGTTGTCTTTTTCATACCTTTGCTAATGATATCACTGGATAATCTCCAGTGAGTATTTTAAAACTAGTATCTGAGTGTATTTTGAAAGAGGAAATAGAAAATAGAAGTTTTAAGTATTAAATAACACATATCTCAAGTTGGTCCCCTGGGGCCCATGCTAAACCCTATGCCCCTGGGAAGACAGTGCCACAGACACCAAAGGTTCATGAGAAACAGGCTCATGATGGAAGTGCGGGGCCACAGAGGCCCACTTCTCTCTTCCCTTGAGGGGATGTCTGCTCATGCACAGATTTAGCTGTTTCACGCAGTGAGATAAGAAGGGAGAGAGGGTTAGTCTGGGCACATAGCTCAATGGGCAAAGTACTGGCTATGCAAGCATATGAACCTGAATTTGGATGTCCAAATTTCATGTGAAATAAAAGGCCAATGCCTGTAAACCCAAAGCTGGGCAGACAGACAGGTAGATAGCAGGGGATTGTTGCAGTCAGTTGCAGCAATGAACGCTAGGTTCAGAGAGAGATACTGTCTCAAAAAAGTAAGATGGAGAAGTGATTGAAGAAGACATGTCATGTCAGCTTCTGGCGTTCACACATGACTGGTTGATGAGACAGGTGTGTGTGTGTGAGAGAGAGAGAGAGAGAGAGAGAGAGAGAGAGAGAGAGAGAGAGAGAGAGAGAGAAGAGAGAGAGAGAGAGAGAGAGAGAGAGAGAGAGAGAGAGAAAGCTCTTTGTATTTCTGCTTCTGTAGAAGGTTAGAAAATAAAAGCTTCTTTCCCTCACTGGGCGTGGGGGAGTTTGGAGGGATAAAAATGCTTCTATGTTTTCACTCTAGCACATTCTTATTTGTCTTTCTATTAATTCTGAGTCACAAACAATCACAGGATAAGTGATTTTTTAAAATGGGCATTTCAGCATACACTCCTATCTATCATCTATCTATCTATCTATCTATCTATCTATCTATCTATCTATCTATCTATCTATCTGTCTGTCTATCCATCCATTATCATCTATCTGTTATCTATTTATCTATCATCTATTATTGTTTTTCTTTTTATCATTTTTTATTTGAATTAGAAACAAAATTGATTTTCATGACAATCCTGGTTCCCTTCTCCCTCCCTTCCTTCCCTACATCCCCTATTACTGTTTTTCTAAGAAAGAATTTTTCTGTGTGTAGTCCTGGCTGACTGTAGACCAGGCTGTCCTTGAACTCAGAGATCCATCTGCCTCTGCTTCCTGAGTGCTGGGATTAATGGTGTGCATCACCACCATCTGGCCAGAACAAGTGAAAGCAGCATTCCCGCTTCCTAGTTCTGGAAGTTGGGACCCCAAAGCCACAACCTTTTGTGGGCTGTGTTCTCACTTAATGGTCTAGGTCAGGTATCTTCCTCACCTCTCTCTAACCTGGGATGGCTGTTGCCAGTTGGGATTCTTGACTTTCAAATTACATCCATCCATGCCCTCAGATAGCCTTCTCTCTCTATGTGTATCTATGGCCCAGTATGAACTTTTAAAGAGCACCACATTCATGCCATTGGGTAGGCCGTGTTTGGAAGGATGCACTTCAATGTACAGTGTACACTAAGCATCAAGCTGGTAATTCACCTCACTCCGAACTTGACATTTACAGATGTTGACAGATGTGCTTTAAATCCTGGGCAGGGGCGTCACCGCTTCTGGTTGGATTTGAAGGAACATTACTCATGTGCTTCCTGTTTTCAGGTTCAGGTGGCTTCCCTGTGCTTCACATAGCTGAGTGTCGTAATTAGAACCATGTCAGCTGGCCCTCACAGGAGACAGAACAACTATTCTGTCAAACATTTCCTTTCACCCAGCCAAGCCACCTATGTCACACTTACATGGTGGCGTGTGCAGTGCTCCATTCTGAAGTAAGTCAACAGCAAGTCTCACCTCAGTGTCTTCCTTACACTGCCTTTTCCAGTATGATCAGGTGTGCCTTCATCCCCCAAGGCTGTCACAGTCCTGCACAGGTACCTTCTCAATACCTGTGATTCACTGAAAGGAAAGACATGGTAGAGCAGTATCTAAGCCAAGCATAGGATAACCTTGAGCATCCCAGTGAAGACTGGATGTGCAGGCACAGGTGACCTAGATGAAGGTCAGAGTTCCCTGAGAATAAATGAGGTGAGAAGTGATTAGTGATATGGCCAGAGAGAGGTTCAGGGTCTGAGGTGTGGAAAGCTTGAATGGTTCGGTAATGTAAGTACTGTGGGAAGCTCCCACAAATTCAAAACAGAGGTGATAGATATCCTTTGCTGAGTTCACTTTCCTAGTGTGTGTGTGTGTGTGTGTGTGTGTGTGTGTGTGTGTGTGTGTGTGTGTGTGTGTTTCCTGTTCTAACACAGATTTCCAATGTGTTCCTTTCATACACATATAAGAGATAGATTGCTGTGGACTATGTATTCTTCCATATACACTGTGTGTGAGTGTGACCTCTTCAAAGAAAACCTATGCTTTTCCAGCACATGTTCTGTGCCCACAGGACTCTGATGGGGGGGGCGTGCCACAATTATAAGCACACTATGAACTTAATAATGAAGTCAATAAAAACAACTATGTGTTTAAAGATGTGTAGGACCTGGTACACATTTTAAAATTGCACCTTTCACCCAAAAGTTGGTGTTCAAGCTGGTATAGTTCAGTGATCCGTTGCAGAGTGAGCATGTGTGAGGTTCTGAGTGTTACGAGAGGTTCTTGCCCAGCTGTTCCTGCAGCCCTTGAGCCCCAAATAAACACACAGATGCTTTATTAGTTATGAAACTGTTGGCTGGTAGCTTGGGCTTCTTATTGGCTAGCTCTGTCTTAGTTACTAACCCATAACTACTAATGTTTCTATGTGGTCTTATCTTACCGGAACATCACACAGAATGACAATCTCCATCATCTGAGTTCCCTCCCTGGTGGTGGGGAGAAAGTAGGGAGTTGGTACTCAATGGCATCTTTATTGCTATTACTATTTTTGCTGTGGTTTGTTTGTTTCTTTGTTTTGTTTTGAGAAGGAATCTGGCATTGAACTCACAATGTAGTGGAGGATGACCTTGAACTCTTGTTCCTCCTCCTTCCACTTCCTGAATGCTGAGATGGCATTCATACATCAATGTGTCTGGTTCCTGGTGTCCAGTGATTTAAGAAGAAAAACCATTTGTGGTTTCCTGGCTATTTACAGTGAATTAGAACTGATGTCATGTAACGATAAATCCTTCTGCCAAGTTGCCCGAGTCCTGTTGCTATATGGGCGCTTTCTGCCAGGCAGCCCAAGTTCTGTCTGCCACCACATTAAGGTCCCAATTAACACAGAGAGAGTTGTATTAGGTACAAAAGCTGCTTGGCCAATGACTAGGATTTCTCATCTGTTAGCTCAGTCTTAATTATCATAAATCTATAAATTTTATAAGACTTATCTTATTGAGGACGCCTTCGGCTGGTACCCTCTCTTGCTGGCAGATCACATAGTGACTCTAGAGCAGAAACCAGTAGGAAGAGAGAGAGAAAAAGGGGTGACTTCCTTCTTGTCCTTGCTTATATATGAGACTGCCTGCTATGTCACTTCCTGCCTGGATCGAAAGACTTCTTTTTACTACATTTCCCAGAATCCTCCTTGACTCCTAGTCCCACCTATCTTTCTGCCTCATTGGCCAAATAGTGCTTTATTCAATAATCAATAAGATAAACATACACAGAAGGACTTCAATGTCACCTAAAAATTCATACACAATTACAAATGACTTTTAAAAATACATCTTTGCAAATATGCTGGTATCCTCACTGTGTGCACAAACCGGCTTTCCAAATTGATATGTTTCCCAATCAGGTAGGGAGAGCAAACTCATGGCCACCCTGTCTTTTCTCTCACTTGCAGCCAGGTCCTACAAAATCAGATGTTAAATTATGAGTTATTCTCAATTGATATCAAAAGAAATGCCATCATCTTTCTAATAGAGGAGATCATATCAAGGTGATGTTTTTAGTGACCTGAAAGCTGTCAATCAGTGTTTGAAAACCTGCACAGTGTTCCTCCCTCAACCTTGCACTGACTTACATACACTAGTGTCCTGTCACTCTTGAACCATCTTACCATTCTTTTGTTTCCATGAACTAGTTGATTTTTTTTCTTAAATTATGTTCGCTATATAATTTCACAAGTCTTGTTTTGAACTTTCAGAAATGCATACTCTGGTAAAAAACAACAACAACAACAACAACAAAGAAACCAGTATCAAATATAGAAAGCCGTTGTTTTGAATGAAGCCCCTATGCTAGATCCCCCAAAACCAGGCTAAGAGTCAAAATGGAGTCACGAAGTTGAAATGAATCTGTCTGCCTGACCTGACAAATCAATGTTAGAGAGCTCACAGTCACATTTCCAAACAGGCCAGGTCCAGTGTATGCCATGATAGGGCTGCTTCTGCCTCTGCCACATCTTCACACAGAAGGATAACCAGATGCAACCTGTCAGCCAAGCAATTGCATTTTAGTGTTCATCACTCTGTCCACATTCTTACAAGGGAATGACCCATCTGCTTTAGGTTTTTTCTTCTTCTTTTCATCAGCTTTTCTATGCCTAAAAAGAAATCAAAAGCAGGGTCTTCCTCCAGTCCATCAGAACAGTTATTCTAGCTTATGGATTCTAAATGGGAAAGCAAAAAAATGAAGAGCACTCAGCTAAATTGCTGCAATTTTGTCATTTGACACTGGAAATAGTATTTACAGTAGTGAGGCCATGCACATCATATCCCAAGTACATTTGGTCTGCTGTCCATCTGGCCCAATGCACTTTAGAAATCAGACTGTGATAATGTCAATGATCTCTCGTATCTAGGAACCTTATCTTAATGGGTCTTTGATGACAGGTGGGTTTGATTGGAGTATGAGAAGCTAAGTACATGGCAGCCTAGGACAGATGTGTTCAGCATAGTACAGTACAAATGGACATGAATGTGCCTGGTGTCTCTGGCTGCCAAAGAAATTACGGAACAGAAATGGGTGGAGGAAAATGTGCTCATATACGGTTCTACCAACTGAGTGACTCTGTTGCCTCCCTGCTGTGACATTTATTTCTTAAGGTTTATTTTATTTTAAATGAGATGCATGTGTTTCTCCGTGTGTGGGTATGTGAAAGTGGGTCCTTATGTATGTCACAAGAAGGCATCAGGCACTCTGAAACTGGAGGTACAGGTGTGTATGGTTTGGGGTACCCAATATTGGTGCTAAGAAGCAAACTGGTGTCTTCTGCAATGAAAAATATGTTGAGCTATTTCTTCAGCCCTTCCACTATTTCTTAAAATTTATAGGAAGCCATGAGACAAAGGCTAGAATTCATGTTCACGTAGCAGTGAGACAGGTTAATTAGGGTGTGGCAAGGTACCAGGGCCCTGAGTTGCATGGATTCTCTGTTACAGAGATAGTTTTTGCTCATTGTGAGCTAAAGAAGATGGGATGTTAACTATCTCCCGGTTTTGAAAGAGGAAAGAGTTTTGGAGTTCTTTGTGGAACTTAAGATTGCTACTCATCCTGGGCCTGGCAGAGTCCTTTGTCCCTTCATTCCTTGTTTTGTTAATGCAGAGGAAGGTCCCCTGCACTTTTTCACTACAGGTCTGCTCTACACTGCTTGCCAGTTAAGTATACCAGTTTTGCAGGATGAAAAGGGCATACATACTCCACAAGTTCAAGGTGGGCCCAAGTGTCTCCTTGTATTATATTGCCTGTCCTGCTAGAGCAGCTGCATAGGGTTAAGGTTATAGGGACTTAAACTCATTGGTTCTTTACTAAATACATCCCACTTCAGAGGTTTTGGTGTTTGTTTCCTTGATATAAGTGCATTCCCAGAAACACAATTTTCAGTCAGGACTATGGTAACATTGGTTATAGATATTAAGTAAGTGTTATGAACCAGTTACATTCTATTTTTGAACTTCTGTATGTACACACACACACACACACACACACACACACACACACACACACACACACACATATATATATATATATATATATATATATTCAGAAAATGAAAGTTTAAGTTTTAAAAAATAATCTATTGCTGGTCCTAAAGAGATCACTGCTCTTGAAGAGCATATGGGTTTGGGTCCCAGCACCCACATGGTAGCTCACAATCATCTCTAAACCCAAGTCCAAGGCATCAAATGTCTACTTCTGGCCTTCACAGGCACTAGGCATGCACATAGTACACATACATACATGCATGCATACATACAGGCAAAACATTCATATACATAAAACCCCATTACTTTATTTCACCAATTTAGACAAATTAATTTTGCTTATTCATACCACTGGTGTGTTTTTAAATTGTAATTTTAAATTATTTTGTTTACCACTCAGCATGATGCGTCTCCTTATGATAGTTTCATACACATGTATCATTCTACATGGGTGCTTTTTCTCAGATCTGCTCTCTGTTATTCTCCATGTCCTCCCTCATTCTCTTGCTGGTTCACTTTCTCCTGTAAAATAGTCTCCACTCTACATATGAGATTATAGATTCTTCAGATGAGGAGAAACATGCGATTTGTCCTTTCCTACCCATCCCCTTATTTTTAGATGCCTTCTTCTCTACAGAGTCTTCTTTCTACGTCATGCTATAGGTGTGTGTGTGTGTGTGTGTGTGTGTGTGTGTGTGTGTGTGAGAGAGAGAGAGAGAGAGAGAGAGAGAGAGAGAGAGAGAGAGAGAGAGAGAATGTGTCCCAGGGTGCACACAGGAGAGACAGCACACAGTTACCCTTATTAGTAGACTTGGAGTGTGGAAGCAGAACTATGAACATCACATCCGCTCACATAACCTCAGCCAAGCAGCTTTTCAGTGCTGGCTCTGCAAACTTATTTTTATTTTATTTATTTACTAAAGAGTCTCAGCTCACTTACTCTCCTCAGAAAGAGGGACAATGGAGTCCAAGAGGCTCCAAGCAGTTCCTCCTATGTTAATCTGCTAATTAGAGTGGTTCCTCATATTTTCTTCTTTCACCATAAAAGAAAAGCAATGAGGAGGGCTGAGACAGAATGAAGAAATATCTCTCTCTCTCTCTCTCTCTCTCTCTCTCTCTCTCTCTCTCTCTCTCTCTCTCTCTCTCTTTCTCTGTGTGTGTGTGTGTGTGTGTGTGTGTGTGTGTGTGTGTGTACATGCCAGCAGGCACTTGTGTGATAGTTGAGTAAATGCTGGAAGAGGAAATTCAAGAGATGTCAAAATGTCTAAAAATGATGACAATGCACACTGGAAAGTTGCCTCAGGTGGCATTGACTGTAAAAGCAGAAGGGAAGGTTACCCATGTAGATAAGGCTGCGTGTAAGGGCGACATTGTGCAAGTGTCTTCCTGGAAGACAGTACTCTTAGTGGGTGGATGTTGTGTGAGGTCCTAACTTGGGGCAGTCCAGGTCCTGTCCGGAGAAGATGGAGAACATTGTGGGGGGCAGGATGGTCAGCATTGCATGATGGAGCTTGAAAAACCTAGCTTTGTACCATTGGTTATATCTACTTAAGTCACTTGTACTACTATATTGCTATGTTATATCATAAATGTTTTTATAAATGAAAACATGTAGATTCAAAGCCACTATTGCAAAAACATTTACTTTTCATTAATCCTTCAGAAGGACTTATTAGTGTTCACAGCCTAGAATATCTATATTTATTATTCAGTGATGATAAAATGCAGATTTTCCACTCAGAGGTAACTAGGAAAGTTTACATTTTTCTTTCACCTTGATATATTAAAATAAATGAGTTGTTGGACACCTTTACACTTAAGAAAGACAAGCATGCTGATGTATTTTGAGTGGACTGATATAACAATCTCAAGATAATGCCATGGGGTTTGAGAGTGAGTGTGTGTGTGTGTGTGTGTGTGTGTGTGTGTGTGTGTGTGTGTGTCATACATCTTGTGTGTTATGATTGTCCAGTGTTTTGTCATTTTAAACATTTTCTCATGTTGAAATTATTTTAAATAATTGTGACAACAGTGGCCATTTATTTGACATCTATATTATTTACCAGGGCCTTTACACATACTCTAAGTAATTTCTACAATGATCCTGAAGGGTAACTCTGTCTCTACCTGCCCTTGATAACATGCAACTGTAAATGTTAGTGAGAGAGTTTGTGTCAAAATTCACAAGGCATTATTTTTAATGTATTTTTATAGTGCCTTGGGGGGAGACTGAACCCTGGACCTTGCACAAATCAACTAACACTCTACCATTAGGTTCTGTCCCCCAGTTAAAATCTTTTAAAACCCCTACTTCTAGGTCAAATGAGCAGAACAAATGAGTTCTGCTGCTCTTTATCTTCACCTCAATTCACAAAAACAAACTTATCAGAAGTTGACTGTTCTCCAGAGACCTGGGGCAAGTTCATTGCCTTTCCCAGGTGCTTTATCATTCAAAGGCCAAAGCACAAGTTGTGTGTTTGATAGGGCCATTTCAAAACATCTTGGCATTTAACTATTTCTTCAAGTTCCTGAAATTTCAAGTGTAACACTCTCCACACTAAGAGGCCCTTTCTTCCCATAAAGCAAAGCGTCAATCATCCAGTCAACAATTATTTATACAGCACTTGGGAAGTGTTCTGCTCACGGTGAATGCATTTCCTGAAAATCCTGATGCAATCATAACCACATTTTGCCCTGCCATCTTTATGGAGATGTAGATGATTTTGCCTTTTCTGTCTCAGGATTTTATAGTTTCCTAGCAATAGCAAAACCTTTATGGAATGATAGTTGTTTGGTTGACTCTTTCTAACATAAATATCTCTCCATGGAGCTACAAAACTGAACAAGAAAGAATGTTCATGTGTGCAATTTAGGAAATCCAAAAATATTTTAAAATGAAGGCTATTTGGGGGGACAATTTTAGTAGGAGAGGTGACACTACCTCCACATGTGCATTTGGATGGACAATGGGTGATGAGCAAGTAGGAATCAGCTTTTGACTTAGGACTGCGCAAGTAAAAACACATTCTCTTGCTCTTTTGCTCATATGGCTTCAATATCTGACTGCAACTATGCCAGTGAAGCTTCTAGAATGAATACTTTCCTCAACATCTGTTTGAAATGCTACCGAGTGTCTCCTTAACAACAGCAGGAAGAATCCTTTAGCTCATTCTCCACAAGCCCCTGCCTTGAAAGGCCAGTTACTCACTCACCTGGAACACCTTTCTTATGGTTTGGAGACAAATAGATGAAAGAGGAATGAAACTGAACTGTTTCATAGTTTGCTTCCTTCCTGAAAGTGACTGGCATTTTGTTGATTTCTGAGACTGTGACAACTCACATTGTGTTTTCAAGGCCTGCTGATATGCCTAGCTAGGATCCATGAGTATCATAGCCATTGTCTTCCTGCTGGATTTAGATTGTTTTCTTCTGGACTAGCTCTACTGCTTTTGCTACAGTGGAAGATCTTCTGTCACTCTGACACCAGGCTGAGTCACTCCATCAACACTTCTGCCACCTCTTAGGCTCTAACACATCCTGAAGGGGAAATGGTAGTATGGCAGTTAATCTTTGTTTTGGATGTAACTAGTTTTAAAATCACCTATGCAACTGCTCTGCTTCCTAGCTGGCCATGATGTAAACCCTCCACCTTGCCATGTCTGCTCACCATGACTGGCACTAAAGCTGCCACCAAAATAAACCTCCTGCCTTAAGTTGTTTCAGGCAGGTGTTTTGTCACAATGACAAGGACAGTAACTAAATCAGGAACAGTCAAGATGTCCCTCCTCAAAGCAAATCTTGTTGTCTCACCTTCCTTCCTTCCTTCCTTCCTTCCTTCCTTCCTTCCTTCCTTCCTTCCTTTCTTCATCATAGTACAATAAATCTTGGTACAGTCGCTAAAGAGCCTGAGAGTCAGCCAGATTGGAAGACCCTCTTGTGTAGCAGTTTCTTCTTCCATTGAAGCAATCCACTTCCCAGGGAGGTACCTTAAGGCAGAAGATAAAACAACTCAAGGTAGCTTCAGGAAGTCCCTGAAACTGATCAGATTCACTAGGCCCCTCCCTCTCAAAATAAGCAATAAAGATGGCTGAAAGTCACCTTCAGGAGGCAAGCTGCAAAGAAGACTCTGAGACAAGAATAGCTTCCTGGAAGAGGTTTAGACCAACCTAGTCACTTGGAAAGGACAATCTCCATTTGAAGTTCCCATAAATATAAGGAACTGGAGGACCATAGAGGAAGAACAGAAGCTATTGAGAGAACTAGAAATAAGAGAAGCTGTGTGGGATTCACAGTTCAGTGTGACAGATAGAACTATGCTCACAGAGGAGTTAAAGAAAAAGGTTGATCCAGCGGGGACATCGAGACTGATATGGATTTGGCAGCTTTGCTGAGCCCTTTGGTGGGGCAAGATCTGTATAAAGTAGAAAAGGCTTTGGTAGACCTCAGTGACTTAGACCAGAATGTGTAGAGAGAGCATGTAGTGAAAGAACAACCTAGAAGAGAGAGGTGAAGCCAAGGAACAGATCTGTCTGGTTTACCCAAAGACAAATATGGCAAGATTTGTGTTGAGCTGGAATCCCTAAAGAAAAATTTTATAGAAAGTCAAATTATGTCTAAGGAGCTTCAGGAATGCTTTAAAGCCCAAGGAGTAGTTTTACAGAAGACATTCATGATGGAACCATACAGGTAGAGATGACCAAGCCTGTCCCTGGAGGTGGTTAATTATCTCCCCAGGACAATGAGGGTACATTTCTCTCTAGCAAAAGGTTATGATAGGGGTGGAGATGGTTTGCCTAAGTAGAAACAGCCAGACATGGTGAATGGGGAGGCAGCACTGCCATGCCAATCTGGGGCCTCTCTCACCCAGGGAGCCAGCAAGTACAGTAGGGAAGAACCATGGAAGTACTGTGTTCCTCCTGGGCCTTACATAGGTCTGAGAATATTAAATCGGGCCCACGGAGCTCAGCATGGTTAGAGGAATGTAGGGAGGGTCCATGGAAGAGCTCTGGGAAATGGAAACATAATGGCTCAGAGAGAATGACCAAAGACTACAGAGCGATAATGAAGATACCATCTCCCGTCCAGACATTGTATTCAACCTTGATCAACCTTGTTACAAATGAATAGAATCCTTCCATGCTGTATCAGACCTTGCTTATGTTTGACTTTAGTATCTTTTCAGTTGTGAATATCTGGCATCACCTGACACTTGCCCAGAACAGATGACAGCAGACTTTCAGAGTGCTTCACCAAGAGGAATTTTGTAACCCCACCATTTGTCATGGGATGGAGGTCCAACATGTTGTCTTGTCCTGCCCATCCTCTGCAAAAGGTATTATTATATAGATGACATAATGCTCACTGAGGTTTTGCATATCTGGAAAGCCATTGGAGAGACATCTAGGCACAATTGTACTTCCACCTACCTTATTACCCAACCTACTCAGGCTGGGATAATTGAAAGCAAAAAAAAAAAAAAAATCAAACGGTACCCTGCATGTGTAGAAAAGGACACTCCCCAGAGGCTATAAGGTTATTGAATAAAAAACACAAAGCCAGGGTGGGGCTACCTCCCTATGAGCTGTTGGCCAGGGAAGCCCCTGAGGAAACTACAAACCATAAATGCTATTTGCTACTGTTGTTGGTTTTCATGCCAGAACTAGACAGTAAGATCCTATTGCTGAACATTACTCTGATTGTACGACATAGAGAAGGTAAACTGAGATGGAACTGGAAACTCTTACCCATCTGGCTGGCTTTTATAGTACCAGAGCAGTGGGACATACTGGCTGTGGAGAACCGTTACCAACATTCCTGCTTGGTTATGGACCCTTTGTACAAAAACACTGACATGTCACGTAGGATGTGCCTGCCTGTGCAATAGTAGCTCAGCTACTATCGTAGGTAAAACCAACAACTTTCTGATGGGATTTACAGACCACTGGAAGAGGGAGCTTACATCTGGTATTGTAACCCAGGACAAAAAAAAATCTGTGACTGGAGAGGTCGTTGCCAATGGGGAAGCAACTTCTGTTGTTTTATTAGATGGATAGGATGTGCCTGTCAAATCACCCCCTAAACATGTGTGTTTATGCCTGTTGATCACCACTGTCATCAGCCCCAACTCATAACAACTGGTGACACTCCTGAGAACAACTGATTGTTGCTGCAGCATGGTGGCCTAATTCTAAGCCATAAGTAGACACATATAGTCACCCTCTCCAAGGCTCTGAAATGGAGCCATTCTATCTATCAGGGAAGCTCCTTAAGGCAGAAAGTAAACAGCTCAAAATAGCTTTAGAAAGTCTCTGAAACTGACCAGATTCACTAAGCCCCTCTCTCCCAGAGAAGTGACAAGATAGCTAAGCTACAAAGAAGACTCTGAGACCAGACCAGATTTAAAAAAAAAAAAGCACATACCAGCTGAGCTGCCTAGAAGAGGTTTAGATGAACTGAGTCACTTGGAAGGGAATCTATCTGTTGAGTGGCCTACAGGCTGGGCAGCATGATTCAGGTTCCCAGCTTTGTGAGCTATCACCATGCTCAAGGGATCTTTGGTGCTAAAGCTGTTTTTGAGTCATTTCATCCCCTTTAACTCCTCACTTGTGTCCCAGAGATTAATCTCCAGAAATTATTTTACATTGGTTTGTCATGGGCTCCCTCTCTGGGGTGCATTAAGTAAGTGTGTGTGTGTGTGTGTGTGTGTGTGTGTGTGTGTGTGTGTGTGTGTGTGTGTTGAGTCTCCCCAGGAAGTTTTGTTATACAACACTCCCCATGGAGGGAGACTTGAACTTTGGCATATGCAAGAAATGTGATCACATTTCCAGGCCTGGGCTGAGGTTTTGTGTAGGTGGCACTGAGATGACCCCACCCTTGTGCTGAACGTACCACTGTTATAGATGTAAAAATTTCACAAGAGAAGTCTATGTCTTGGTTAGCTCCATCCCTGTGAAGCCATTCTGCTAGCCACCATTGTATGACATCTATGTTTATCCAAGTCTCCTGTGGTCACAGTCTTGTGCTGTGTTTGCTCTATTCCTCTTTCCAACATGCTGTTGTAATTTCGGAAGGAAAATAAGGTTAAAGTTTTGTAATATCTAGCAAATGAGACGTGGATTCAGAAGAGAATGTGAAAGAAGAGCTTAAGTCCTTTTCTCCACATTTAGGAAAAGTAATTTGTCATACCTTCTGCACTGATTGAGAAGTATCGATCATTGCGAAGATTTATTGAATCCTAAAGCATTCCAAACATGTTTCTATTTAAATAGGTTCACATTCTCTTTGGGGAGCTTATCAATTAGTGGGAAACAAGTAGTAAACAAGTAAATGTAACTATGTAGAAGGAAGTGATGGTGACACACTGAAGACACCCAGAAAATGTACTTGAAGGACAGCGATAACAACAGGAAAACCCTTCTGCTAGGAACTTTCTATATATTAACTTCACATATTTAATAACAATGCTGTACTGGAGACTGAACACAGGGCTTCTATAGAGCCCATACTGGGTGGCAGTCTACCATTGATCTAAATCCTAGCCTTTACAAATTTTAAAAATGGATGATTTAGAGTCTTACTAAATTCTCCAAATAGGCTTGAACTTGTGATCCTCCCACCCAAGCCTTCCAATCAGCCAAGCTTGTACTAGGTCTGGCTTATTTCATCTTCATAACAGAAGTTTTAATGATTTGATAAGGGCCTCTATAACAAACATAACAGGATATTAGCAGCAGTGAGAAATCAAAGGGGGATTTGGCAGTGTGGTTTTCCACAGCACCTTTCTGTGGTGTGTGGGTCCTCCCTTCCAGTTGCATCTTCGGGTTGTCTTTCCTCTGTGCATGGACTTCTCTCCTAACATCATAAGCACATCTGCTGTACTCCATAGGGCACTCCCCTCCATCCTGCTGACCCCCTCTCACTGGTTGTCTCCACATTGGGCATATTCTGAGGTGTGGGGTAGAGGTGCACACATGAATTTGGATAAGGGGCAACCTTTGCCTGTAACAAATAGTATGGGGTAGGTCCATTTATTGTCTTCCCAAATGAGAGGCCAGGTGGTAAAATGACGTAAAAGAGATTTGAGTTCCAAGTCCTGTGTATTTAGCTATTATGCTCATAGTTAAGAAGACTGTCAACTACACAATTTTCACAACTGTCACAATTGTATAGCTTGGTCTTTCGTGGGGGCCCCTAGCAGTAGGACTAGGACCGTGTTCATTGCTGTTCTCTTCATAATATCCAGAAAATTGAAACAGCCTAGATGTCCATCAACAGATGAACAGAGGAAGAAATTGGATACATTTACACAGTGGAATATTACTCAGTTGAAAAAATGAAATCCATGCATAAATGGGTGGAGCTAGAAAAAAAATCATCCTGAGAGAGGTGACCTGAACATCAAAGCAGAAATAAGGTATGTGCCAGCAAGTAACTATAATTATAAATAGGCTACATTTATTGTAAGTTCAGTTTTTTAAAAATATAAGCAATACAACAAACAGAAATAGGCAAAAGTCTTTGTCAAGTGTCGTAGAATATATGCCTTAGTTTTCTTAGCACCATGCCAGGTTTAATAAATAATTATAATAGCCACTTTCCCCATGTTTTCCAGACATTGTACAAGGTATGGACCCATGTTAGTATTTGTTAATTTATTATAGGGCAATGACAAATTTTGAGGTTAAACACTTCGTGATGTCATGATTGTATACACTTTTGTCTAACTGTTCCAAAGGACATACAATCTGTGGTATGACTGGTATATTGCTTTGTTCTTTTTCTTATGTTCTTAGTCTGAGATAAAGATAGCTGTTTGATCTGGTTTAATCTGAAACAGCAATTTAACTTAGCTATACAGAGAACTTTTTTCTTTTCTTTTTAATAAAACTTAAAGGAATGTGTTTTATTACGATGTATTTCTGTTCAGGGTTAATTTCTATAAATCTCAGTTTGCAACCTCTGTTGGTAATCTTCTATCAGTTGCTATCTCCCCAGTGCTTTATCTGGGTTCTCAATTGTATGGCTTAATAAGAAAGAGAGATGTCTTTTCCCATTTCCATCACTTACCAAGGGGAGCAGGGCTCATAGGGAAAGAGCTTCCTCAAACCCTTGTTTTAATCAAGAACATAAATTGATTTCGATCAGTTCCAACACGCTCAAGATCAAAGCACCAGTCGGTTTGGTGAGGACTTCTTTCTTCTTCCTAGATGGGAGCCCCAAATACGGCACTCCCAGAGGGAAGGGCAGAATTCTCACATGCACAAGGCAGAAGGGCAAAGAGGGCAAAGCCCTTCACTAAGTCCCACCATAGTGCCTCCTTGGGGATAGTCCAGGCTGGTCTCAAGTCAATCATCCTATTGCATTATATTTTTCATCATCATGTGCTATAGTGGCTAGCCAAAGTTTTGCTTTAAAAGAAACTTCCGTTTAGAGGCTCAAAAAGAAACAGTGAGTTACAGTGTTGCTTCACCTGTGTCACACAGAGTCTGCAGCAGTTAAGTGTTTGGTCTCAAATGTAGGAGGCTCCTCCTGTCCTGAGAGAACTGAAACTAATGATTCACATTGTGTCCAGCAGCCCCTGCAGAACTCTGAGCGTATTAGCCAGGGAGGAGGGTGGCTTGAAATAGGAGAAGCATCATTAGCTATGCAGGCCCCCAAAACTGAGTGCCAACTGCCCTCACAGAGCACAGGCCCTATGGTTATTGGTATGAGTGAGAGGACAAGGTGGGCCAGCAGGACAGCATAGCCACACCTAGGACAGCACAGAGCAGAATAAACACAGCATTTATACACGGTTATCTTTTTTACTGCACGGGTCTTATGTTACAACCCAGGCTTGCCTTGAACTTGCTTCCCTGCCATCTTAGTCTCCCGGGTGCTGAATTGCAAGTATGTGCCACCACACCCAGAAGGATTTATGAACTCTTTAGCAGTCCATGTGACTACTCAAAGTAGATTCACTGAAGCTGAGAAAGTTGTCTGTAACCAAAGATTCAATAAATTAATAAGCCAATGCAAATGAATACAAGCTCACAAGTCAAGTTTGCCATGCATGCTTTGTGGTTCTGGAAGTCCAATTCAAGTGTGCTAAACAAGTGTCTACCTCTAAACTATACCCCTAGTCCACCATTTACCCTGGGAAATAATTGTATTCCCTAGGTGGTTATGATATTACTGGTTTTGTTGCTGTTTATTCATTTCTTGATACAGGTTCTCACACTAGTTTTCTCAGGCTGGCCTGGAACTCAGAATTGTAGACCATGCTGGTCTTGAACATTCCTGCCTCAGCCTCCCAAGTGCCTGCATCACTGGAATGTACCACGGTAGCTTGTAGCCATAAGGCTGTGTAAACACTACCTTTGCCTGGATCACAAGGGTACACCACCACACTTCATGCCACTCAAAATTACAAAGTATGGTTTGAGATGACCTTCAACCCAGTGCTTACTCTCCCAAACTTCTAGCTTTCTCTCAATGTTGGACTTGAACTCTGCTTCCCACTGTGGGTATCAGACCAGCTGAATTAAACAGATTTTTCCATCCATCTAGTTTACACAGGCAAAGCACTGCTTGGAACCCTTCTAGTCCTTAAAGACTGGATCTCAGCTACGGGACTCTGCTTATGAGTTATGCTTAAGTCATTTAAAATTCCAAATGTTGATGGTATGGTTGAGAGATGACATAATTTTGCTCAAACCAGTTAGGAAGACTTAAATTTTCCTACTGTCGAGAAAACCTCTTGGCAGGCAAAAGCCCAAAATGAGCTCTGAGTTGTATTGTTAAATAGCCTGGTTGAGTAATTTGTGTGTGGAGTGTGTGTGTGTGTGTGTGTGTGTGTGTGTGTGTGTGTGTGTGTGTGTGTGTGTTTGGAAGGTATGAGGAACAAGGTCTTTTGCTATGCAGTCCTGACTGGCTACTATTTGAATTTGCAGCCATCTTCCTGCCTCATTCTCACGTATTCGGTGATTACAGATGTGTGCTAACAGGCCTATTTTTAAACAGGGTAATTTTTAGAATCAAAATACTAAATACTAGCCACACAAACATATATAAGAAGTTGTAGTAAGCTTCCCCTTTCTTATTTCACACAGAAGTGTGTTTGAACTGCTTCACTGAGTGGGGACATGAGATGTTGGGCTAAAGGAAGCAAACTCTTGCTAGTGTTAGTGGGAAGGGTTCTGGGGGGCAGCTCCCACCAAGCTGCTCATAGTCTTGAACCTACATCTCTGGGCACAGATTCACAGGACAGCCCCAACCTTAAACCAGAATGACAACTGAACCTTGTATTCCCTGTATCTCAGCTAGACTTCCCTGACTCAGTGATACTGGAGAAGGGGCCAGCCCCTAATGACCAGACCAAATCTCCTACCAGCCTTGTGGTAAAGGAGTTTGAAGTCAGAATTCAGTTAATTTAATGAAAATAGACAGAGTTGCAATCACTGTGTCCTCTGAGATCTGACCCTGCTTCTAAGAGTTTTTTTTTTTTTAAGTGTAAAAAAGTATGAAAATTCCTTAAAGTTTGTAGAGTGAACTTGTGCATTGAGCAAATATTTACTGAAGGACTTCTAAGTGGCCAGCATTTTATCTCAAATGCTAGGCAGGGAAGGTATGTGGTGCTTGCAGCCTGGAGGCAGGTAGATGAGGACATAACCATTAAGCACAATATGCTGGGGATAAAGACAAGGAGAGGCCAAAGGAGATAGAGGAGACTATTTTGCCCAAATGGAGAGAGAATCCCACAGGATCCTGTTCCTCCAGGACAGGCCTGGAGAGAACAGGCTATACATGAACACTAGAGGTGGGGTAGCATGGAGCTAAAGATGGGGAGTGAGGGGCAATATATCTCTAAGGTCACCATGGTCCAGGATGCTGAGGTTCTGCATAACAGTGCTGGAGAACTTGCTTGGGCTGTGGAGTGACTGCTCGCCCCCTCTCTGATTTTCTAAATAGCACTTCATCCTCCTGCTGGGCCTTGTGGGTCTCTCACTTGTGAATTTGCTGGCTTGTTTCTCAGTAAGCAGTGAAGGGGGTTTATGACCCTACATGTTTGTAAGGAGGAGGGCACAATTCCTTGTTTGGTCCTTATCTTGAAAAGCCTCCTTTTCCAGGGCGCTCTCTGCCCTGCTTAACTTACTTTGTTGCAATATGAAATATCCCCATTTCAGCTGCACAGGACCACTTCTATGTGGAATAAGGAAGGTGAAACTTCTAGTTTCAATTTCAGATTGCCGTTAGTGTTTAATATTTTGGTTTTGAAAGGAGTCTGCATTAAGAAATTGATCAGCTGTTTCTCAGGTCAGCTGTTTCTGTGGGTCTAGATACATGAGGGAGAGCTTAGGTCCTGCCTCAGAGGTCTCTCCCTCCCTGAGGAGTGGATGGGGGTGGGATGAGGAGATGGTGGGGGCAATGGGGAGACAGGAGGGAGAGGGAACTGGGATTGGTATGTACAATAAGATTGTTTTTAATTTAAATAAAAAGGGTCTCGACCCATAGATTGAGAACCACTGTACTATGATGAGCAAAATCCTGAAAAACTAGGTCATTAAATCTAAGGCTGTTTAAACCAGTTATAGCTATCTGTCACTTAACAGCCTGGGTATGCTGAAGAAATGTGTTATTGGGGATTTTGTCACTCACATCAGTGTTCTCAAAAATACATATAATAATGCTGTAGATGGGAGTTTATTCAGCCCAGTCCCTCAGCTGTTCATTCCCAAATAAACTTGCAGAGGCTTATATTAATTATAAACTGTTTGACCTATGGCTCAGGCTTACTACTAACAAACCCTTACAACTTAAATTAATCTATAATTCTTATCTATGTTTAGCCACATGACTTGGTATCTTTTCTCAGTAAGGCATTCTCATCTTGCTTCCTCTGCATCTGGATGGTGATTCACTCTCTGCCTTTCTCTTCCCAGAATTCTCCTCGTCTGGTAGCCCTGCCTTATTCTTCCTGCCTGGCTACTGGCCAATCATTGTTTTATTAAACTATTATGAGCCACAAACCTTTACAGTGTACAAAAGCAGTATCCCACATCATAATGCAGCCACACAAACCTAGATGACCTAGCCTAGAGCACATCTAGGCTAATGTGGTACATACTGTCTGTTGTTCCAAGGCTTCAAACTTGTACAGTGTCATGACAGTGATAGTTTAGGTAATTACTATATCATACTATTTGTGTATCTAAAAAGACATAAGATAGAAAAGGTACATGGTGATATAAAGATGCAAACTGGTGCTCTGCCATGCCTTCTACCATGTGAGAATACATGTGTCTTTTTTTACCATGTGTACTTGCAGCAACAAGGCACAGCCATGAATCAGAACTCAACAGACACTAAATTTGCCTGTTCCTTCATCTTGGACTGGCCAGTCTGCAGGACTGTGATGATCAGTGTAAGGCCCTAAGCACTGTGGACAATGTGGGTCTTGGGGCATTGTCCCAGGTACTAATCTTTTCCTACTATGTAGTTTCTCAGAAGGGTTTATTATTTTCCTCTCTATATTAGCTATTCTTTTTAAATTTTTTAAAACTTATTTATAGTCACATTTTGCCTCTTAGTCCTGACCAGCACATGGAGTCATTAACCAGTTGGATACAGCACAGACATGCATCCTTTCATGATTCTGAAACTAAGTTTTTCTCTGTACTTCTGATTAATGTAAATTATCAGTATATTAGATCTGGAAGGAGCTTAGAGACAAATCTCTTAGACTGAAGACCAATGACCATCTAGGACTTCTCAGTGCTCTCAGTGCCAGATGGGAACAGTGAAGACATCAGGTTTTGTAGTTTGTGCAGCTACTGTGTTCTCAGGTACTCCAGTGTGAAGATAGCCATCGTTGGACTCTCCAGCACCTATGGATTGTAAGTCATTTGGGTAAATCCCCTTTATATATACATATTCTATGTGTCATTCCACTATGGTTACATGTGGTGAGCCCTGATTGAATGGATGATATCAGCATCATTCAATGCATAAGTATTCATAATGTGAACTCTTCCATTATATACACAAGTTCATTCATTCTGTGGCTAAAATATACCTGAGTTTTCCAACCCTACTACCAAAACCCCACTTAAACTCCATCACCTGGCTCCAGGGTTCACTCTATAGTCTTCAGACATACTCTCTTTTTATCAGTCTTTTCAGTCATATTTTTTTTAACCTTAGAAAAATAACCCCTTTCACGGTGATTACTTGGAAAGCACAATCTTTACATGCCATTCCCTCAAGTAAGACTCCACAGTGGCCAGCCTGTTACTCTTGGGTATGACCCTGATTGCCTGATGGGACTCACAAGGCCCACAGGTGGTAGCCTTGACTCATGTTCCTGGATTTATTTACAATATCTTAGAATCATACTGCAGTTCAAATCCAACTACTAAATCTGCCTCCAGAATGAAGGCTGTACTCTTGAAGCTAGTGCCCCTACTGTTGGCAGTCAGGCCTCAGCTCTTATCTCCTCTCAGGATTGTTCATGACTGATGGTGTAGAATTAGACCAGGTCCCATCTTCTTAGCACAGAACAGTTTTGCAATATAATTCCTAGCCTCAGAGTTAGAGGAGGTGGGCGTCCTCTAATGAGACTGTGTCACAGCCATACTTCCCCTGCAACCTTCTGCTTTTTTTTCTTCACTTCTGAGGGAGAGTTAGAGAGACAGAAGTAGACAGGGAAACCAACAATAGGTTCGCTAAGATGATGGTTTCTTGTCCCCACAAGACATTTCTAGAGAGACAGTATGAGGGTACAAGGGAGACATCTAAGCAGGACTAATAAGGGAAGGGGGAGGACCCAGAGATGCTTTAAATGTCCAACCCAGAGTCCTTTTAGAGGACTCACTGCTATGGGGGTCCCTCCCACCCCTTACCAAACTGTTGCTTGTTTCAGTAAAGCTGTAGCTTTCCCTTTCTCTGCATATCACTTTTCTGTCTTTTCTGGATATTTGTTTCTTTGTTCATCCCATAGCTTGACAATCCCCTAGATGACCAGAAGCACCCCACTTACACTTCTATAAAGAATACAACTTACCAGGCAGTGGTGGCACATGCCTTTAATCCCAGCACTCAGGAGGCAGAGGCTGGTGGATCTCTGTGAGTTTGAGACCAGCCTGGTCTACAAGAGCTAGTAGCCTTGAAAGCCACAGAGAAATCCTGTCTTGAAAAACAAAACAAACCAAACAAAAAGCAAACCAAACCAAACCAAACCAAACCAAACAAAACAAAAGAATACAACTAACACAGTGGGAGCCCAGGACCACCACCACCACCACCACACACACACACACA
The DNA here is from genome assembly GCF_003668045.3 of Cricetulus griseus. Classification (NCBI taxonomy): domain Eukaryota; kingdom Metazoa; phylum Chordata; class Mammalia; order Rodentia; family Cricetidae; genus Cricetulus; species Cricetulus griseus. The sequence continues at coordinate 388,179,825 of NC_048595.1, forward strand.
CACACACACACTCAGTCAGCCTTGGGGGAACTGGACCTGTCACAACTCTGGCTCACATTCCTTTCTGTTTGTAGTCACAACACTACTGGGTTTCTGGAATTACTCCTTCTGTCTTTCATCTCCAAGCCTTTGCAGGGAATCCTGATTAGAAGAAGCCTTTCCCCCATTTTGCTTTCCCATTTAAAACATTTCCTTTCTTTTTTCATGTATTTAGACTTCACTAAATGTCTACATGCCAATCCCGATAAATTTTGCTAGTGTCTAGCATATAACATATTTCTTTCTTTTTTGAGGCAGCATCTAACAATGTAGTCCAGCTCCCTGGAATTCACTATGTAGACTAGTCTAGTTGCACACTCAAAGATTTGCTTGCCTCTTCCTGCCAAGTGTTGGTGTAGAAGGTTGTTAATAAAGATTTGCCATCATTATTCATTTATTCATCTATCCTTCCACCTTAGAAATAGGGCGGCTTTGTCAGTCTCATGCTTCCCTCTACCCAAACTAAACTTAGTACAGTTTCTCTAGGCAAGCCATATTCAAGGTTGTCTCTTTTGTTGTTTTCTATGCTCTCGTGGTTTAACATCTCCCAGATAAGGGCATTTGTTCTTCAAATAGGTCAATGTATTTCATCATTAGATGCAGTGTTTTTGGAGCCTGGAGACATGGCTCAGCAGTTACAAGCCCTGGCTGCTTTTGTAGAGGACCCAGGTTTGTTTCCCAGCACTCACATGGTAGCTCATAGTTATCTCTAACTCCAGTTCCACAGGATCCAGTGCCCTCTCCAGCCCTCCTCAGGCACAACCCATGCAGATGGCACAACAAACTTAGATGCAAGTAAAATACACATGACATAAAAATAAAATGTCTTTAATGGTGTATGTTTTGGCTTAGGTGCCATTGCTTCTCTTCAAAATGAGTTAAGTGGTTACTTTTGGTCTCTTCTGTTGGTTTGGTTTGGTTTAACCTTCAGCCCTTCCTCTGAGTTCTGTGGAATATAAAGGCCACTCCAGCAGATTCCACATTATGGATGGCAACAACAATATTGTCTTTTGGTGGAGGGGATGTTTTTCTCTTCTGGTGTAATCATTCTCTTCATGTGCAACTGAAAATATGAGTTTCCTGTTTGCAGCAACTTACTTTTAGTTTTCCTTCTAGGAGGACACACTTTGGGGTGACTGATTTGAGGAAATGGACAGAGGGCATCACTATGTAGAAGCATTAAGAAGCAAGCAAGTCAGAACACTTTCCATAGTTACTTTAAACATAAAATGTAACACTTCATTAAATAACCAGAACACCTCCAGACCAATCCCACTTGTAAATCTCTTGCTATTCCCAGACACATGCGGTGGGGGTGGGGAGGAGTGGGGCGGTGGGGGGAGTGGGTGTTCTGCTGCTGGCCTTTGGGGGTCACCTTGGTCCTTCCTGCTCTTAACCTTGCTGGGAGACACACCAGACAGTTGCCCTTGAGTGTTCCACCCTCTCCCCTTCCTCTCTACCCACCCCTTGTAGCAGTTCCCGAGTTCCTCTTCCTCATTGACACCTAACATTTGGGGCATGTTCAGTATTTAGTGTACTCCTCAGGAAGGTGTAGCTCTTTCTTTTGCTTCTATTGTAACAATGACTATGTAATAGTCTTCCTAGTTGACAGTGGGCTATTTCAGGCTAGAGACTGAGATACTTGATTTCCACCCCCTACCCCCATAGAGCAGAGTCACAGTGGGTATTTAATAGCTGTCAGTCCAATAACTGGACACTCTGGAAGAGCTTGCTTTTGTTGTAAACTGTTGTCTACTCAGTAGCTTAGAACGGTGCTCTAAGGTAGTTAAACAAATATTAAATGCTCTACAATGATGTATGCTTCTAATAGTGGACTTAGTTAAAATCTTTCATTTGTGGTAACAGATAACATTTGAAGAATTTAGTAACCATAGGATTGATGGTAAAAGGTTGACATCTATCTTTATTTGCAAAGTAATCATGTCTGTGCCTTACTTTATAAGGGTCCTTATGTGTGATAAAGATATGTAACTATATTCTAAAGATATCATAAAATAATTGACTTGTAAAGCAGTGTGAAAATCAGTTTCTCAAAAGAGACTTCCTATCCTCTAAGGAATGCAACATAAAGACTCATAATCTCCTTCATCTTCATATTATTTTACCAGCAGAGATTAAATAACACAATTGATCATATTGTTTCACTTGATCTATCAACTATCTTTTGATCACCTATATTATGTCCAGCAAATATGAAAACAATGACTTGTTTGGGAGGAAATTGATGTACAAGTTCAGCCCTAGTATATTTCTCTCTAATACTCTTAATATTAAAATGCAAAAAAAAAAACTAAGCCAGCATGGTGGCTCATGAGGGAAAATTCCAACACTTAGAAGCTGAAGTAGGAGGATCAAGTTTTTAAGGTCAAAGACTCTGTATCAAAATGAAGAGAAACAAAACAAACAAACAAACTAGAACTTATTACTGGCATGTAATCCTCAAATATGGCAGATACTCTCCTCTTCTCCATTTAGAATAATCCATGCTTGGCTGTAATAGGATTAATTCTGCCTGTATACAGAAAAATATAACAAATGCAGTTATAGATGTTATCTGCTGCAGAAACTGGAAAAGTTGCTTTTGGAGAATGTGGGTCTCATGTAATGGCCAGATGGCTTCTGTCTGGTTTAAGGAAAATTGAACCAGAACTAGAAAGTCATGGGAACTGCAATGGGGCCTGAGATCCCATTATTATGTAGTTTGGCTTTACCTCTGAGTCATGACTTGAAGAGTTCTTTTTCCCCCTTATCTCCATTTCTATTCCTTTATCACGTAAGTCTCTATTCAGCAGGTGGCTGCTCTGAGCTAGGGGCTGCTGTGGAGTATGGATGAGTCAAACATTGCAGGACATCATTGTGGAGTTGACAGTCCTCCATGAAGGTTTTGAAAATCAGGCTGGTTTAAATCTATTCAATGTCTCCCAGGGAGCCAAGGAATTCTGTTTGAGTTTCTGCTTTGTTTATATTGTTTGTGTAAAATGTTTCTCAGTGTGTTGTGTTGCTAAAGTCAGATCATTCAAATGGATGTGTCTCAGTTCAGTCCTTACTGTTGCTTTTGTTGGTGTCTAGAGTGTGCTGACTATGTGCTGTCCCACAGAGCCACACCCAGTTCCAACTTTTCTACCATTAAAGACTGTGTTCTCCAGTTTTCTTCCCATTATTATTGATATTAATTACTTTTGCAGTGCTGAGGATCCAACCCAGAGTCTCACCCATACTAAGCAAATACCCTACCATAGAATAACATAGCCCTACCTTACTTTTAAAGCTTTGTTTTTGAAGTAAGAGTGTGTGTGTGTGTGTGTGTGTGTGTGTGTGTGTGTGTGTGTGTGTGTGTGTAAGATTGCAAGTACCTGAGGTGGCCAGAAGAGGGCATCAGATCCTTTGTAGAAATCACATAAACCCATTCCTCCCCAAGTTGCTTTACCTAGTGGTGTTTCATCACAGCAATAATAACCCTAAAGAGGACACAAGGTAATTGCTTCCACCCCTCAAGAGCTTGGAGTACAGATATATGCTACCACCTAGTTTGAGATGCATTTCGTGGAATGTTATCCCTATGCACAAGTTTTATATATTTATTAGAGGAATATATATCTGTAAAGTATATTCTTAGTTTGCTTTCTATTGCAATGATAAAGACCATTTCCAAAAATAACTTGGGAAGGAAAGGGTTTATTTCATCACACAACTTCTAGGTCATGGTATATCACTAAGGGGAATCAAGTCAGGAATTCCAAGATAGAGACCCTGGAGAAACACTGCTTACAGGATTGCTCCTCATGGCCTTGCTCATCCTGATTTCTTATACAACCCAGAGCAACCTTCCCAGGGGAGAAACTACCTGCAGAGGGCTGAGCTCTCCTGTATCAATAACTGATTAAGAAAATGCCCCACAGAATTTCCTAGAGGTCAAACTGATGAAGGCATCTTCTCAACTGAGGTTCCCTCTTTCCAGATGTCTTTAACTTGGCTGAGTTGACGGAATACTAACCAGCACAGGATAAAAACCACATGTTTTATAATATCAAAAGTACTGTTATTATGTGACATTTGTCCCATTATAACTTTTTATTACAGAACAAAATCAAGACCTAAACATGCACACACATAACTTAGGCCATTTTGTATTCAACAAATAAACCAAAAAAACGTAATCCAGAGAAAAGAAAACATATTTAACAAATGATATAAAGAAAACTCGTTGCCCATGTGCAGAAGAAATTAGATGTCTATCACTTTGTACAAAAACGAACTCCAAATGAATCAAAGACCCAGCTGTGAAACCTGAGACACTGAAACTGCTAGAAGAAAGCGTAGGCCATATGCCCCATGACACAGGCGTAGGAAAGGGCATTAGGAACAAGACTTCATTGCCCAAGAAAACCAAGACCAACAACTGACAAGTGGGACTTCATGAAACTCAAAAGCTTCTGCACAGCTAAAGAAACAATTAGCCAGATGAAGAATTCCACAGAATGGGAGACCATCTTTGCTAGCTGTACATCTGACAGAGGACTACTATCCAGAATGTGTACGTATGTATATGTGTGTGTGTATATATATATAGTCTTTATATATAGTTATTGTCTTTATAGTTTTATACATATAACTACATATGTAGTCTTTTTTAAAAAATTGTTTTTTTTTCAAGAGTTTTGAAGCCTCTCCTGGCACTTTCTCTGTAGAACAGGCTGGCCTCAAACTCACAGAGATATGCCTGCCTCTGTGCACCATCACTGCCATATATATACATATATGTATATATAGATAGTTTTATATACATACATTAGATAGATATAGATATGTAACTATAAAGACAATGAATTTAAAAAATGACCCATTCAAATATGTGCCTGGAACCCAAACAGAGAGTTCACAAAAGAAGAAAAAATGTGACCGAGAAATATCTCCAAAACAATTGTTTATCATTCCTAACAATTAGGAAAACAACTTTGAGATTTCATCTTAACCACAGCCATAATGGCAAAGATCAACAAAACAAGAGACAACTAATGCTAGAGGAGATATGGGGGAAATGAACCCTTATTTACTCTTGCTGGGCTTTCAAACTGCTGTAGCTGTGGAGAATTCTCGAAAACCTAAAAATAAATCTACCATGTGACCCAGCTCTGTCTTTCCTTGGCATACACCCAAAGGACTTGACATCTTACTCTACAGATACTTGCTCAGCCATGATCATTGCTGCTCCATTCATAATAGACAGGAAATGGGTATCCTTCAGCCAACAAATGAATAATGAAAACATGGTTCATATAAACCATGGAATACTATTCAGCCCTAAAGAAAAATGAAATCATGAACTTGGAAATAAATAGATGGAGCTAGAAAAGATAATACTGAGTGATGTAGCCCAGACTTGGAAAAACAAACATCATCTGTTCTATCTGATCACAGACTCCTGGATCCAAATCTTTAGATATGACTTTATATCCCAGAGTAACTGCAGAAGAAAGGAAAGTGAAAAGGGACCATTGCTGAGGTAGGGATTTGGGGAGGGAAGCAATAGAGAGGAAATATGGGAGCACAAATATAACTGGGAAAATGAGAAAAAGGAAAGGAGTTTTAATTAGGAAGGGGTAGATAAATACAGATGACGAAGGATAAAATAATAGGAAATCTATCTGAAGAAGTAGTAGGGAATCATTTATTAACTATTTACCTAAAAAAAGAAATCCCACTATACATATATGTTTGTGTAGAAATATATATCTATGGTTCAGATGAAATTTTCTCTTCTGGCCTGACAATGTTCTCTCCAAAGCCAAAGACCACCTAAGAAAGAACCCAAAAGCAGACACAAGAAGTCCTCTTTTGTGTTGTTGGGTAGTGTTGTTCAAGAACATACAATCTATGACTCCCATCCTTATTCCCCTCCCTCCTGAGATGTGAAGGATGATAAGTCCCTATTGTTGAAGATAGCATGTACCTCAGAGGCAGGGACCAGAGACCCCTGAGTTGGAGCTGACCTGAATGCCTCCTTTCTAGAGACTAGCATTCATGGTATCAGAAGGTGCTGTGCAAGCTTCCAATGAAAGAAAGCAACCAACAGTCCTACCCAGCTATGATAGCTATAAACCTAAACAATGACCAACATGGCATGATATACCCAAGACTTTACCAGTTGCACGAATAACTTTGTGGCAAATAACAGCTCTCTAATTATACTTAAGACACATTCAACAAGGGGAAAACCATGACTGGTGCTGGAAACAGCCAATCAGCTATGGCTAATGAAGTCATGGATCTTGGAGGAGGACCTACAACTACCAGTTTACTAAACCAGCATAATCCCTAACTGCATTATAAATATTTGTCATTATATGTACAGATAAGTATAGTCTTCACCACTCGATGAAGAAACTTCTATTTGCAACAGATTTGGACCATTACAGAAAACTACAATCAAAATGCAGAGTTGTGAAGCTCAGTTCCAATGGATACATCTACAAAACACTTCAAAAACCTAACCAAACATTGCATAAGAGAAGATAGAAAGATTGTAAGAGCCAGAGGACCAGGGAGTTTGCTGTGAGATTGTATCTCCTAGTAAATTCAGAAGCTGTACCCATAAATTCTCCCCAATATGACTGCCTTAACAGGAGCAGAACAAGGACAATAGACATGCCCAAGTGGATGAGGGAAAGACTATATACCTCAACTCTACCCAAAGAACTATAGGCAAACAAGGAATGTTGTGATCAAGAGAAATACTCTTCCCTGGGAAGAGTACAAAAATTGGTTATCCAGCTGGGCGGCCGTGGCACACGCCTTTAATCCCAGCACTCCTCGGGAGGCAGAGGAAGGTGGATCTCCGTGAGTTCAAGACCAGCCTGGTCTACAAGACCAGCCTGGTCTACTGGCCTAGTTCCAGGACAGCCTCAAAAGCCACAGAGAAACCCTTGCTCAGAAAAACCAAAAAAAAAAAAAAATTTGGTTATCCAATACCAATCAATGATCAGCCATGAAAAAATGCTTACAAGAACACTATACAGACTGAGAAGGTTATATTTAGGAATATATATAGGAATATATGTATATATCATCCTCCCATCTGTGTAGTACTTTGTACTATTATTAGCCTCTTTCTGCTCTTTCAGTGTTCTCTTTATGTAGCTGTGCCAATGACACTGCAAATAATTTCATGATAAGAGAGTGCTTCATATATTGTATACACTGTGTCCTATATAGGGGTTTCAGGATGGAATGTGTGGAGCCTGAAATCCAAATCTAACTTGATACCCTCTGTGTGTCTGCTAGCTGGCACTGAGAACAACTGTTCCTGAGTCTCAGGAAGTCACTTGATCTGGATAAACTGTGCTTCCTGGGCCTGTCCCTCCTGTGACCCCAGTGACACTATTTCTTCTGAAAGTGTGATAGTAAAGGCTACTGTGTCCCTGGATCATGCCTAATTGACCAGTTCTTTCACTACAGTTGGTGAGCTCTTCTAGCCTCTAGGTCTTGCTGTAATATAGAAGAGTATCACTTAGTATTTCATTTTTTCTTTACTGTTAAGAGACGTAGTATCTTTTTATACTTAATCTTCCTATTAGTATGATAGACTCATTTATTTTTGCCTTTAATAGAGTTTGATCATTTCTTTTCAAAAGTTTTGCATATATTGTGTCAGATTTATTCCCATTATTTTCCTCATTGCTATTTCACTTACAAAGTTTCAGTGATCTTTATGAATATAAAGATGAACATATTTTTTTTAATTTCCTAATCATTCACAGTAAATCTACTGGTTACCATCTTTCTAGTGATTTATTAAAAACTCTTCTAGTTAATTGGTTTTACCATATGCAATTCTCTTCCCCCCCCCTTATCATTTCCCTTTAGTTTATGTTTTTCTTTGGTAACAGAAAATACGTTTCAATGAATCACAAATGTTAACTTTCTCTGTTTTCTGTTCTTGCCATTGTTTTTTAGGCGAGATTGAATGATGTTTAATATATATTTTCCCCTAGTTATTTTTGTTTTGCTTTTTAGCCCATCTGGATTTTGTTTTGTTGTTTGCTGTGTTTGGGGATGTCAATTTTATTTCTTTCTTCCTCAGAAGTTAGGCAAATATTTAGTGTTATTTTATTCTCCACTGAACACTGCCTTAGTCATGGATTCCTGTCTGTAGCCATCATTTTTATTCTTGTTCACTAGGGAGTTAATGAGTCTTGGAATTTTAGTCAATCAATTAAAGGTGTTCAAAACTCAAGGATACTTTGCCCCTAAGGTGCAGTGGCTTCTGGCAAATGTTTCCAGTAGACAGCTCAGACAGAGCCCACCCTGTTTGCTAGCCTGGCCAGTGTGGAGGCCTACAGGTAGATAAAGGAATTTAGGAACTTAGGAAACATGTTGTCACTTGGAACTGTCTTTTAAAGCGAACCAAGTCTCAATTTCTTGAAAGATTTTGCTTGCTTGCGTGTTTGTTTTGTTTTAAGTGAGAAACAGAGTGAACAAAAAAGAAAAAGGAAAAGGAAATCTGAGGTATTCATTCAGTCCTCAGAAGTTGAAACCAGTCCAGAAAGCACACAGAAGAGGATATATTGTAGGTGTCATAAAGATGACAGGTTGAATTTTGTTTCATTAGGGGAGATTACACATATAGAAATGTAACATTACCACAGGAGTATTTCTTGGCTTCTGCAATTCCCAGTTCCAAAGTTGCTATTTCATCTCTACTTCCTCCCATTTCAACCCCCCCAAAGCATGGAGTACCTGAAAGCAAATTCTAAATATTCTATCTTTGCAAATAAAAGCATTTAGTATATGTCTATAAAGATTAAAAACCCTTGGCAACAAAAAGCACTGATGTAGACTTCGTCTCTCATCCTGCTGAAATTAGGGGAGTGTGAACAAACCTCCATCCTGGATTTAAGTCTTGGCTCTCAGTACCCCCCCCCCACCACACCACAAACACAAACACACTCCCACTCTCTACCTCTGTGGTTCCAGCAGGCCTTCACTACCCATCCCAAAGGTGCCTCCTAGGTAAGAAGAGCAACACTCATCCATTTTGGAATTATTATCAGGATGCTGAATTGGAAGTCATGAAATACTAACTTGGTCTGATTCTCCTCTGGTGTAAAAGACCTCGAGGACAGGTCATCTGAAGGTCCTAGGTCATCTCTGTTCAATCTTTCTCTACAGCACTGTTCCTGAGTTCTCTTGAAAAACATACTACTTTGGCCTTTTCTTTCTTTTCTTTTGCAATCCCAAGCCTTCCTTCACTCAAGTATTCTAGCACTCTGTTTTCCAGGCCCCTTCTGTCTCCCACCCCCCTAATCTCTTACCTCTCTCTCTCTCACTCCCCCTCCTCTTCTTTGTATCTCCCTTCTTTCCTTCTCCCTTCCCCCCATCCCTCCTTTGAAATAGGCTCATTTAGCTCAGGCTGGCCTTGAACTTGCTATGAGGCAAGGATGGCCTCGAACTTCTATGGTTCCTCTCTTCCCCTCCCAAGTGCTAGAATTACCAGTTGCCCATACTTCAGATCTCTCCTTTAATTTTAGACGTCTGGACATGAGTACTAATAACTAGTTCTGAGCAGGAATGACGTTTAAGAACTGTTTCTTGTACCTTTTGTTTCACTGACTACCCCGTATTCTCTCAGTTCCATCCTTGAGAACAGGGAGCTGAATCAGACAGAACTCCCGGATCCTGCCTTGCAAACCCAAAACAACTGAGAGTCCTTTTGGCAACCAGAGCTTCAGAGCAAGCAAACATTTCATGTTTTTCCCTGCAAAAGCTACAACAATCTGGCCGATTTTGATGTCTAAATGTGGGCATCCTTTGGGGGAAAAGGACACTCCCTATAGGGGGAACTCTTAAAGAAACCGTTTTCCTGAAACGGGCTAACTGGGCGGTGTCCTCTTTTCCCAACGCCCCTTTGCTATTCTTAGATCGCAGATCGCGGGTGGCTGCTTTCGATTTTCCCCAGGCGGAGTTCCCAGCGCAGAGGCTGGGCAGGCTAGGCTGGGCTGGGACTGTTGCGGTCGCCTTCTGGGCGCGGCCGGCCGGGCCGAGGGCTGGGCCTGCAGCAGAGGCAGTGGAGCAACTGTGAACAGCAACCTTCCAGGCTCGCCCGCCGGCAGTCCCCGCCGCACTATGGCCAGTGGTGGCTCGCAGGGCTGCGAGGAGGAAGAGGAGGAGGAGGCGCTGAAGAAGTTGATAGTCAGGCTGAATAATGTCCAGGAAGGCAAGCAGATTGAGACGTTGCTCCAGCTCCTGGAGGACATGCTGGTGTTCACTTACTCCGACAGAGGTAATGCCTGCAGCCGCTCCTTTAGCAAACTTTATCCTGCACTTGGGGTGCTAGTCTTAGGCACCCCACTTCTTTCCTTCAGGGGGAAGGAACTGGGATCCCAGGAAGGTCGAAAGGATGCTGAGGATTGTGACTTTGTTTTCTTCCTCCACTTCCCTCTTTTTCAGCTTCCAAGTTATTTGAAGGTAAAAATTTACACGTGCCTCTGTTGATCGTCCTGGACTCCTACATGAGAGTCTCCAGTGTGCAGCAGGTAAACAGGCTGTTCCCTTCTGTTCTGAAGACCCTTATATGATAGGCATGGTGGCCTGGGTTCTTGAGATTAGCTTTCAGAGGGAAACGTGGTCAGTTGCTACCGCTATTAGCAGAGTAGAAGCAACTTTATTAACTGACAATCTAGATGGTGGCAGGAGTAAAATGAAAACACTTCTCTTATTGGCACGGCGAGTTCATTAACCTTTCAAGCTAGTCTAAGAAATTTCCTAATATGCAGTGTGTTTTTAATAGGGCATTGCTGTGATTAATTCCAGCAATTGGGGGGCGGGGATTAAGTAATCAGGAAAAAAAAACAGTCACATAAACAGCAAAATTTCATAGGGCCAGCTTGTTTACATGGTTTTAAATCAGAAGACATATTCAAGGCTTTTCCTGAAGTGTACCTCAAAGTGTCCAAAGAAAGTGATGTGTCCTGAGTTCCCTGTGTTTACATTTCTACTTTGCAGCTGTTGTCACACAAAATGGAGACAAAAGTGTAACTTCTAGGATCTGTGTCACAGAAAGCCCAGAAGTAGGCTAAGTAATGAAATGTGACTTTCAAAGCAGCCCCAGATAATTAATGTCTTTTGGTCAAGATAGAATTACTTCTGAAGGTACTAACTTCCTTTGGAGTTTTTCGATTTGGGGAATTGAAATCAGTTTTGTCATCTGAATACTAAGACTTTTAGGGGAACTCTGTGAAGGTGCAGCGAGAATATTCCTTCATATTCATGCTAGTGACTAGACAGAAGTAAGGCTTATCTCACTCTCCAAATTCTCCCTCCTCAAGTTCTCACAGTAAAGCCCAGACTACTTGGAACTTGCCATCTTTCTGCCACAGCCTCCCCAGTGCTATGATTGCAGGTGTATGGCTTTAGTTTTCTTTTATAAAAGCACACTTTTGTTTGCAATAATGCATTTTTCCAATTGTGAAATATTTTCTATGTGGCTAATGATTTTCAGGTTATTATCAAACAAAATCAAGAGAAAGATGGAGGAAGCATGAAAAAGATACTTTTAGCAGTCAGAGTCTGAGATTTACCCACGGAATATGAATCATTTTTAAGAAGTGTTTTGCTCTCCACCTACAGCATCCTTCTTGCTTCGTATTCAAAAGTGTCTAATTCTGGTTACCTACACTGCCAAGGGCTATACTTGTCTGTTTTCCCCTTGTCTGTTTCTACCCTCTTCACTTTTCTTCTTTATTTTCTTTTCTTCCTCCTCCTCCATTTCTTCTTTCTCCTTCTTTTCCCCTGTCCTTAACCCCCCCCTCTCTTGGTAGGAATTAAACACAGGGCTTTGCATGTACTAGTTAAGCACTCTACCAGTGAGTTAGCTACACCTAACCAAGACATTCTAATTCTTGATTATAAAAAATGCCCAAGTGTGGACACACTTGCCTGCAATGGTTATGATGTTGTTTGGGTAGGAGTGGGAGCAGCAAAGTGTGTTAGAAAGGAACAGCCTTTGGTTTGGTAATATAGCAGAATAAAATCAGTACATCCAGTGTTCTTTATGTGTCTATCAGCAAAGGGGTATATGCATATTACATTAGTAGATTCTTACTGGAATCTCACTGCCCTTGAAGAAAGCGGACCAATGTCTTTCCTTCAAATTGATTAAATTTAGAGTGAATAGTCCCTGGGGGAGCTTGTAAGAGAGTGAGGACTCAGATATGTTCATGACTCCAAAATCTTCTTCAGCTGGTGTTGAATTCATAAGATGTTGTGTAAGCAAGCAAAAGTCTAGTGGCTTAGCACAGATGCTATGAGCATGTACAATGGCCACATCATCAGTGGTCTTCTCAGGAGATATAGAAAAAGTTCTCTCTCAGTACTGAGATTTTCAACAGTTTACAGGAAAGTATTATTTTCTTTTAAATTTCTTCACATGATTGGTGTGATTGCATGAGTATCCTTTCCTATTTCTTGCATCCAATTAGCTAGCTGTACCAAATGAAAATCTCTCGGTGAATGTAAGGAGTTTGGTGAGTCCTCTTCAGAAGTGTGCTAAGGTTTTCTTGTTAGAGTCACCCAACACAATATTCCAGAGTCTGGATTTTTACATTTTTCTTTATCTGTGCTTTTTTGCAAGTGCAGATCTCAGAGAACTGCTGTCAACCTTGCCCTATGCATTCCTCTTCTCATCAGTCACTTTCTTTTGGTCCTCAATTTTACTTCTCTTTCCCCAAGAAGTTCCAACATTTGAAGAAGGATAACAAAATAAATGGAAGTGGGTTAGATGTTATCCAACCACTTGACTTTTTTGAATTGTTTATGAGTGGGATGCTTGGATTTATAGAGCAATTATAATAGAGAAAAGCTGTCTACTGTAAGTATGCAGGGTAAAAACTTTCTCTTATTGAAAGGTAAGTTCCTAATTGAAAGATTAATGCATCGCTTGTTACCCCTGCTTTGTTGCTGGAGATTTCACTTAGTCACCGAAGCTCTGCTCAGTGATTGCAGGCTCAGCTACTCAGATGGGTCTTTTTGCCAAGCAATTATTGATGCCGTGGCTTTAGCAACCCAAACAAAGCAGGTTTTCTCAGTGAGTCAGCTGTACAGGTATGGACAGGAGTTTAGCATCCTATAATACATTTCCTCACTAGAAGCTCATGAGAATGCTACTTTCTTAAATGTCTGGGGAAAAGGCTTCACATAGTTTTTAAAATTTAAAAAATAGAAACAGTTGGGTTCTATGACAGCTGGATTGTTAACGTCTTCTTATGTTGATATATTGCTTATGCTTTAATAAAGCTTGCCTGAAGGATCAGAATGCAAAGCTAGTCACAGCTGGGCGGTGGTGGCACATACCTTTAATCCTGAGTTCAAGGCCACCCAGGGCTACACAAGACTGAATCAGTCTAAAAGAGAAACAGAGCTCTCACAAAGGTGATCTCAGCACATGGGAGCTCACACCTTTAATCCCAGCACTAGAGAGTATATAAGGAGCTCAGTACAGTCTCAGAGACCAGTCTAGGATTCTGAGGCTTGGTGGATGGTAGTGTGATCTGGAGATGCAATCAGAGGACATAATTGCCCCTTTGGTCTGAGCATTGGTAGAGGGGAGAAATCTCTACTGTCTGGCTGCTTTGTTTTTCTGATTTTCAGTTTGAACCCCAATATCTGTCCCTGGATTTTTATTATTCATGCTACCTCTTCTGCTTACATGGAAGGGAGGAGGGTATCCAATTTAAATATAGGTAAAAATAAATACTCTTAGAGATTTCTGCCTTTTAAAGGAATTGCAATTATTTAAAGGGAAGTAGTGGCAACATGAGGCAATTCACGCTTAATTAAAAAATAGTATAGTAAAAAGACTTCAGCTCGAACAATGCTGTGAAGAGATGAGACTTTAGAGAGAGCCTATGAATTTTATCTTTTGTGAGATGCCTCCTATCTGCTCATGCAAACATACAGATGTGTGCCACTGCCCCATAGCAAACAAGTGTGAATCTCTCACCTTGCCATTCAGCTCTTTGCATCATTTATCTTCACTTCTCTGTCCAGTTTTCTTCAGCTGCTGTCTCTTCCCCTGCACCCAGTTCTTGTCATGAGCTCCCTGCTCGTCTTAGCGCTCATGAATTTTGAACTATGGCTGAAGTCGTACCTCTGCCACATTTTGTCTTTCTTTGAGTAGTTCTGACTCACAGTGTGAGTCTTTCTTTCAGGATTCATATGATTTAGTATTTATCATAAGTCATTCTCAGATACCCTTTCATTAATTGTGCATTTCATCAATTGTACATTTCATTAACTGTGTGCTACCTTGATAATAATTTTCTATTTTGTTTCCTGACCATATTGAGTATATTTCTTTAGCATGTAGGAAGAATAAAAGATGCTTCAGATTTACAGAGACAGTGGGAAGAGTGGTCAGATCTCTGAGTTAAAATCAGGAGTTGGTATTGTTTTTTCCAAAGGAAAAGAATGGTATGTTGATTTTGGAGTCAAGTCTAATTAGCTGTGCAAAGATAATTTAAAATGAGTGCTGAATAGATGACTTCACGATTAAGAGCACTTCCTGTTCTTTCAGAGGCCCCTTGTCTGGTTTCCAGCACACATATGGTGGTTTTCAAGCATATGTATAATTCAAGTACCATGTGTACTTCTTGGTCTTTGTCAGCTTGACACAGACTAGAGTCCCTGGGAAGAGGGGACCTCAATTGAGAAATTACCTCCATTGGACTGGCCTATGGGCAAGCCTAGAGGGCATTTTCTTGATTAATGATTGTGGGAAGGCTCAGTGCACTGTAAGCAGAGTCTTCCCTGGGGAAGGTGGCTGTGGATTGGTTATGGATTGGACAAGAAAGTAAACTGAGCAAGCCAGTGAGCAGCTTTTGTTCACAGTCTATGATTCAGTTCCTACCTCCAGGTTCTTGCCTTGAGTTCTTGCCTCAGCTTCTTTTAATGGTAGATTGGAAGCTGTAAAGATGAAATAAACCTCTTCCTTCCTGAGTTGCTTTTTGGTCAGAGAATTTCTCACAGCTTCTGAGACATTAATTAGAGCATGGGAGTTCTGACCCCAAGGCATCTCCTGACCCCAAGGCATCAGTCACAAAGGTGGCATATATGCACACATGCAAGCAAAACCTTCAAACATAAAATCAACAAATCTTTTTTTTAAAAAGATGTATGCAAAATACAAGGGTTACTTAGGTGTTCTGCCTTCTATTATAGTTTCTTTTTCTAGTAGCAGATGTAGTTTCAATCATAGGACAGTACTGCTCATAGGCCTCTATTACCCAAGGCCAGTCATTTCCCGTTGCCACAAAAATCTTCAGCATTCTCCAGTTCTCCATTCCAAGCTCCTCTCTCTTTCTGTAATCAAAATTTTGAATTCTTGGGAAAGATATGTCAGATATTGATGTTAAAAAAGCAATAAGGTATGAGTATAGCCACTCTTGCTTAATAACTTCAGTCTTCCCTTAAAATTGTTACTTATTTTGGTTTATTTAGATAAAAAGTGTTGTAATTTTAAAAATCCACATGAGAGAGAAAGATACTTTGTGACAGAGTTCACATGGAGGGTGTTTTTATTTTTTTATTAGGGGAAAGGGAATGGAAGAAGGGGGAGGGAGAGACCAACTTCTGCAGACAGGAGCAGTAAAAGAGAGAGAGGCAGAGGGAGAGAGAAAGAGAGACAGAGAGACAGGCAGAGAAGGAAGAAGAAGAAGAAGAAGAAGAAGAAGAAGAAGAAGAAGAAGAAGAAGAAGAAGAAGAAGAAGAGAGAAAGAAAGAGATAGAGAGAGAGATATGAGCAGGGCCCTTTTAAAGGGAAATATAGTGAATGTGTACAGGTGGTGCTCTTAGTGGCTGCAGCTGAGGACATATCCTGTCAGAACCCCAAGGACAGGCCAGTACAGTTGTCCGAATACTAACAATAAGGGTGTCTATTTTGTATTTATTTAGGAATGTCACAATATTGTTGTGTTCCAGTTGCGTGTGGTTTTAAAGCAACGTGTGGTTTCCATACACACCTTACTTTCATTCTCAGAAAGCATTTTAGGGTTTTGTTTAGTCTTAAAATGATTATTTAAAAACGATATAATAATCTCTTCCACTAAAAAACAGAGATTCATGATTGGTTCATCTACTACAAGCCTTTAAACATTTGGGTATGGGCTGGGTGGTAGTGGCACATGCCTTTAACCCCAGCACTTGGGAGGCAGAAGAAGGAGGGTCTCTATGAGTTTGAAGACAGCCTGATCTAGAAAGTGAGTTCCAGGACAGCCAGTGCTACACATAGAAATACTATCTCAAAATACCACCCCCCAAAATATCCTAAAGTGTGGGTATGGGACTGGATACACAGCTCAGTTGGTAGAATGCTTGCATACCACACAGGAAGCCCTGGGTTCTGTCATCCTCAGCATCGGGTAAACTGGGTGTGGTGGTACATGGCTGTAATTCTAGCATGTTGCATGGAAAAGAGGACTGGAGGAGAGTCAAGGCCATTCATGGCTACAAAATGAGTTCAATACTAGCTTGGGGTATACAGAACACTATCTAAAAAAAAAAAAAAAGTAAGTATTTACCTTTCTTGCTTTCAGGTGGGTTGGTCACTTCTGTGCAAATTAATAGAAGTCTGCCCAGGGACATTGCCGAGCTTAATAGGACCCCAGGATATTGGAAATGATTGGGAGTTCCTCAGAATTCATCAGTAAGTATGACAGATGTGTGGAAATAAACTGCATTGAAGAATTATATATGACACCCTTTGCCATCCAAAACCATTCTGATAAATTCCTTCAAAGCAGATATAGTTTTCTTACATCGATAATTTATATTTATAGAGACCTTTAAACTCAGATTTATGAATTAGAAAACTAAAGTTGATGGATGGTACAATATTAGGTGAGATGACTTACAAACACAGTTCTGTGATTATGTAAATGATTAAATTGTATATCTTTGAGTATGACGTAAGACAAAGCAAGACAAGCTTTTTACTATTAATGGTGGAAATGAGAGAATCCATGAATTCCTTGAAAAACATGGCAACTAAGAAGTTACTTCTGACCAGAGGCCTTGAACAAGACCAGTGACTCTGCAATGAATATTTGCCATTAAGCTGATGGGACAAGGGGGGTGTACTACATAATACACCAGAGCCTCCAGTGTCACCATGGCAAATGAAAAGCTGTTTGAGAGGCAGGAAAGGAGAAGCAAAGAGATTTTTCTGTTGTTGTTTTGTTTTTGTTTTTGTTTTTTTGTTATTGTTGTTTTTGCTTTCATTTGCTTTCTTGCTTACTTTGTGTTATTTTTCTTTTGTGTGTGTGGGGGTGGGCTGCATGGCAGGGATGAAGAAAGGACATCGGGGGACTGGGAGGCAAGCAGAATTGGGGTGCATTATGTGAAACTCCCAAGGAGTCAATAAGAAGTTAAATTAAAAAAAAAGAAGCTACCTCTGTGAGCATTTATTATGCTCTACTGTCTTCATGTGCACATTTGCATGTGTCTGGGCATGCTAATCTCAGTGAAAGTAGACTGTGGCTTGCAAGAGGAAGAGAAAAGAGGAAATGAATTCCCTCTCAACCCTCTGAAGCCTAATCTAGGTGACTATTTATCATCCATTTGGTTGGAGTTCTCAACATAATGTCTTTCATAAGACCACATTCATAACCATAATTAGGTAAAACTTTTTGGAGAAAATTTATAGGAAATGTTCAGAGGAAAATCCTTTTAAAAAATAATGTAGTTTCTGGAGACTTATGAAAGTGTCTTGTCATTAGGTGCCCTCAGACCTAGAGCCACCATGATGAAGATATTATACTCCCAATGTTATGTTACTTGAGAAAAATATATTTTACTAAAAACTGAATTTTATAATCCTTTCAGAAAATTTATATGGGGTAGAACAGTGTGTCTATTCCTAAAGGAGTTATTATAGGCCTTGGTGTTTACATGTTTATCCACTTGTACTATATAGGTGTTGTTAGTTTTTAGTTTCTACCATCTGAAGAGAATGGTTTAGAAAAACAGCCAATTTCAAACTAATTTTGAAATTCCATGTGTCAGTTCTGTAACATTTAATAAAGACCTACCCATGGTATACTTGTAATTAGTCATTCTGATTTTAATGTCCCTTTTGTTTGAGGATTTCCAATTTTCTTCAAGTACAGTTAATCTTCAATATCACTCAGAGACTGTTGGAAATCTCACCTCCTTGTATTCCAGAACAAACCAACCATTTGGGGGGAATTGTGATACTATTTTGATGGGAAATATTCATGTCTTCACTCACAAATTCTCTTGCTTACCACTCAAGTCCAGCCCTCTACCTCCATGGGTTGTCTACACTCCTGCTTTAAGAGAGATCTGAGTTTGTGACCAAGGGAGAAACACTGCTCTCTACACTAGAATATTTTGGGAAAAATTTTGTAAGACGTTTTTCTCTGTAGCCAAGCTTTTCCCCTCCAAAATTGACCAATACCAAAGAGAATTCTGTAGCAGTCATTTGAAGGATGGTGAGCACACATTTTCAGCTCTAGCTGATGCTGTGAACCTGGAAGAGTAGAGCCTAAAAATGAGGCAAAGTCTCATGCAACAATCAACTTTATTCAGAGCATCATTCAATTTATACTCTAATAGTCAAGAAGAGTCACATCAGTATAGTATACAATCACAAGGACCAGCCACACATGGCAAAAATATGTTTTTTTTTTCATGGAGGCAAATAAACAAAGTAAATTCACTCTTTTCTGCTTGCTATACCTGAGAGGGACACAAAAACACACTCCAAGATGAATTCTGTGGTTTTGAAGACACCAAGGTTACAACTCTTGCCCTGTTTGCTTGAAGTTTTCTCACAAGCAATCAGAATTTGCCTTTCATGACTCCATTCTTGGCCTGTGTTCTGACAGAATGCAAGAGGGAGAAGCAGGGACAGAATGGGTAGAGAGATAATTGGCAAGATATCAACAGACCTTCACCTTGCTAGGAGACCAAAGGACATGTTTTGTGAATATAGAAGAGGCTGTGGATAGCACCAGCTCTGTCTTCTTCCAACAACATAAAACAAAATACCACCTGGCAGAAAATGATTAAAGGCTACATATGGAATGGGTAACAGAGATTAAAATCTAGTGAATCTGAGAACAGGTACTATTGATATGAGTTCATTATCTAGTGTGGAATATAACTTTATCAAAGATAGTAGCTAACAATAATTTTAATATTTAAGTAGATCCTGAAGGTTGTGTACAAATGAACGTCTTTATTCAATCTTCCTGTATGTTACTATGTCAACATGCATGACATATAATTCATAAATTCTTATGATGTATCTAAGACATCTCCTCTGGCTATGGATCATCTTCATGGTCCTTTGTGTATTAATGACTAAGTAGGGGCATTTGGAGGAATATAGGTGGGACTTGGCTTCTATCAAGACATAGAATAATACTTCCCTCCTAAGTGTCTTAATTTTTCCATTGTTGTGGGGCAATCCCCAGGCCTTGTATCTGGCAGGCAGGCACTCTGTCACTGAGCTACATGCAAGCATAAACATTTAGGTTTCTACTAAATGTTTCCCTCCAACTTTCCTGAGACATGGTTGATAGCTAGAAAAATGTATGTAGTCAATGCAATTAACTTGTTAATTTGATGCACAGAATCATGTGAAGTTTTTGCCACAATTGATGCAAACAGTATTCCTGGTTATTTCATTTTCTTATTTATATTTTTTGTATTGGTAGAGATTGAAACTGGGGTCTTGGGCATGCTGGGCAAGTGCTCTGCCAAGAGCTACACCACAAGTCAGGATGTTAATTTTATTAGCTTGCTTTTAGTTTGTACCAAGGGAGAATGTATCCCATGAACTTTGATGAACAGAACAAAGTACAGTAAGTATATAGGTGAGTGAGAAACAGTACTTAAATACTGTACGTGCTTTGCCCACATGTGCAGTCAGTGCTTTGTCCACTGGGAAGGCTCCTTGGCTTCTGCTGGATAACCTTTCATTGTCATATGATTTTGCTTTTTATTCTAGACTGATCCTCAAAATGTTAACTGTTCACCATGCCAATGTAAACCTGTCAACAGTTGGACTAAAAGCCTTAGATCTCCTCCTAGATTCAGGTGAGAGATGACTGAAAATGCTTGTTCCTCGTAGTGGTCAGGGTCGGAGTGTAAACTGATCACCTGTGATTTCTAGAAAGTTTTTCTATGCCTGCCTTCTCCATGCCTCCTGTCTCTCTAGCTGTCTCTCAAATGTCACCCAGCACCTTGGTCTGAATGTTGTTTGTGTGTTCCTCCCATGTTCCTGTTTCTAGTTCTGGCATGGCTTCCAAATGCTGCTCCCATAGTTCACATTCCTAGTAGCTTTTCTGTTTACACCCTTAAAGTCTTTGCTGCAGTTTTTCTTTGATAAATTATGTAGCATTATTTCTTGTTTGCTGGGTGTAACATGCTTTCCAAACCTATCTCACCCCAGATAGGCATTTTCCTTATCTTTCTGGGTGAGAAACGCTGATGTGCAGAGAGTTGGCCTCCGCCACCAAGTGACACAATCGGGGTCTGATTCCATACACCAGACTCTTTGCCTAAAGTGACTTCTGCCAAGAGACTAATAGACTCAAGTTGAGATTTTGGTATGGTGTAATAGTTGCGGTCATTGCCATGATACATGGCTGTGGTTGTCAAAGATATAATCCTGAATGATTGGGAGTTTTGTTCAATGAATGGGGTGGGTCATTTTGAGGTCAGGAGAATTTTGTGTGCACCACTACAGAGGTCTGAGAAGATTGAAGGGAGGTTGCACAGGTGAGTGGGAGATGTGAGAGTTCTAATTGGTCATGCTAATTAAGACCTTCAGGAGAGAGGAAGAGCAAAAAAGTTTCAGGACCAGGGCAAGGAGGACAGGAGACACGAGGGTCCTAAAGAGCCTTTAATACAATCATTTAACCCTTATCCTTGGGAACTTAAATATTTCCTTCTTTCATTTTTCATTTGTCACTTAAGCACTCACGCCAGTGGCCGTTCTGCAGGGGTGGGAATAGTCCATGCTTTGCCCTTGTGTCAGAGCAAGTAGCTCTACGTGATTGTTGAACATTTGAAGTATGAAAAACTGGACTTCAGTTTTATTTATTTTTATTATTCAGTGTGAATTTAAACAGATATACGTGGCTAGGGAGTGGGGCTGCCTAGGCATATGGGCTAATGCATTTTGAGAAGTAATTCAAGTGTAGTGAGGAAACTACTATAAGAGCAATATGATGAAACTTGCCCACAGTGGAGAGAGCAGCTAAATTCTCTTGTGGGGGTTTCAAATGTAAGTGATCTGTCTAAAATTGTTTGAGTGCCATTTGACTTTTTGATTAAGGCTCTCACTTTCTATGTGACCCAGGTTTGTTTGAAAAATCATCATCATCCTGTCTTAGTGCTGGAGTTACCACTGTAAACCACTCCACTTGGCTGACCTACTTAAATTTTAATTCGGCTTGGCCTCCTATTAGTTACTGAGTGCCAGGCATGGTCACTTGGGTTACTCTTTGTACCTTGTTTTTTTTTTTTTTTTTCTTTTTTTTTTTGATTCTTAAAGAGGGGTTTGGAACTACCTTGTGAGGTTCTAGAATTGACTAAATGTGTTATGATGAAGTAAGTCAACTAGTGATTGACATGTTTGTATCATAAAAGCAATCACTCTGAGGCTAAGAGATTAGCTTAGTAGGAGAGTCCCTAATTAGCATGTATGAAGTTCCAATGTCACATGCACAAACACAAACCCAGCAGAAAGCTGTGTTTATTGCTGACATCCCTATTCCATGACAGTTATTTCTGTTGATAGAATGGCTATTATTTGTGCTACATCTTAGATTATGGCAGGAAAGTGTTGGTCTAATGCAAGTTCAAAGAGACATTTGAGAAAGGCTTTAAGGGGAGTAATGGGTGCAGCATATCTAGACTTGGGTCAGGGATTGGCTCAGGACAATGATATTGTAGGTTTTGTAAAGGATCTGCTTTGATGTACTTAGGAGTGAGAGAAGGGCTTAGAAGATTCCAATGCAGTAATTCTAGGATCACATTTAGGTTTTAGAAATACAGTGCAGGGAGTGAACTATCAAAAGTTGGGTATAAGTTTAGAATAAGCAGAACAATTAAACCACTGTTTCTGCACTCATAGTCAGATGGGAAGAGGCCCTGAGTAGGATAGGAAAGCTGAACTAACTTATTCAGAGAGAGCTTTGGAGTATTTAAGAGCTAACACTTGAAAGGCTTGGCTTTTAATAAAATGCCTTGGCTCACTGAAAATGGAAGAGAGAGGGAATTTGGAAGGATGATGACAGAGAAATTTCTCTTGGGTAGTTATTAGATGATGGTCTCATTGATGAAGACCAGGAGCAAGGGTAGGGTCAGTTCAGGGTACCCACAGAATAGGTAGATGGTAATGGCCAAGAGGAAAGTAGGAATGAATTTCAAAATTGTAAGATAGCAGGCCTAGGTTTTGTATGTGTGGTGTGATGTGCCAAAAACATAATAAAAGTGTGGTAAAGTGATTGGGAATTTATTTCACTTGGAAAGAATTTGGTATGGATAATATTTGGGACAATGAAGTAGTCTATCAAAATAAAACTCATTCATAGGCCTCATGCAAAAAATTAATATATCAACCTCTAAAAACAAATATGTACTTATAGCACATTTGTTTTCTTCAAATTAGGTAAAATCACTTTGCTGATACTGGATGAAGAATGTGATATTTTCTTGTTAATCTTTGATGCCATGAACACATACTCAACCAATGATGAAGTCCAGAAACTTGGATGCAAAGCTTTGCATGTGCTATTTGAGAGAGGTACTTAAACATGTAAATTTTTTTGTTTTGAGGTAGTCATAAGAAGAATGGCCTGTATTGGGAAAAGTTGGATATAGCTGTTAAGGAAAAAAAAACATTATCTACAATCATACTATTTACAAAATGAAATACAAGTTGCTAGTTTCTTAATTTGGTCATGATGCTTCCTTCTGTGGTGGGAATTTCACTCACAGGTTATAAATCATGTGGTTATAGTAGACTTCCTTCTATTGCATAACTGGGCACGAGGTTCACTTTACAAACTGGATTGTATGGGTGTTGAGAAGAAGAAAAGAAAACTATGAAGTCAAGTACAGCTTAAAATGGGCTTATGATTTTGAATCTGGTCAGACTCGAAATTTCTACAGGCTTTGCATAGAGAACTGGATGAGTGAAGAATGTTCTTGAGAAACAAAACAGATAGGCATTTCACAGCAGGCTCAGAAACTGATAACAAATG
Organism: Cricetulus griseus; assembly: GCF_003668045.3. Lineage (NCBI taxonomy): Eukaryota > Metazoa > Chordata > Mammalia > Rodentia > Cricetidae > Cricetulus > Cricetulus griseus. The sequence continues at coordinate 388,203,176 of NC_048595.1, forward strand.
ATTGCATACTGTTTGAGCTGGTTTTGCCCAGTCCTTTTACTGACTTGGTGAGGAAGTGGGCTGGAGAAGTGAGCAAGTTGTCTGAGGTTAGCAGTTAGTTAGCACAGGGTGGTTGCTGCTGGTTTGGGGACCCAGCTCTTTGATGATCAGGCTTTGGAGAGAAGAGTTCATGGCCAGTGAAGAGGGAGACAACTTCACGTGCGTCAGGCTTTCTTCTCTGTGTTACATATTGCACCTAAGCTCTGATAAGAATTGCAGGATAAAATTTGAAATTTATTGTTTCACAGGACCTGTCTCTGTGTTTCTATTTGGGCAAGTTCTTTCTCACAAAAGAGGCCTGTCTCTATACTCTCACAAGGGCTGTGTAACTCTAGGACAGATCGACATAGACTAATGATTTTAAACAGGAGAATCTTAATCCAAAGATCATTAATACTTACTGTATATTTTATTCTCTCATATTATGTTGTATATTTTATAGATATAAGAAGAAAACAAGTTTTGATTCTTTTGCAGGAGAACCAAGTTCTCTGAGGCAGTATTTAGTTAATAAAGTTAATAATCTTGAAAAGTTAGTTAATAAGGATGGTGTACAAAATTAAAAAGATATTGTGGAAACTATAATATTAAATGTAAAAGTCCGTGGCATTTATCATTAATTAAATGAGTCTAACCAGTTTTGTATTATCTTACACGGACATAGTGGTATACAATTGAAAACACTTAAGGTTGCTCATAAAGAGCTGAATTTTCTAACATTTTGTTGGCACCATTCTCAACCTAACAGACTGAGTTTGTAAACAGTTTTTTTTGAAGTTCCCACTTAATAAAATGACTCCAAATGGAGCTCAACTTACTATAATTATAAAAGGATGTAATTGTATGTCAATTTTCAAGATAATCTCACCTAAAAAATGATAACTTTTGATCTCTCATGGAAACCATTAAAGTAGAGTGCTTCAAAGCCCAATCACTTACCATTTGCTGCAGTTAACAACTTTTGAACTGACATGCTTAGCTGGGTCTCCCTTCAACAGTCCACCATAAATCCCTGACTTTTAAATATCAAACACAGGGGATGGAGAGATGGTAATTGCTACTTATGCAGAGGACCCAGGTTCAATTCCAGCACCTACACAGTGTTTCTTACAACCACCTGTAACTCCAGTTCTAGGGGATCTGACCACCTCTTCTGGTTTTTTGGGTACTTTAGGCATGTGCTCTACATACTGATAAACAGGCATACACAATACTAATAATTTTTTTAAAAAAATTATAATAGAAAACCTAGTCATAACCAGCAGGTCAGTATTGTAGAATATTTATTTCTAATGAGTCGTCTTCATTCTCTTTAGCCAAAATCATAGTAGCTCATCCCAAAGGGTCATCTTTATTAGCAGTGGGGGGTAAGACTCATAGGACGTTCATGCCACTGGACAATCATTATTATCAACCATGAGAATCATAGACTATTCCTTCCAGTACATCATCTTTATTGTATTTGTTAGGTTGCTGTAGACTTCCCCAAAAGAAATTGTAAATGTTTTTCCTTTTTTTTTCTGAGAATTATTGGGTTCCTAATAATTTTTCATTTCAAAAGATGATATAATCAGTTCAAAACAGGGCTATTTTACTGTTTCAAACAGATTTAATGTTTAAAATTCCTATGCCTTTTAGGCAGAAACACATTTTTACTAAGTGTACTATATTTGTGAGGTTTTGTACTTATAGATATATTTTTCAAGAATTAAAAATTTATGTCATCTTAAATCATATTCATGTTTTTTTCCTCCTTCCTGGTTTAGTTTCTGAGGAACAGCTGATGGAGTTTGTTGAGAACAAAGATTACATGATACTGTTGAGTACACTCAGAAATTTCAAAGGGGACAAGGAAATTGTGTTGCATGTGCTCTGCTGCCTGCATTCCCTGGCGGTTCCTTGTGAGTACCCTCTCTGCATGCTTTCTGTTTGCATGTGGAGAATTGCGATTTTTCTCTTTTGGGGTGTGTGTGTGTGTGTGTGTGTGTGTGTGTGTGTGTGTGTGTGTGTGTGGTCCTGTGGATGCTAAACTTCTCCTTTCACTGATTCATTTCATTAATTCATATTTACTCAGACTATGCTGCATCTACTTCTAGGCTTAGTGCATGGGAGACAGTAATGGAAAGCTTAACTGTGTGCTTTGCCTCTTCTGAGTTCATGGTACAGTAGGAAACACAGATACGACCCCAGGCGAGGCCTCGCATCATAAGGCAGAATTCCTGTGGTTTTGAGAACACTTGGAGCAAGGTCAGAGCTTTTGAGGAGTCTTGAACATGGAGAGCTTAGCATGTAGAGAGGTGTGCAATAGAGCTGAATACAGGACATATTTGGAAGCTTGACACTAGGAGCACAGTGATGAGGGGGCAGCTTGGCCCATAGCTCAAGCCTGAAATCTCAGCTACGCTCAGGAGGCTGCATTCAAGGCCTGCCTGGACAACTTATGAGGAACAGGTCTCAAAATACAGTAAGTACTGAAGGTGCAGCTTATTGGCTGAGTGCTTGCATTATGTATGTGAGTGGGTACATGCATGTGTGCATTAATGTGAGTGTATACTCTGTGTATATGCACTGTGTAAATGTACATGTGTTTTTGTACATAAATGTGTGTGTGTGTGTGTGTGTGTGTGTGTGTGTGTGTGTGTGTGTGTCCATGAAGAGGCATTCATATCTCCAAGTACCGGCAGGAATTTCTCTGGTGGAGGCAGGGAAAGGGTATGATAAGGGTAAGTATGTGAGGGCAGATATGGTGTGAGGTTTTTGTTGTTGTTGTTGTTGTTTTTCAAGACAGGGTTTCTCTGTGTCTTTGTAGACCAGACTGGCCTCAAACTCACAGAGATCCACCTGCCTCTACCTCCAGAGTGCTGGGAGTAAAGGCATGTGCCACCACCGCCCAGCTTGGTGTGAGGTTTTGAGTGGCCAAAATAACTACAATAGGGATTGAACTCTGTTTTGATTTTTTCTTAGAATTTATTGATGCTCTGAAATTTAGCTATTTTATCAAAAAGCAGATATCACAATAAATATTTTACTGTACACACTACTGGTGACTACCAGTGGGCTGCACTATGCTTCAGATCTGTTTTATAAGTGCACACTGGCACTTTCACTGTTCTCTTTGTGGTTTGAGCCAGCTATAAAATGCATTTAATAGATGTGTTTTCATCTTCACACATGTAAAATTCTTTTGTTTTGAATTAGTATTTTAGTGTGAAGAATACAAACTAATACTTGGTATGTAATACATATTACAAAATTGTTAACACTGTGGTACAACATGAATTTTCTATGCATGTATATAATATATAATATATGTATATTATGTTATATATATATAACACACATATAATATACACACAATATACATATAATGCACATGTGTACATGTATGGTTTCAGGTACAACATCTTGAGACTTCATTATAGCAGGGTCAAAAAACAAATGCTCTTGGGAAAAATAGCCTCTTTAATATGTTTATAAAAGCAAAACATTTTCATATATACAGGAAACAAAACAGTCATCAGAGGATAGGGCTGAAGACTAATCCCAAAGCAGAGTGCCATGCTTACTGAATCATCACTGTCAGCAAGACGGCTATTTTCTGCCTTGTACTTTTCCTGGGTTCTGTTCATTATGAATTTATTTTGGGTCGATTGCTTTTGGAGTCCATTGTCTTCCACCCACTTATGACATAATCCAGTTAAAATGTGTCGACTCATAACACAAAGGTCAAAGCAAGCAGCAAATAACAATGAAGAATCAGAAGGCTTTAACACCAGTTCTATAGCAAAGGCTTTTTATTAGGGCAATTTCTCTCATTCTTGCAAGTTTAAAAAATATTTTGGTGTTTTTACAATTCCATTTAAACATTAAATTGTTTTTTTTAACAAATAATTTTAGCTATGCTAGGAAAAATCTTTTACAGACAGATGTTTTTCTGTTTGGTGAGTAGTTAATATTCCATTCAGAAACAGAGTGTTTCCCCCACAAATTCACAGCCGATTTCCCCACAGCGTCTTCCTTTCCTCTCTGCCTGACTCATGTCAGCCCCCTTTCTCATGTATTTTTGTCTTTGTATTTATGTGTCCTCCTGCCAGCTCCAGGAAGTTCAAGATTTCTGCCCCCTTCTTGACTGTTCTAGGATGGAGGAAAAAGGTCCAAATTTATTTTCACAGTTCTAATGTATGACATGATCTTGAGTTTTTTTTTTCCCTTGGGTGGGTGAGAAAAAGACTTTGCAAAAACCATAATCAATGTCCTAACCAGAAAGTATACTTCTGACCTCATTTATTTGAAATATATATGACTGTTTTTAGATTTGAACAAAACCCTCAACTTTTACTTTCTTTGTCTTAAATAGTATGTATAAAACATTTTTACATACAATATATTTTGATCATGTTTCCCCTCTCCCAACTCCTACCAGAACCTTCCTCCCAACCCACCCAAATTCATATCCCTTCTCTCTCTCTCTTTCAAAAAATACCAATAAAAGCAAAAAATCAAAACAAATAAGCAAAAGACCAGTAAGACAAAAAATACCAACACAACTCAAAACAAAATGTCCAAAAGCATAGAGCTTGTTTTGTGTTGGCCAAATATTACTGGGCATGAGGCCTGTCCTCAAGTGTTGTCCATATACCCGTGACACTCGACTGGAGAAAGCTGACTTCTGTTTGACAGTGGATATCCATTGAAAATAACTTCTTAGTTAGAGATAGGAACCTGTGTCCAATTCTGCTTCTCAGTATTGGGACCCCATCTGGCTTGAACATATGCAGGCCTTGTGTACATTACAAAAATCTCTGCGAGTTCGTCTGTTCTATAGTGTCTGGAAGACATTGTTTCCTTATAGTTCCCCATCACCTCCAGCTTTTAAAATATTTCTGCTTCTTCTTCCACTTAGCTCCCTGTGCCCTGAGGAGAGGGGTTTGATGAAGACACCCCATTTAGGACCGTGTGTTGGCTATTTTTATGTCAATTTGATACAAGCCAGATGCATCTGAAAGGAGAGAACTTAGTTGAGAAAATGACTGTATAAAATATAAATTTGGTTATAGAGCATTTTCTTAATTAGTGATGGATATAGGAAGGCCAAACCCATTGTGGGTAGTGCCATTCCTGGGTTGGTGGTCCTGGGTTCTATAAGAAAGCACACTGAGCAAGCCAGTAAGCTTGCAACCCCCAATGGCCTCTGTATCATTTCCTGCCTCCAGGTTCCATCCTTTCTTGAATTCCTGTCCTGACTTCCTTCATGATGGACTATGGTATGGAGGTGTAAGCCAAATAAATCTTTTTCTCTCCAACTTACTTTTGGTCATGATGTTTAATCATAGCAATGGTATTTATAACTAGGACAGACTGAGTGCTTCAAAGTCACTCTCTGTGCATTATTTAGTTGTAGGTCTCTGTGTTAATTACCTTTTACTACAACAATAAGAAGTTTCTCTGCTAAGTGTTGAATGAGACATTGATCTATGGGTATAGCAGTATTTCATTAGGAATCATTTTGTTGCTATGTTTCTTAGCAGAATAATAGTATAAACTTTGCCCTTAGGCCCATGATCTATCTAATCTCAGATTCTTTGCCTCTTTAGTAGTGTCAGGTATGGGTTCCATTTCAAAGAGTGGGCCTTAAATCTAATTTTTAAAAAATGATTGGTTACTCCCATAACACTTGTGCCATTATTGCATGAGGACATTGTGCAGATAGGTCGCTGTAGGTTGCAGGGTTGGTATCTGGGTTGTATTTTCCACTGGTAGCATGCAGAATGCCTTCTAGTATGATGAACACCAGTCAGTAGAGATAAAGCTTCAAATTAGAAGCTTGCTTGACTTCTCCATGTTTGATGACATAAGTAAGTGCTGTCTTCAGCAGTAGGGCCTTACCATCAAATCTTAGAGAACAACCAATAACCTTGACAATAGTCTATGATGTCTGAGGGGATTCCATGAGACCCTTGAGTCAATGTCTCAACTACATCTAACCCTTTCCTGGCAATGGAGGTTTTACTTGTTGGCAATAAGGCAATAAGATATTTCGTTGAGGCACTGTCTCACCTATTATTTGGTAACTCCATTTATATTCTTTTCACATATATATATATATATATATATGTATATATATATATATATATATATAGTGTATTGTGTGATTTTTCACATATATGAAAAGAATATTTATATATTCCATATATATATAAATGGAAGATTCTACAGTATTAAGTTTCCATATGATTTTTCAAATGGCCTTTTAGTGTAAATTGTCCCTTCCTGTATTCTCTTTTGCCCTTCTCTTCCATCCCCTCCCTATTTAACCCTCCATTTTAGTTTCTACTTTATTACTACCTAACACTGTATTGTTTTCCCTTGCTTAGTAGATCCTCTTTTCTCCAGCAGTCTCTTTCTATGTACCTAACCTCTTATTCCAAAATCTACATATAAGAGAAAACATGCAGTACTTGTCTTTTCTGGGTATGGGTTACCTCACTCGGGATGATTTATTATGGCTCCATCCATTTGCCTGAAACTTTCATAATTTCAATTTCTAAACAGCTGAATAATATTCCATCGTGTAAGTGTACCTCATTTTAATTATCCATTCATCACTTGATAGACATCTAGGGTGTTTCCAGTTTCTGGCAGCAAAGAACATGAATGAGCAAGTATTTCTCTAATAGGATGTGAAATCCTTTGGGTATACCCAAGAGTGGTATAGCTGGATCTTGTGATAGATTTATTTTTAGCTATTTGAAGAGCTGCCACACTTCTTTCAACAGTGACTATACAAGTTTGCACTCCCACCGGCAGTGAATAGATGTTGTCCCTACCCATATCTTTGCCAGATTGTAGTGTCTGTCACTTGTTTTATTGATCTCAGCCATTCTGAGTTGGGCAAGATTGAATCTCAAAATAGTTTTAATTTGTATTTCTATGATGACTAAGGATGTGTAACATTTCTTTAAGTGTTTCCTGGCCTTTTGTGTTTCGTCTTGAGAACTCTGTGCATATTTCTCTACCACATTTTTAAATTGGCTTGTTGCTTTGATATTGATGCTTTTTCTTAGTTATTCATATACTTTAGATATTAATCATCTATTAGGATGTATAATCAGTAAATATTTTCCCATTCTTTACCCTGTCACTTTGTTCCAATGATGGTGTTCTTTGCCATACAGGTTTTCAGTTCCATGAGGTAATTGTTTCTTAGTTCCTAGGATAATTCTGTTCAAAAAGTCATTTCCTCTGCCAATAATTTCAAGACTATTTCTACTTTCCTTTCTCTCACATTGCAGACATCTGGTCTTGTGTTGAAATCCTTTGTCCATTTTGTGTTGAGTTTTGGGCAGGGTGAACTATACAGATCTGTTTTCATTCTTTTATATGCAGCTGTCCAGTTTTATCTGCTCTATTTTTTGAAAATGCTATATTTTTTCCAATGTATATTTTTGGCTTCTTCATCAAAAATCAGGTATCTGCATGTGTGTGGGCTTATTTAGGTCTTGAATTTAATTCCATTGATCAGTGTGTCAGTTTTTTGTTTTGTTTTGTTTTGTTTTTTGCTAATACCAATACCATGCTGTTTTTATTACTATAGGTATGTAAACTTGAAATCTGGGATAGTGATATCTCCAGCAGTTCTTTTATTATTAAGAATTGTTAGCTATTCCACATTTTTGTGGGTTTCTATATGAAGTTGAAAATCATTTTTTAAATTTTTGTAAATAATTGTGTTGGAATTTTAATGGTGATTACAGTGAATCTGTAGGTTGCTTTTGGTAGAATGGTGGAATATTTTCAAAATATTAATTCTAAAGATGCCTTAAAAATTTAAAACAGGAATCAGATGAAATAATTTGTTCTCATGCCAAAGTTAAGTTCTACATCTTGTTGTGTTAGCAACAAACAACATAGAATCTTTGTAGCTATTTGCATCTGGATCTGTACCCATTACACTATCTATACAATATGCATTTGTATGCATATTTGAGAGAAGAAACTTACTCTCTTTTGGTAATTATGAATTTTTTTATTCAGGCAACAATGTTGAAGTCCTCATGAGTGGGAATGTCAGGTGTTACAATATTGTGGTGGAAGCCATGAAAGCATTCCCTGACAATGAAAAAATTCAAGAAGTGAGCTGCTCCTTGCTCCATAGGCTTACATTAGGTGAGTTATAATTCTTACTTGTGATCACAAGCTGTATTACATATATGGATGTAGTTTCCATGTATTCTATACTTATGAGTAAATAACATCTTGATAAACACTAAGTAGAAATACTGTGAAGTAGCACATGGTTATGAAAGAAACACAAAAAAATAGAAAATGGTATTAATGAGCATTCTGCGCTTTGTTTTCTGAAGTGATCTATAGGAGAGATTTTTGTTAGATTATATTTAAACTATGGTTGCTAACTGTAAAAGAGTTAGTATAAATTATGTGGAAAATGTGAAGCAGAAAGCATAAAAAGATTTTATCACCTAACTTAAGAAGTAGAGTATTACCAGGGGTAGAAAATGTTTCTTGTCCTCAGAAGTTATATACATATACACATATATATGGTTTATATATGTCATAATGTATAAATATATATTTTATATGTAAACAAATAATATATAAACATCATACATGCATAACTATATATTATATTGCATAATATATATTCCACACGACAGGCTATGCTGCTTTGGATATATACTCTATAGAGTCAAATCAGTATATTTTAGAGGCCCTGTGTACCTATGATTAATGTGATTCTGTCATAGAAGCCAGACTGTGGCGTCATCTTGGGAGCCCATTAGAATACAAAATGAGGGTATGAGTTTGCCTATGGTTTTCTGTTGCATTGGTTAATTTGATTTCTCTAGATCAGCATTCTGTGATGCTCTCTAAGATCTAATATCTGAAACACTAGAATGTCAAGTACCCAGTCATTCTTCTTGTGTCTTACATCTGGGCTTTTCATTGGTTCTTTACTATTCCATACAAATTTGAGAATTAACTTTTCCAGTTTCAAACTCTAATGGAATCTGTACAGAAAGGACACAAAATGTATGGACATGTTAGGAAGAACTGACATCTCCACGCTATCATTTCTTTTTTACTATCTATGCAGGCTTTATGTAGCTTCATTATTTATTTTTAGGTGCTTAATTTTCAGTATAACTGTAATGGCATTTGTTTTGAAATTATATTTCTGAACTGTGCCTGCATGAAGAAATGAAAGTGACTTTATTTGTCTTTCTTTTTTATTCCTGACAACTTTGTGGGCATATTTGCAGATTATGTAAATTAATGGTTTGTGAACTGTGGCGTTCTGTGCCCATTCTTCCCACTCATTATGTTGGTTCCTTCTCTGCCGGCCTTCTTGCATGACCCAGAATCACGGGCACAATACTGAATGGAAGCAGTGTTTGGCATTATCCTTGTCCTCTTCCTGATTTTAGAGATAAAACTTTGAATATTCTCTCATCCAGAATAATGAGTGTCTTATGATTCTTAAAGTGTCAAAATCTAGCTTGTTTGACATTTTTATCAAGTTAAAATTTCTTGCTTCTTGATTACTTCTGCTTTTACATCTGTCTGTTTTTAAAGAAAGAAAAAGATCACAAATGAGTGTTGAGTTTTATTAAATACCAAAGAATGCATGTAAAGATTTGCCCCCCTTTTTTAGTATTATAGAATTAAATCTATAGATTTTCAAACAATAAGCCTTTATTCCCAGGGCAAATTTAGTTTGGTAACTTATTTAATTTTAAAAGTATTTTTCTGATAAATCTCTTATTTTTGGACCTTCCAGGCAACCTTGATTGCCTTTTTGGTTTGCTTTTGTTTTACCCCCTTCCTTTTCCTTGTTAAAAATGTTTATTTATTTAATAGTTGGTGAGTTATTTTGTATTCCACACCTGGTATTTAATATGTGAGGTTCATGGACATCTTGCCTTCTGTGCTTATACAATGGCAGTCACTGGGGCTCCTTTGTTTGTGTATCTGAGAGTTTCTCTTCTGTGGAGCTCAAGATCTGAGCATTCCAAAGCCTTACATTGCAGATGCCTCTCCAGTGACATTTGTCAGGGGTCAGAGCCCAAGAGTGACAAGGAGTACTCCATGCTTTGAAGGTTCAGACCTTTGCCTTGGAGAGAGTGCAGAAGACATCCTTTCCCACTAGGCTGTACTTGCAGGCTTACTTGCTCTCACCTCACATGACATCACCACAACCCTAAGATGTACACCTCGGGGGTTTTTATCAACATCTTTGTGAAAAGAATAATGAACTAAAGAGCAAGTAAATAATAGCACAGATAAGGCTGTGTATTAACTGTTGGAGACTGGCTCTGTTGGCCTTTCTCCTAAAGAATCTTCAGCAACATTTTATGAAAATTTAGATTTGGCTTTCATCTTCTAACTTTGAGAAGGATTATTCAGCCATTAAAAAAAAACTTAGTCTTATGATTTCATCATACAAAGTTGTGTTTTTATTGTCCACACCACCATTATGTCCCCTGTGTAATTTAGAAATTGGTTTAACTTTTAGGAGAGCTCCTTGGTAGATTCAGTGAAAACAAATTTCTAAAACTTGAGTTATGTTCTTGTACACAACAGTTGACTGATTTCTTTCCTTTATGGCCAATTATTTAAAATTATATGTTTAGACTATTAGATACGATTATGCAATCATAATTGCAGCCTACTTTCACAGATCCTAATTTTGCAGACATATATGTTTATAATACAAACTTTTGATACATGACTTGATCCTGAATGGTGGAATATTGTTGTTACCACCACGTTTCCATGAGGGTCTCTGACTCAGCAATGTGTGTCTGATCCTGAATCTTGTAGCCAATGAAGGAGAAACATAGACTTTGAATGCAGATTGCATCACTTTATGGCTCTCAGAGGCTGGGGAGAAGTGGAGGCAATGGAGACAGTGGAGGAGTCCATCAATGGGTACTGAGCTCTGGTTAGAGAGGAATAAGAACTGTGCTGTGTTGTTGTACACTGGAATGAGTTAGACAGAGATAATTTACTGTGTGCATCAAGAAAATAGAACAAAGGAGTGTGGACTTCCCCTGCAAGGAGATTGTTTGCATGAGGAGATAGGATAGACATTTGTCCTGATTTTAAGCATTGCACTGCACCAAAACAGCAAATAGTAAGCCAGAGGTGTATACAATGTTTTTGGCTTGTGTGTCACTTGAAAATATATTTAAAAGAATTTATCTTGAATTAAAAACCAAAACAATAACAAAGCAAGAAAGCATTTTTGGTGAAGCGTAGTAGTCACATGCTGGTCTGTGCCTTTATAAGTGAGATGCTTGCAAGTTACATTTCAAGAAGGACACAGTTGCATAAGCAGACTGATCCTGAAAACATTGTGTTAACTCAGAATACCATAGTGTCATAGATAAGAGATGCCCACTGGGTTCTGGGTCATGATTTGTGGAGTCAGAGCTGACTTAAGCAGACACGTATTTGCTCTTACTCAACTAGTATCACCTAACAAGGCAGACAACAGTAGGAACCAAAGTTTCAAAACACCACTTTGATTTAATATATGCCGTTATATCATAAAGATCAAACTCAATGATTTAATATCTGCTGTTATGCCATTAGATTGATTTATTGATTGAAATGCTGCTATGCGAGCAAATGCATTTTAAGTAGTACAGGTGAGAGTTTACCTAATGTCTCCCTTAACTTTAGGTAATTTCTTCAACATCCTGGTATTGAATGAAGTGCACGTCTTTGTGGTGAAAGCTGTCCAGCAGTACCCAGAGAATGCAGCCTTGCAGATCTCTGCACTCAGCTGTTTAGCGCTCCTCAGTAAGTCGCTTTAATAACAAGGAATCCCTTTTCACTTTTTAAGTGCTGAGTAGTAAGTCAGAGCTTCCTTCCAGCCAGCAGAGGATGCTGTCATGGCACCAACCAGTGTGGGCATCCCTGTTCACATGAGATGTCAAGAACCAGCTGATTACTTCAAATGACCCTGCTCTAGTTTGATAGTGTGGTGGGCACCCACCTTCTCTCACTATGGGACAGCAGAGTTATGACAAGTGTAAGATACTAAAAATTGTTTCATGATTAGCCAAGGCAGTTATGGGACAGCAGAGTTACGGCATGTGTAAGATATTGAAATTTGTTTCATGATTAGCCAAGGCAGTTATGGGACAGCAGAGTTACGGCATGTGTAAGATATTGAAATTTGTTTCATGATTAGCCAAGGCAGTTGGTGGAGAACATTCTATTGAGAACATTCAATCACTGCACTAAGACTTGGTCATTCAAGCTGTTGGTAATAAAATGCATGTAAAAGTCATATATACTTTTTTTTTAAAGCTGAGACCATTTTCTTAAACCAAGACTTGGAGGAAAGAAGCGAGGCTCAGGAGAACAACGATGAGGAGGACACTGAGAAGCTATTCTGGCTGGAACCCTGTTATAAAGCCCTGATGCGCCATCGGAAGAACAAACATGTGCAGGTTGGATGCATAGCTACTGCCCTGATTTCAAAACAGGCTTTCCAGTCATTTCTGGTTTTGATACATTTTTCTTCTTCCTTCCTGATCTAGGAAGCCGCATGCTGGGCACTAAATAATCTCCTTATGTACCAGAACAGTTTACATGAGAAGATTGGAGATGACGAAGGCCAGTCAGTACTTCTACTTGACTCTATAGAAAACCTGGGTTCTGTTTTAGCCAGTGCATAGAAACTGTCCTTGCTAGTTTTTCTTGTTGGTATGTAGGCATTAGCACTTCTGCATGTTGGTGGTGGGAATATGATTTTGTCCAGTTTTCCCACAAGACATGGTCTCACAGTGGATGGAGCCCATGCTAGAACCACAGGCCTGTGTATCCATGCCTGGTGAGGTGTACAGCATTTTAATCTGAGGTATAAGAGCATTTGAATTTCTACTGAGGGATTTGGGGTCATGAATCATTCGATCATTTGTGAATTCTGGAGAATGAGTCCCTCAGGTTTCTGTTTGACCAGGCACAAATACATGTTCATCCATGCCAGCTGAGCACACTCACAGAGCCATTGGGGTTCTGTGCCACCTGCCAGCAGGTTGTCTGTGTCAGTTAGAAACTGCCTCTGGCAGGTCCCACCTGACACAGCAGTGTGCACCTGTCTACTGAGAGGCCTGTTTACATAATGGCTCACTGCTGGAAAAGAGCGAATTGATGAAGCAGATGCTACTTTAACATCTGCAGAGGAAATAGTGACTCTTTGGAAGACTGAGACATCAGGATCTGAAGGATCCCAAGTGAGCAACGTTTTCATGAGCTTTCTGGTCAGCCAGATTCAGGCTTCGATGTATACATCTTAATCCACAGCACATGTAGTCCTCAGCACTCTGGAGATCTTTCTAGTACATGTATTAGTAAAAGAAAAACATGTTTATTCTCTGTTCTTCAAGTCTGCTCTGTTTCTTTACTGCATTTATTGCCCACTTTCTTTCCATTATCCTCATTTCCTCGTTTTATATTTCTCTTCCTAGCACCTTATTTTTTAAAGATTGCCTTCTGCTAGTTGATACTTCCTCTGCTGATCCCTTCCTCTCATCCTGCCTTGTGATTGACGGCCCTCACTGTGCACTCTAGCTCTTTTCTTTACATTTTGTAGACCTACTGTATTAAACAATGTATGGCATTTATATGGCTCGCACGAGTCATGGTTTGGTTGTCATGGTCTACTGTGACATCCTTAGCCACAATTTCTTGTTGTGCATTTTCATTCACTCACAGTAAAATGTAGCCCAAAATACTAAATGGAAAACTCCAGATGGAAGCTATGCATATTGTTTATTTTGTGCCCTGCTCAGGGAAGCAGGAAGAAATCCTGTGCTGTTTGGCCCATCCCTCCTGGGATGTAACCTATGTCTACCCCGTGTGATTCCACAGCAACTGAGTAGCTGTCTACCCCTCGTTATATGTCTGCAAAGCCATGGGTCCTCTGGATGGCTTACAGGCTTCTGAAGAAACAGAAACATCAGTGTTTGATACACTGAATCTAACATTTATATATAGAGTTGTTCAACTTCTGCTTCTTTTGTAAGTAGAGGTGGCATATGGCTCAGCTTCCATGCCTGCACTGCTACAGTTCACAGACAGGGTGAGCATAGCAGCAGGAGAGTGCAAACTGAGATGTGGTTGGCTTTTTGAAAGGTTCCCGGCACACAGAGAAGTGATGCTGTCCATGCTGATGCACTCTTCTTCCAAAGATGTCTTCCAGGCAGCTGCTCATGCACTCTCCACTCTCTTGGAACAAAATGGTAAGGGGAGACTTTGACTTTTAATACAGAGAAATGACTTTGTGCTGTTCTTCTCTCAAAAATCATTAAGTCATAAAAATTCAATTATGTAGATATAGTTAGCTGAAGCATGTATGCTGCTATATAAAGGATAAAGAATAAATAACACTTTTAGATATATATCCTTCAGGACTTCTTCAAATGTACTCATAACATACATGCTATGCATTTGCAGAAACTGGAACATATACCCATTTTAAATACATTTTATATTCTCCTCATTATATTAATGTATTTATTATTATCATTACAATTTTAATAGGTGTGTACATATATATATATATATATATATATATATATATATATGTATATATATATACACATTAGGAACCAGTTTCTGTTGATTGACTTTTAGCTTACATGCTATGAAAATTTTTGGAACATTTATAGGGCCTTTGTTTCCTCTAAAAGAGATTGCCTTCATTTTCCATTAGATATTTATTCATATTATTTTCTTATATAAACTTTATAGGTGTTTGACTGTTTGATGAGATATTCATCATTTCAAAAACTGGTTAAAAATATCCAATATAAAATGTTTATAGTTACAACTTTTTCCTGAAAATGGTCTTTATGTGTATCCTTGCCAATATTATAGTTTTGCATTCTCATAGAGAGGAAGTGGCTTTAAAGACCACTCAATCTGCTTCCGAGTCCTGACACCATAAACAGGAAAATTTGCCAGGAAATCCCATCTGTCATCAGACCATAGAACTGTGAGAAAGAAAAAAAGACCTGAGAGATTAATCTGAGACACAGTAGTGTGAGCACCGGATTTTAGTAGCAAAGCCAGACACAGACCCAATGCCTGCTGCGCGCTGCTCTGTGTTATAATTTAGGTCAAGTCAGGAGGGAAAATGTCTCCTTTATATTTCCTCCATTCTCACCTATCTCTGTGGTGGCATTTTAATAAAAGGAGAGCATAATCAAATGTATGAAATTGTGAAATTGGTAAAGAACAAAATTAATTGGTTAAAAAAAGAAATCTGGCACATTGCCTCAAGGCTTGGAGTAGACAGGTCCTGAGTGATGACAGGGTCCCTCCCAGGACTGTGTCATCACAAGAGCTGTGGAGTTCTGGGCAGGGATTGCATTGCAGCCACTCTGCACTGTGTACAGTTCCCCAGAGGGGTCAAGGCTTGCTGCCAAGCAGCAATAGTGTGTTGGGACCATCCTTCATAACCATTTAGAAACTCTGTAGGTCCCACAACCAGTCATCAAGGTTTTGTGACTTGGGCTTGCTGTGGTTGTGGCCTTTGAGGGGCAGTGACCTTTGCTCCAGGCCACCTGCTAGATGAGCTGCTCTTAGATGCCCTTGCACATCCTGGGCTTTCTAGTGTTATAGAAGAAGAAGAAGAAGAAGAAGAAGAAGAAGAAGAAGAAGAAGAAGAAGAAGAAGAAGAAGAAGAAGAAGAAGAAGAGAAGAAGATATTGAGCAGCGGCCTTACTCAACTCTACCACCAAGTTCACAATGCAAGCCACTTGGGACAGTGAATGTGAATGGGAAGGGATGGAAGGGCTTTTATTTTTCTCCACAGGATTGAACTGATACACAGAAGAACTGGGCTCCTAGACAGGAATAGTGACACAGGCCTACCATCCCAGCACTCAGAAAGCTAAGGCAAGAGTAGTGTGCATTCAGGGCAAGCCTGTGCTGCTGCATCTCAAAGAAAAAGAAAAGAAGAAGAGGAACAAGTAGGAGGAGAGAGTAGAGAGGAAAAACTGGGTCTTGAACCATGGAGATTTGAAAGTGTAGGCTCAAATGCCTTTCATGATAATTTTCTCATTTAATTAATCAGTTAAATTAATTTAGTTACTACTATCTACTAGAGACCAGACAATCCGGGCCTGTGTTGTTTGCCAGTTAAATAAAAATTCTAGGCTCATGGGTCAAACTTGACTGAGGAAGGCAGACAAGAAGACTAACTAAAGAATGTGATAGGTGAGGTAGTTAAGACAAAAATTAAGCTGGGAAGGAGGGTTTGATATTCGAGCCAGAGGAAATAAAAGTTAAATGGGCAACTTTACAGTGTAAACTTTAGGAGTTTGCATTTTGTTATTTGCCTTTGAGAGCAGATACCTTTTTGCTAAAGTGGAGTAGAGTAAAGTCTGTAATCTGCAAGGAATGGGCAAACATGGAAATGTTCTGTATACTCTCAAGGGACTTTGTGATGCTCACCCTTCTCCCAGTCATGTTTGCCATTTTTTGAATTACACATTGCCTTGCTGTGGGGACAGTGATTCACAAAATGTTCTCAGTGTGCTCTAAAAATCTCTGAGTTCTACACGGACCAACGCAAGCATAAAATCTGGAGTTGGTATCCCCATAATCTGTGTTTGAACAAGACTCTTGGGGAAGGCTGATGCACACTGGGTTTTGGGAACCACTGGACTAAAAGTTTCTCCTTG
Organism: Cricetulus griseus; assembly: GCF_003668045.3. Classification (NCBI taxonomy): domain Eukaryota; kingdom Metazoa; phylum Chordata; class Mammalia; order Rodentia; family Cricetidae; genus Cricetulus; species Cricetulus griseus. The sequence goes on from NC_048595.1 coordinate 388,219,939, forward strand.
GTTAGGATATAGGCACTGAATAAGAGTTATGAAAACTTATTACCATATTTTAATGCATGGTGCTCTGGATGTCTTGGAAGGTCTGACTCCTCAGGTTTTGGTTTTATTTTAAAATGCCTTTCTTCTTATATTTTGTCCTGTCTTTTCATTTTTTTCTTTTTTTATATTGTCAACACTATTTATTTATTTATTTATTTATTTAATTTGCCTTTTTGAGACAGAGTCTCACTGTTTAGTATAGATTGGGTTTAAACTTGTTATGTAGCCCAAGTTATCCTCTTGATCCTCTTGCCTCAGGCCCCAAGTGATGAGATTCTAGAAATATACCATGCCTGGCTGACAATGCTTTTTAAAACCAGAACTCAAGTTAAGATCCTGTAGAGCTTCCCCTTTTTGTCACTTTCAAAAAGTTAGATTGTGGTCTATAATGTTAGAAGTGATATTTCTGTAAAGGCTTCAAGACAATTGATTCAAAATTCTTCAAGGCACTGGGCTTGAGTTTAGTGAAGGACTTCACTGCAAGAAAGGGTTACTATGTGTCAGTCTCCCTGAAATGTAGGGGTTTTTGTATACATACTATAAAACTAGCCCTCAAGACACCCTTTGTTCACTAAACTTAGGAGTTACTCTGTGAAAGCTATCTGTGTGATCAACATCATCTACCACTGTGTGCATGATGGGTGTCATGAAAACATTTGCAGTCTATTGTAGATGTACAAAGTAGTTCACAGCATTCCAGACCATGCCATTCCCCTACTCCTATCACCAGTGAGCTCTGGGCACTGGGCCACACACCTGTGGCCCTTTTCTTCAAGCCTGCCCCTGGCTCCCATCACCAATGGAGATATAGCCTGTATCTCTGCACGCAGAGTGTCTCAAGTCCACATTAATGCCTGTCCTACTTATGGACCTTAGCTCTATGTAAGTCTGGTCATTTTGTGAAGTTTAAAGATTAGAAGGATGCTTAATTTTCATTCTCACCGTGAAGAGTGTTGTTTATATACATTTTTCTCCAAGATGATACTTTCTTATGGGCTTTAATATAATGATTACATTAATACCAGTCCACTCAGAAAATAAAAAAATAAACGGAAACTTCAACAAAGAATTAATAAATACAGGAAACTGAGAATGACATATACTTGTTAAGAAATAGGCAGCCATGATCTTTCAGTAGTTAATGAAATACATTATGTGTTCTTGCAAATGTTTGCTTCCATTTCTATAAGTAACTTGAAAAATACCTTATAGTTAATTTCAGAAATATCCTGCTGGCAAAAGGAGTATACCTGAATGTCTTGGAGTTGATGCAGAGGCATGCCCATGTTCCTGAGGTGGCAGAGAGTGGCTGCAAGATGTTGAGTCATCTGTTTGAAGGAAGGTACTTTATGTTCATGAGCACGTGCACATGCACACGCATGTACACACACACACACACACACACACACACACACACACACACACACACGGCACTGAGCCAGGTGGATTGTTATTCAAAGCCTCTGTAGGAATGGGAGGCTAAACATGGCACCTGAACACAGAACTCCTGTCATCTGTCACTAATATTATGGACTTAATTTGTCTAAGCATTGAAAAGAATGGCAGAGACTGCAAAAATGTGATGAAGGTCTGCCTCATACATGGTGTTAAATGTTTTGAAAATGATAATTACTCAGCAAAACTGGCAACAGCTTTTCAAATCACTATATAAATGTGAATATAGAAAACTACAAAAACATGCATTTGCAATTATTGCTTTTCAGAATCAAGGCACTATTTATTACTTATTACTAATCATCCATTTGAGTTGGCTTTGGCTGCTCTGTTTCCTCTTGTTCCTTTCCCAATGCACTTGTCACACACTATTCAAAGCCAGCTTTGTTGACACTGTGTGTCTGGTTAGTGGCACAACAGAGGCCAGATATTATCAATTTTTTTTTTTTCGAGACAGGGTTTCTCTGTGTAGCTTTGGAGCCTATCCTGGCACTCGGTCTGGAGACCAGGCTGGCCTCAAACTCACAGAGATCCACTTGCCTCTGCCTCCAGAGTGCTGGGATTAAAGGTGTGTGCCACCAATGCCTGGCGAGGCCAGATTTTATTATCTGTGGTAGAAATATCAGGAGGGGACTAGAGGTTTACAAAACCTGACAAACAGAATTCCAGGCAGCTGACTGCTCCAGCAATATATGCTTAGCATATTCTTTCATTCTATTGAGCCAAAAATGTATGATGCCAGTAGCAATGTTTGATTTATATCAAATCAAAAGCAGCCACTCAGGAAACAGATAAGAGTAAATATCATCCAGAGTACAGGTGCAGTGGCTGAGATGGATCTGGTCTTTTGGATTGTTGTTGGACATTATTCCTAGGGAGAAAGAAACAAGCATCTTCTCACCCCAGCTAGGCACTCTACAACAAACCAAGTTAGAATCCCACTAAAGTCCAAGTTGGTGAACCAATGCGTGTTATTTAGGTTACTCATAAGAATATGGGTGAACAGTTACTTACTGGAGTGGAAATGACTCAAAGACACCTGCATCACCAAGCCAACCCCAGCATGGGTGACAGCTGAAAAAGCTGGGAACTTGGAGCACACACACTGCATGGCCTGCAGCATCTCCACACATCGAAGAGTGTCCTTTCCAAGTGTCTCAGTTGGAACCTCTTCTAGGCAGCTGGTCCAGTCTGAGATCCTCTTGGCAGCTGAGCTGGTATCCATCTCTTTCTGCGATCTTGGCTGTTCTGGGAAAGTCACTCAGCAGTCCTCATAGCTTATATAGGATTAGGGATGGAGGAACCTCAAGGATGTGGTCAGTTTCATGCTTCCTGAAGCTTACCTAATGAGCCTTCCTTCAGGGTGGATGTTTTTACCTCTTTTTAGAATATACAGTGCTCACAATAAGCTTCCTTCTAGATGGAGGTCTTATCTCATAGGAAGTGAAATGGATTTTTTGCTAATATATGAGGCAGCTAGCAAATGGTTGAACTTCAGGATTCCTATACAAAAAATAAAAGAATTAAATAACAGTTTCAGAAGATATGAATTTCTGACAAAAGGATTGAATAAATTCATTTTCATGAAGGATTAGGATAATGCCCAGTGAATTTTCAGTTGTTGATAAATCCTAGCTGTTGGCAATAGTGTTATTATATGTCTATAACATAAATCGTGCCCAGCACATCTACAGACTTGTAAAGAGTAAAGTTACACTGCCCTTAACAGGGGTCCAACTAATCTATCCTGATACAGCATATCTGTCACATTTCTCTTCTCTAAGTATGGCTTTTAAAAACATAATTAAAATATTTAAGTGTAGTTTTTGATGGTGCTGGAAGTATATGAACAAGCTTCATTTAACAAGGCACTGTGTGAGGCAAACAGCCATATTGCCTTCCAGAGTGACATGTTTGCTCACCTGTGTAAGAAGAGAGGCATGCATGCCTTGGAGAAGCCACGAGTTTAATGTAAACTAATGAAATATGGGTAAGAAGTCTGGTGAAGGACCTTGGTATGAATAGGGGTCCTGGCCTTGGCTTTGCCTCTTTTTAGCTAAAGGATGTTGGTAATTCCTCCCTCAAACAAGTTCTTCACATGGAAAATATTGATGCAGCTCCCGTCTTTCAGGGCCGTTGCCAGTGATCCACATACTGATCAGAAGAAGGTGTTATTTCCATAAAACTAGATTAAAAGATCTCCAAATTCTAGTTCTTGAGCTCAGAATTTAAACACGTGAAATTTTGGTTGATTTCAAATGCATTTATGTATACTTCTTAAAGTTTTTACAGGTAAAATGCCTTACATCTCTTTCCCCTAGTTTGCTTTAGTTTGGTGTTTAATGCAAATGAACCAGATTGTAGTTTTTAAAGTAAACAAATCAATTTTCATCCCTAGTAATGCTTCCCTGGATATAATGGCAGCAGTGGTCCCTAGAATAATAACAGTGATGAAAACCCATGAGACATCTCTGCCAGTGCAGCTGGAGGCATTGCGAGCTATTTTGCATTTTGTAATGTCAGGTGAGTAACAGAACTGATCTAATGTAGAGACCACTATTTCAATGTAATTTTGAGTTTTCATGAAACATTGGCTTTCTAGGCAAGGTTTCAAGAACTGGATTCTGATAACCAAAGGCAGGTCTTTCTGCCACACCAGAAATAAAATTCACAAGGAATGGTGATGAGTTACTGAGATTAATGTGTAAGAAAAATTCCTAAGAATATTTAATCCTTAATTTATGTAAGAAATAAACACTGTGTAAAAAGTGGTCCTTCTGTCTCTAAGGACAGTTTATATCTGATGTTTCTTTGTTATTTTTCTTGCCATCAGTCAAGTTTAAGTTTAGCTAATACAGAGTAGTCTCTTCATCCCCCTCCATTGCTTTATTTTCAACCTTTGATTCCACGGTTAAGTTAGCTTTTCTCTGGCAGAGTCACATGACCCTTACTCATTAACTTCAGTGACCTCCTTTCCATTGCCAACCTTCTTGCTGGCTGCCACCTTGTTTGTCCTTCAGTTCCCATTAAAGGCACCTGCCCCCACATTCATTCAACACACATTTATTAAATCCTCCCCGTCCCGAACACTGCCATGCTTCAATGGGTTGAATAATGGATGAAAGGAGAGCAACACTGGGATTGCAGGAGTTCAGCAGATGGATTAACAGTTAGTTTAGTTACCACATAGTGAGAAGGTCTGCTACAGACAAATGTAGGGCAAATATGAGAATGTTGGTGGAACCAATGTCTTCAAAGTAGTATGCAGGTCAGAGATTTGAGGTCTACAACTGAAGGGCGAGTCAAAGGCCAAGAACAGCTTTCAGGGGAAGGAACATGAACACAGAGTCTGCGGTAATTGAAGACAACAAGGGGAGGGTCTGGCCATGAGTGTGGGAGGAGAGATGGAGGTAGAAAGGGAAGGACCCTAAGTGCCATGCTGAGTGATTGTGCTTTTACATGGAAGGCAGTTAAAGTTTATTAAAGGCTCTAAAATTTTTTTTAAAAATGAATAATATCCTTACTGGATTGTTTTATTGTTTGTGAAATCTTATATAAAAACTTTGGAAGAACCTCTTTTAAAATTTTTAAGAAAAATGTGTCCCTTCACACACAATGCAATTAGAGCATTGATATGTTTATGAGGTATTTTGGGAAGAGAAACAATGTTGCACAATTTAAAGTAAGCTTGTGTTTAACACCCCATTGATATTTAGAACATAGTGAGAATTGGAGGACTGTCTTTAACCTATTCATTTACTTCAAGCTAGTAGTAATGCATTCTTTTTGATTGAAGATGGTGTGTTATATAAGTTTTAGTCAGATTAGCTGTTGCTTTGAAATATTTTCATATATATATATATATATATATATATGTGTGTGTGTTTCCCCATTTTGATTGTATATATCTCTATGAATATTAAAACTTTTTAGATTACTGAGTAATCTATGTTTAAACTTTCATTTTCACGACTCTAAAATTATGTATATATGTGTGTATATATACATATTATATATACATATTCACATGTGTATACACACACATACACACACCATTAGGAAGGGTGTCAAAAGCTTGGTCCATAGAACTTTGATATCAAGCAGTATTGTGAATGACTTTTGAAACTATGTTTATTAATAAGCATTAAGACTTGGGACCATTACCCTATAGTGTTGTGACCACATTTGCAATTCATATCAATGGTGTTATATATGGTGATTGGGGAGGGGACAAGATGTAGGAAAGTTTGTGTCAGTCAAGTGAGACTTGGTGGGTGGGACACATGCAGAGAGAAGAAATTTGAGAGACAAGTAGGGAATCGCTAATATGTCCTCAATGTTCTTATATAAGGTTCCAACCTTTTTTGATATTTAGATATTTATTCCTTTTAGATATTTATTCCTCATAAAATAAAAGTTTATTAAATCAACTATTTTCTGTAGTATAGGTGTTTTCTGTTTTATAATTCAGAGGATTTTCACTGTGAGACTAGTGTTTTTGAAAAAGGAACTCTGTTTAGTAATTTTATTTTTTAAATCTGATATTTTGAGTAAAAAGAGTAATCAATCTACATGTTCTAAATTAAAATCATCATTTCCCATTCATCGCTGACAGTTAAGACATAATTTAACTTAAAATTTCATTATTAATTTTTGAATTATATAGATTAAGTAAAATCTGCCCCCCACCACTTTAATTTTGTGAGGATGGGTCTCACTATGCTGACCATGTTGCCCTGGAACTTGCTCTGTAGACCAGGCTGACCTCAAACTCACAGCGATCGCCTGCCTCTGCCTCCTGAGTCCTGGGATTAAACACATGTGCCGCTGTGCCAAACTTAACAAATTCTTTTTGTAGTCTTCAGTGCTTACAGTTTATTCCTTTGAAGGTGGATGGGTTTTTTTTTTTATTCATTTTACATTAACAACCATGGTTCCTTCTTCCTTCCCTTCTCCCCTTTACCCCCATCCTCCACAACCTCAATCTACTCCCCAGAAAGGGTAAGTAAGATCTTCCATGTGGAGTCAAGAAAGCCTGGCACATCAAATTGAGGTAGGATGGAGCCCCTCCCTTCTGTTTCAAGGCTGAGCAAGGCATCCACCATAGGGAATTGGTTCCAAAAAGCCAGCTCATATACCTGGAATAGATCCTGATCCCACTGTCAGGGGGGCCTGACAGACTAAGCCAAGCAACTGCTGCCCATATGAAGAGGTCATAGTTTGGTTCCATGCTGGCTCCCCAGCTGTCGGTCTAAAGTTCATGAATCACATTAGCTAAGGTCAGCTGTCCTTGTGGGTTTTCCCATCATGGTCTTGACCCCCACCTCCCCCCACCGCCTCATATAATCCCTCCCCCCTCTCTCCAACTTGACACCTGGAGCTTGGCCTGTTGTTTGGCTATGGATCTCTGCATCTGCTTCCATCAGTCATTAGATGAAGGCTCTATGATTACAATTACAGGAGTCACCAATCTGATTCAGGAAAAGGCCAGTTCAGGCACCCTCTCCACTACTGTTAGGAGTCTTAGCTGGGGTTATCCTTATGGATTCCTGGGAATTTTCCTAGCACCAGGTTTCTCCCTAATTCCACAATGGTTCGCTCTATCAAGATATCTCTTGCATTGCTCTCCCTCTCTGTCCATCCCCCAACTTGACCATTCATTCCCTCTGATTTCATCTCCCTCCCCTCCCCACTACCTACCCACCCTGCCTCCAGAGCAGTAAAAGAAATTTAGAACCATGCCTATTCATTAAACCAACAATAATCTTTTAATCCAAAAAACATACTTGGAATATATACTTTTTTTCTTTTGGTTAAAGATTTTTTGTTCGCATGTGTCCCCAAAAGTGTACTATACACACACAATGCCTGTGGACACCAGTAGAGGTGAGCAGTTGCGAGCTGCCTGACATGGGACCAGTGAACTGACTCTGTATCATTTGGCAGAGCAGCAAGTGCTCTTAAACTCCGTGCTGTCTCTCCTGCCCTGTACTTTCTCTTAGAGTGATTATAAATCAACCCTGAGCCAGTATAGATAGCTAGTCAATAGTTTGTTAGATGATTACTGATGCTTTTTTAAAAAGTAACTGTAAGGGAATACACACACACATTTGTGTGTGTATGTGTGTGTATATACGTGTATATATATGTAAATACATATCAGTAAACACATCTTTATGTGTGCACAATAAAGTCATGACCTTACATCTGTCTCTACTTTGTGTGTCTACCATTACTCTTGACAATATCTAGGTGATAAAACTAAGGTACATAGACACAAAGATTTTGGAAGATTTCAACAGAAACTGCTTGACTCTACCACATTTAGCACTACGGTGTCTCCCAAATCACTGTTATACTGAAGCACTATGCTTGAACCCTTGAGACATGGGGAGATGGTTGTGGGCCTGCCACTAAAAGTTTACAGTGCACACAACTTGAAGGCTGTTACATCAGAAAGAAATAATTTCCATTCTTGGAAGCAGGGAGGAGGGGTAAAATATCAGGAATGTTCATTTGGTCATAATAAAAGGAAGATGTTGACAAACTCATTACATGTGGCCAGCAGTTTGACTACTCAGCTTGGCTGCCTCTGGTTGGCACATCTACATGGGGAGCAATGAGAAGCTTCAGGAATCTGTGTAGCCCTAGTCACTGAAAATGCAGCAGAGATACAGATCCATTGTAAGTGAAGATGAAAAGTTCCATCGGGGTGGAGACCTAACCCAACCCAAATTGTCCTAGTTTTTAGCAAGTAGCAGTTTGTTCAGTGTAAATGGATTACAGAAGAATTTGTCTTATTTGTCACTCATGTGTTCTTGAATTTAGGAATACCAGAAGAATCCAGGGATGACTCTCAATGCAAACTAAACATGCTAAAAAAACAGTATCTCAGGACTGACATCCACAAGCTGGTTCTAGCAGCTCTGAACAGGGTATGTTGAACATGGGTTTTTTGCCTTTATACCATTAACCAGACTATTAAATCTGGGGACCAGGGAGTGGAGCATTGAGTTTCCTTTTCCTTTCCTCTGCTTACTGTGATAGTTAGAATTCATGTAGTTAGAATTCAGGGTGATGTTAGGAATGTTGGGTTGAAGGGTTATGTACTAAGAGAAAGGTAAGTACACAGACAACTAATGGAAGTTTCTGCCTGAGTTTGCTCAATCAGAAGGTCAACCAAAGAGCCAGATCTAGATGACATGCCTTGGGCTGCCATTTTTATCTCTGTTGGGCTATCCTTTCTTTACAGTCCTATGGTAAAAATTTAGCTAACAGACACACTAGATAGAACATCACCATCTCTCTGATACCTGTGCATATTTTCATGGCTCTCCTAAGATGAATTATCATTAGTGTGATCTCTAACAGAGCTATCGATATGTATGACTTGAGAGTCAATTATTATTTATCAAAACAGAGACAAAGAAATGTGTGTGTGTGTGTGTGTGTGTGTGTGTGTGTGTGTGTGTATGTGTGTATGTATGTATATGTATGCATGTATCCATGCATATGGTTGGTTGGTTTTTTGAGACAGGGTTTCTCTGTGTGACAGTCCTAGCTGTCCTGGAACCTGTTTCATAGACCAGGCTGGCCTTGAACTTACAGAGACCCACCTGCTTCTGCCTCTTGAGTTCTGGGAAGACTTCAAAAGCAATGTTGAGCTTTGTTTAAGAAGCCTTTATAAAATTATACTAGTGGTTTCTAAAATTATGTAAGCAAGAATAAGATTGACTTGAAACAGTCAATTTGCATGGAGACCTGCAAGAGAACTGATGTGGTCTTATTCCAATCGGATAACCAAATGTTTAGTAAGATGTTGGTGTTTACACTGGTGTGCCATCAGCACTGGAGCAACTGTGGCCAGTTCCATATGATGCTGGCTCAGGAATTAGACATAAGCAAAACTATGCAGCAGGTGTATGATATTCCTCCAGGCGTTGGTGGTACATGCCTTTAATCCCAGCACTCGGGAGACAGAGGCAGATAGATCTCTGTGAGTTCAAGGCCAGCCTGGTCTACAGAGCAAGTTCTGGGACCACCTCCAAGGCAATACAGAGAAACTCTGTCTCAAAAAAACAAAAAAAAATTTCTCAACTGTAATCACATATGCAAACTATAATCTTGATGTGGACTCAAAAAAGAAAAAATATTTCCAGGAAATTTGGCAACCAGCTGTGGTGCCTCATACCTATAATATCAGCACTTGGGAAGCTGAAATAGGAGGATTGCCACAAGTTTAAGGCCAGTTTGGGTTACAAGTGACTTGCAGGCCAGCCTGGGTTACAGAGTGAGATGATAAAAACAAATAAAATTTGGAATATCAATCACAATTAAAATGGGAATATTTTCTGGTCAATGATTCCCCATTATGAATTTATAATATAGATGTCCTTGGACATGTACATGAAATTTCAGATAAGAATGTTGCATTATTTGTCATAGGAAAACATGCCAGTGAGTTAGTTTTGTCTGGTGGTCATTGTGCAGCATGGCAGGTGCTTGTAACTTCAGCATGTGGACACCTTGGATTAGCATTTTGTCAGATAGTGGTTTGGAGCATTGATTAATGTTAACAAGGAGTTGGAAACAGAGGTCATTATTGTGAGTTTTGACCAGTCAACAGGGAGTAAAGCATCTTCCAGAACATTCTGTCAGGTGCTCTGACCTGCTGTGCTTGCCAGTGATGGTTCTGTTTGTAGCAGTACTCAAGTCCTGGTGACAAGCAGAGACCCTTCTTGCCAGAAACACATGAAATCTACTGTTTCTTTCAGCCTATGAAATTTGGGAGTTTTACTGTAGTTTAATTTAATCTTTCCTGATAATATCATGGCCAATGATAGATGACAAATGAACAACACTGCTTCCGAATTTGGTAACTCTGTGTAGAGGTTAAAAGCAAGCAGGTGGCATGTCTCATGGACTGGTAAATCAATATTATAGATTTTCCACAAGCATGATGGTATTCTCCAGGTTTCAGTTTTTCTTTCATTTATGTTTACATTATATGTATATGTTTTGATGGGATTGGCATTTTTTTCTTGTTCCTTGTGTTTTATCCCTTTTATCACTCAATTATTGTAGATTATACACTTTGTGCTTGTTTCTTTACTATGCAAGACTTTCTTTCTGGTCTGAATCCAACTCCCCTCACTATGCTCCAGTTAGCCCTCTAGTATATTAGTTAGCAAGCAGATATAGTGAGCAGCTTGCCATTTAGGCTGTTATACTAGCACCTGGCACAGGATGAACTCACTAAGAGTTAGGATTGTCACTATCAGATTTTAAAGTGCATTGTGACCTCAGGCTACAAAGGCAGAGGGACAGGAGGAGTCACTTCTGTATATCTCTACCTGTTTTCCTATCAACTTGTGAAATAATTTTATATTGACAGAATATGTAGTATTTTTCATTCAGCTTTAGACCCATGTTTTCTAAATTTGATTTAATTTTATTTCTTCAGTTTTTATCAAGTCTTTTTTTCCATTAATCTTTTCTTAGAACTTCTCTTAATGTTATGTTCCTGAATATTTTAATGTTTTGTGTACCTTTATATGTGAACTCTTAAATTTTATATACTATAGTTATTTTCTACTTATGTATATTCATATGTATCTATACCTATGTGCAGGGACATAGGAAAGGAGAAGAGGGTGGCAGATCCCCTAGAGCTGGAGTAAGCCACCTGAAGGCTAGTGACACTGGGAACTGGACTCTGGTCCTCTATAAGAACAATAAGTTCTTTTAACCACTGAGAGCCATCTCTCTAGCCCTGTGTTTGAACTCTTGAAAAGACTAACTTAGTTGGCTATGAAACACTGAGAGTTTCTTTTTAACTGAATGTCTGCAGGCATTGTTCTAGCGTTGGGTGTCTTAGTAGAGAATTCTGAGACAGGATTATATTTCTTTCCTTACTTTTACGTTAGTGGCTTCTCCTGGATGCCAGAAATATTCTTTCCCGTGAAGCCCAGTCATGTTGTTGAGGAATACCTTGATGCTGGTTCTGATGCCAGCTAGCCAAATACCCAGTCTTTTTTTTTCCTGGGAAGTTTTCTTGAATTACATCTTTATGAACATAGGTTTTGTTTCATCAGTTTATCTTTCTTTCTAGAAACCATATAATGTTGGATCACTTCTGTCTTCACCTTCTGCTATTTAAGAGAATAAAGTAAGGCACGATCTGTTTATCATCATGCTGTCTCCCTATTTGAATGAGGGCACAAATCCATACATGTATCTTTTTACTTTTACCAAGAATGGAGATGAGAAATACGAGAGAATATGGAAAATGAGAAACAAAGCAAAACCACAAAAGAATTGCTTTCCTTTCTGCTTAGCTGGCAGTGAGAAGAGTCCAGTGTAGGCATCTTCAGCTTGAGCCAGCTGTCTGACTCATTAGAGAAGCCAGACCTGTGACTTGCAAGTTCTCTAAGACTTGAAGGTTGTGGAGTGCAGGGAAGAGGGTGTTTCTAATTAATGCCTGTTGGCATCTTTCTAATGATACTTCCAAACTTTACTCATGGAAATCATTTGCTAGGTAGGAACTAATAAGTTAATTTTGACCTGCATTTAAACAGTAATACAGTAAATACTGTTTTCAAGATAACGAAGTAGGTAAGAGAATGAAATCCCACTGTGGGCTTATAAATATCATACAGATATGATATGTGATAAAATAGATTATATGTATATATATATGTATATATATAATACTTATGATTACTTTTTTTCAAATTTACTTGAGTGTTCAAAATAGCTATTTTTAGCTATTAGATACTTTAGGGACTGTCACTTGTGATCCCACAGTGACAATTCTGTTGTTGTATGGACAATCACAGATTTCCTGTTGCAGGTTATCAGTCAGTTGCTAAGCTGGATCTGTTAAGGTTAGAGGTTAAGGAAAGTCAACACTGCAAGGACCAATATTTGACTAAAAATTAGGTATAGGTGAAGATATTAAACATGAGGATTGACAAGATGTCTAAGATATTAAAGTCACCTGTCACTAAATGCATGATGGCTTTAGTTCAGTCCCTGGGACAGAGATGGTTGAAGGAGTGAAATCACTCCCCCAAGTGGTACTCTGGCCTCCATGTGGGAGGTGTGTACCCATGCATACACACAAATACACTCACAAATGCACATGCACACAACATAAACAATTTAATATTTTTAAAAGACATTAAACATAAGGAGAGTTTCTTGTTCCTGGCTTATGATGCATTTATTATTATTATTATTATTTTTTAGTTTAGAAGCAGAACTGAATACATAGTTCATAGACTTCAATGTCAAATAAAATTACAGCTTCCCTGGCTTGAAAATCATTAAGTATTTCAAGACAAAGTCAGCAGAATGTGAAACCAGGGCGAGGTACCTCCTAATAATTAGGGCACACTCAGGAAGCTGGCTTTGCTTGTTAAGCAAGATTGATGGCACAGTTAACCAAGCCCAAAGTTTAGTGTCTTTTGAGAAGACACTAAACTTTGGGCTTTGGACATGTGAACATAAGATGCTTGTTTCGAGGAAGGAGAAACATGGGCTTGCAGTCTGCATTTAAAGATGGTTTTGCATTATCTGCTCAAAACTGTACTTCTCTTTGTTTCATTGATACATAGAGCTATAGTGTGTCTACACAATAAGATTTGTGGTAAGTAAATGTTAGCATGCACAAAATTACTTTCTCATTTTTAGTTACTTTTATTTAAACTTTTTATATAATATATATAATTTAAGATTATTTCTTTTATTTATTGATTTATTATTATTATTATTATTATTATTATTATTATTATTATTATTATTAATTCAAGTTAGGGAACAGGTTTGTTTCACATGTAATTCCCCTCTCCCTCTCCCTCCCCTCACCCCCATTCCTTCTCCCCCACCTCCAACCTACCCCCCACCCCATCCACCCACCACTCCCCAGGGGCTCCACCAAGTCCACCAAATCTTCCTGTGCTGGGCCTAGGCCCCTCCCCATGTGTTCAGAGACAGAGCGCATCCCTTCAAGTGGGATGGGCTCTCAAAGTCCCCCCCACACACCAGGGCAAAAACGCCAGTCCACCTCAGGAGGCTCCCAGGAGTGCAGGGGCCTCCCCATTGGCATCCATGATCAGGGGGCTGGATCAGTCCCGTACTGGCCTCCCAAAGAGTGTCTGGGGTCGATATGCTTTCCCTTTTTCAGGCCAACTGTTTCTGTGGGTTTCTCCAACCTGGTACAGACCCCTTCGTTCTTCATTCCTCCCTCTCTTCAACTAGGTTCCAGATTTCAGCTCAGTGTATTTCTGTGGATGTCTGTCTCTGCTTCCATCAGCCACTGGATGAGGACTCTAGGATAGCATAGAGAGTAGTCATCAATCTCATTCTAGGGGAAGGGCTTCTAGGCCATCCTCTCCTCCACTGCCCGGACTGTCAGATCGTGTCATCCTTGTAGGTCTCTGGAGATCTCCCTAGTTCCAGATCTCTTCTCGGACCTATAGTGGCTCCCTCTGATATGGTATCTTTCATCCTGCTCTCTCTCCTCTATTCTTCCCCCAACTCAATATATCTGCTCCTCCATTTCTTCTCCTCTACTTGTCTTCTTGTGCTCTTATTGTGGCAGCACCCACTCCCCTACCCTCATGCTCTCAATTAGCTCGGGAGTTCACGCCACTTCCCATTCCTGGGGTCCATTTATCCCTTAGAGTCATTCATGATTTCTAGTTTCTTTGGGGAAGAGGGTTATAGGCTGGTAAACTTTTGCTCTATGTCTAAAAATCATATATGAGTGAGTACATACCATATTTGTCTTTTTGTGATTGGGTTACCTCACTCAGGATAGTTTCTTCTAGTTCCATCCATTTGCCTGCGAATTTCAAGATTCCATTGCATTTTTCTGCTGAGTAGTACTCCATTGTATAAATGTACCACATTTTCTCTTTCCATTCTTCAGTTGAGGGGCATCTAGGTTGCTTCCAGGTTCTGGCTATTACAAACAATGCTGCTATGAACATGGTTGAACATATGTCCTTGTTGTATGGACATGCAGTATTTGGGTATATACCCAAGAGAGGAATGGCTGGATCTTGAGGTAGACTGATTCCCATTTTTCTGAGCAACCATCATACTGATTTCCAAAGTGGTCTTACAAGTTCACACTCCCACCAGCAATGGAGGAGTGTTCCTTCTTCTCTGCATCCTCTCCAGCATAGGTTGTCATTGGTATTTTTGATTTTAGCCATTCTGACAGGTGTGAGGTGGTATCTCAGAGTTGTTTTGAGTTGCATTTCTCTGATGGCCAAGGATTTTGAGCACTTTCTTAAGTGTCTTTCAGCCATTTCAGATTCCTCTGTTGAAAAATCTCTGTTTAGTTCTGCACCCCACTTTTTAATTTCATTGTATGGTGTTTTGGTGGCTAGCTTCTTGAGCTCCTTGTATATTTTGGAAATCAGTCCTCTGTCAGATGTGGGGCTGGTGAAGATCTTTTCCCATTCTGTGGGTGTTTGTTTTGCCTTACTGACTGTGTCCTTTGCCTTACAGAAGCTTCTCAGTTTCAGGAGGTCCCATTTATTGATTGCAGACCTCGGTGTCTGTGCTTCTGGCGTGATGTTCAGGAATCGTTCTCCTGTGCCAATTTGTTCAAGGATTATTCCCACTTTCTCTTCTAGAAGATTCAGTGTGGCTGGATTTATGGAGAGATCTTTGATCCATTTGCACTTAAGTTTCATACATGGTGACAGGTATGGATCAATCTGCAATTTTCTGCATGTCCGAATCCAATTGTGCCAGCACCATTTGTTGAAGATGCTATCTTTTTTCCATTGTATGGATTTAGCACCTTTGTCAAAAATAAGGTGTTCGTAGGTGCGTGGGTTAATATCTGGGTCTTCAATTCGATTCCATTGGTCTATCTGTCTATTCTTGTGCCAATACCAAGCTGTTTTCAGAACTATGGCTCTATAGTAGAGCTTGAAGTCAGGGATGGTGATGCCTCCAGAAGATCTTTTATTGTAAAGAGTTGTTTTGCCTATCCTGGGTTTTTTTTATTTTTCCGTATAAAGTTGAGTATTGTTCTTTCAAAGTCTGTGAAAAACTGTGTTGGTATTTTGATGGGGATTGCATTGAATCTGTAGATTGCTTTTGGCAGGATTGCCATTTTTACTATGTTAATTCTGCCTATCCAAGTCATGGGAGATCTTTCCACTTTCTGGTATCTTCTTTAATTTCTTTCTTTAAAGTCTCAAAGTTCTTACTGTACAGGCCTTTCACTTTTTTGGTTAGTGTTACCCCCAGATATTTTATGTTGCTTGTGGATGTTGTGAAAGGTGATGTTTCCATGATTTCTATCTCATTGAGTTTATCATCTGTATACAGTAGGGCTACAGATTTTTTTGAGTTAATTTTGTATCCTGCTACCTTGCTGAAGGTGTTTATCAGCTGTAGGAGTTTCCTGGTAGAGTTTTTCGGGTCACTTATGTAGACTATCATGTCATCTGCAAATAGTGAAAGTTTGACTTCGTCCTTTCCAATTTGTATCCCTTTGATCCCCTGTTCTTGTCTTATTGCTCTAGCTAGAACTTCAAGTACAATATTGAAGAGGTATGGAGAGAGTGGACATCCTTGTCTTGTTCCTGATTTTAGAGGAAACACTTCGAGTTTCTCTCCATTTAGTTTGATGTTGGCTATTGGTTTGGTGTATATCGCGTTTATCATGTTTAGATATGTTCCTGTTATTCCTGTTCTCTCCAAGATCTTTATCATGAAGGGATGTTGGATTTTGTCAAAGGCTTTTTCAGCATCTAGTGAGATGATCATGTGGTTTTTCTTTTTCAGTTTGTTTATATGGTGGATTACATTGATGGTTTTTCGTATGTTGAACCATCCTTGCATCCCTGGGATGAAGCCTACTTGATCGTGGTGGATGATTTTTCTGATATGTTCTTGGATTCGATTAGCCAATATTTTATTGAGTATTTTAGCATCGATGTTCATGAGGGATATCGGTCTGTAGTTCTCTTTCTTAGTCTTATCTTTGTGTGGCTTGGGTATCAAAGTGATTGTAGTCTCGTAGAAAGAGTTTGGCAACATCCCATCTGCTTCTATTGTGCGGAACAGTTTGAGGAGTACTGGTATCAGCTCTTGTTTGAATTTCTGGTAGAATTCTGCAGTGAAGCCATCTGGCCCTGGGCTTTTTTTGGTTGGGAGGCTTTTGATGACTGCTTCTATTTCATTAGGGGTTATAGGTCAATTTAAACTGTTTATCTGATCTTGATTTAATTTTGGTAAGTGATATTTATCCAGGAAACTGTCCATTTCCATTAGATTTTCGAATTTTGTGGAGTACAGATTTTCTAAGTATGACCTATAGATTCTCTGGATTTCCACAGTGTCCGTTGTTATATCCCCCTTTTCGTTTCTGATTTTGTTAATTAGCGTGCTCTTTCTCTCTGCCTTTTGGTTAGTTTGGCTAGAGGTTTGTCTATCTTTTTTATTTTCTCAAAGAACCAACTCTTTGTTTCATTGATTCTTTGTAATGTTTTCCTAGTTTCTACTTTATTGATTTCAGCTCTCAGGTTGATTATTTCCTGGTGTCTACTCCTCCTTGGTGAGTTTGCTTCTTTTTGCTCTAGTGCTTTCAGTTGTTCTGTCAGTTCTCTAATGTGACTTTTCTCTAGTTTCTTCATGTGGGCACTTAGTGCTATGAACTTCCCTCTTAGCACTGCTTTCAGAGTGTCCCATAAGTTTGGGTATGTTGTGTCTGCATTCTCATTAGATTCTAGGAAGTCTTTAATTTGTTTTTTTATTTCTTCCTCAACCCAGGAATGGTGCAATTGGGTGTTATTCATTTTCCAAAAGTTTGCAGGTTTTCTGCCATTTGTATTGTTGCTGAATTCTAGCTTTAATGCATGGTGGTCTGATAAGATACAGGGGGTTATTTCAATTCTTTTGTAACTATGGAGGTTTGCTTTGTTGCCTACTATGTGGTCAATTTTAGAGAAGGTGACATGTGGTGCTGAGAAGAAGGTATGTTCTTTTGAGTTTGGATGGAATGCTCTATAACCCTAGTTGGGTCATAACTTCTTTCAGATCCTTTGTTTCTTTGTTAAGTTTCTGTCTGGTGTCCTGTCTAGTGGCGTAAAGGGGGTGTTGCAGTCTCCTACTATAAGTGTGTGTGGTTTTATGTGTGGTTTGAGCTTTAGTGATGTTTCTTTCACAAATGTGGGTGCCTTCGTATTTGGAGCATAGATGTTCAGGATTGAGATTTCATCTTGATGGACTTTTCCTGTGATGAGTAAGAAATGCCCTTCTTCATCTCTTTTGATTGATTTTAGTTTAAAGTCCAATTTGTTAGATATTAGGATTGCTACACCGGCTTGTTTCTTGAGGCCATTTGATTGGAAAATCTTTTCCCATCCTTTTACTCTGAGGTATCGCCTGTCTTTGAAGTTGAGGTGTGTTTCTTGTAAACAGCAGAAGGATGAATTCTGTCATCGTATCCATTCTGTTAGCCTATGTCTTTTTATGGGTAAGTTAAGACCATTGACATTTAAGGATATTAATGTCCATTGTTCGTTGGTTCTTGCTTGTTTTGGATTTATTGTTGGTGGTGTCATTGTGTATGAATTTTGCCCTCTTGCTTCTTTTTGTGTTTGGCAAAATTAGATTATCTATTGCCTGTGTTTTTGTGCATGTAGTTATGTTCCTTGGGTTGGAGTTTTCCTTCCAGAACCTTCTGTAGTGCTGGATTTGTGGATATGTATTGTTTAAATCTGTTTTTGTCATGGAATATCTTGTTTTCTCCATCTATAATGATTGAAAGTTTTGCTGGGTACAGTAGTCTGGGTTGACATCCATGCTCCCTTAGTGCTTGTAGGGTATCTATCCAAGACCTTCTGGCTTTCAGAGTTTCCATTGAGAAGTCGGGTGTGATTCTAATTGGTTTGCCTTTATATGTTACTTGGCCTTTTTCCTTTGCAGCTCTTAATATTTTCTCTTTATTCTGTAGATTTGGAGTTTTGATTATTATGTGTCGGGGGGACTTCTTTTTGTGGTCCAGTCTGTTTGGTGTCCTATAAGCTTCTTGTACTTTCATAGGCATATCTTTCTGTAGGTTGGGGAAGTTTTCTTCTATGATTTTGTTGAATATGTTTTCTGTACCTTTGAGCAGTGTTTCTTCACCTTCTTCTACACCTATTATTCTTAGGTTTGGTCTTTTCACGGTGTCCCATATTTCCTGATATTTTGTGTTAGGGATTTGTTGGTCTTGAGGTTTTCTTTGGTTGATGAATGTATATCCTCTAGTGAGTCTTCAATAGCTGAGATTCTCTCTTCTGTCTCTTGGATTCTATTAGTTATACTCATGTCTTTAGATCCTGATCGTTTATCCAGTCTTTCCATTTCCAGCATCGCCTCATTCTGTGTTTTCTTTATTGTGTCTAATTCAGCTTTCATGCTTTGAACTGTTTCAAGAGCTTCCTTCACTTGTTTGGTTGTTTTATCTTGGGTTTCTTGAGCTTCTTTAAGAGATGTTTATTTCTTGATTTTTTTTGGTTTGTCTTTTCCTCCATTTCGTGTAATTTTTTGCTTGCTTTTTCTTCTATTTCTTTAAGGGATTTTCTTGTTTCCTCTTTGAAGGTCTCTATCATCTTGCTTATATAATTTTTGAGGTCCATCTCTTCTTCATGCACTATGTTGGGCTTTTCAGGTCTTGCTGGAGTGGAGTCCCTAGATTCTGGTGGTGTTATATTGGTCTTTCTGTTGTTGAGCGAGTTCTTGTTCTGTCTTCTTCCCATATCTTTTTCCAGTGAGTGCAGGTAGGATCTCTCTATCTCCTCTTGTTATGCTGTAGTGTGTGTGGGCCAGGAATTCAATGTCCGAAGCTCTGGATAGTCTTGCCTCTCCTCGTAGTCTCCTCACTCTGAAGGAGTTAGGCTTCCATAGGGATCGGATATGTGGGGGCGGGACAGGAAGTAAGAGTGGGGTGTTTCCAGTCTCTGGGGGTTCCTCACTGCCTGGGCAGGTCTACCCCAAGCAGGAGCAGGCCAGGGGAGATCGGGATGGATGGGGCTTTGATAGGGAGTTGGGTAAGAGCGGTGGATCACTCACCTCCTGGTGGATCGGTCGCCGGGAAGGGAAGGAAGAGTGGCCTGTACCCAGATTCAGGGAACTCTTCCCTGCCCGGGCGTGTCTATTTCAAGCAGGGACAAGCCTGGGGGGATCTGGGTGAATGGAGCTTAGGACAGGAGTTGGGTAAAAGCAGGGGATCCCTCACCTGGTCTGTGATGAGTCGGTGGAAAGGGAAGGAAGAGTGGCCTGTACCCAGATTCAGGGAGCTCCTCCCTGCCTGGGCATGTCTGTTTCAAGCAGGGACAAGCCTGGAGGGATCTGGGTGAATGGAGCTTAGGACAGGAGTTGGGTAGAAGCAGGGGGGCAGGGGGTCACTTGCCTGGTCTGTGATAAGTCCTATTTCTTTTATTTTTGAGATTATATTTTGACCACATAAACCCCCACCTTTTCTTCCTTCCAAATCTTCCTGTAAATATTTCCTTGTTCTATTCTGAATTCATGGTCTCTTTTTCATTGTTATTACATGTTATTTCATTATATATATATATATATATATATATATATATATATATATTCCTAATTTTCGGGTGCTCAGTCTGTATGATGCAACTTGTCTATTTGTTTTCAGGGCAGATCATTTGGTATTGGATGACCAGTTGATGTGCTGTTCCTTGGGGAAGATCACCTTTCTTGCTCCTAGCTTTCCCCAGTTATATGAGAAATTCTAAGGGGCAAGTGCCTGCAGCTTTTGTCCTTCCAGTGTGGTGGTTGCTGTTGCCCAATGCAGCTGTGTTAATATGCTGATCCCACTTGTGAACATAGTTTTTTGGAAGGAACTTAGTGCCATTTGGGGTTACAGGAAAAGATAAAGAAGATGGACAAATAAAGAGCTTTTAAGTTTGAGCATGGTATAGAGAAGTGTGTCCTTGGAATTCAAGGAGTGGGAAGGCAGCAATTAAGTTGCTAGGGGACTTTTTTCTTTGAATGCTTTTAATTCAGAGTAGTTAAGAGAGAAGTCTGATTATATAAAATTAAAGGGTAGCAAGAATGTGGAGGTAGTGGGTGTAGACTTTCCTATTAATAAATTTAGAAGTGAAGGAAAAAGGAAACTTTTCCTCACCTTAGCTTATGTCTTCTTTCTGATGAGAGTTTTGGCCTGACTTGCAATGTCAGTCAATGCTGATTGCATGGACAGAGTTATTTATGATCCTAATAATACTGCATCATGGAGGTTATGTTAGAGAGCTGAATACCAAGACATCAATGAACATCTCTACCTTCACATGGTGAGACCATGTTTGTATTTCTGCTTCAATTAACAACTTTGGAGTTGATACCTTTGATATCATTCCATTCTTTGTGGTCTTCAGATTCACAGAATGTAACACATCTCTGATTGCATGCAAAGATAACATGGTATTCCTACTTGGAGAAAGAAAATACTGTCAAAAACCAAAATTCTAAAGAAGGGGAGAGTAAGAGTGTTTTGCTTAAATGGTACAGGAAATGATGACAAGCTGAGCAACTAGAGATGGAGATTAGGTCCACAGTCCCTGGGTGGGGAGAAATGCTAAATATAGACAACTGAGAGATCATGGAGGGAAGGGTGAAACATCTATAGACTGGTTACAGACAAACTAAGGCTGGGGGACGGAGGCTGTGGCCATGTAGGCTGCATCAGAGCCTGTGCTGTGGCTTGAAGCTCTCTCAGCGCTGTCCTGTATCAGTGGTGGGGGAAATCAGATTTGGGGATGGAGAAAAACATGAAATAAGTGTTGTCATGATGTATCTGTGTGAAATCAAGTCCCAAATAATAAAAACCCAGAGACAGATATTGAGGTTCAAGCTGAAGATGAGATAAGCAAAGCAGCCAGCCAGTAACTCTTACCTCTACCAAGGCTGAAATGGGGATCCTGTCTTCCCTGTGACTAGAAAGTGAATCTCACATGAGACGCTTTGCTTTTTCCTTATATACCTCTCTAATGCTGGGGTTAAAGGCATGAGCTCTCTTTCTCTTTTAGACTGATTTACTCTCATGTAGCCCAGGGAGGCCTCAAACTCACAGTGATCAATCTGCCTCTGTTTCCTAAATCCTGGGATTAAAGGTGTGTGCCATCTCTGCCCAACTTCTATGGCTCTGCCTGGCTTTGCATTCTGATCTCCAGGCAAGCTTTATTAGATCATAAACAATATATTATCACACTGTTGTAATCTTTGAAAGAAACCCTGAAAGCTGACTAGTCATGTTATTGTAGAGGTGGAAGAGTACTGTCCAAATGGGGAGAGCCAGAGATGCCAGGACTAGATATGTACTACTGACACTGAAAGAGGGGGTGCAGGAATGTGTTTATCAGCATGTTATGCTCTCTCTTTCTTCTCAGAGAGTAGCTTGTCCTTGAAAAAGAACTACATTCCATCAAGATTCCCATAAATCTCAAATTACTGGAGGAAATCCTTATTAAAGGAAAAGATGTGATTAGAATCCAGACCTCTAAAGCGGGCCCCTTAATATTCCAAGCCCAAGCCTAATTAAGGAGCCATGTGACTTAAGCTTGACTACACATCTCTGAAGTTTGAAAACTATTGCTTGACACACTTTGAAGGGAAGAAAGGAAAGAAAACCCTCAAGACATTTGGAGTGAAGCTCACTTAGAGCTTCCTGTGCTGAGAGACAGTGCTGAAAACTGGTTAGGTTTATGGTTTTGCAACAAAATATCGCTTGTTTGGCTTTGCTTCTGTGACGGGCACTCTGTAGGGCAGAATGGTTAAACTCAGGCCTCTAATAGAAGTGGTCCACTGGGCCAACTGGTCCAAGTACCAGCTTTCTAGCTTATCTTTAGTGAGTTTTCCATCCGTGTGGACTGAAGAAGCTCTCATTTTTCCAATATGTATTTGACAATGCTGTTAGCATGGATTTACTTGATTATTATGGAACATGTGCAATACTTGATACACAGCAAGCTCTTAAAAGTTAGAAGGCTTATTCTTGAAGCAAATAAACAATTAGTGATATAGAAGGCAGATATAAGGATAGTAATTTGTATTTGACCACCTCATGTATCTTTTGTTCTTGAGACTGGGTCTCATGTATCCCAGACTGGCTTCACACTAAGTAACTGAGAATGACCTAGGATTTCTGATCCTTCTGCCTCTATCTCCCAAGTGCTTGGTTTACAGATGTTTAATACAGATGTTGAGGTTTTTGATGCTGTACTGGTAATCATATTTAAGGCTTTTCATGGTAGACAACACTTACTGTCTAAGCTGCACCCCCAGGACTTTGAGTTATATTTTATCTGTCTATTGCTGGTTTTAATTGGGCATATATTAAAACCTCATTTATGACAGTAGCTATTCTTAACTTCCTTTTGATTTAGTTCGTTGGGAATCCCGGGATTCAGAAATGTGGATTGAAAGTATTATCTTCTCTAACCCACCTTCCCGATGCCTTAGAGATGTTGTCCCTGAATGGTGCAGTTGACTCAGTGCTTCACACTTTACAGATGTATCCAGATGACCAAGGTTGGTACAGATGGAACTTAGGACCATTGGCTGTTGCTATCTGTCTTTAATTCCTTCCTCCAGTTTTAAGGTTGTAAGAATAACCTTTGTGACTTTTTTATTTTAGAAATTCAATGCCTGGGCTTACACCTTACAGGATGCTTGATTACAAAGAAAAATTTCTGCATAAAGACAGGGCACCTCCTGGCAAAGATTCTGGTTTCCAGTTTACAGCGCTTTAAAGATGTTGCTGAAGTACAGACCATAGTACGTACACTCTAGGGAACCTGGAGCTTATACACCAGTACACTTGCAAATCTCACTGTACCAATAGGATATACTAGTTAATTAAAACCATTTATCATTTTGCAGGATTTTAATTATAGAAGGCACAGATAATTGCATTGACGATAAAGATCCAGTGTTCATTATTAAATCTGGAAAATCAGTGTCTTAGCTTTCCTTCTGTTCTTAATGCTAAAGAAATTGCAGTAGCTGAATTTTTGTTTTTACTTCAATTTTGGACGAATACAAGTTATTGTTATTATAAAAATGGCCATCCTCTTAAAGTGATTTAACATGAGCTGCTTTTGCCTCTAGTGATTTTGTTTCTTAGTTGCTTTTTCCTAAAATAGAGATCTGAAATAATTTTCACCAATTTATGAAGACTGTAAGATGGTGTAAGGTTAGTTCAACAGGGAATAAAAAATAAACTGTTATTGGGTATGTAGGCACACACAGTTCTAGCTATTCTGGAAGCTGAGGAGGGAAAATTGCTTTAGCCTAGGAGTTTGAGACTCGGAAAGTAGTAAGACTGCTATCACCTACAGAAATTAAATGCTTCATTTTTATGTTAAATACTAGCCAAATGAATAGTTCAAACCTTTTGTCTTGGTTTTGGATTTTTTGGTAATCAAGTTTGCATTTTTAACTTATCCCATCCATTTATTCTTAAATGACAAAATTGACCTCTCCAAGTTAATTAATGACAATATCCAGGTAGAAGTCTAGGAGCTGGCACAAAAAGGTAGAAGTGCTGAACTCTACATAACTAATGTGCCCTCCTCAAATAAAGATGGTTGGATCAAAGTACCACCAGTTATCCTCACAAGATCTCCTCCTGTAGGTGTGGCTTCAGAAAGGCAGCTTCAATGGACAAATTTGAGGGTGATAAGTTTTTTTTCCTGCTTTGTTTGAGAATGATTTGCTGGCTAGCATTCATTTGTGCTGAATGTAGAGTAACATGAGAATGGGCCATTTACAATTGTTTCAAGATTTACATCCACCAGGTACAAATCCAAATTCTTCTGCTTAGCTGAATGAGCAAGTGAGACATTCATTATCAGATATAAACTTTTGTGTACCACTAAGTTATTTTCTAACCCATAATTGCTTATATGATTTACTAGGATGAGTTTTGCTCCTCTTCCAGGGATTGCAGACAATCCTGGCAATACTTGAATTTTCAGTGTCTTTCCCCAAGCTGCTAGTGCACCACTCATTTGATTTGGTACTATTCCATCAGATGTCTTCCAGCGTAATGGAACAAAAGGATGAGCAGGTATGGTGTACTGATGCCTGTGGGCTAAATGTTATGCCCCAAGCTGCCTCTAATCCTCATTTCCATCCTTTCTAGTTTCTCAATCTATGTTGCAAATGCTTTGCCAAACTGGCTGTGGATGATGAGTCAAAAAGCTCAATGCTAGAGAGAGCCTGCGAGCAGAATAACAGCATCATGGTTGAGTGTTTGCTTCTGTTGGGAGCTGATGCCAATCAATCGAAGGGGGCAACTTCTTTAATTTATCAGGTAAACATTCCAGGCCTCACTTACGTTTGTCTCTGAATTTGACCCTTCCCTTTTATAACTCTTCCTCCTCCTTTTCCATCTTGTTCCTTCATAAAACAAAACCAAAGCAAAATAAAACAAACAAAAAACCCAAACACCCACAAAAACAGATTTATTGGAAAATAATTCACATATCATATAACTTATATGTTTAAAGTATATAATTTGAAGGCAGAGACAGGAGGATCACTGAAAAGGCTGAAGTCAGCTAGAACAATATAGTGACACAGTGAGAACTTGTCCTTAAAAGGAAGTTACAATTCTACGACTTGTGTTTGTGTAGAGTTGTACTGGTATTGCCAGAGTCACCACTTGAACTTTTTCATCATCCCATGGTTAAATTCCATAAGCAGTAGCTCCAGTTCCCATTTCTTCCCCCCGGCGGACATTGTCTATTTCTCTCTTTGGCTCCAGGAAATCACTTGCCTACTTTCTGTCTCTATGTATTTATCTATTCTGGACATTTAAAATCATAATCCCATGGTTATATATCTGTGACTGGCAACTTCCCATCACTTTCCCTGCCATACAAGCCTCTGGTAAGCACTGTTCTATTCTCAGCTCTATGAGATCAACTTTGTATTCTAGGTGTGAGTGACATGATGTTATTTTCTGTCTTTGCTTGCCTTATTCTGCTCATTTGTTGATCCTTAGTTTCATTCCCATTGTGATTCAGTGAGGCTGTATAACATTCCATTTTATATATACATCATCCTTTACATCCATTCACTTCTTAATGGGTCTCTAGATTGATTTCATATCTTTATTATAGTGGATATTGATGAAAATGGGAGTACAAGTGGTTTTTTTTTCACCATTTCATTATTTTGAACATATATTCAGTAATGAGTTTACTGAATCATATGGTAGTTCTAATTTTATGTTTTAGGGTTTTTTGTTGTTGTTTCATGAAAGTGTCTTGCTATATAATATATAAGCCTGGCTGGCCTAGAATTTAATGACCAGGGTGGGCTCAAATACAGAGATCTGCCTGCTTCTACCTCCTGATGCTGGTTTAAAAGCACTTGCCACCCCATTTGGATCCTACACTTACATTTTATTTTTGGCATTTCTATAATGTTTCCCACAAGAGCTATGCTAACATATTCTCACAAATAATTTGTAAGTGTCCCCCTTTTTCAAACACTTGATAGCAATTTTAGCTTGTGTCCTTTTGATAACTTTTCTTACCAGGCAAGAGGACTTCCCATGTGGTTCCTATTGAACTATTCTACTGATCACTGATGGCAAGACCCTTTTCACCTCTCTCCTGGGCAGGTGAACGTGTCCTCATGGGAAACGTCAAAGCTAACCCAATGCTGTGTGTGTTTTCAGCCTAATGCCTCATCTAGTTGTTGATATTCTTGTTGGGTATAATTAACTCCAAATATGCCCTTTGCTTAGCAGTTTCATAGCCTTTGTTCTCCAACTGTCCCAACTGTCCTCTACACAACACATAAGTCTATTGTTTGAACCATTTTCTCTCTGTTTCTAGTTTCTTTGCTATAGTGTTAACTTCTCATGGGAAGATGTGATAAATATCTACTTACCCCAGATAGGGCATCAAAGACAGATAAAAGAACAACCCCAAGTCCAATTTAGCAAGCCAATGAGAGTTAGTGGGTTTATTCACCAAGGATGTGTAAAAGGCTATTTAAAGGACTGTGGATGGTCCTTAAACTACTCCATGTGCAGAGTCCTACCCCATCATGGATGACAACCTTGTGGAAGCTCATCATTGAGTCCCCCTTTCAGTAAACCTTCAGCTTCCTACCTATCCTAGTATCCCCCAAGATCACTTGCAGCTGGGGATTGGGCAGGAAGGAGTAGTGGCTTGAATCCCAGCTGACAGTTCTTTGCAGAAACTTTGAAGAGAGTGAGTTGGATGTGTCTGTCAGCTCTTTGCAGAAGTATTCAGTAAGTCTGGATTCTAAATTCTCTAGTCTTTGTGTTTATATAAATAGTCAAATGAATGATTTTACAAAAAGTGAGATGGGAGACCTAGTGGATTAATGAGCATCAATCATTCTGTCTTCCTGCTGCATTGTGGTTTCAGTGGCTTAGGAGGTTACAGACCCCCACATCATAGAGAGGAGTCAGTTCAGGATTTGGTCAGAGGCTGGTACTGAACCCATGTATCTGGAGGGCACTGTCCATTTGGCGAACACTTTGGAGTTAGAGTTGTTGAATCCTGGAAGAAATGAGAAGGGACAGGGGTACTGTGGGTCAGTAGAGGAACTAAGAACAGAGACAGGAGTGTCTAGGTGACTCAAGTTTTCATTGTATTTTCTCTATGAAGTGTATTTTTGATATTTTACTGGGCTTTTCTTGATTTGTTTAAATCACAAGGAAGGCATTAGGAAGTAAAGACAGCTTTAACAGGGTCATCAGGGATGTTCTTAAGGTTAATCACAATGAATGATTGATTATCTTTGGAGATTCCCAGAAAAATAGATCAGCGGAGATTAGTGGACATGTCTTTCACTGTGGGTCAGAGCCCACTTAGTTTTGCAATAGATTTTTGTTTGTGGTCAGCTGGCAAGTAGACAACTCTTTAAGTTACTGTCTCAAGTATGCCCCAACTCTCCTGGGCCAATAGCCACAGATTGGAAGACGAACAGGAAGGGTTGTTTTGTGTGCTGTCCTGTAAGTAGATCTTTCTCAATGTACATTCATGGGCTAGTGCTGGTTGTATATAGGCCTAGCCTTGAGTGGAAACAAAGCGCTAGCCAAGGCAAAGGAATTTAAAAGCAAAATAGTTTGCCTAATTAATAAGCAGTAAATTATCAAAAATAGTTGTAACATGTAAGAGAATAGAAGATCAAAAGGACAATTTTCTAGGGTATTTACAATGTCAAAAGCAGAAGTATTTTTGGTTGTGGGCCTAGCCTTTAACAGCTGAGCTATCCCTCTAGCCCATTTGTTTTTGTTTTTTGTTTTTTGAGACAGGGTTTCTCTGCATAGTTTTGGAGTCTGTCCTGGAATTCACTCTGTAGACCAGGTTAGCCTCAAAATCACATAGAACTGCCTGCCTTTGCCTCCCAGTCCTGGGATTAAAGGTGTGTGTCAGTTAAGGTGACATTTGATACAACAGAATGGTTTCACCTTGGAGGAAGAGCTCAAGACAGGTGTCATAGAACATCCTGATCAATTATTACTTCGGAATTTAAACCTTGGCTACAGGGGAGGGAGAACAAGGAGGTAGACACAGTTTGAGGGTGAATCAAGTTAACTACCAGCAGCCTTTAATTGAGAAAAGATTATTCCTTTTAGACTGTATATTTGCACTTAGGATTTAATGGGAGACAAGGGGCTTGTGAGCTGGGGTGTGACTTGAGATCAGGGGTTGGGAAATCTAGCATTGACCCTGACAATAGGCACCAGTTGTGTGTTAAAGGGCCACAAGTTCCTTTGGTAGAGGTAAGAAGAATAACTGATTTAGCAGGAAAGCAGGAACTCTCCTCAAGCTCCCAAGAGGAGACCTTACCCCAATGTCGGACCTTGGGAAAAGGACTTCTGAGGAGCCGACACTGTGAGGATTCAGGCATTATGCTAGCCTGCCCCTGTCACCTGGAAGAACGCACTCAGGCAGTACCCTGGTCAGCCCAGGGTTCCATGATTACTAGTCTGTACGAAGTTGCAAAGGACCCCTTTAAGGGAAAGACCCCTGCCCACTTACACTCACTTTCCCTCTCTCTTTCCTGTTGTTCCCCTGGGGCGGACAGGACTTTTCCTGTCTCTCTCTTCTGTCCTCTCTGTGTCTCTTTACCTCTTTTCAATTTCCTCCCCCTGCCCTTCCCTTTCTAATAAAACTTCTCACTTAAGCTCTGTCTGCCTGACATGTTTGTCCCCCCTGCCTCAGTCACCCTCCCCTGCCATGGAATCCACCAAGGTTCCCCACACTCATTATCATAACAGACACTATATTACAGTTTTATAGTCTTACTATATGGGCCTGTTCCCCTCATAATGTTCCCAAAAGGGAAGGTCCTGGTTTCTCTGCTTTTATTAGCTGAACTCTTGCCCTTAATGGTCTCAGGCTCTGTCTGGATCTCAATTGTAGGCATTTCATCCTTGGGATCAGGTGTGCCTAGAAAATGTCGAACATTCCTGTTCTTGGTGTAATTAGGAGGGCACAGTGGAATTCCTGGTTCCACAGTGGCAGGGATCTTTTTTCCAAAGAGTTATTTTGTTTAGAGAGACTAACATTGTACACATTTTTATCCTTTAACAAAGCCCGCACAAAATTTCCCAAAGGAAAGGCATTAATATTGAGAACCATTAATAATGAAAGTAGAAAGGTGCTGGAGAAGTGTGGTCTGCAATGTTGAAATGCTGGAACTTTGTCAAGCAGCAATAGTCACCATGTGGTCCATGACAGCCAACCAAGGAACATTTTCCTCTAAGTCTAGCCTCCAAATCAATGAGTTCCTGGAGTTATTTGTAGAAGCATAAATGAATGACTCAAAGATAGCTGCATTATGGGAAACCCATCCCAGCATGGGTGAAGACTCAGGAAAACTGCATCCCTGGAGCTCCTTGCCCAACATAAAGGAATCTCCAGTAGAGAGTCTTCTTGTCCCAGAAAATTGTCCACTGTTGGGGACAACCTTGCACAGGGAGGGTGTTGTAATTTTTAAAAAGTGGCTTGAGAGAGAAAGATGCCATGCAACAAAGTTCAAGCAGAGGGTTTTTTTTATTAAGGGAAAAGGATCATAAAAAGGGGAAAGGGAAGGGGGGAGACTGGCCTCCAGGGACAGGAGCAGTGAGGAAGAGGAAAGAGAGGCATAGAGAGAGAAAGAGAGGTGGGCATAGAGGAAGAGGCAGAGAGAGAGGAGAGATAAAGAGGCAGAGAGAGGGGGAACAGACAGACAGACAGAGGAGAGAAAGAAAGAGGGATGGGAGGTGGGCGGGGTCCTTTTAAAAGGGAACATATTGAATAGGCACAGGTGGTGCTCTTAGTGGCAGCAGCTGAGGTTGTATCTTGTCAGAACTCCAAAGACAGGGCAGTAAAATGCCTAAATATGAACAGAGGGCTTGTGCCAAGTGTAATGTTCTGAGCTCCCTGGGTCTTCCTAGTCTGGGAAGCTTCTTGAGTCTCCTTAGCCTCCTTTGTCCCCCATGAGGGAATACTTCAACATGAGATAAGCATCAATGCAGCAGTAGGAGTGCAGTAGATGTTCACAAAAGTCATCAGTCATTTTCTTGAATTTTCTTAGTTAAATTTGGAACTTTTATAGCACTCAGAAAGTATTGTCTAGTTCTGGAAGTCTATTTTTTTTTTGAGACAGTGTTTATCTGTGTAGCTTTGTAGACCAGGCTGGCCTCGAACTCACAGAGATCCTCCTGCCCCTGCCTCCTGAGTGCTGGGATTAAAGGCATGTGCCACCACCGCCCAGCCTCACCTGTCACATTCTTTTGGACTTTATGTAATTATTTTTATCTCTTTTTAAAATAAGACCTTGGGATCTGGGCTATAACTTGATGAAGAAAGCCTGCCTTGATAAAGCCATGGTGTCAATCCCTCCCACCATACTAACAACATACATCAACAATAGTAAACAGAATAAGTAAATAAAAAAGTGAAAAAGTCTGTCTTTACACCCATGGATTCTGTATTCCGTTTGTAGAATTTATCCTAGTTCTCAGACATTTCATTTAATTAGCAAACGATTGGTACTATGGGCAGATTTACTGAATAGCAGATAATTGACACTGCGAATAGACTTGCTGAGTGCACTTTATTTGATGCTAAGACAAAATGTATTTATTCATTTACCAAGAGGTTGCATAACAAAAAACTATCCAGACAAAAGATGAAATTAACAGTGCTATACTTTTTGAGAATTTAATGATGGCAGAGAAAAATATAAAAGACTAATAATATATTAATATATTTTATTTATGTATAATATATCAAATTATATTTAATAATATATTAAATGATATATTTTCATAAAAATATGAAGCCACTTGGTCAGACACCATGAGCATCATTATACAGACTGCGATGGGATGGGAAAGGTGATGATGTCTCTTCAAACCACTGACCGGCAGCTGCCAGATTATTTATTTATGCTAGTCTTGTATCTGTGGCAAGAATTTCATCTTATTGTCTATTGCAAGAATAAGTTTTGTCTTACTTCATAGCATTTCAACCTGAATTTGAAGTATAAAGAATGACCATAGCAAGCTTCATTTTTCTATCTGCCCAAAAAGAAGAAATGCAAATTTCACGCACACTTCCTCTTCCTTTTTTATAAAACTAGGTATGTGAGAGAGAGAACAGTCCAAAATTGGTGGAGCTGCTACTGAATGGTGGATGCCGTGAGCAAGATGTACGGAAAGCTCTGGCAGTAAGCATCCAAAAGGGTGACAGCCAGGTCATCAGTTTGCTCCTAAGGAGGCTTGCCCTGGACCTGGCCAACAACAGCATTTGCCTTGGAGGATTTTGCATGAGAAAAATTGATCCTTCTTGGCTAGGTCCTTTATTTCCAGATAAGTCTTCTAATTTAAGGAAACAAACAAGTAAGTATCATAGGATGTTTTGTGTAACTTTCATTGTAAATATAATTAGTAGTATTGTTTTTTACCTAGGACCTAGTTCATGGAGGGCAGGCACTATCCCACTGATCTACTGTACATGTATTCACTCATTATGATGGTTAATTGTATTTTTTCTTTTTATAATCTTTTTAGTAGATAGATTATAAGCATGATGAAGTCAGTGTTAGTTTTGTCCCCTGTTGGAACCTTATTATCTACGCTACTGCTCTGCATATAATATATGATCACTGGATATTTATAAATTTACAGTGACATAGTAAACGGTATTGAAAATACATGTTATAGCAAGCATTTCACATATCAACAGTAATTCAAATTGTTCTTTCTGAGGGCATTATTATCTGTTGCTGTTTTCAATTGATGTATATATTTTGAATTTTTTAAAACTAATATATATATATATAATTTTATTTGTATAGGGAAAATACTTTTAAAATTTATAATGTGTTATTAGAGATACAGGATATAAATTCTTTATACATAAGGCTTTATTAATAATAAGAAAAGATTAGGGGGACAACAGAAACAGAAGAATCATGGAAAAATCATCCAGTGGACTCCTTTGCAACCTAGGAGAAGCATGCAGCAAACTTAGTGCATTGGTGAATATGCACTAGAGAGGCTCAGACAAGGGGACTGTGAGGCCAGCCCAGGCAGCATAGTATGAACCTGGTCAAGAAAGGATAAAAAACGGTAGGGTATAACAGCGTTTTGAGTTGTGTTGATCGTACATAGGTGAAAATAAAACGCTGTATCAGAAATTAGTTCTACAAATAATGCCTCTCTCTTGACTCTCCTTCCCTTCACCTCCCCTTCCCTCCTTTCCTGTTTCTCTTCTCCAGCCTTCTCTTTTCTTCCCCACCTCCATCTCTATATCCCTTCTTTCGGGAACTCTAAGTAGATAGAGTTGGACATGAACTTGCAGCAAACCAGCTTTTGTCTTCTGCGCTCTGGGATTATAGATGTGAACCCACCTACCCATCTTTGTTTTCTGATTTCTGATGGAGTGGGATTATCACCCTGCATGAGATTTAGTATTTCTTTAATTCTGTGTGAATATCTTACACTGGCAAGTTTTGATATAATTTAAAAAATGTAAATGCCATTTGATTGGAAGATAAAATCATGATTCATTGATAGTCTGTCTAAAGGAAGACTTTGGATTCACAATATACAATTTACAATATTGTCCAGGTTCTAACTGACTGAATCTTCTATTTATTATGTGAGCCATGAAAGTAATATTTAAAGAAGTCTTCTAGCATTTCTGGAGATCAACGGTGACTACCAGCACATTTCTTCTTAGTATAAGATAAATATAAAATATGATGAAAATTTGAGACGAGTATTGTCTTAGGGTTAATATTGCTGTGCCGAAATTCATCAACTTGGGAAGGAACCCAGAGGCAAAAGCTGATGCAGATGGAGGCCATGGAGGGGCACTGCTTACTGGCTTACTTAGCCTGTTTGCTTACAGAAGCCAAGACAATCAGCCCAGAGATGATACCACCCACCATAGGCTGGGTCCTCCTATATGAATAACTAATTAAGAAAATTCTCTACAGGCTTGCCAAATCTTACTGAGAAAATTTCTCAATTTAGGCTTCTTCCTCTCAGATGACGCTAACTCATGTCAAGCTGACATGAAACTAGCCAGCATAAGTGTTAATTTTAAATTTCCATTGTGTGAACCACAAACAAATTTTATTTATTTTTTAGTATCTTTTGAGTTTTGGTAAGCTTTCATGAATATCATGTTATTTAATTTTCCTATAACCCTACGCTGATGCTGCCATCTGCACATTCCAGGTGAGCTGGTTGGTCCTTATAGAGTTTAGGCAACTTTCAAGTGGCATTGCACAGGTCTGTGTCTGGCTAAACAGTCCTGACCCTTCCCTGAATAAAGTAAGTTTCATAATGACTGAAAGTGGCTATTCATACCCAAGCTTCCTATCACAGCAGAACATATGCTAAAACTGGAATGACACAGAGAAGAGTGTCATGGTCCTTGCACAATATACACTATTATTGTGCCAGTAAAGTGATTCGCGGAGGGAAAAACATCTTTAAAAGTTGAGATGTGTCTAATGATCTTGGGTAAGGCAGATTTTAATTATTGATTTCTAAGTTGCCAGTTGGTTTATTTTTAGACACAGGGTCTGTCCTAGCAAGAAAAGTGCTCCGATATCAGATGAAAAATAGTTTGCAAGAAGGAGCGACTTCAGGCAGTGATGGCAACTTTTCCGAAGATGCCCTGGCGAAATTTGGTGAATGGACCTTCATTCCTGACTCTTCTATGGACAGTGTGTTTGGCCACAGTGATGATTTGGATAGTGAAGGTAACTGTTTTAAATGAAGGTTCACTATGGCTCACATCTTTACACTGGCACTGAACCCTCAGAACTCACACTAAAACCTAGTTTAACTCATTTGGGAAAGTGGACAAAAATGGGTTGCTGTTAAAGCAGTGGCTCAAGAAACTGCATCCTGTGCTTCCCTGTGTAAACCAGAGGACTTGGTCACATGGACTCTCACACTGGAGGAGTGGTCCATACCCTGACATCCACTAGGATTTTGTGGCTGTGTCATTTTTCTATCCTTTCTTAAAGTTAATGATGCCAGCCTTTCAGGATTACAGGGAGAAAATCAAGAAAATCTAGGTAAAGGGTCTGGACCACAATAAAGGTTTAAAAAACATCACTATTTTAATAATTCACTTGACATAATTTTTAAAATTGATAAAACAAGATATATGATGATAGGAGATACAATTCAATTTGGTTAAAAATGAGTTAAGGGACTTGTTAAGTTTTACTCATTTTTGCAAATTTTTAGTGTAGAGTGACGGGCTTCATCATAAAAACCTTATGCATCTCTAACATTGTACTTTGCTCGTATTTAACTCCCATTGCCCTCAGTGTCCCCGTCCTCTCTGTCTGGTCCACTCACTCCTGCACATACCCTCTCTCTCATGATTTTCTCCTATATTAATGCAAACATCATAATTTCATTCTTTTCCATGGTTCAATAAAACTCCGTTGTGAGCTTTCCAAAATGAGCTTTTGTGACTCTTTTGTGAATTGTTTTATGTAATATTTCTGTTTTTTCTAATATTAATTCTGCCTATCCATGAGCACAGGAGGTCTTTCTATCTTCTAGTATTGTCTTGCAGTCCCTTGACCAGAACTTAAAATATTTTTTGTAAAAGTCTTTTACCTTCTTAGTGGTGTTTATTCTTAGGCATTTTGTTTTCTTGAAGCTACCGTGACTGGAACTCGTTTGCTCATTTCTTTCCTGTCAAGTCTGTGTGCCTCTGAAAAGCTGCTGATTTAGTATCCATGGTTTTGTTAGAGAGGGAGGTGCTTATTTATTGTAAGAGTTTCCTGATGGAGCATTTAGGGACCTTTTGTCATCTGCAAATAATAATTTGATGTCTTTCTTTCCTATGCAACTAAGGGGCTTTTTAAATTAATATGGTCTCAACCTTTGGGTGAGAATGTTCAAAGTAAAATTCATTTCAATGATTTCTTTTTGTGACTGATTTGAACCTAATGGCATCATATTTACTGAGCATGCTCATTCCATGAAGCTGAATCTCCAGCACATTGGGTATCTTTAAACAAGAAAAATGCCAGAAAGGTAACACAAAAATCACCATCAAGGGACTTTGTTGATTATGTTAGAAAGTATATTGCTAGACCCTTTCCAAACACAGCATGAAGCAATGATGACACGGAATATCCATTACATTGTAGATAGTTAAAATATATATTCCCCTTTAATAACATATTTAATATAACATTGTATCGGTTCTTTTAGACTCCCACCTACTGCAGTTTGATTATATTCAGCCAACTCCTCCCCTAAATCCTTCCAGATCAGCCTCCATCTCCCTACCTCTCCAACTTTGTGTCCTCTTTTTAAAATTTAGTTGACATATTTAATTAATTAATTAATTTACAGGGTGAGTGTGCCACTGTGCATGTATAGAAGTCAGAAGACCAATTGCATGAGTCGTGAGTTCTCTCTCTTTACAGTGTGGCTTCTGGGTATTGAACTCAGGGCTTGCTAGCAGGCATCTTTTTTTTTCCAGATTTTTTTTATTTGAATTAGAAACAAGATTGTTTTACATGACAATCCCATTTCCCTTCTCCCTCCCATCCTCCCCTACCACCACCCCTCAACTAAAACCCTACCTATCACATATCCTTTCTGCTAGCAGGCATCTTTACTCAGCCATTTTTGTCTTTTATTAAAATAATTAATAAAATTATATTATACACTGAGTTAAACTTAAATATTCAACTAGAGAGTTAGTGTTTATATCTTGATAGGTTGAATTTATAATTTACTTTTAGCACCTACAATTCATTCTTCTTCTTTCCAAGCTAAAAAGTAGTAGAATTGAAAATCTTACTTTTTCCACAAGTATTTCCTCAGTGTTTATCCTTGCAAGTATGACTTTTTTGCTTAACTTTTGAAAACTCATAATTTCACGTCATCCTCATTTCTTTCTCATAAAAGAATTATTGCTAATCATAGGTATAGCTCAATGATATGTGCTTGCCTAGAATGCATGAAGCATGAAGATTTGGTCCCCAGTACTGCTAAAAAGCAAAAAGAAATGACTTAAAAACTGATGTGAGCTAACTCCCAATTATGAAGCCCAGATTAATTATATTAAAGATTGTTGAATGTCAAATAATTTAAGGTGTGTTTCCAATATTTAAAGCCAAATTTAAAAATCTATAAGAAAGTATAGAGAAATAAAAAAATTGTTGGCCATACATTTGTGCTTCCTTCCTTTGCTTCCTGTACTCATGCGTACTGTTATATGTGTGACTATTGATTTTCTTGACTTATTCCTCCTGGACCATGAACAACTCCAGCATTGAGTGCCTATCTTTATTGAACACTCAATGTTGAGTCTGCTACAGGTCTACAATCAATATACATGAAGGAAAAATCGGTAGTTGAGTTTTAACTGAAAAGCCAACATTGTTTACTATTTTTATTCTCATGTTCAATGGGAATTAATTGTGAAGTTTCTTGTGTGTGTGTGTGTGTGTGTGTGTGTGTGTGTGTGTGTGTGCATGTATGTATGTTGTATGCATGGGTGTTTTTCCAAGGAGGACAGATGATGCCAGGTATCCTCCTCTTCTGTTGCTCTTTCCCCTGTATCTTGGAAGTAGAATATCTCACTGAGCTTGGAGCTTAGTTTTCCCACTAGGCTGGCAGCCAGTGAGCCCCATCACATTCTCTTGTACCCCACCCCCAAGTCCTGAGTATACACATGTCCTCTGGACCACATGTCTGGTGGCTACTGGTTTTGAAATTCTGTCTGTGTGGAAAGCACTCTTTACTCTGAGCCCATGAAGTTCCTATTAAGTTTCTGTGA
Source organism: Cricetulus griseus (assembly GCF_003668045.3). NCBI lineage: Eukaryota > Metazoa > Chordata > Mammalia > Rodentia > Cricetidae > Cricetulus > Cricetulus griseus. The sequence continues at coordinate 388,256,793 of NC_048595.1, forward strand.
CCGAGTTATGATGCTAAATTCTTTTTTCTCACTTTATTGTTATTCTTTCATTTCAAACCAGGCAGTGAGAACTCATTTCTCGTGAAAAAGAAGTCAAATTCGATTAGTGTAGGGGAATTTTACAGAGATCCGGTTTTGCAGCATTGCTCACCAAATTCACAGAGGCACTCCAATTCCTTGGTAAGTTACATGGTGTGTATGGTGTTTGTCTTTTGGTCTCTTGATAGATGAACTCCTGCAAAACTAGGTGTGTGATTAAGCAAGGTGTTACCTGATACACAAATGCATACACATGAAAATATATCGGTTTTTAACTTAGATTTGTGCATATGTATTTGTCTTGAGAATTATTTAATTTTTATGTACACCATTTAGTATTTGTTTTCTGGTTTTTTTTTAAATGAGAAGACTCACACATTCCTATGAGATGCTTAATATTGAGAATCACACTATTTTTAGGTTTACTTTGAAAGATTAATGCTAACTTGTGCTTGAATTTTGATCATAATATAGTATTGGACATTAAAAATGTCTTTTTATTATGGAAGTAGCCTCTGATTTTTCTTTATTATATATATTTAAGGCATATACTGTAAAATGATTATTATAAAATAGAGTAAATTAACATGTCTGTTCCACATCATCTACTATACTGCTGACAGTGACCAAACTACAGTAGTCTCCCTTAATCTGAAAGTTTTAAGTGGACACTCTTTTGTTTGAAATATTCTTAAGAATTTTTAAATATATTGTATTTTCAAATTGAAACCTTCTGATATCCACTGTTAGAATTTTATTTTGGTTTATGAAAATGAAAAGCTGGGGAATTAACACAGAAATACTTGTGATCATGGCATATCATACTATATGGTTGCCAGCATTGTTCTCACAAGCATACGGCAGGATGCTACTCACCACAGCCATGCTCCTGTGCATACAACACAGATGTCCTCCTTCTCCAGCTCCTCTAAGTTTGTACCATTGCTTCAGCTGCCTTTCTTTTTCCTTCCTTGCACTCAGGCAACCTCTGTTCCACTCTTTTCTTTTTTATCCTTATTTATTTTCTTCTTTGACAGTTTTATATATGAATATAATGAACTTTCTTGATTTTCACCCTATTGCCTTCTCTCAACTCCCCTCCCCTCCTGCTAAAACTCTTTTTCCTAACAGACCTCCTGCTGCTTTTGTGTCGTGTGTGTGTGTGTGTGTGTGTGTGTGTGTGTGTGTGTGTGTGTGTGTGTGTGTGTCTGTATGTGACCCACTGAGTTTAATTAGGGCTGCATCCACTGAGTTTAATTAGGACTGTATACAGGAACCTGAGTAGGAAGTTACTTATTTACTGGAACATGGACAACCTATCAGTGGCTATTCCACTAAGAGAAGTTACAACGCTTCCTCTAGTTACCTTAATTATCAGTCAGTGGCCCTGCAGGGATGAACAGAGCTTAATGAGCCCTTCCATGATGAAATGTAGGCAGGCCCAGTTTTGTGCATGTCTTGTGTGGTCAACCACAGCATGTTTATAAGTGCAATGGCTGCATCAAATTGAGGTATCCTTTCAGAGAAACTTGTCCATACTCCAATTCCTTTGTTCTTTCTACCCCTCTTCCAAAATGTTCCCCGAGTCTTGGAGAAGTGATGCAGATACCCAATTTAAGGTAGGGCACTCAACCATCTCATATTCTCAGCACTTTGTTGTAAGTCTCTGATTAGTCACTACCTGCTACAAAAAGAAGCTCAACAGGTAAAGGGACTTGGTGTACCCACCTGTTGACAGCAACTCCTAGGACTCAAACAAAGATAGAAGGAGAGAGCCAACCCCACTCAGCTTTTCGTTCCGAAAACACATGCTAGGGCACATATATCACATATATCACATATATCACATATATCACATATATCACATATATCACATATATATCACATATATCACATATATCACATATATCACACAAAATTAATAAAATAGAAAAACAAGGTTGTCTGAAGACAGCTGAGATATCTATGGATATAAACACATCTATTATTTATGTCGATAAAATCAGCCATTTGAGGTCCTCCTAAGTAATTTGATCAGTGTATAATATATATGTAACATCATATTGTTATATACATGATACATATGTATCATCATGCATGTATTTTTAATAATGTATCAATTGAAAACAAAATTAAATAAAAACCAAGTTATTTTGTTTAGATGTGAAGATAAATACAGTAAGTGATTATACCCAAATATGATTAATTAAGTCACAGTGTTTGCATTTGGCAGTTGTGTTATGGTACTTAGTTGTAAAAGTTACTTCAGTTGGTTGATGGGACTTTGTAAAAGATTTCACCTCAACTTCTGCATTTCAGTTTCCTTATACTTAAAATGACAGGGTTTGGTAACACTTCAAGTCCTAGTACTCAGAAAACCAAGGCCAATCTGGATCATAGAGTATGATCCTTCTATAAGTCCATAAAACAGAGGGGAAAGGGTCAATACTGAGGCCATTTGAGCAGTACAATTAAGACTTTTCTTTTACCTTCATCTTTGAGCTCTCTCTTCTTGCCTATTTCTTTGCCCAACAATTGTGAACTCCATTTATTCTACTTACATTTCTTGTCTGTTTCTATAAAAAATGTTCTGTTCTCAAAATCAACAAAAATGATAGTAATTTTATTTGTCATTGCTTATTCAATAGGGTCCTATTTTTGATCATGAAGATTTACTGAGAAGAAAAAGAAAAATACTGCCTTCAGATGAGTCAGTCAGTAAGTATTGGGAAATAATTCCAGCTAAGTAGATATCTGGGGCAGAATGTGTTGTTTTGTTTAATTTGCTTTGATTATTTAAATTTCTTGCTGCCTATTTGAACTCACACAACTTTCATATGTGTTTGCCTAATGATCACAGAGGCTACAGAAAGATTAGCATTCTGTCAATCTGAAGACTTATTTTTTATAACTAGTATCAGCTCACATATTTTATGGGCTTTCTGAAATCGGAATTATATTTCCTCCAATCTCATTCTTCATTTTCTTCTGCAGGTGTTTTGTTTTCACACTGCCAGGTTAAACAATTTTGTTTGCTCTCCATTTTTGTCTCTAGAATACACACACCATAGTTTGGTTTTCTTACAGAGCCTCCTGACATGCAGAGGCACTCAGCCCACTTTCCCCAGGTGAACTCACTTGTGTGCTTTTATGTCCATCCTTTATCCTTTTGAAAAAAGGGTCATCGAAGCTTCAGTCCCATATGAGGCATTCAGATAGCTCTTCTTCCCTGGTTTCGGAGAGAGAATACATCACATCATTAGACCTTTCTGCCAATGAACTGAAAGATATTGATGCCCTGAGCCAGAGGTGCTGCCTCAGTGGCCACCTGGAACATCTCACCAAGCTGGAACTTCACCAGAATGCACTCACCAGCTTCCCTCAGCAGCTGTGCGAGGTAAAGTCCCTTTGCCTTGTAATTCCCAAGACCCTGCAGGGCACTGCCTGGCCATCCATTTTGCATGGTTAAGTGCATCTGCTTAAACACATTCATAATAACCTCCTAGTACCTGAAATGTGCCTGTGTTGCTTTAAGGGAAGATATTAAAAACTTCCTCTTAGAGAGGTTTTACCAAGAGCAAGCTCAGGTTTGAATTCTCTGTCTCTCTCACTCTGTCTTCTGTAGTCTCCCTCACAAGGAAAATTTACTCTGTATTTATTGAACAACACAGAAAGTGTCGCATGGGGAAAGGTATGGGGGATACTTTTTAAAAATCCTTAAGAGTTTTACAAGGAATGAATCTTTATTGACTCCAGTTGACATCACTTACACAGATAGCAAATGGCACTGCAGACTTATCAACCCATAGCCATCAGCTTCCAACTTTTACTATAGAGGTAGTTGTTTGTTTTATAAGGTTGATTTTAATGTATTTCCCATCACTGGCATTCATTACCATAATATACATATACACATACATTATTCTTGGGTCAGGGCTATTTTCTTGGGAAATCTGAGGCAAGTAAGGTTGGTTGCTATACTGTTCTTTTAAAGCAGTGGCTACCAAACCTGGGGGCCATGATCTTTAGGGAGTCAGATGACCCTTTCATAGGGGTTGCATATCAGATATCCTGCATATCAGATATTTATTTACATTATGATTCATAAGATTAGTAAAATTATAGCTGTGAAATAGCAATGGAAATAATTTTATGGTTGGGGATCACCATAACATGAGGAACTGTATTAGAGGGCTGCAGCATTAGGAAGGTGGAAAACTGTCATAAGGGCAGGTTACACACAAACAGGGTGAATAGACAGTAGGATAGCAATCTTTAGTGTTAAGTGACCTCAAGGTATATTATTAACTCTGGCTGTGAGGTCCAGCAAAAGTTCCATTCTCTTGTAATTTAAGAGATATTTTCATAATCCTGTATCAGCATGGTTAAGTCTGTCTTTTAGGTTTGGAACAAAAATTCCCACATTATTGCAGGTTTCACATAAATATCTAAATACCCTTTCAGAAATGGTTGCACACTTTAATATAAATTACCCCCAGGAGAGTCATTTCTGATAGATTTAACCATGCAAGTTGGATGACATTGCAGTAGCCTTGATTCTATCTTGCTCTTCAAAGAAGTAATTTCTAAAAATAAGCTGAATGAGAAGCCCCTACTTTATATTTGTGAACCTGTCTTTGCTGTCCCTTATGGAGTTTTTCTTTCTTTAACTTATAGTTGGAAATTACCAATATGGAGCCAAGTAGAAATATAATGGTATTTAATAGGGAAAAGCATTACTTACAGAGTGACCTAGCCAGCCAGCATGGCAGCAGTCTGTACAGCAAGCCAAAAAGGTGAAACTGAAAGTGCCCAGCCACCTGACTCTCTCCTCTATGTCACCCTGACCACACCCTCATAGGCATGATCAGGCAGACCTGTAGCCAGCCCCTAAGAATTCGTGGCTACAGGTTCCCCAACAATCCCCCTTTTAGTCTAAAAGAGGATTAAAACTTAACAGTGTAAAGTATCCAAAATTAACAATCATAAAGGTGAAATACAACAATCTGCTTATGTCACATCTTAACTATCTATTTTAACTAAACCTTAAAGTCATCTGAAAGAGGTGCCCAAACCTGAACATCTCCTTCCAATCCCAACCATAAACAATAGGAAGCTGTCCCTAACTAGGTATATACACTATCCTAAATGACAACAATGGGGAATGGGGGCGCAGCATCTTTCAAGTTACTTCCTGCTGAAATGGGATGATGATAGCCTTGTGGGGTCCTGTAGGAAGAAAATGTTAGTATAGTGAAAGTCTTAAATGGATTATATCCAGTCCATGTTAGATGGGATTCACTTGATTGAAGATCTCGCTTGAAATCCTCAACTTGATTGAAGTCAGTACCCAAACCTCCACACTGTGTCCTATGGGCTGAAGATGGATGCTCCAACGTTACAGAGGAACTTTGGATGACTGTCCTGGTAGCAAGATGTCTCTGTCAATTCTAGAGTTTATATATTATCCTTTTGTGGTCTTTGATAGAGTTGAAGACAGATAGTTATGGTTATACTTTTCTTTAGTTATTATAAAAGATAAGTTATCCTTCTTTTTATTTAGACAGAAAAGAAGAAGATGATGGGGAATGTACTGTGTATGTTTATCTTATTGATTGTTAAATAAAGTTCTGTTTGGCCAATGAAACAGCAAGATAGGCAGGACTAGGAGTCAAAGAGGATTCTGGAAAATGTAGTAGAAAAGTGGTGATCCAGGCAGGAAGTGACATAGCAAGGAGACTCATATTTAACCAAGGAGAAATAGGAAGTGGCCCCCTTTCCCCTTCGGCTCCTCCAGCGGCAGGATGTGAGCCACCAGCAAGAGAGGACGCCAGCGAAAAGCATCCTCTATAAAGATAAGTCTTAAAACATATGTAGATTTATGATAATTAAGACTGAGCTAGCAGATGAGATCTTCTAGAAGCTAGCAGATCTAGAAGCAATGCTAGACATTGGCCAAGCAGCTTTGTACTTATTATGTCTCTGTATTATTTTGTCCATCCACGCGGCGGGCAGAACTCGGCTGCTGGCAGAGACTGCCCACGTGGCAGTGAGGCTCAGGCAGCTTGGTCGGAAAGATTTATCGTAACATTAACTCATGCTACAGCAGGGATTGTTGGCCTAGTCAGTATACTGAAGTTACATTGAGGATTGTGGTTTTAATTTTTAAGAACAAAACCCAATGATGCTAGTTAGTCAGGGTATGAAAAGGAAAAATAGTGCTGAAGTTATTTCTCCACCATTCAGTTTGAAATATTTGAATTTTATCTTCTCAGACTCTGAAGTGTTTGACACATTTGGATTTGCACAGCAACAAATTCACCTCATTTCCCTCCTTCTTGTTGAAAATGACATGCATCACCAACCTAGATGCCTCTCGAAATGACATTGGACCAACAGTTGTTTTTGACCCCCTGGTGATGTGTCCCAGCCTCAAACACCTTAACCTGTCATACAACCAGCTCTCTTCCATCCCGGAGAACCTCGCCCAAGTGGCAGAGAAACTGGAACAGCTCCTACTGGAAGGGTAAGAACTCACTCAATAAGACAACACACTTACATCCCACTGAACAAGCATGGGCAAGAAAACATGGTGATATTTCTACAGCAATGAGTTTAAAGGGAACGTGGCAAAGGTGGAGGCAATTGGTAATTCAGGCAATTTTGCTGGTTGGAATCTTCACAGTTAACTCTGAGGCTTAAATATGCCTTAAAGCTGTACTTGGGGGGTGAATTGGTTTCATTACCTTTATATTATACAAGCATTCACATTTTAATCCTCAGTTTTGTGTTTTACAACTAGAAATAAAATATCTGGGATTTGTTCTCCCTTGAGCCTGAAGGAACTGAAGATTTTAAATCTTAGTAAAAACCACATTCTGTCCCTACCTGAAGACTTCCTTGAGGCTTGTCCAAAAGTGGAAAGTTTCAGTGCCCGAATGAATTCTCTTGGTAAGTATGGTGTGCTGACTTCATCCTTACCAGGCCTTCAAGGAAGAGGCACATAGATGTGTTTTAGAAGGGAAGTTACTGGTGGTATTTCAGTTAAAATGTGCCGCAGTTCTACAAAACACATTGGCAGACTGATGATGAACTGAGCCATCAAGCCAGGGAAAAGCATGGAGAAAAGGATGTAGATGCATGCTTCAGCGAAGGAATGTCACACTAGCTTGATTCCACTTATAAAACAGCCTGAAGAAGGGAAAAGTATGGTGCCAGTAAAAAGTGCCATAATTATCATGGGCTAGAGAAGAGAAAGGGAAGAATACATGGTGCCTATATGACAGCAATGATGGACAGATGCCATGTTTGTCAGAACACAGGGAATGAATGACCTTAAACTAAACCGTGAATGGTGACACTGCTGTGTCAGTACTGGCCCCTGTTACAGCTGAACTAACACTGACTTGATAGTTGAGAAAAGCTGTGTGGGGAGGCAGGATGGGGAACAGGAACTGGGTCCTCTTCACCCTCATTATCTGTAAAACTAAAGCTGTGTAAAGTTTTGTTTTCAAAGATGTCTATAGTTTAAAAACATTAGCATATTACTATTATCATAGGAAAAACTACAGTCACATGGCTTGCAAATAATAATCACACTTTTGTTCATTTTTCATTTCCATGGCTGTCTTCATGCAGAAAAAAATCTTAATCCTGTTTCATGGCAGAATAGATTTTTAAATATAATTGAATCATTTATTTCCCCATCTTTCTCCTTCCTCCAACACCTCCCACTTTCTCTAAAATTCATAGCCTTCTTATTCTTAAGTTATTTTATTACCATAAATACACTAAGAAATGTATAAATGCAACCCTCTGAATCTTTTTTGTGTTTCTTGTATAAAATGTATGTTTTTAGGACTGACCACTTGGTATTGGGTAGCTAGTTAAGAAGGATTACTATCCCTGTCTCAGTGGTTGTTAATTTATTGTAGCTCTTCATATGTGGGTGAAATTTCTCTCATCCATGTTGGAATGTTAACTGGTTTTAGAATTGTTCAGGTGCTGTTCAGGCAGCCATGTTGTTGAGATTTCATGGGTATGGCTCCTCAACTGTTTCTGGAAGACACAATTCTGCAGCAGAGTTCCTGGACCTCTGGCCCTTATGATCTCTCTCTCTGCCTTTGCTTCTGAGGTATTCCCTGAGCCTTAAGCACAGGGGTTGTGTTGTAGATGCATCAATGGGACTAGGTAGTCGTGTTCAATGTTTAATCTGTATTTTACCTAGTTGTGAATTTCTGTGATGACCCCTGTCTCAAGAGAAAAGAATCCTCTTTGATGAGAGGTGAGAGCTGTACCTATCTGTGGGTATAAGGATACGTGTATAGAAAGCAGTTAGGGATTATACTGGTTTAGGAAAATCCTCTAAGATCCGTAAGTCCAGTTGTCTCATTTGATTGACTAGGTTTATAGGACCAGGCTTGATTTTCCTTCTGTTGAACAGATCCTATGTCCAATTAGACAGCTTGCAGTTACCATCAAGATGTCTGTGCCATTATTAAACATTTATCGATAGCTTGCCATGTTGTTCATTTTTGTTTGTAGGCATCACAGCTAGATAGTACTATTATTCCTCCCTTGACTGACTGCATTTTACCTTCTGCTGCTATGAAAGCTAGTTCTTAAGGACAGCGCTTTCGTGTCAGATCCAGCTGGAATCCTTCAAGTCCTGTGTCCAAAGTACTTGATGTCTTCAGTATCAGGAAGGCAACAGTGACAGCCTATATTTGTTTGGGAGTCTCCTGGACTATACCAACCAACAACTTGAGAGGGGTTTCTCACTTCTGAGGTTCGATAGTCCATGGCTCTTAGGGGAGGTATTATCATCCTATGTGGAATTACTTCATTTAAATATCCTCTCCCTATCCATATTGTTCAAGATCATAGATACAGACCTAATTTCATTCTTCTACATGTAGACATCCTGTTTTCCAACCACCACTTGTTGAAGATGCTCTCTTTTATCCAGTGTGAATTTTGGGCATTTTCATCAAATATTAGATGGCAGTGGTTATGTGCACTCACAGTTGGGTTTTCTGTTTTGTTCCATTGAGCTACATGTCTGTTTTTGTGCCAGGACAATGCAGTTTTTAGTACTATAACTGTGTCATATGTTTTATCTAGAATGGTAACCCCCCCTTGCATTTCCCCTATTGATTTAGCTATCTGGAGTTATTTATGGTTATATATGAATGGTAGGGTTTTGGTTTTTGTTTTGTTTTCTATTTCTGTAAAGAATGCTGCAGGGATCTTGATTGGTATTGCATTGAATCTGCAATTGCTTTTGGTAGGATGGTCATTGTAGCAATAAATAATTCTGCCAATTTATGAACATAGGCAGTTTTATCTTATTATTTAGTGGAGTACTATTATGAAGTAAAATTGTTTTATGCAGTTAGTACAAAATGTGACGTGCACAAATGATATGTTACTGGCAACTGCTCTTACTGAATTTATCAGAAATCTAGTTAAGATGATTGTAAACATCCATTATATTGTTTTATTTCCTTAGCTGCGATGCCTGCCTTACCTTTTTCCATAACAAGCCTAAAATTATCTCAAAATGGTTTCACATGCATTCCAGAAGCAATTTTCATTCTTCCGCAGTAAGTTCATTGTTATTTACTTCTGAAGCTGAATGAGTTGTGGCATAACTTTTAGAAGTAAAGCAATGATTTGAAATGAGCACATATATCATGCATTTATAAACCTACTTCAGTGTTTTATTTTTTATATGAGGGTTTGATTTTTACTAGAGAAAAGATCCATCTCTTCAACCTTTGCAGTAACTTACACATGCTTTGTGTAGGAAAAACAAGAATAATTAACTGCAGCGTCCTATATCTAAATAAGATGACATGGGATGAATGTTTGTCAGATGAATGTTAGTTTCTTTCAGGTTTTAGCTGCTCACAGGGGTTTATTTGTTGCCTGAACCTTGAAATTTCATTCACTTCAGTGACATTTTCTGTGAATATTTGGAGAATATATATAGTTCCACATCTGGACAGGGTCAAGTGGCTGGGGTTTGGGGACTTGTTAATTTCATTGAAGACCCAAACTTCAGCATTAATTCAGTTCCTAGTATGTTGTCATTTTAAGAACTAGTTTATTCATGGATTATAAAACAATCATAGATTTATGAACATCATAGGCAAATAGCAACCACAGAGCTATGCCAGATAAACATAAACTCATTAGCGTAAATCTAACTTTTCAAAACCCTACTCTGTGTTTTAATTGTGCTACATGAACCTCCTCTTTGGTCTTCCTAATCATCTTATTAGGTAACTTCTGCTGTCATTTCCATTTTTAAATTTCACTAGAGAGATTAAGTATCTTCCCAAAGTCATAATTCATCTGTGTTGGTGGCCTCAACTTCACACTCCCAATTCTTAGATATTGGCTTCAATTAAATAAACATGGTCTTATGTTTTAAACATATTTCTGAAAATATATAAAGGCCAATTATGTAAGATCATTTACTAGGAAACAAAGTGGCATCAAGATGATGTCTTCTCAGAGGAGTAAACGTGTAAACCAGCTCCTGATGTCTTCAACACCATCTGCAGGCACACATCTCCACCTTTGTGCTCCTGTTTTAAATCTTCTCTTGTTTGGACAAGCTAGAGTCCTGGTTGGAGCCAAAGAAATACTACTTTGGGAGATCATAGTATTTCTTGCTTGTCTGAAATGCATTTCCAGTTAGACTGATATATGTAATCTCTAACATAGCCAGATTCTTCTTTCAATTTTCATGAACATTTCTATGGTAACTAGAACAATATATAGTACATTTTAAAGAAGAACACAACACTTTTTTAAAAAAATACAAACTCTTGTTAAGGAGATGTTGCTGCTGTGTTAGCTGAAGATTAATTTATTAAGCTTCAATACACTGAGTGGGAGGGATCAGTGTGTGTATGAAAGCCCACCCTATTTGCTGACCATCTTTATTATCTCCACACACATGTACTCATGAGAAGTAAGGTTTTCTGAAAACTGAGAAGCACTGATTAATGAGAGCAAGCAGGTTGCATGGCAGACTTATCCTAACTTTGTCTCATATTCACTGAGACTAGCTGGTAGAAGGGCATACCCACAGCTCTAGTGATTAACCTGGAGCAGCCCTGTAGAAACCACTCAATGATGAGTGAAAGCCATCCCTAGAAGGCTATCGGGGAATGCACAATTATAAACCCTGAGAGGAGACAGGATCTCAATGACCATTTGTATACTTGTTAGTCATAATTTCTCATGCCCCATGAGCATTTGTGAAACACGTATCTTTTCCTCATTTTGAGAGAGATAGTTGTATGGTCTAAAGGGAAATTGGACCTCAATTTTTCCTTTCTTCAAAAACGAGCTTTAACGAACATATATAAATTGTAAATATGGGTACCATATGATGCTTTGATGAATGAATGAATATCATGTGATATTCAAGGGTTAATATATTTGTCTCTGCAAGTATTTTTTTTTCTTTTTGGCAAAGCTACCCAAAATCCATTCTTACGATCACGTTGCTACCACATTTTCGTCAAATCAGACAAAGTAACCAACTTTGTTTCTAAGAATCCTGTGGTCATATATTGCTTATGATCTAATAAAGCTTGCTGAAGATTAGAATGGCTAACCACAACCATAGAAGCCAGGCAGTGGTGGCACACACCTTTAATCCCAGCACTAGAGAGGAACATAAGACAGGATCTCATGGTCTAATGTAGGATTCAGTCTCCAGTCATGTTGAGGACAGGATCGCCTATCTTGGTAGAGGTAAGAACTCTCTAGTGGCTTAGCTGCTTTGATTTTCTGATCTTCAGCTTGAACCTCAATATCTGTCTCTTGGTTTTTTATTATTCGTACTACATAATCCTTATTCACTTATACCTCCACTCTAGAGAAAAATGCATTTTCTTTTAAGCACTGTATGAAATACAAGCTCAAGTTCATGCTTATATGTTGGTGGTGTAGCTTTAAAATCATTTTCTAACTCTCAGTCTGGTAAAATTCTTGGGGACGTTACTTTGTGTCCTATGAGTACCTCCACTTTGCTTACAAAGGGACACCATGTCATTCCAGCTTGCGGTCCTTGGACATGAGCCACAACAACATCCAGTGTCTGCCAGGGCCTGCACACTGGAAGTCTCTGAACTTAAGGGAGCTCTTCTTTAGCCATAACCACATCAGCACCTTGGACTTGAGTGAAAAGCCACACGTGTGGTCAAGAGTAGAGAAACTGCATCTCTCTCACAATAAACTGAAAGAGGTAAGAGGTCATTTTTCTTTTAAGTTACCAGATACTTGGCAGCAGATTTTAGCTGGTGTTATCACAGCTATTTTCAAATTGGTTGATATTTCTTGCTTTGTAAATGAAATGTGATTCTTCTCTGTGCTAAGTGGGTGTACTTAAAGCTCAATAAACCCCCAGATACTCTTGTTTGATATCTTGAAAGAATTGTTACACGTGAGCGTGCATACCTAATTTTGGATATGTGGTGCTGTAACAGGGTCATTGTCTGTGACCTCTGATCTTTCACAGAGCCTAACATACTCTAAGTCTCTCATTTTCATTGGATGACAACTGGACTGTGTTATCCCTGTTTCTTTCCTCCATGCTTAGACCTTTTCAGTCTTCCTCTGGATGACCCCTCACCTAAATGAGTCAGCCTCCCTTTCCTTACACACAGAAGGAAAATATTTTCTTGTCAAGTTCAAGTTCTTGACCATTTAAAAAGCTACTTAAGGTCTGATACTTTTATGTATCAGAATTACTGGATATTTTTGGTACCTATCCCTTTTTCCATCAAATGAATGTTTTCTATTATAAGTATACTATAGTTGGCTTGAAACCTTTTAATATGGTCTTAGAATTATAATGCTTACCTAGCATACACAAGGTTCAATAACCCCAACTGAGAAAAAATACAATAGAAAATTAAACCACTTTGGTTAGGTTGGCACCTGAAGTGTAAGTATTTAGTAGTTTGTAATGATTATATATTTCTGGTTTACTTTAAAGAACATAGGCAATGTGAGAAAACAGAATAGAACCACAAATAACAGATTTTGATAAATACAAATGACTCATTTTTTCAGTATTGTATTCAATGAGGTTTGTTTTTAAGGGTGATTTAGTTTTTAAAATTATAGACAGAACTAGCTAGGTGGTTCAGTATGTCTAACTGCCATGTCTGGTAACCTAAGGTTCCTCCCAGGTCTCACATGGTAGAAAGAGTGAAGCAGCTTCTGCATGTCACACACACACACACACACACACAACACACACACACACACACACACACACACACACACACACACGTACACTTGTACCCCCAAAAAATATAATAAAGTGGTGGTAAATACACACACACACACACACACACACACACACACACACACACACACACACACACACACATATATATATATATATATATATATATTGTTCTTGTTTTAAAGCATGCATACTGCAAACTAATGGCAAGGTTTAGGAAAATGTTTAACCTTGTGTTAAGAGTGTACAAGGTGCCTGTGGGATCCAAGAGCATTTCTTGTTCACTATCGTTTTGTGTCCCGGCTGTGCACACTGGTTCCCCCTGACCAACAGGTTTTATCCTTTTCTATTTCCTTAAGATTCCTCCTGAAATTGGCTGCCTTGAAAATCTGACATCTCTTGATGTCAGTTACAACTTGGACCTGAGGTCCTTTCCGAACGAAATGGGAAAATTAAGCAAAATATGGGATCTTCCTCTGGATGGACTGCATCTGAATTTAGACTTTAAGCACATAGGCTGCAAAGCCAAAGACATCATAAGGTCAGATGACTTTATTCCCTTTGCTCTTGGTCAAATTTGTTTCACCTTTCCCATGATATCTTGCAGTTACACTTTAAGGACAATGACTAGTACTATTTACATGTATGTTCCATGTGTTTTTCATTCAATGAATGAGTTTATATGCAGTCACTGCAAAGGTCTTTGTAATTCTTTGTATCCAGGGAATGGTCCAATGCCTTCTCTTCCTCATCACCCAGAGATTGATGTCAGGTGCCTTTTGCCATCACCCTCCACCCTTGATTACCATCAAACTTGGTCATGCTTTACTTTATTTGCTGAGGCAGGGTCTCTTCTGAGACTGGATCTAGCTGGTTTTCTCTGGAGGTTTCCTGTCTCTGTATCCTGGAGACTGGAATTATAGGCAGACTGGCATGGCTAGCCTGACTTTTGAGTGGGTACCAGACTCCTTATTCTGGTTCTCCCAGAGACCTACCCACTGAGCATTTATGCCATCCCTAATGTTTCCTTCTGATCATATCATCAAGGGACCATCCAGATGCCCACTGTTGATATGGATTAGTCAGTATTCATTAAAGTTCTGTTCTGACACGTTTTGGAGTTTGGTGTCTAATTAAAACAGAGGTCATGGATTTGAAAGAGAGCAAGGAGGGCTGTATGGGAGATGTATAAAATTCCATTATATTACAATTTCAAAAATAATCTAAAATGTAGCAATAAATAGCATGGTTTCAAATGTATTTTTCTATAGGCATATTATTTTCAAAAAAACCTTATGTCTATAAAACTTAAGTGTGGTTTTTCTTGAGCATGTAGCACTTCAAATTAATTTCAATTAATTTTGTATTAAGTTTATGTAGAATAACAATGTTGATGTCTTTGATAGTATAACAGCTTATATAGACAAAGGAACAAATAAATACCTTTTATTCTTATATCCACAACTAATGCAAATATATCTATTACACATGGCATATATAAGCATCCATTTTGTATTATGTTTATACAATATATGAACATATATATTATATATATGCACATATTACATAGCCAAGGTGGCCTCATTATCAAACTTTCATTAAGACAGGCTTTCATATGTATACTTCTATGCCATTAGAATTTTCAAATTTTATAATAGTTAAGACTTTGCTTGTTCTGTTTAAACAAGCTCCCAAATATACATTTGTACATGTGTGTATGTACATACAGCATTTAGTAGGTATTGCAAATGGGTTTTGGCATTTTGGTTATCTCTGGGATAACACGTCTCTGCAATCACTGAAAGAATACATGCACTGATAGCATGCCAGAAGGCATATGCCTTGTTGGTTCTATGACCTTTATGTTTTGCATACTTATGTTTATGCATTCACTTTGGAATAACTGAGGCAGGGCCCAGTTCCAGCACATTGCTAGGCATGCTGTTCCATTGCTTCTGTCCTTACAACACCAGGTTCCTCCAACAACGGCTAAAAAAGGCAGTGCCCTACAACAGAATGAAGCTTATGATTGTGGGAAATACTGGGAGTGGTAAAACCACTCTACTGCAGCAACTCATGAAAGTGAAGAAATCAGATCTTGGCTTGCAGAGTGCCACGGTTGGTATAGATGTCAGAGACTGGCCTATCCAAATACGAGGCAAAAGGAAGAAGGACCTTGTTCTAAATGTGTGGGATTTTGCAGGTAATAATGGCTTTCCTTGGTCTTTTCATTTTGAGTAGGAATTTTAAAACTGAGTTTCCTGATCCAATAGAAAAAGAACTGGCAGATCCTAAGAGATTACCCCAAGCCCATTAGCTACCAATTTTTCCCTTGTCACCAGAATGGACATTGCACAGAAAGAAATGCAAACTCCCAGCAGAGGAATCTAAAGTAATTGCTTGGTTGCCAGCTAATAGGCGTTCTCAAAGCTGTCACGTGAATGTTGTCTGTTGATTGCTTTCCTCTCAAGTATTTGCTATTCCCTCTATGTAGCTTTAACAGTGATTCCTGCCTATTATGTGGAAAACTAAAACCCCTGATACCTTCTTTTAGGCCGTGAGGAATTCTACAGCACTCACCCCCACTTCATGACCCAGAGAGCCCTGTATCTTGCTGTCTATGACCTCAGCAAGGGGCAGGCAGAGGTGGATGCCATGAAGCCCTGGCTCTTCAATATCAAGGTGATCTCTTCTAATACATGGAAACGGAGCATGATATTTGCTCTCTGTTACATGTCCTGTTTCTGGATTTTTTTGCTTGTTTGTTTGTCTGTTTTGAGGCCTAATTTTACCATGTAGCCCCAGCTGGCCTAGAACTCTCTATGAAGGATCAGGATGTCCTTGAATTCACAGAGATCTGCCTGCCTCTAATTTCTGAGTGCTGGGATTAAAGGTGTGTATTCCCACCCCCAGCTATATTCTGTCTTTTTTTATGTGTATAAACGGTGATGGATTTTTAAAGAACAGTTCTTCCAGTGGTTTTAAATGTTTCTTCCTTCTTCGCTTCCTTCCTCTCTTCCTCTCTGTCCTTTCTTCCTCTCTCCTTCCTTTCTTTCTTCCTTCATCCCTCTGTCTCCTTCCTCTCTCTCTTCCTCCTTCTCTCCTCCCTCTATCTCCTTCCTCCATTTTTCCTTTCTCCTTCCTTGCTTCCTTGCTTCCTTCCTTCTTCTGTTTCTCTCCATCTCTTTTTCTTCTCTTTCTTTCTCTTTAATTTTAGATTAGAAGCACTAAGATTTTTGTTACTGATACAGAAGTGAGGCGTCTTGCGTTGTTGCATATCACCAGCCTTTTACACTGTAAGATCTGAAAGCACAGATACACAACTGATTTTGATCATACTGTTTCTGTTTTGTTAAGCGACATACCAACTTTCCCAATTTAAGATGAAGTGTACCAAACACACTCTGTAATGGGTAGTACATGTTTAGTGACCTTTTAGTATGAAGCCTTCAGATCCTGCTCTGAGAATGGCACCAGACTGTTTGGCTCCTGTCTTTGGTGTCTCTGTTTTGCTATTTCTCTACCATCTCCTGTGTCCCTGCTGATGGCCATTTCTTTAAAATGACCTTTTGAATAATTGCGGTTGTAGCAAGAGTCCCTGTACTTGCTCTCTGATGCCTCAAGGAGCTCTTCCGGGAGTGAGGTCCTCAAGAAGTTTACACCAGGACATCTGCTCACAGAATCTGGTAGTTCATGAGTGTATCTTTGTATCATGGTAATTCGGATCTTTCTTAAGCATCCTTTTCTTGGTGATATTATAGCAACTTGAGCAAATAGAACAGTGGCAGTAAGGCTTGCTTCTGAGACTTTGGTCTCTCATTCTCCGAACTGAATGACTTTAAAGTGAATTCAGAGCATAAAATTAACAGCTAATGAACAGAGGTGGGCATGTTTTATGCTGTTCTGATGTAGTTTGGAATTTACTGAACAATTCCTTTATTTAGAAACACAGCTTGCAAACAACCTGCTTTAGGCAAATGTTAAAATAAAAGAAAAACCACACTAACACAGTTATTATGTAGGAACCTCCAAAGTGATAAGAATTGGACTAAAAAGACATAACAATGACTTTAAAATTGTTTTATGATTATCATTATTTTAAGTTTCAGGAAATGTCTCTGTTGCCGTTTGCTGCTGTAACAGCATATCCACGCCTAAGAGGGTCACAAACTACAGAGATTTCTCTCTCACAGTTCTGGGGGGAGGGAAATCCAAGACCTTGAGGTTGGCATCTTCAAGGCCATTCCTGATGTGTCATTTCATGATGAAATGCAGGAGGACATGAGCACACATGCCCAACAGCAAAGGGAAAGGGGAGATAACTTATCCTTTACTGGTGTCCTTTGGGGTGATGACGGGGCTCAGTCCTTGTGACTATAAGCATCTCATAAAACTCCCATCTCAAGACACTCCTGTGTCACTGGATTGAATTTCAAGACATGTCCTTTAGAGAAGTATGCTCACACTAGCAGCATAGAAAGACAGTTGCTACTGTCTGCTTCTGAAGTCCCTGAGTCTGTCATAGCTGCGGCACTGAGTTTCATACATAGCAGATTCCAGCAGAAATGGAACCAGAAAGGATTTTTTACATAAACAGGAAGTGTCTTGTCCCTGTTCCCCTAGGCTCGAGCCTCTTCTTCCCCGGTGATTCTGGTGGGCACGCATTTGGATGTTTCCGACGAGAAGCAGCGCAAAGCCTGCATAAGCAAAATCACCAAGGAACTCCTAAATAAGCGAGGATTCCCCACCATCCGGGACTACCACTTTGTCAATGCCACCGAGGAGTCTGATGCACTGGCAAAGCTTCGGAAAACCATCATCAATGAGAGTCTTAATTTCAAGGTGGGAGGGTGTGCATCCCCTGCAGGCTGCTAGATAACTACCCCTTGTTCTTCCTCTCATTATACTGCTGCTTAGAAATGTCAGAAACCTTGAGGAGAGAGCAATTATCTGGTAATTGTAGGTTTTTTTTTTCAAAGCTGAGAACTATGAAAATACTTTCACTTTAAAATTATTTATTTATACTATACTTCATTTATAATTCATGGAAGTGGGGATAAAATTAACTAGCAGATCTCAAGAAGAAGTAGGAGAATCTTGCCAGGATACTGAGTATCATCCAGATACTTGCTCTCCCTGCTTCCTCTCCATGGGTTCCATCCAGAGGCTAAATAGGACAGTGGGGCCTGGGTCTCTGGTCCTCTGTGGAATCTGTTCTTCTAGCACCTTCCTTTGGGAGTCCCTATTTTACTTGCATCTTGATCATCTGTTTGACTCCTTCATAATTCTTTTTCTGGTGTTTTCATTTGTGTTTGTATGTTTGTTTGTTTAGGCTTTTTTCTCTTAATATTGTGAGTTGTCAAGACCACTAGTCGGTTTTCCGAAATCTTTAATTACCTAATTTGTAAAGCTAGGTTCCATCTTAAGACTTGTGTTTAAATTCCTTTCGCTCTCTTTGGTAAACCACTTGTTTAGAAAACATCAATAAATGGGTCATCGGGAAGAATACACTTTTCCACTACTCACGGGAAAGAAAGGAATATAGTTGAAATTTCTGGAAAATGTGCTGGGTACTTCAGTGTGGCAAACACAATGCCAAGTCTTTCTGTTTTGGCTCTGTGGAGATCCTAGAGTGTAGGCAGGGTGCCATCTGGCCTGGGTATCCCAGAGCAATTTCTTACAGGGCCACATTGCATTCTCAAAACTGCTCCAATTTGGAATGCTAAATAAGCCACAGTGGCCCGCCTGCTCAGCTCTGTTGCACTTCCACAAGTTCTACTCCTCTCAGAAGACACATGGGCCATCTATGGATGAGTTTGTCTCTGTGGTACCCAGGGAGAGAAACTGTTCAACACACATTTAATAGTTACTAGAAAGTCTTCCTAGTTTGGATACTATTTGCATAAGAATGGTGTCAAGTATTAGAAGCATTCTGTGTTGCTTTTCTTTTTCAATTCTCCCGTGGGACTAAAAAGATTAGCGGGAGTCTGGCTCTTTAAAACACAGATATACAAACTGCTCATTGAATTAATCTGTTTATCCAGTTAGTATACTTCTCTGGTTGTAACTGCACCTAAAGAATGTCCTTGTTCCTTGGGATATTTTGTTAGATTTTCCTTCTTCTGCTGTTGCTAAAAGCATATGCCAAGGATTTAAAGACCCATCTTGGGAGATGAGTTTGTTTTGTAAAAGCCTGAATGTAGCTGAAGCAAGCCTGTAAGTGAGGTAGTTGGATCAGTAGTCCCAACGGATGCTGCTATGGGGAGGTGACTGAGTCAGCCATCTAGATTAATACTACGTTGAGAAGGCTCCAAATTATTACTGTCAATCAGTGAGACCGGATTCCTTCTTATAAATGCATCTTTACAACAACTCTATGCAAAGAAGCAAAACACGATTCCCCAAACGTCAGTATTATTAAATAAGAATGCGTATTGCTAATGTTTACCCCATTCTGGCATGCTGGTTTGAGAATGCACTGGCTTGCTTTGATGTTTTTTTCAGATGGTGGGGTGGGAGAGCCTGCCTTGCTGGGATACTGTCGTCTTTGAGGCTTGCAACCCATCTTCAAGGAGCAGCTTTGACTTGATGAGAGAGCTCTCCCTGCCATGCCTCCTTTACCTTCTTTTTGTCTTGACTCCTTTTATTTATAAACACATATCTGTGTTCTTCAGAAGGGTTTTGTTTTTCTTCCCTACCTCAGTCTGGTAGTGATCCAATGCATTATCAAAGAGAAAGGTGAAGAAAATACAGGACAAAGCCTCAGTGTGGACCACATCCCTTTCAATACTCTCCAGCCCGCTGGCATCCTCCTGCTGCCCGGGAACCGCCCTCTAGCATGCTTCCTCTTTCCTGATTTGCTTCATGTGAGACAGTCAATTGTTTCTGTAGGTCTGTTTCCTTCCTTGGCTTAAAACATAACCCTGAACTTGAAGTTTTATGTTGTCGTCATTTGTAAATAAGAAGAATATGTGGGAAGTAGGATTATATATTGTTTTCTGGGGCAAGGACTATGTATTTTTGAATGACTGCAGAGAAATATGGAAGTGGTAGTTCTCAGTTCTGGAAACAAAGCTCTGGACACAAGCAGAGAGGTGTGAACCACAGTTTTGGGTTTATGTGTTTCGGAAAGACAGTTTCTAGAGCCCAAGAATTTAAGTTAGGAATTCTGATGGGTTGAACTTAGTATAGGCATCTTATGTATCCAGACACGAGGAGAGGTTGCCCCCTAGTGGTACTCAAAGGCATTTGGTTGCTATTTTTTTTTTAAGAGTTGCCTCTCTTTAAAATTAGATTTCTTAAGGGGAAAAAGACAGCCCAGAAAAGAAGAGATATCTGTTACAGAAACTATTATCTTAAGACCTTCATTGGAAAATCTCACTCTCTGAGCCAGTACTGAAGATAGTGGGCTTCCTTTCAGGTTGGATTACTAGCATTTAGACAAATCTTATTTTCTAGAGCTTAAGGTTCCATGAGAAAACATAACTTGGCAAGGAGATTTCATGTGTCCAGTCCTAACTCCTGATATACATAGTCCAATAACCCAATACTTGTGGGTGTATTCTCATCTCCTAAGGAAATGTTGCAAAGCTCTCAAAACAGACTAATGTCTTACCCTGCCTGTGTACTGCACGTACCTGCAGTGCACTAAGAAACAAAAATCACTCTCTCTTGGTTATTTGCCTTTGTTTTTGAAATGGTTTTCTGTATTACCAGATAACTATTTCCATGCTATTTTATTTTTAGCCTTTTCCCCTCCAAATTGACCCTTTGTCCATAATTTCTTTAATTTCATCTTCTATTTATTACCATTTAGATGGGATTTACATCATGTTTCAATTTTATTGAAAACACATCCATCACGTAAAACCCATTATGGCTGAATTTACCATGCAGCACATCTGTGACTTAAACCGATTTTTACACCTTGTCATTTGTAATTTCGTAGATCCGAGATCAGCCTGTGGTTGGGCAGCTGATTCCAGATTGCTACGTAAAACTGGAGAAAATCATTCTGTCAGAGCGCAAGGCTGTGCCAGTTGAGTTTCCTGTAATTAACCGGAAACAGTTATTGCAACTTGTGAATGAACATCAGCTGCAGCTGGAAGAGAATGAGCTCCCACATGCCGTTCATTTCCTAAACGAGTCAGGTTTGTCTGTTCTGGATTCTGGCTTTCAGTGCTACATCATGATAGTTTGAGGAGATGGCTGAATCTTGTATATAATCTCTATTCAAAGCTGAAGAGAATGTCAATAATTTTTTTCTTTTTTTGGTTTTTCAAGACAGAGTTTCTCTGTACATGTAGCCCAGGCTGTCTTGGAACTCACTCTGTAGACCAGGGTGGTCTTGAACTCACAGAGATATTCCTTCCTCTGCCTCCTGAGTGCTGTGATTAGAGGTGTGCGCCGCCACTGTCCAGCTAAAATTCTTAAAGAGGTCCCTGGTGGATTTATATCTTTTGTAAGGCTGCCACATGTATGAACATTGGATCGCATGCCATGTCCTAGGAAAGTATACTTTGACACTGACTAAGGACAAAGTGTGAAAGAATCCATGAGCAGGAATGAAGACATGTGGGTTTGAGGACATGGTTTTGCTGTTATGTGACACAGCACCCTCAATGCAACCATGTTCTTTCATAGTATCACATTTTGTGTGAATGTTACTTTTATATAAGAATTATTGCTGCAGTGGCTCACTGGGCCACCTGTCACCATACAGGGTTATGTGATATGAGGTGCTTTGTTGCTTACACTGTGATCTCACAGTTCAAGTCTCAGCCCACTGCAGGCCCATGCCATGCTGGCCCCTTCATTGTTAGCTTGGAGAACATGCCAGTTGACTTATAGTTCTAGAAACTGTATTGATCCTCATATGAGTTACTTTCTTCATGATCTTTAAACCGGATATGCTGAGATATGTGTTGTTTCTTATCTATATGGAAATTGAGGTATTTACATTACATTTACATTCATCACAGTAGCAAAATCACAGTTATGAAGTAGCAACAAAACAATTTTATGGTTGGGGTCATCACAGAAGGGTGTACTGAAGTGTTAGGAACGTTGAGAACTACTGATGGAGAAGGTTCAAAAGAATATTGTGAATTTGCATTTATCAACATCCACTTTCCAACGCATACTGGTATTCCAAGTATACTTACATGTGAATAAGTTGTATAGCTCAAAAATACTTCCTTTACCCTCTTGGGGCTCTATAGCCCAGTGCAGGAAACAGGGTCTCCTCTGTGAGACCTTTGTGTACCTTGCTACACCAGAGTCTTCAGGAATTTGTATCATTCTGCATCCTACTTTTCACTGTTTGATGGATTTTTCACTGCAGGAGTCCTTCTGCATTTTCAAGATCCTGCACTGCAGCTAAGCGACCTGTATTTTGTGGAACCCAAGTGGCTTTGTAAAGTCATGGCACAGGTTGGTGTTTTCTATTGCGGGGAACAGAGGTTGTGAATGGAGAGCTCAGTAGGGGGCGCCCAGAGCGTTTAGCATTTTAATGTTTGTGTTCTGAGAAAGCTGGAACCGATGTAAATAGAGAAAACCATAGACAATTGTCTGGGGATGACTGCGAAAAGAGCTTCTTGGAATGGGCAGGCACCTTAAGGCTCACAACTTATTTTCATTTCCAAGTCTGGGACAAACATCTAGACCTCAGTGATAAGTTTGGTTACTGACTTCATTAAATTGATAAAAGCTTTGTGACAATCTTTAGGGTAAATACATATGGGGAAAGTGGATTGACGGGGCTATGAGATCTTTCTAGAAAGTATGCAGGAAAGCTAGGCATGGTGGTTTGTGCTTACAATGTCAGTACCTGGAAAATGGAGGCAGGGTGATCGAGGTCATCCTCAGCTATGTGGAGAGTGCCAGCCCAAGACATATGCAGTCCTTTCCTAAACACACACACACACAAACACACACACACACACACACACACACACACACACACACACACACACACACACAAATTAAAGGTAATTGTCTTAGGGTTTCTATTGCTGTGAAGAGACACCATGACCATGGCAACTCTTATAGAGGAAAACATTTAATTGAGGTGGCAACTTACATTTTAGAGATTTAGTTCATTATCATCACAGTGTGGAGCATGGCAGTGTGCAGGCAGACATGGTGCTGTCTACATCTTGACCAGAAGGCAACAGGAAGGAGACTCAGACATCAGTTAGTATCCTGAGCATAGGAAACCTCAAAACCTACTCCCCACACACCCACCCCCATGTGACACACTTCCTCCAACAAGGCGATACCTACTCCAACAAAGCCATACCTCCTAATCATGCCATTCCCTGTGAACCTATGGAGGTCAATTACATTCAAACTACCCGTCGCGGAAGATACTTTTCTGAGGTCCAAATATTTGGTAATTACATTTTTCTATTTACTTTCCCAATAATAGTACATTACCAATGAGTTTCTACAGAGAAATAATAAAAACCACCTGTGGGTTTGCCATATGAAATTATTCAGGAGAGCACACTAGCTCAGGCTTTTCCAGCACAGATGACATCATTCTTCATTGCATTCAATTGCAGTGTGTCTTTTTTGTAGTGTTGATGGCATGATTTTGTCCCCTGCTTTCTAGGTTACAGTTGTACCATCTCAGCTTTGAGAAGTAAAAATTTGTCTGGACATTTGTTGTTGGTTGCTTTTAACTCTTTTGGCTTTTTGAGGGACCTGCCACCCAGCTCTCAAATAAGTCACACATGGAGTCTTATTCTTACTTTTGAATGCCTGGCCTTAGCTTTGCTTGTTTCTTTCCTTAAATTATCCCATTTACCTTTGGCCTTGAGGCTTTTATCTTTCTCTATTCCTGTATACATTTTTCTTTCTTTCTTACCCCATATCTGGCTGTGTAGCCGGGTAGTTGGGTGACTGGCCGCTGACATCATCCTAAACTTGTTCTCTCGTTGCTCCTCCTCTTCCTCAGTTCTCCTATTTAGACTCTCTGCCTGCCAGCCCCACCTGTCCTTGCTCCTGCCTCACTATTGGCCATTCAGCTCTTTAGCAGATGATCAGGTGTTTTAGACAGGCAAAGAATCACAGCTTCACAGAGTTAAACAAATGCAGCATAAACTAAAGCCACACACCTTAAAATAATGTTCTATGACAGACATTTCTAAATAGTGCTGAGGGTACAGGACCACCACAGCCAAGGACCACTGTGTTTCACTTATTCATGGCTGAGAGGAACTGAGGGCAAAGCCTCTAGCTGTCACCTTCATTGGTAATTATTTTATTTATGAACATAATTTACAGCTTTATATGCGGCTCCCCTAGTCTCTAACATGATTATCCATTTTCATATTGGAAATCTCACTCTCAATTAGACCATAATGCTAATTAAATTTCCTTAAGCAACCTTGAAAAGTACTGCTTAAATCTATTTAAAGATAGAAAGGGGGTTATTTTGAAGAGGGAATTCAGCTGAGGCTAAATCTCATACCCTGGCGTTGGAAGGAACATTTCAACAGCAGTGTGATTGGCATTTAACTGCAGTGTGTCTGTTTTAATAGCACATATTTTCAAATTGGTTTCCACATTTCTGTCCAAATGCCACAGACGGCATGAATTTGCTGTGTATGAAATGGTGATGGAGTCAGTGTGTCCTGTGCTTAGGGGCACATTACCTGGAGTTGGTATCACCAGAGTCTACACATGAAGTTTCCTTTTGTTTCTTCCTGTTTTTAGCCTTTGTGTCTTCACCTAAATAAGGATAATTATATTTTCCTGTGGGTTGCTTCCATAATTTAATGTAAGAGGAAATGGTATCCTTACATCTAGTACTGCTTTGGCCTGTCTGATAATTTCAAGTGTTCTATATTTGGAAATATAAAAATAACTTTGAAGATAATACAGAGGTACAAAGGCAGTTTTGTGGAGTTTGCAAAATATGGAGTCAAATAAAAAAATATGTGTAGGTGAGTGCATTATTCAGAAGAATGCATGCATTCACTGTTAGGAGAAAGCTTGATGGGGTCCTTGCATAGGGAACCGTAGCAATTCCATGGCAGGCGAAGGTGTAAGGATTCAGGCATTATGCTGGCCTGTCATCTGGCAGAACGCACTCAGGCAGTACTCTGGTCAGCTCAGGGTTCCATGAGTACGAGTCTGCACGCAGGTGCAAAGGATCCCTTTAAAAGAAAGACGTCTGCCCACTCATGCTCTCATTCTAGCTCTTCATTCTCTGCCTCTGCTCTCTTTTCTTTCTGCTCTTTTCCAGCTCTCCCCATTCTCTTTCCTGCTGTTCCCCTGGGACACACAGTACTTTTCCTGTCTTCCTCTTCTGTCCTCTCCGTGTGTCTCTATTGTCTCTTTACGCCCCCCCCCCCCACCTTTTCTAATAAAACTTCTCACTTAAGCTCTGTCTGCCTGGCGTGTTTGTCCTTCCTCCTTGGTCACCCGCACCTGCCATGGAATCCGCCATGGTCCCCCACGCAAGGACTCCCCTCCAGCTTTATCCTAACAGTCACCCTGTTGATTTTGCTGTGTACATGGAGCACCATGGCAGACAGGAACTCCACATAAACAAGAGAAGGATAAAGTTGCTCCCCACATGGTGATAAGTTTCTAGGTGATTTAGCGTGCGTGCGTGCATGGATAATGTTATTAGAAATGGACATGTCTTACAGAGTAGAGTAAGGAAGAGGTATGTATCAGTTTTCCTTTTTTATAGCAGCAAAAACAAAAACAAAAGCAAACAACACAACACTGCATGAGAAAAACCAAAACCCAGCAAACACAACTCCTCCAATCCAAACCTAAACCCCAAACCAAACCAAAGTGGATTCCTACTGTGATCACAGTAAAGTTCCTTGAGATTTCAAGTTAGTTACTTGAAACTTCATGGAAGTTCTTTTTATTACCCTAGGTATAGTATTACAATGCTAATGCAAGTGAATTTGGGGTCAGCGAGATATGGCCTCACTCTGTAGTGCAGGCTAGCCTAGAGGATTAACTATACAGCTCAGGTTGGCCTAGCCCAGTGTGGATTTGAACCCACAACAATAGTCTCATATTTTAGCCTTCCAAGTTCCGGGATTGCAGGTGTGTATCATTATGCTTGGCTTTGAAGTGAGAATGAAATCAAAAATTGAAACAATTCAAAGATACTACGGAGGACTTAAAAGGTCAATAAAATGATCATTTAAATTTCCTGTCAGCAGAAGCAACAAAAATTATCACTTTTGTTTGTATGGACACATTGAAATAAAGGGTTTGTGGCTATAAATAACCAAGGAAAAATTCAGAGCAAGTTCGGATGATGCCAATCAGCAAAAATAAATAGGGGTATTCACCTCCATATATCACTAAGACAGACAGGGCAGAGAAGATTTCATTGCATGATGCAGAAAGTCGTATGAATCCATACACCATGCTGTGCCAATCTGTTGTTATAATTTCACATGCCATGCTTTGCCCTGAGCTGTTATGCCATAAATTAATAAAGAGTGGTCAGCCAAGGTAAGGATATGTTTGCAAAGCTAATTTAACCATATAATAGAAGGATATGAGAAAGACCTATAGGATTAATCACATCTATCTTTAACCAGCTGGCATGGTGAATTATTCTTGATAAAATATGTAGGAGATACAGACTTCTTGCTTGAAAAGGTCTATAATTTAAACACAGTTAGCAGATAGAATAAATTATAGGCTCTTTACAGGTGATAAAACTAAGATAATATTTCAGATTTTATCACTGTATAAAGGGCCACTCCCAACCTTGTAAACTGTTTCATTTTTTAGTTACTTCTTTTACTTTTGAAATCGTGATATAATTATATAATTCCCATTCCATTTGATCCCTCTAAACCATTCCATATACCTCTCCTCGAGTCTTTCAAATCCATGGCCTCTACTATTTATTAATTATTGTTGCATGCACAATAATTTGTGCACACATATATATTTAGGAATATACCCTGCTCAGTCTGTTAATTGTATGTATGTATTACAATTGTATGTATGCATTACGTACAATTTGTAATTGTATATAAGTTTTCAAGTCTGACCTTTTGGTACTGGATAGCCAACTAATGTGCTCTTTCCTGGGGAAGACTGGTTCTTGCACTCTCATCATTCCTTAGTTGCCTGTAGTTCTCAGAGTAGGGTTGAGGTCTCCTGGGCTTTGCTCTGTCCACTTCAGCATGTCTATTGGTGTCATCCTTGTTCAGCTAATGTTTGGGCAGTCAGTTGGTGAGACTTTCTGGATACGGCTTCTGGCAATCCTAGGAGATGCACTCTCACAGGAAAACCTTGATCTTTTGATTCTTACAGTCTTTCCAGCCCATCTTCTGTGATGTTCCCTGAGACTCAGGTGTGGGATTTGTTCTTTAGATGTGTTCATAGAGACTGGGCTCCACAACTCTGCATTTTCATTGGTTGTGGTTTTCTGTAATGATTTCCATCTGTTGCAAAGAGAAGTTTCCTTGATGAGGGTTGAGGACAATACCTGTATGACAAATGTTCAGAATGTAGTGGGGGATTATGGTGGTTTAGTAAAGTGTTGGTTGTAGGTTCTCCGTCAGGAAATATGAGACCATGGGCCTCAGTACTTGGCTAGGTTTCCAGTACCAGACACAATTTTCCTCTTGTTGAAGAGAGCAATTAGAAAGCTGTTGGTTACTTACTGCCAAGGTGAGTGCTGCTATTGCACCCTTTGGGTTATTGTGCCGTATTGTTCATTATTGTAGTTCATAGGCATCATAGCTGGATAGGACTGTTGGTTGCTTCTCTTGTTTGGATGATTGTGTGGTGTGTTCTGGTACTATGAAAGCCAGTTCTCAGAGAGGAGACATTCAGGTCAGTTCAAGCTCAGAGGTCTCTGGGCTCTGCCTCTGAAGTACATACTGTTTTCAGTAATAAGGACCTAACTTCTACCTCTATGGGTCAACCAAAAGCAATAGCATAGCCTTCAATGTCTGTGTGTCTCTTGGAGAAGCCAGACCAATAGTTCAAAAAAAGGATTCTCATGGCTTCCAAATAATTTTTTGAGCATTTTTGAGTCTGTTTATTAGGGCATTGGCCTCTAGTTTTCTTTCCTTGCTGTGTCTTCATTTTGGTATTAGTGTGACACTCAGTTTGTTGAAGGGATTTTTGAAGTGCTCCTTTTCCCCCCTTTTCTTTGTTTCTCAATTTTTTGGGGAATAATTAAAGAAATGGAAGTCTGGTAGAATTCTACTGTGAATACCTCTGGTCCTAGACATTTTTATAACTGGAAGGCATTTTTTATTACTGTTTCAGTCTCCTCATTTGTCATGGGTCTGATTAGGTTGCTGAATTCTCCTTGGTTTAATTTTAGTGGTTTGTCTGAATCTAGAAACATATCTATTTCTTTTAGGTTTTTCCAGGTTAGTGCAGTACAGGTTTTGAAATTGGAACTTTGTTAGCCCACATGTTGGTGGCCAGAGAGGCAGAAGGTACAGGTTCAGGAAAAGATAGGATTTCCACATAAGTAGCTGGTCTATATATACTAAATATTCCAAATCAGGTTTCCAAATGTCATAAACTCAACAAAATTTATCCAGAATCTTCCACATCCCAGATGTACTGCTTCTGGGGTTACAGCACAGTTTGTGCTCTCACAAAACTGACACTAGAAGGAGAAAAAATAATGAATCCATAGGCATACAAGATCTTATATAGTGCAGCCTGCTGTGAAGAAGGTGGCTATGTCTGGGCACAGCACACTGTCAGGTCTCAGCAACTCAGGATAGTCGGTGACAGTTCCATGTGTTAGAAGAATTGTCCGGAAATGCCCTGAAGAACAAGGAGTGGGAGAAGCTACAATCAACATGCTTCCCTACAGAAGATGCCATTGGATACAACCATTACATACAAGCTAGTTAAATGGATGATAACTTCTTTGGTTTAGTAAATATCACACATATAAATAGAAAGAAAGAGGTGGAAACACATGTTTGTGATCCTGAGGGTTTTACTGTCTAATACCTAAGTGAACAGTCAACAATAATGTTTGTATCTACTTAGGAACCCTTTATACATCACAGAGGTATGGAGGAAAATTAAGCTTTAACATCTTTTAAAAAGAAATTCATCAAAAAGTCCATTGAGTATGTAATGATGGCTAATATGGAGGTTTAGTTTATGCTTAAAATTATTGTGCACACTTTTTAAACTTTACATGCAATATGTTCATTAGGACATACCCATCTTTATTGTCTCATTTTCAGAGAGGGAAGCCATCTTAAAACAAGACAAAACACACACCCAAAAACCAGGTACTTTTCCCAATGTCCCACAGCCAGTAGCAGAGCCTGCATTTGGACTTAGGTTCTTTAGACCCAGATTCATGTACTTAACTGGTATGATACTATCTAATTCCCCAAATATGCTGGATGGCATGGTAAAGGGTAGATTCCCCTGCCTCTCTCCAGATTTACTGACCCATGCTTGATCTGCAGAATCCTGTAACTTGGTATGGGTGGTCACATTACTTCTTTTCCATTGGTGCGAGTTGCCTCCTAACATGGAAATGTCAATATATAGAGTCAACCTGTTGGATTAATATATAGAAGCTAATTTCTTGGAATGTATAGCAATATGTCAGTGATAAACTGCAGAATGAATGCTGGGGATTGGGACCAAGTAAGTCCTGAAGATCTGAATCTTCTCCCTTAGTTTTCCAAATGCTTCTAAACTGGGTTTTCTACTGGGCTTCCATGCTATCTGGCTGCACAGAAATTTGATATTGTCTTATTCTGACTTCTCTCCTTATTTGCATTGACAAAAGGACAAGAAATGGTTTAAGTTGGAAACATTTGAGAGCATGAATCTTAGTAATTGTGAGTTGGACTCTTTCAGATTTTGACAGTGAAAGTGGAGGGCTGTCTGAGAAATCCTAAGGGCATCATTTCACGGAGAGATGTAGAAAAATTCCTTTCAAAGAAAAAGAGATTCCCAAAGACCTACATGGCACAGTACTTTAAACTCTTAGAAAAATTCCAGATTGCCTTGCCAATAGGAGACGAATATCTTCTGGTTCCAAGCAGGTAAGACAGACCTTCAAAATTCAATAAAAACTGATTTTTATTATTATATTATTTTGTTGACAAGGTATTATTTTTCTTTAGTAGATATATATTTTTATAAACTTTCTGGCAATGCATAGCATATATTTTGAAAAAAGTGCTGCTGATTGATATTTTAAAGAAATAAAGTATTTTATGCACATAATTGCCATTTGATCTAACAGAACTCAAATTATTTAAGGAAGATTAATAGTGAGGCAGTGTGTGTACACATGTGTAGCCTTCTTTACTTGGCTATGAAACAGTTATATTAAGTTAGGGAAGTTTAAGGGAGCTAGTGTGTTTCCAAGAAAGTTTAAAATTAAGAGGCATCATGGTGAAGGATACTCTAACCCTATTTGAGAAAATTCTCATATTAACTTGAAAGTAAAGGGAGATGCTCTAAAGCTTTGAGAGTTCAAATTATATGGATTAATGGATGCAGCCAATTCTAAATATAGACATGGACTTGTTTCTAGGACATGTTTCTTTTCAAGTCTCTTGTAATTTCTCTTTTTATACAAACTACATTGATTTATTAGTGCACATAGGATTATTGAAAGTTTTGAAAGTTTTTGTGTATCTACTTCATCTGAATAGGCATTTGAATTAAGTGACCTACAAATTCTTGATGTGGAAGAGCATGTGATAAAAGAATATATGTATATGTGTGTGTGTGTGTGTGTGTGTGTGTACATATATACATATATGCAATTTGTGTGGACTAGTTATTTCTTTGGGTTTGGAGCAGTGTAAAGCTCAGGCACCAGGCTCAGGTGGCTATGCTGGGTTTCTGACAGCCTCCACCTTCTGCAGCTTGTCTGATCACAGGCCTGTGATAGAGCTCCCCCACTGTGAGAACTCTGAGATCATCATTCGCTTATATGAAATGCCATACTTTCCAATGGGATTTTGGTCAAGACTGATTAATCGATTACTTGAAATCTCACCTTTCATGCTTTCTGGAAGAGGTATGTATTTAACAAAGCTTACTGTTTAGACAAAGTAAAAAGAAATGTTGACAGTAACATGGCATTTCCCAGAGTTAACATGTTTGGAAGGCAAGAGTGGTCAACATGTGAACATGCACCAACATATGTGGCTTGCTGGGAGGAAAATGTCTCAGTTCCTTTATTAGATGCATTTCCATCAATTGTGAGTATTGTACTTCCCAAGACTAAGCCAAAAGGAAGATCTTTAAAAGATGGGGTATAGTGGGAGCCATTAGCTTAAGTATACATTGAAGCATGCTCCTAATTAGTCTTATCAATAAAAACCCAGAGTCAGATGTCAGGGTGAAAGCTGAAAGATCAGAGAAGCAGAGCAGCAGCCATCAGAGACTTCTTACCTCTCCTCAATTCTCATAGTTCCATCCTCTGATCTCCAGGCAAGCTTTATTTGTCAGTATGCAAACAAAACATCACACAATAGTACACACATATACACACACTCACAGACCCACATGTTCACACACTCACACACATATACACTCACACATATACATAAATGCACATACACATTCAATGTACACATACTCACAAATTCATACATGCACATATTCAATGTATACATAATACACATACACTCACACATATACACAAATGCATGCGTATGCATACACACACACACACACACACACACACACACACACACACACACACAAAGAGTAGCATGGGAATAATCAAGTATAACAGGTCTGGCATTCTGAGAGACACTCCGACCCCAATCTTCTGCTGCCCATCGTCCAGGGACTTGGAGAAAGGGCAAAGCTGTGTGTATATGGTAAACTTACATTCAAAAGTGAGAGGCATTGAAACACTACAGGGAACTATAGTGGATTTGGGGCAAAAGGTAACTGCAAGTGTTACAGCTTTCTGAAAATAAATCTTGTCTTTTTTGATATTAATGTGTAAAAAGATAGTT
This sequence comes from Cricetulus griseus, assembly GCF_003668045.3. Classification (NCBI taxonomy): domain Eukaryota; kingdom Metazoa; phylum Chordata; class Mammalia; order Rodentia; family Cricetidae; genus Cricetulus; species Cricetulus griseus. Next base: position 388,289,094 of record NC_048595.1, read on the forward strand.
AAAATGCATTTAAAAGTTCAAGAATGGCATTAATATAATTGATTTTTTAAAATATGAAAATTTACGTGTGATTATTTGTATATTAATCATGTCAGACTCCTTATCATGAGCTTGCACTGTGTATTAGATAGTATGCAAAGCATTTTACTTATGTGATTGAAATATTCTAATATTCACTTGGAGTGGAATCAAGGCATTGAAAAACTATGTTGACTTTTTTGTACATGGCAATGGAGCGGGATCTGGCGACCAGACAGAAGCATATTGTGCTGAAATCCAGCTCACAGGCCTGATGCGTTGTACCAGCACCATCAAGAATCTGATCAAGCAAACAGATTACTGATGAATTCAATTTAGTCAAGATTTTTTGTATTTTTATTGGTCTTTCATGAATATTTTATTGAAGCTCCACTAGTGGAGCCTATAACACCAGGCCCTTGGACTCACAGCTTCTGCCATCTTTCTCTGCAACATTAAACCACCATACCTGGCTAATTTTCTGGAAATAATCTAAGCTATTGTTGTATTGTGGTTTCCTGCAAAAGAAGTAGAAATTGGATCCTTTTTGGAATTATAAATGGGTTGAAATGGGAATAGAATGTAGGTCCTCTAAGTCAGTGATTTGTGTCAAAATACTGTTTCTGATGTTTTTGCACATATATAAGCTTCCCCACCATCCTTCACCTGTAGTGACTACTGCTTTGACTTCCCCCAAGTAGTTCCCATTTTTTCACATCAACACATGTACAGGTAGTGGGTGGTGTGGTACATATGCATATGTATGTATGTATACATCCATCTGTGTGCCTAGATTCATGAATATGAGAGAAACAGTTTTTTGTTACCCCCACCATATTGCTCTCTTCTGTTTCTTCTTCTCTCCTTGGTCTGTCTGTGCATGTATTTCTCCCTAAAGGATATTTGTATCTGCAGACATGCATATGAAAGCACACAGTATTTGAGTCTAGTTTATTTGGCTTAGCATAATGATCTCCAGTTCTGTTTTCCAGATGAGATAATTTGTTTCTTATGGTGAGTAAAAAGTAGTACTTGTGGTCTATCCATTCATCATAATGGACATTTATAGTGTACATTGTATATATATTTTTTCTTCCTCTCCATCCTCATTGGTCTATCTACTGGGCAACTCAGTAACCATTAAGTGTTGTTATTATGTTATAAATAAAGAATTGTCTTCCACCTACTTCCATTATTTTACTTTCACATTATGTCTAAGGTGATCTGGCCAAAGTTTTTGTTATATTGAGAGCAATGTTTGTTGTGTCCAATTTGCTATTTGTTTCCCCCTGCATGTGCTCTCTTCTGGTTATATCTGCTTGTGGCTGTGTCAAATTATTTCTAATATTTTAGTCTAAATCTTCATTCTGGGTCAGGGCAATTTCGTATTCTGTTCTCTCCATTAGCTCTTGTTCTGCCTTGCTTCTATTTTGATTTTGTGTTGTATGGTAGTTCTTCCTTTGGACAGGCTGGAGAATTGTTTCCTTTTGACTCTACTTTCCATTGACATCTAATAATGGATTCATTTAATTCTGGACTCCATACTCTTAGCTATCTCATTGCTACTATTGTAGCATAGTGACCATGAATGAGAGGTTTCAATGAGCTCAGATTGTCCATCCAGCAATACTGCTTGTCAGTTTTACAAGTTTTTACAGTTTATACTTTGTCACCAAGGAAAAGGGGTATATATTAATGGAATAGGCACACCCTGTTATATGTATATTGTGGAATCCAATGGAACTATTTGAAATATGTGTGGCCTCCTATGGCAATTGATTTTTGGTGTTTTGAGTACATTTAAAACATGATCTATTAGCAATTTTCTAGATGCACTATGATACTGCTAACAGTAGAGTGATGTTTTCAATTTCAAAATCTCTCTGGAAGTCATTAGTAAAACAAGATGGGTGGATTTAGCCTAAATATTTCAAGCTAATTTGATTATGCTGGATGAGTGTTTGCTATTTTAGCATGTGAATACATTTACTATTAATTTAGCTACTATTAAAAATACTTAGGATCTGATATGATATAATAGTACTATGTAGTGGAAAGGAAATGAAACAGGATTATTAGTTATGTTCCTATGACCTGGTATTTGTATTTCCAAAATCTGGGATGTGCCAAAGTAAAATGTAGTCATTTTGGCATTTTCAGTAGTTCTGTTTTCCTCCAACCTTCATTGTCAAGTAGACAGACTTTGTCAGATGACAACACATTCAGCATTGTGGCTAGAGTCTTTATCTATATTAGTTATGCTGTTGACCAGTTGGCTAAGGTTTCTTTGCATTCAGGGAAAAGTGGTACATCACATATTGGAAGATTATTATTTGTATTCTCTTTGTTACCACAAAGTCTTGTATTATTTCTTGCTTATTAGGTTAATCTGGACTATGTACAAAGATTTCTGCTTTGAATGTCTTTCTAATCTTCTCATTTTTGCATCCAATCATTTGGGGGATCCTTTGAGGTCTTACTTGTCTTATTGTAGGCTGTTCATCAGAATCCTTTGTTCTACCATGCAATGACTGTTTTACTTCCTTTCATATATGACAATTATTACATCTTTCAAAGTTTTCTCAATGTTTGAGCACCATTTTTTCTAAATAGTATCTAGTTCTAAATTTTTTTCAGTTAAGAATCCTACCTTATTGATACTAAAATAATTTTGAAGAACTGTTGGTCCCCACCCCAAGATTCTTTTGTTTCTTAACTTGACAAGTGAAAGATAGTTTTCTCAAATTTTTAATGATATACTTTAAAATTGTGTTTTGTTTCAGATTTGGAAGTTGCTTCAGTGTTATGCTAAAATCTTTAAACAGAAAAGTTTTAGCAGGAAGCACAGGTATTTATGGAATTTTTGCTTGGACATGAGTGCTCATGGCAATCCTCTTAACATTTTCCTCCCCTCAATTGATTGACATGACTCTAAGCCATTCCTTACCTCAAAATGATAAACAGAGGAAGGGGACTTCTGCACAGTCAGCAAAGTGCAGCTCATAGGACAATGAGGGAGCTTAGAAGCAGCAACTCAGGCCAAGAGGACAGAAGTCAGAAGCATTAAAGAAACCAAGGACTCGACTTCTGCTATTTTGTTGTTGTTCATCTTAGAGTGTGCTGAGCAGTTCCTGGCTATGGGCTACCTGCCCAGGTGTGTTCTTCAGCTTTCACCAGGGCACAGACTTTCCTTCAATCCACACATGGATTTAGGTGCTTTATTAAATTGTCTTATTGCTATCCTATTATTGTATACTCATCCTGAAGCTTAAAGGATACTTTGAACAATGCTTTATAGAGTTAAGAAGCTGACAATGTTTACAACTTGTAACTACTTCCTGAAAGAAATGGGCAGCACATGATGTGTGATACTGTTCTCCAGAATGTTCCAGTGGCTCCTGCAGACTAAGAGCTCTGGTTTTGTAATGCCTCTGGTGCGTGAGGAATATCAACTCTAGTCTCCTCTTTTACAAGATGGGTTAAGTTTTACTTTTTAATCACCAAGGAAAAGGGGTATATATTAATGGAACTAGGCACACCCTGTTATGGTATTTTGGAATCCAAGGAACATTTGAAATATGTGTGGCCTCCTATGGCAATTGATTTTAACTGTTTTGAGTACATTTAAAACTGATCTATTAGCAATTTTCTAGATGCATACATGATACTGCAGACAGTAGAGTGATGTTTTCAATTTCAAAATATTTTTGAAGTCATTGTAAAACAAGTGGGTAAATTTGACCTGTTATTTCAAGCTAATTTGATTATGCTGGATGAGTGTTTCATATTTTAGCATGTGAATACATTTACTATTACATTAGCTACTTTAAAAATACTTAGGATCTGATATGATATAATAGTACTATATGCTGGAAAGGAAATGAAACAGGATTATTAGTTATGTTCCTATGACCTGGTATTTGTATTTCCACAATCTGGGATACCCATAAGATACCATGGCCAATCCCTTTAACCCTTTAAGTTCAAAGATTGGGGAATTTAGTATGGTCCTTTCTCCTTAAAACTATGGCAGTGAATATACACTGTAATAGTGAGTTAACTCAAATTGTCAAATCATTCACTGTTGCCAGTTGAGGCTTATTCTTTTACACACACATCCTTCTAGACCACTTTTATATCATAGGGGACTACTTTTCAGTTTCTTATGGTGGTATTTCTGAATTCCATTGCTCACCCCTCCTTATATAGAGTCTTTATTCTGGTACCATACTGTAGTTCAACTTCTCATCTTCTGAGATGTTAAACTGACTTGTGTTTTATGTGTGGTAACAGAAGCCCTGCTTCCTAACAAGGGACTTCAAAACTGTGGAGTACCAGTGCTGACTTGACTGCCTGCCTGCAGAATTCTGAAAGCTAACACAGAGAGGCTGGCTATCCCAAGAGAGAGAAGGCTTTTCCAAGAACAAAGTTTGATAGTGCAGTTGTATTTGCCCAGGAGATAAAAATCTTATCATACCATGTCTGATTTGATCAGTTTATTAAACCTCATATAAGTAAGCCCCATTCCTTCTATTTACCTTTCTGGCCATGGTCAGAACACTAAACCAGATTTCCTATACTGGAAAAGCACCTTGGTGACTAGGACAAAAAAGGAAAAAGAATGGGTAATGGCCACCTTCCTGGTTCACAGGGAGGAGCCACAGCAGGCAAAAGGTCATTCTCAGCTTGAGGCCTCTGGCATAACAACATTCCAACTGAAACTCTGATCACAAAATGCTTTTCTTCCTTTGTTTTTTGTTGGTTTTAAGTAAAGTAGCACATGATGTACATTCTATAATTTGTAGTTTTTCCATCATTCCTCCAGTGCACCTTAGTGCTGATACCACTGACTATCTACTGATTATAGAGAGAAGAGAGAGAAGAGAGAGAGAGAGAGCTGTCTTTTTTTTTACCCACTGGGCTATTGTAGAGATAAGGGTTTGGGGCTCTTTTGAGACACAAGACTTCATGTGTCTAATTCCCCCCATGGAATGAAACCAGTGTAGAAAGGATAAGGGAGTTATAAAGACTGACTGGACTGAATCAGCAAAGTTGTGGCAAGGTCCTTTAATTTTATTTTCTAAGGCTGGAGGATAAAACTGGCTGCAGAGAGCTTCTGAGCTAGGAGAGATGCAGAACAGAGAACCAAGTATCTAGAACTCCCTAATTTAGAAGGAAAAAGGGCAGAATAGACCAGGAACAGTAAAGTGCAGCACCTACAGAGAAAAGCCTTCCTGACTGTTGGAGTCACTCCAGCCTCTGCTCTTGGAATGTCACCTGCCCATATAGCCTAAACTTGAAAAGCATATATCAGTGGTACCCAGCCTGTAAAGACACCCAATCAGAGAGTGGTGACCTGAGCAAACAATCCCATAAAATACAAAGGATGTTGTTTCTTATCTTTAATCACTGATATCATACTTTAATAACTAGTATATTCTATGATCACTAACATGTCAATATCTCTGTGGCACAGGAAATGAAGAAAACAACGCTCTGTAGAAAATATAGCCTGGCTGGTCTGTGGTGGCCCACACATTTAATTCCAGCTCCCAGAAGGCAGAGGCAGGTGAACTCTGTGAAGTTCCAGGACAGCTCTACAGAGCAAGTTCCAGGACAGCCAGTGCTACACAGAGAAAACCTGTCTTGGGAAAAGAGGCGGGAGGTGAGGTGGGGAATAGAGCATGAAATCAGAAACTTGCTAGACTTCATATACAGAAGCAAACAAACAGAAGTAGGAGCGGGGTCTGGCTACTGTGGGGCACACGGGACCAAACACATCCCTGATAGTTCCCAGGATTCTACATTCCAGACGACACTGGTGAATGTCCTCTGGCTGGCCCAGGGTGCACATCCCGAATGCCAAGGCTACCAAGAGAAACAGGAAATGTGAGTCTTCCCCTGGTTTTACCTCAGACTTAAGTACTTAAGTGTGAGGTAAAACCAGGGGAAGACTCTTTGTTTCCTGTTTCTCTTGGTAGCCTTGGCATTCGGGATGTGCACCCTGGGCCAGCCAGAGGACATTCACCAGTGTCGTCTGGAATGTAGAATCCTGGGAACTATCAGGGATGTGTTTGGTCCCGTGTGCCCCACAGTAGCCAGACCCCGCTCCTACTTCTGTTTGTTTGCTTCTGTATATGAAGTCTAGCAAGTTTCTGATTTCATGCTCTATTCCCCACCTCACCTCCCGCCTCTTTTCCCAAGACAGGTTTTCTCTGTGTAGCACTGGCTGTCCTGGAACTTGCTCTGTAGAGCTGTCCTGGAACTTCACAGAGTTCACCTGCCTCTGCCTTCTGGGAGCTGGAATTAAATGTGTGGGCCACCACAGACCAGCCAGGCTATATTTTCTACAGAGCGTTGTTTTCTTCATTTCCTGTGCCACAGAGATATTGACATGTTAGTGATCATAGAATATACTAGTTATTAAAGTATGATATCAGTGATTAAAGATAAGAAACAACATCCTTTGTATTTTATGGGATTGTTTGCTCAGGTCACCACTCTCTGATTGGGTGTCTTTACAGGCTGGGTACCACTGATATATGCTTTTCAAGTTTAGGCTATATGGGCAGGTGACATTCCAAGAGCAGAGGCTGGAGTGACTCCAACAGTCAGGAAGGCTTTTCTCTGTAGGTGCTGCACTTTACTGTTCCTGGTCTATTCTGCCCTTTTTCCTTCTAAATTAGGGAGTTCTAGATACTTGGTTCTCTGTTCTGCATCTCTCCTAGCTCAGAAGCTCTCTGCAGCCAGTTTTATCCTCCAGCCTTAGAAAATAAAATTAAAGGACCTTGCCACAACTTTGCTGATTCAGTCCAGTCAGTCTTTATAACTCCCTTATCCTTTCTACACTGGTTTCATTCCATGGGGGGAATTAGACACATGAAGTCTTGTGTCTCAAAAGAGCCCCAAACCCTTATCTCTACAATAGCCCAGTGGGTAAAAAAAAAGACAGCTCTCTCTCTCTCTCTCTCTCTCTCTCTCTATATATATATATATATATATATATATATATATATATAGAGAGAGAGAGAGAGAGAGAGAGCTAGTCAGTGGTATCAGCACTAAGGTGCACTGGAGGAATGATGGAAAAACTACAAATTATAGAATGTACATCATGTGCTACTTTACTTAAAACCAACAAAAAACAAAGGAAGAAAAGCATTTTGTGATCAGAGTTTCAGTTGGAATGTTGTTATGCCAGAGGCCTCAAGCTGAGAATGACCTTTTGCCTGCTGTGGCTCCTCCCTGTGAACCAGGAAGGTGGCCATTACCCATTCTTTTTCCTTTTTTGTCCTAGTCACCAAGGTGCTTTTCCAGTATAGGAAATCTGGTTTAGTGTTCTGACCATGGCCAGAAAGGTAAATAGAAGGAATGGGGCTTACTTATATGAGGTTTAATAAACTGATCAAATCAGACATGGTATGATAAGATTTTTATCTCCTGGGCAAATACAACTGCACTATCAAACTTTGTTCTTGGAAAAGCCTTCTCTCTCTTGGGATAGCCAGCCTCTCTGTGTTAGCTTTCAGAATTCTGCAGGCAGGCAGTCAAGTCAGCACTGGTACTCCACAGTTTTGAAGTCCCTTGTTAGGAAGCAGGGCTTCTGTTACCACACATAAAACACAAGTCAGTTTAACATCTCAGAAGATGAGAAGTTGAACTACAGTATGGTACCAGAATAAAGACTCTATATAAGGAGGGGTGAGCAATGGAATTCAGAAATACCACCATAAGAAACTGAAAAGTAGTCCCCTATGATATAAAAGTGGTCTAGAAGGATGTGTGTGTAAAAGAATAAGCCTCAACTAAATTACACTTTTGGAGTTAATATATGCATTCAGAATACAGTTGAATATGGACTTTGCACACAATGATGTCATTAAGGAGTGTCCAGCTGCTCAAGGTGTGATCTAGAGAAAGGACCATGAAAGCTGAGCAGCATCTTTGTTTCTTGTTGCTGTTGGGGGATGGGCCATGGCCGAGGTGTGGTATTTGGCAAATGTCTGACTGTGAAGAGGCTCTCAGCCCTGTGAAGGGTGGAGATCTCAAGGCCAAAGGGTTAGCATAGGCAAAGATCCAGGCTCAGCTGACATGTGTTTGAGGTTGAAAGATTCTCATGTGGTGGAAGGATGGTGGATACAGACAAGGATGAAGGAAAGTAGAACATAGGAGATGATGTGGAGTTAGAACAGGTCAGGTTATAGGGACATGGAAATACATAGGGTTTCAAAAATATTTATTCTTATTTATTTGTATAGGTATTTCTGTTGCCACATGTATGTATGAGCCCAGGGAGCCATAAAAGAGCATAGACTCTTTGGAGCTAGAGTTACAGATGATTGTGAGGCATCCAGTGTGATGTGGGTGCTGGGGACTGAACTTGGGAAGAATAGCCAGAACTCTTACCGCTGAGTGATAGCTCCAGTCTCATGCATGGGATTTTGATCTAAGAAGAGTAGGAAGGCATTAGAGTTTTCAGGCAGGGGATACTTGACTATGTGTCTTTAGCAAACTGTGATTTTGAAACCAGAGGCTACAGTTACCCCTTATGTTACTTAAGATTGACTCAACAGTGGCTGCTCCAAGTCCAAGACTGAAATAGATTCTGTGACTACAATTTAGAGGTTAGGACAATCTGACCTGCTAGTATGACCACCTATGCATGTCTCTGGTCTCATAAAAGCAGATGTAAAGGAAAAATAGAATTTAAAATTGCAATTTGAATAGTAGTTCAAAATTAGCTGTTTATTGTTGAAAATGGTTAGAATTTCTTTTAAGAAGCTCAAAGAACAAGGCAACATTTGCAACAACCCCATCACTCGTGGAAAGCTCGTTACTAAGTTGAAGAACTACAAGAAGGCAGATGGTGGGTCCTTGATGATGTGGGACTCACATGACTCTGAACCCTTACAGGAGTTGGTGGTTCTCTGCCACCTCCACCACCCAAGCTTGATATCTTTGCTGGCCGCTGGGATTCGTCCTCGGATGTTGGTAATGGAATTGGCCTCCAAGGGTTCCTTGGATCGCCTGCTTCAGCAGGACAAGGCCAGCCTAACCAGAACCCTCCAACACAGGATTGCATTGCATGTGGCTGATGGCCTGAGGTAAGGGACTACCACTGTTTTCTGTTTAATACATGAGTAATGTAACCCTGAATTTACTAGAAGGCTCTAAGAACACCACTCTCTTGTTGCACTCTGCTAACAATTTTGATGAAAACTATCTGTTCCTTGATCAAGTTTTGAAACTTTATGATATAATGGTAAGAAAGCACAGGACTTCATAATTGGTGGTTTTAGTACTTGAACCTAGTTAGTATTCATTCTCTTGAACTCATAATCTGAACCCTAGACATTACCTAAAGATAAGCATAATGGGCCTCCAAACATTGAGAAAAGTATGAAGTGGAAAAATTTTAATCTTGCAAAACTAACCCATATTCCTAAGGCAGAGTGACAAATGTTGGATTCTACAAGGATATATCATGTGACTCACAGTCACAGCCAACCCTGAGCTGGATGCTAGATGTAATCTTTGAGATGCAGCATCCCAGAGTAGAAAGGTCATCCCTGAAGACAAAAGACCTTGAGAAATCACTGTTGCATACACTTAGTCATTGCAATTTTTGTCTATCTAACCTCTTCCTACTTTTTAGCCTGCAAATTATGGATAATACTGAAGACTTTGTGGTAATTGTCGGCCCCCAAATTCAATTCTTGATATCCTTCCTGTTGCTCTACAAATTTTTCAACTGTGGTTTGGCTTAGTAGCCACCTTTCATTCCTCTGTCCTTTCAATCTCTTATGTCATCATTACACAAGTACTTCTAACTTTTCATGTACCTACTCTCACAATTCTCTTCCCTAGCTTCTTTAAGTCCCCACCATTTTCCATTTCCCCTGCACAGCCTGTGCACTGTTAAATAGCTTTTGATGAATTTAGACATAGGATCAGGTCTTTCTCTTGTTGTGGACCATCTCCTCCCTTGCTTTCCACTTGCTGTGCTCAGCCACATGTCATTTTGAGGTGTCTGAATGAGACGAGGCCATGTAGCCACTGCCTGGGTATACAGCTCACACCCATACCTCCCACCATTTTTCCAGGCAGTGGATGCAAATTTCCCCCTGCTCTGGAAGTCTGTGACAAGTCCTTTCAGACAGTATTGCCAAAGGGCGTGGGCATGAAGGAAAATAGGTAATTATCTCTTCCAGAACTACTGAAAGCCATGCAGTCTTTGAAACTTACCAATATGCAGGCATTTGGATTTGGGTTGGCATGTTTACTTTTAAACACCAGGGAGAGCCTCGTGGTAAACTGAGCTCAGTAAAGGGCCCTTTAGGCTCCTGTGTTACAAATCCACCACAATCATTATCTTTAATGGGTCCTGGGTCCCAGAGTTTCCTCAATTTTTCCTCGTAATCCTGAAGTGTTAGTTTATAAACCAAGGACTTGCTGTTTTTACTTATCACTTAAATTGCAAGTCTACAACACCATAGCCTCAGTCTGTCTGGCCTTTATTTCAAATAACAAAACATGTGTTTTTATGAAGCAACTGGAAGTTTAACAAATGCTTTGCCTCATGTGTTCTTAGTCTAAATCCAGGAAGAAATTCCAGATCTGGTGCCATAGGAGGCTGGTGGGTACGAGTAACTGTTTATCTTTTACTAACAATAAATATAATTTTAAAACTCAATGTATGGGAAAATCCCTTTTCAGTAAAAGAAAAAATAAATACACATATATTAAAAATGTAATTTCAAATAAATGTCAACATATGGCTATAATGTGAATGTTTCTCTGGCTTGGCTAGGTCCCACTGTCCTTCTCTTCCCCAAAGAAATATGCAGATGCTATATTAGTTATAAAGCTGTTTGGCTGCTGGCTATGGCTTCTTATTGGCTAGCTCTGTCTTAATTAACCCATAACTACTAATCTATGTATTTCCTAGTGGCCTTATCTTACCAGAGAAAAGGTCCGGGCCTCTTATTCCCTTGGGGTCTGCTCAATATCTCTGCAGAGAAGAGAGACAGAGAGCAATTTCCTGCTTATCCATGCTTATATACTGGTTCTGCCCTGCTATGTCACTTCCTGCCTGGGTCACATGGTGACTTCTCTTTACTACATTTCCCAGAATCCTCCTCAACTTCTAGTCCCACCTATTTTGCTTCCCTATTGGCCAACAGTGCTTTATTCAACAACCAATAAGATAAACATATATATAGGAGAACATTCCCCATCATTTGGCTATAACTGCAGAGGTAGAAACAAGTAATGAAAGGTTGGTTTTTTAGGATTTGTTAGTTAATGATGTTAGTTTGTTAGTAGCTATTGAGAATGACACATAAGAAATTTCTTCATGCCCTGAATCTTTTCATTGAGATCCTATTTTAATAAAGCGCCTCCCTTTCATCTCTTTCTCAAAATTCTCATGTAGTTTCTAAAACTTCCTGTGTTTCAATATGTTCAAACTTGGATTTATTCTCCTTGCTATTTCCTCATACCATGAGCATGTACTTTTTCCTATATTCCCCATGTGTCAGAACAGGATTAATATAGTCACAGAAGGACTACATTTCTTTTCAGCTACAGCTAGTATCCCTTCATGAGTTCACAGCTTGCCGAAGTTACACAGTGAAACCTTGTCTCAATATCAGTCTGTTGATCAATATCTTATCATTATCTATCATCTATTTTCTGTACATTCATCTACCAATCTGTCATCATCCTATTAATCATCTACTTATTTACCACCTATCTATCTATCTATCTATCTATCTATCTATCTATCTATCTATCTTATCTATCTTATGTATTCTATGTATCTACCTATCTATATTTCCAAATATTTGAATCAATTTTATTTTATGGTTTTTACCATTTCTTTTATTTTCATGTCACTGCTTCTATTTTGATTCAGTATCTATAGGGAATTATCAGAATATTTCCTCTGAAATCAAAATCTAAGTATATTTGAGATTCCCTGGTGTTTCCATTTACTTACAAGGTGCATCTCAATTCTGTGGTGTCATAGAATGGAAGCTCTTTATGTGTTCCCCTTGGTTTCTTTTGCAAACTCATTCCGTGCCAGCTTTCCAGTTCTTATTCTAACCAGGCTGACTTCCATAAATCTACTGTTCTTTTCACAAAGTTCTCTTTTGGAGAACTCAGTTCCTCCAAGGATTTGCTGGCATGTCATCTCTACCATAAAGCTCAACTTCTTCACAGAGAGTGAGGCTTTCTTACATGTATTTGTATTTGCTCATTTGATTTTGTTTTTTATTAGTCAGAGACTCACATTGTAGCCAGGCTGGCCTTCAGCTCTTCATTTCCCTGCCTCAGCATCCTCAGTTCACTTGTGTTTCTTGCACTTGCTCCATACAAGACTTTGTCTCAGGCATTGAAGAAGAGCAGGCAGAGATTATTGTGTGCCTAAGGTGGAAAACTGTTTGGAAAGAGAGCTTGTGTTGGCTCTACCTCTACACCTTTCCCCCTTTTCCTCAGCATTTGCCACTCACACACTTCTGCCATCTTATTGTAGCCAAGTGCCTGTCTTTTCCTAGATTGTGAGGGTCTTTAAATCAGAGGTACAAAGATGGCTTTGTGTCCACTAATGAGTCACCCTCATTGATAGATGCTTAATGCATATTTGTTAAAGGAATGAATGCATTCTATTTTCAGAATAATATATTCAGGATAAGATAAAATTAACTTTCAATTATAAAGATAGGGCTTCTTTGAGATTCTTATAATAATGATGATTAAAGACTGATTAACTGAGTTATAGTTTACATTAATAAAAAATTTGACAATGCTTACTCTCATACAATGCTTCAATTCATTTTTCTGAATTATTGTCACCAAGAAATAATTTTTGCTTATGCAATTTCAAAAGTTTTTTTCTTTTCTATTACCGGTTATTACAATGGCACTGTTAAGATTAAACTCTATAATTAAATATAGTAATTAAACCAGATCACCTTGATCTCCAAACTATATAATTTTAAATGGGCTGTATTTTAGTCCTAGAAAGGTATTCTTAGGGAGCCTGTGTTTTATCTGTAACTGAGAGAGGAATGTGTTACAGTGGTTTGGGATGCTATTTGGTGATATATTTAACTTTTAAATTCTTTTTTTCCAGATCTTTTTTATTTGAATTAGAAACAGGATTGTTTTACCTGACAATCCCAGTTCCCTTCTTCTCCCTCCCATCCTCCTCTACCACCCCCCCTAATCAAAACCCTACCTATCACATATCCTTTCTGCCCCTCCTGGATGGTGAGGTCTTCCATAGGGTGTCATCAGAGTCTATTGTATACTTTGGGATAGGACCTAGGCCCACCCCCGTGTGTCTTGGCTCAGGGAGTATTCCTCAATATGGAATGGGCTCCCAAAGCCCATACCTATGCTAGGGATAAGTACTGAACTACTACAGGAGGTCCTGTAGATTTCCAAGGTTTCCTCACTGAAACCCGTGTTCCTGGGGTCTGAATCAGTCCCATGCTGGTATCCCAGCTATCAGTTTGGGGAGCAAGAGTTCCCCAATGTTCAGGTCAGCTGTTTCTGTGGGTTTCACCAGCCTGGTCTGGACCCCTTTGCTCTTCACTTGTCCTTCTCTGCATCTGGGTTTCAGTTCAGTTCAGTGATTAGTTGTGGATGTCTGCTTCTACTTCCACCAGCTGCTGGATGAGGGCTATCGGGTGGCATGTAAGCCAGAAACTAGAAGCAGCCTAGATGCTCCTCAACTGAAGAATGGATAGAGAAAATGTGGTACATTTACACAATGGAGTACTACTCAGAGGAACTTTTAAATTCTTAATCCCCTGGCTTTTCTCAAGAACAGCTAATGGACCTTCAGTAAGTCCTTAGTAAACTTTGCTTTCCAGCCAATTGCTATTGTTAAGGTCAACGTCATTAGTGAGTTTATGTTATTGATCAGCCAAAACTGTATATCCTGAAATGAACAGATCCGATGTCATGGCCTATGCACATCCTGGAAGAGAGAATCAGCCCAGTAGCTGATGGAATCAAATGACCCATTCTTTCTAGGTTATTCCCCAATAGAAAGTTCCAGGATTCACAGCCTCTCTGCTCTCAGTGCCTCAGCAATGATTGGTAGGAGGTAATGGGGTAAATATTTTTTTAATATAACCTTAACCGAATTTCAAATAATAAGTAAACAAAGGATTTTAGCAAATCCCTCTTTAAGTCCTGTGAAAAATTGTCCTTTCAGTGAAGGTCTTAATATACCTGTGAGGTCAGTGGGCAGGGAAAACTGTAAATTAAAGAGCTCTATGAGAGGAGATAATAGTTGTCTTAGTGTTTGGGAAACTGTGGGTTCCTCCTCCATTTTTGTAGAGTTGATAGTACTTGGCTGAGATTAAAACGTTATGTTTTATATTAAATAATTTATTTTTTTGATCAAAGTACCCAAATCCAAGTACTTTTTGGCTCCATCTCACACCCAGATATTGTACCACCTAAGATAGTTCTCACAATTCTCTCTGTCCAGACACTTTATTAACCTTAACTAGTAACAGATGTGCTTTGAGGAGGGTTGTATCCTCAGAGTTGGAGATAATAACTAGGGAAAAACTTACAGTTTGATTTGTTTTTATTGAAAGGAACAAAATATTCTTAAAAACAGTAGGAAGAAAAGTAATCAGGAAAAAAGTAAGTAACAAAGATAAGTGATATAATTTTAAAAGCTAAAGAAACCAATTCCTCTATAAGTTTAAGAATACCAGAGCAGATAAATGAAAGTTATGCCAAAAATGAAGCATATAGCAAAACTCCATCTACTCTTAGTTAGCCCTTTGTTTCTATCTTTTGAGCAGGCCCGGCTGGCCTTGCGTGTTAGGTCCTCTTCCTTCTATCTCAGAGGTCTGAGATTATAGGCATCATCAGAACAGTTAATGTATTACAACTTTTAAATTAATGTAAAAATCACCAATGACTGATGAAGGGGATTCAGTTTCCTCCCAGCAACTGTAAAGGTATAAGAGAAAGTACACACTCACTGTGTGCATGCCTGTGCACTAAAACTCTAGTCACCTACCAGGTTTGGCGTTCTATTTTTCTGAAGAAGCATCACGTTGCTTTTAAATATTAGATTTTATGTTTTAAGTCTGTTTGAAGTATATCTTTCAAATTCCAAGGACAAAGTTAACATTGTATTTCTGATGCTTTGCACAAACAGCATAACATATTGAAAACATTATGACCAAATTAATATAAGGTGGTCACCTTTTGGTAAGACTTCCTGTGTGTTTTCTGGCAGATATCTCCACTCAGCCATGATTATTTATCGTGATCTGAAACCCCACAACGTGTTGCTTTTCACCCTCTATCCCAATGCTGCCATCATTGCGAAGATTGCAGACTACGGGATTGCACAGTACTGCTGTAGAATGGGAATAAAGACCTCAGAGGGCACCCCAGGTAGGAGATGAAGTTCCCTTTTTGCAGAGGATAACCAGTGTTCTCAGATGTGGGTGTGGGTGAGTCAAAGCAGATGTGGCCTGTCACAGTGTGAACAGATATTTATTGTCTGCATAATGATGGCCATTGCATCAACATTTCCATCCTCCTATTTTGTAGAACAGCAACAACAAAATCAACTTGTAATTTTCTAAGCCAAAAACTGAGCTAAAAGGAGAAGGTACTTAATGGTATTACATTTTAAAAAGCTGGGTTTCTCTAATTTCAATGCTTGTTGTCTTTTTCAGTCAAAATAAATGCTTTCCCTTTTATTGGTTGCCTGTATTTGCAAGTAGGTGTGCATTCTTCTAAGCATGTCAAGGTTTGCATTGTATCTGAGTGTCTCTGGGCTGTTCAGTCACAGTGGAAATGGTTACCATTTTGTTAGTTCTTGTAGGTACATCAGGGACACATTTCTTATCTTCATACTGAGTCTGTAAGTCTGCTATTATTTTCCCTTTTGTAAACAGGAATACTGAGGCTGAGTACGGTTTTTATCTTACAGTAAGTAGCAAAGATGGTAATTCAATCAATTTAGTGAAATACAAAGTAGCTAACTTTGGATTCTTCAGCTGTCTCCGGGACCACATACTGTGTTAATGTCTGTTTGAGAAGGCTTAACTCTTCAATCTTAGCTTCTAAAGCAGAAAAGAAAAACAACAGAACTGTGCATATTGTTCACTGGAGGCTTGGGAAAACAATATTTCTACTTAGGAAAATTGGACACAAACAGTGGCCTTCTGTAGGCAGATCTCATTCCTCTCATGAGGGATCCCAAAGAGACCTGGGAGATGAAAGGAAATGAACACATGACTGAGCCTAAGTTATGGTTGAGGAGAAGGGTTTATTGTAGATAGGAGGGAGAAAACAGCCACAGGCATCTAGAAGGGTCCAGACTGACCATGGCCAGCAGAATAGACCAGGTTGTAAAAGGAGAGGGAGAGAGGAAGAAAAGAGAGAAAGAAGAGGAGAGGGGGCCCAAGAGGACGAAGAGAGCACACTGGAAGCAAGAGAATGACTAACTTATTAGGAATCAGAAGCTGGGGGAAGGGAAGCAAAGACCAGGTCCTGGGCTGGAGAGGTAAGGGGTTGGGGTTGGGTGAGAGGTACTGAGGAGGAGGTACTGAGTGAGACTTGTCCTGGATCTCTTTGGGACTTCACATCTCATATGATGTCCAGGTGGAATGGCCTCCTTAGCTGGGCCTTAAAGGTCTTTCTTTTCTTACTCCTGATGGATATCTATCACTGAAGCTTTGTGCTCTTATAGGTCAGTGGTTCTCAGTGGGTTCTATTGTGTTCTTCTTGACTTTTAGTTCCATTACCCCACCAACCAACCACTGGTCTAGACCAATCAATAGCCAATGGCAGTTCAGCTTGTTTCACACTTGGAGCTTTTTAATTTTTTGTTTATTATTTTATTCCAGTTATTATCACTAAAGCACTTCTGATTATCTCAGCCCTAAACTCTGGCCTAAATTTGAAAAGACATGATCTGTAACAATTGCTACTAACACCTGACCTTTCCTTCCCCAACACAATGTTGTCTGGGAAGAAATAAGTTCTTTCTCATAGGGTTTGATCTGTGGTTTTCCCTTTGTTGAATTTTTCCATTCATGTTATACCCTTTAATGTAGAAACATCCAGTAAAAGAAAAAAATGTATTCAAGAAACATTTTTTATGTGTGTGTGCCTTTTGCTTTGTTTTGTTTTTTCAAGACAGGGTTTCTCTGCATAGCTTTGGAGCCTGTCCTGTCTCTTGCTTTGTATACCAGGCTGGCCTTGAATTAGCATAGGTCTGCCTGACTTTGCTTCCCAAGTACTGGGATTAAAGTCATGCACCACTCCTGCCCGGCTGTGTGTGTGCATTTTATACTAGCCTTGAGTTCAGTACTTTCACTCTGGGTGTTCATGTGTGTGGGATAGCTATGCCTCTACAGGACAGTGAGAAATTCAGAGCTTTCAGTGCTGGAGCAACAGTTAAGGTTCATGCTTAACCATTTACAAGAATGATCCCATGTAAGTCTCATGGGACTCATGCCTTTCCTCACCTACAATCCAGGGAATGAGAGCTGAGGGAATGTTAAAAAGGACTATAGGGCAGAACAGATGCAAACTCAGGCAGCCTAAGACCAACAGCAACCCCTCCCAGCACTAATTCAGCCCAAGGACAAAGAGAACAACAGCTCGATTACTGATGGGGACAGCACTGGCATATGACATTGTCTACTTTAGGAAGAGTAAATATGGGACGGTTCCACCAATAACTCCACTGTGTATTTCCTGTTAAGGATAACAAATAAGTCTGTGTTCTGTGACAGTTACAGCATTGACTGAAGTGAATGATGACTGATGACTTCAAGTCTGTCAACATCTATACAAATAAAACAGCCATTAGTCAAATTAAATGTTCTCTAGCTCTTCACTATCATATTGTAGAGACCAGGTTCAAAGTAGATGACCTTGCATGGTCACTTGACACTCACTGGGGATTTTCAAGAAGCATCACGCCTTAGGTACCCCCTAAATAGACACATTGCATTATGTTATTATACTCTGATCATGTGACTAAAGATGTTGATTCTAGAATGGAAAATGAAAAGCATTTTCATAATTGTTCCTTTCTTTTATTCTTTAATATTCATGATTTTCCTTTCCTTCCTTCTCCCCTTTCTCACTCTCTCCCTCCCTTTTCTTCTTTCTTTGTTGAGAGAATCTCTCATATCAGGTAGCTCAGACTAGACTGGAACTCTATTTGTAACTGAAGATGGCCTTGAACTTCTGATCCTCCTGCTTAAATTCCCAGTACTGGGATTATGGTTGTATATAATATTGGAGAACATACCCAGAACTTTTTAAGTGTGATGTCAGCATTATAAAAAACAACCTGTATCCCCTGCTTGAATATCTTCTTCAATACTTGTAAAAAAATTCCAAGTTCTGAGATGAGTCCTAAATAATGTCTCAAGTGTCCTCTTGTTTTACGATCCTATGGTTGGATCATTATAATAGTGAATTTACCCACAAAATAAATACACAGAAACATTTAATAGCCCAGATGGAAACTTGATATAAGAGATACCAAATTGGTGTGTTGAGTGAATAATAACATTTGGAAAATATTTAAAACAGCCACCTGAATCCCTTTTAATTTCTTAGAATGCAAGATTGTAATTGCATTAGCTATGTGGGTAGCTTGTGATTTTGAGTATTCTTGACTTGGATTGTGTCTGTGGATTTAAGAAAGCACATGGCACAGGGGCCAGTAAGAGAGCTTTCAGTGAGAAGGTTCAGGTCCTTGCCACTAATCTTGAAGGCCTGACTTTGATTCCTGGAACTCATAGGGTGGAAATAAAGAAATATCTCCTGTGAGTTGTCCCTGACCTTTAAATACAAACCACAACATGTGTATGCCCTAGCCCCCAACACAAACGAATAATGTAAAACTAAAAACAGAAGAAGGGAGCCTATCATTCTTCCAGGTTGTGCTGTTTATAAACTTTGTCCACTGGTGATCCATGCCTGGGTCAGATGAAATGTTCCTGAGAATATCTGAAACATGCTATTGCAGGACTTGAATTAGAGCTACTGTGATTTTTTTAAATACCATGTCCTAGTATGTAGAATTTATTAGTACTGTGTTTAGGACTCCTAATTGCATCCCATTTCATTAGCTCAGGGTATGACTGTGCTGTTACAGTTGCACATATGTGAAAGCTAACTTCTGCTCACTGTGAAAAAATTTCTCAGAAAATCTATGTCGAGGAGGAAGTGCTTTGGCTCCCAGTTGTGGAAGTTTCATTGACTCCAATGGTTTGGGCTGAAGTTAAGCAAGGTACACATGGGTGCCCATGGCAGAGGAGGTTGTTTGCGTTCTTGGCAGCCAGGAAGCAACTGAGGTGAGGGGAAGAGAGGTTGGGCACACACACACACACACACACACACACACACACACACACACACACACACACACACACACACACAATCTCATCTCCTCCACCCATGCCCCACCTCCTGTAGATTCTACCACTTTCAATAGTTGGTTCTAGAGTAAATCCATCAATGTATTAATCCAATGAAGTAGGAGCCCTTCTGATCCATTTACCTGTAAACACTGCTGCATTGAGGATCAGGCTGGCAAGCCATGAACCTTTGAGGGACCATCCATATCTAAATAATAGCAGTAGAAAAATACCGTTGTTTTTAAAGAAATACATAATATTTTTAGAAATATGTATCTATAATATAGCATATCAAGCTAAGTGTGATAGGGTGAATTCATAGCCCCAGATGTGACAGGATGTATCTATAGCTGCAGCTTTGGAAAAGACACACACACACACACACACACACACACACAGAGAGAGAGAGAGAGAGAGAGAGAGAGAGAGAGAGAGAGAGAGAGAGAGAGAGAGAGTTTTAGGCATAAGCCTCAGAGGACTTTAATTTGTATTAATGAACAGACCAATTAATTGATTTTTGTGGTAACAAAGATAAAATCCTGGGTCTCTTGCATCCTGCTATATCCTGCCAGCTGGGCAAGTACCCTGCTGCTGGACTTTGGCCATGACTTTTCTTTTGGAAATAAAAATATAGTTTTTAATTTCATAGGAATTAAATGGAATCCTAAGTTCTGGAACTAATGAAACCACTAGATTTTAAGACTGTTAAAGTGATATTGAGCCTAGCAAGTGCCTCCATCCCCACCCCACATGCCTCTTTCTGTATGGATCTCTTTGTTGAAAACAGTTGTATAAAGGCATTTTGTTTCCCTGTAAGGTTTTATTTCTTTGATTGTTAGTCTTTGCTTAACACTTTGGTGTTCAGTGTTTATCTATATTATCCTTCAGTGTAATCTTGTAAGACTAAGCTATCTTAGTAGAAGTATAAGATTTTATAGTAAAGATCACAAGATCTGTCCTTGAAGATGAGTGGTAGCATGGTTCCTAGGACAGGCTTACTGACTTTTTCCAGGTGTCTCACTGCAGCGATGATACAGCATAACTTAGAGCTCATCCCCTTGAACTGCTTCTTAACAGCTGACCTAAGTATGGGCCCTGGCATTGAGCATATTCATTGCTCTGTCTGTTTTCTTTCAGGCTTCCGGGCACCTGAAGTTGCCAGAGGAAATGTCATTTATAATCAACAAGCTGATGTTTATTCGTTCGGTTTACTGCTTCACGACATTTGGACAACTGGGAATAGAATCATAGAGGGCTTGAGGTTTCCAAATGAGTTTGATGAATTAGCAATACAAGGGAAATTGCCAGGTATGTTCTGTTTTATCTACCAGCAAGAATTTTCCTTAATGTCAGTGTCCCCAATCACAGTTTGATGACTTTCACTTTAATGCATAGACATTCTCAATCTTGTGATATAATAATAAAGATCACATGGAAAAGTTAACTATTTTAGCGTTAGTGAAATCCAAAGTGAGTATTGGTATGTCTGGTAGAATATTGGGAGGACCTGGGGAAGGGATACTACCATTAGAATCAGGCTTGTGACTTGTAGTTCTGGTACAGTTTGTGGGATTTCATAGTAGCCTGGGATGTTCTCATTGGCGTTGAGAAAAATAATTCATATTCATAAGAAGTTTTTAAATTATTTATGAATTTCTGCTATAAATATTAATGAAAATTGGGAAATGAGTATTTAATGAGAGAAGTCTCATTTTGAATGGGTGTCTCGTGGCTCAAGAAATTCTTTGACCTGTTTTCCATTTTGGTTATTACTTCATCTACTACAGAATTATGTGCTATTTCTAGTACCTCCTTCTCCTATAACATGTACTTCTGAGTGTGTACTCAGGACTGCTATGGGCACTATGGCATTGACAACTCTTTGGGGACCTTTAAAGACTTGGGGGGGGAGGGGTGGTGATGCATGCCTTTAATCGCAACACTCAGGAGGCAGAGGCTGGCAGCACAAGGCCAGCCTGATCTACAGAGTGAGTTCCAGGACAGCCAAGTCTACACAGAAAAACCCTGTCTTAAAACCAACCAAACAAAAAGACCCTGGAAAAAGGAAATGTATAATTGTAGAACCGCGCTCAGATGCTTCTTGACTTCCTAATCTGTTAGTTTCCCAATGCAAATGTGCTGGTCTCTGTTTTGCATCCACCTGAGGAATAGCTTTCCTAGAGGAAAAGTTAAATGCACATAAACAAGCCAACTGTGGAGACATGGGATCTAAATGCTTGCTCATTTTGAGTATTTAAAGTTTTTTGTAGAAGTCATTTATTCTATGAGTAAAAGTGCTTTCAAGTCTACTTATGTACAAATATTAAATGAAAATGTCTTATTTCATTTCTATTCATCCATTTTATACCATAAAAGGTCATGACCTCTTTTATTTGGTTGTTTTGGGGAGGTGGTGTTCAGACAATCTCTTGTAGCCCTGGCTGATCATAACTTTGCTATATAGCTGAGGCTAGCATTGAATATCAGATCATCCTTCTTCTACCCTCTAACTGGTGGAATTACTAGAGTCAACGCTCTTTTGTGGCAGCTCTACTGAAGGTAAGGTTAACAAAACCAACTATGTTGTAGTAAATATAGAATTATGGAGGTCGGAGTTCCCATCGCAGTGTTTGATCTTTTCTGTGTTTGTAATAAGTATATAACTTTTGATTTATTTAGTGTGCCCAAATGATTTTCTTTATTTTTCAGATCCAATTAAAGAATATGGCTGTGCTCCATGGCCTATGGTTGAGAAGTTAATTAAAGAGTGTTTGAAAGAAAATCCTCAAGAAAGGCCCACTTCTGCCCAGGTATACTCAGGTTAAAAATTTTCAGTATTTTGTGTTGAACATCCTGTATTTGTGTATATTTATGTTCATATGCATATAATTTACAAGTATATTCTTAAACACATAAATTAACATATATACACATAGAGTTAAAATAGTTATTATATATTATATATAATGTTATATATTTATACTAGATAATGCTAGTTATAAAAATATAATTTCTATAATCTTTTCCATTCTGGCACATACACTAACCCCAACATCCCAGGAGTCACCATTATTGCTGATATTTACAGATACACATATACATAATTTGTTTATGTATCCATCATTACTGATATGTACTGTTACACACATAAATGTGTGTAAATATATATATATATATATTCCTTTATAAAATGTCTTTCTATTGTTGTACCCGTTTTTGTATTCAATTTTCTGCCTACAAATTGCGTAGCAGAAAGACATTTCTTGTATATGTTATTCTTTCTTGGCTGTCTAGAGTAAAAATTTCTTTTTGATTTTATGTAGCTTGCTTTATTGTTTCTCTTAGGGTATCTTCGTGAAAATAATGCCTCCATTTTAATAAGGACATCTTTAGCATCTTCTTGTAATGCTTGTTTCTTTTTAAGTCACATTTTAAGGAATTCTTTCCCATAAAGTTACAAAAATATTTACCTATAACTTTTTAAAAATTAAAGTCTTAGCTAACTCCCATCTCCTAGAGAGTTGGCCTCTTGGTATGGAACCAGGGTTTCCTAGTTCCTCCTAGCAGCCCCTCTCATTCTTTCCTTTTAGCCTATCTCTAGCCCTGTATCTCCACTGACTCAGAGAACCTCTCTCAGGAACCCAAAGCTGCCATGATAGGGCTAGGCTGGGACTTCATCCTCCTTCCTGTCCTCCATGCTGATCTCTAATGGAGAGATGTACCATAGGTCCTGCTCCAGTTTGCCTGAGGGGCCACTACTCCATCCCCACCCCATGCCCTAGGACTTGCCTCTTAGTCTCCCCCAACTGCCTTGCTCAGCCTTTCTTTATAGCCCAGCACCTTTCTTTTATGACTCTTCTCAGACCTGCAGATCAGCCCTCTACCAGAGAGCCCTTTCCCGGCATACTTAACTAGAACTTGGGCACTCCACAGCCACCAAAGTGGATTAGGGCTCAGACTGGGCCAAAGAATGGAACACCCCCCAGTGAAGATTAGACAATATGTTTCCAGCAATCCTAACTCCTAGATCCTGACACACACACACACACACACACACACACACACACACACACACACACACACACACACACACTCACACACACACACACACACACACACACACACACACACACACACACACACACACACACGCCCCAAATAAGCAAACATGAACAACCAAAGGATTTGCCTTCTGCAGAGGCCAGCACCTCTGTTGCGTTAGACCCTAAGAAAAGCAGTTTAGCTGAAACATAAGACAAGAAGTTCAAAATATCAATTGCATGTGTGTTCAAGGACCTTAGATATGAATAAATACCACAATGAACACTGTGAAAATACAAACAGTTGAATGAAACAATACAAATAATTCAAGAAATGAATCTAGAATTTAACAAGGAATATAATCACTAGAGAAAACCCACACTGAAATAAAACTGGAAATGAAAAACTGAGGATGTCAAATAAAAGCCTTACTAAAGAAACTGTTAAAATAATTTGGGTTCAAGACATTCAGCAAATCTGGGAAACTGAAAAGATCAAAAAGATGAATAATAGGAAGAATAATAGAAAGAAAATAAACCCAGGTCAAAAACACAGAAAATATTTTTAGCAAAATCATACAAGACAATTTCTCCAACATAAAGAGGAACAAGAAGCATACAGAACAGTAAAAGACAGGACTGGAAAATAAACCCCCCACAACACAAAATAATCAAAAACTAATATGTAGAATGATGAAAAGCTATTAAAAGCTTCAAACAAAAAAGACCAAATTGCAAATTAAGTCAAACTGATTGAAATGGCAACTGACTTCTTAGGAGACTCTGTAAGTTAGAAAGGCTTAAATAGATATTCTACAAGCTTTAAGAGATCACAGATGTTAGCCGGGGTTGGTGGTGCACGCCTTTAATCCCAGCCCTCTGGAGGCAGAGACAGGCGGATCTCTGTGAGTTTGAGACCAGCCTGGTCTACAAGAGCTAGTTCCAGGAAAGGCTCCAAAGTCACAGAGAGACCCAGTCTCGGAAAAAGAGAGAGAGAGAGAGAGAGAGAGAGAGATCACAGCTGTTAACCCAGGCTACAATACTCAGCAAAGTATCAATCAAAATTGATAGAGAAAGAAAAGAATTTTATATTAAGAACAAATTTAAGCAAACCAGCTTTACAGAAGGTAATACAAAGAAAAATTCAGCCTGTAGAGAAGATTTGCTACACTCAAGCTGATAAAATGAAAGGATATCCCAGAACAGTTAGACAAAAGAGGCAGGGGAGGCAGGGGTTGTATATACCACCACAACATAATGAGGATTAATAAATACTGCTTTCAGCTAACCCTCAATATTAGTAGTCTCAATTCTTCCAATAAAAAAGACATGAAATAACAGATTAGATTAGAAAACAGGATACATCTTAATTGATATATTTAATGGATCTAACATAATGACACACTTGAAATTTCTAGAAAGTCAGAAAGAAATAATGCTGAAAAAGAGTAGAGAAGAAGAAATACTCAAACTCAGGGATGAAATCAATGAACTAAAAATAAACAAAATATTGTAAAGGATCAATGAAGAGTTGGTTCTTTGAGAAAATGAACAAGATTGACACACCTTTTGCTAAATTAACCAAAAGAAGGATAAAATTGTCAAATTAATAAAACTAGATTGAAAAGAGAGGCATTAAACAGACATTGTAGAAATTCAGGAAATCCTAAGGACATACTTTAAAAATCTATACTCCACCAAATTAGAAAGTTTAAAAGAAATGAATGTATTTCTTGATATTTATGACATACCAAAGTCAAGATGAAATCAACTATTTAACCAGACCCATGACCACTAGTGAAATAGAAGGAGCAATACAAAAATCTCTGAAACAAAAATTGTTCAGGATCAGATTGATTAAGTGCAGGATTCTCCTAGACCTTCAAAAAAGAACTAATGCTAATACTCTCTAATTTATTCCAGAAAATAGAAGGGGATTCAAACAGGAAAGGAAGAGGTCAAAGTATCCTTATTTTCATATGATACAATTCTATATATAAAAGTCCCTAAAAACTCCAATGGGAAGCATCTATAGCTGATAAAGTAGCAGTATATAAAATTTACACACAAAATTAGCTTTCCTGCATACAAATGACAGACTGAGAAATAAATCAAGAAAATCTTTCACAATAGCCTCAACAAATAGAATATCCTGTAATAACTTTAACTAAACAAGTAAAGTACCTGTATAATAAAAATTTAAGGATGTTGAAGAAAGAAATTGAAGAAGATGACAGAAAATGGAAATATCTCCCATGCTTATGGATCAGCAGGATTAACATTGTGAAAATGGCCATTCTACCAAAATCAATCTAGAGATTCAACGCAACTTCCATCAAAACCCTAAAACAATTTCCCATAGAAACTGAAAAGCTATTTCATATCCTCATAGGGAACCAGAAAAACCCAGAAGCACTGAAACAATCTAGAATGTTTTAAAAATATATTCTTGAAGCATTACTATCTAGGTTTCACGTTATATTGCAGAACTACAGTAATAATAGAATGGTAATGCCATAAAAATAGACACACTGATCATGGACTTGAAGTTAAGAGCCAGAATTAAAATGCTATAAATCTACAGACTTCTGACTTTTGAAAATGAGGCAAAAAACATACACACTGGAACCAAAACGAAACAGTCTCTAGCAAACAGTGCCAATCAAACTGGATGGTTACTGTAGATGAATGACAATAGATTAACATTATTACTCTGTACAGTATTAACTACAAATGGATCAAGAATGTTGGTGTAAGGCCAGATACAACTACTTGATAGAAGAGAATGTGGAGAATAAGCTTGAATCAATTGGCACAGGGCACTAGTAGCATAGGCATTAACACCAACAATTGAGAAATGGAGCCTTATGAAGATGAAAAGCTTCTGTTTAGCTACGGACGTGATTATTCAGTCAAAGTAACTGCCTATAGAATGGGAACAAACCTTACCAATTATTCATTTGATAGAGATTAGTAACTAGAATATATAAAATGTAAAAATTGAATATCAAGAAACAAATAACCCAATTAAGAGATGTGATATAGACTAAGAAGAGTTTTCAAAAGATGAAACAAAAATGACTGAGAAATACTTTAATAGTTTTCAACAACCTTGGCCAATAAGGAAGTACAAATAAAAGTACTTTGAGATTTCATGTTAACCCAGGCAGAATGACCATAATTAATAAACAAATGGAAGTTCATCCTGGAAAAGTGTGGAAAGAGGTACACTTGTTCATTGCTGGTGAGACTGCAAATTGATAGAGCCACTATGAAAATCAGTGGGGAAATTATTCAAAAAGCTTCAAATAGATGTACATGAGATCCAACTATACTATTCTTTGGCATATACCACAGGACTATGCATCTTACTACAAAGATACTTTTTCAATCGTGTTCATTGCTGTTCTATTCATAATAGCCAAAAGTCAGAAACAGTCTAGATGTCCATCAACTTTTGAATTGATAATGACAATGTGGTACATTTACCCAATGGGATATTATTCAGCTGTCTAGATAAACGAAATTTCCAAATAAATAAATTAAACTAGAAACATCCATCCTGAGTAACATAACCTGTACACAGAAGACAAATATTGCATGTTTTCTTTTATGTGTGGTTATTAGCTTTTAATCTGGAGAGATATGTGTGCTTCAAACAGAAGTTATGTAGCTAATAAGGGACCAGATGGGAGGAGAGGATCTTTAAAGGAATGGGAAATAGAACATATTGTTATGATGAGGTAAATGGGAAACTAGAATAGGAGTAAATGGCAGGGAGGATGGGAGGATATGGTAAAGGAAGGAATATATGAAGGGTCAACTAGCAGTAAAGGCCTTTGGGAAAGCCATTTGGAAACCTACTGCAGAAACGGCCTCAATATATATACATATATGAAAGGAATTTAAATGTAGTTACTGTACAATGCTGGAGACAGTGCCTCAACTAGGCATTATATGCCACCAAATATAACCTCCAGTGCCAGGAATTGGTTATAGCTTGCTGAGTCATTGGCCAAAAGAGTTTTATAGACCCCTCTAACAACACAGGCTATTTCAAAGACTATTGGTTACTCTCTATAACATGATGGCAAGGCTCTGTTGTGAAGACACACTTTACTTATGTCTTCAAACAAAAAGAAATTGAGTTGGTGCCCAAATAAAAACTTCATCTATACTGATTAGTGTTCAGAGTACTGGAGTGTATTTTGAGCACTAGTGGAAGAAAAAAGTCATCATCAGTTTCACCCAGCTACAAATCCCGCAACCTACATCAGAGGCCTGCATGCAAAATATCCTGTTTCAATGGTGGCAAAATACTATGGGAGTAACCAATCACTTTATGGTTCCATTTAAAGTCCATTCCATGATATGGAATTTATATCTGATAAATTCTAAAATGGTCAAGTACCTGAGACTAGATAGATCATGGTCTTATGGGAAAACCTACTACTATTATTCTACTAAAGGAGCACACCAATAAAATGATTCTTAATGATATATTGTTATTTCCATAGATCCAGCCTCATCAGAGAAGCTTCTCTTTGCAGTAGATGGTAATGGACACATAGTTCCACAACTCGACAATGTACAGACAGTGAAAGGCTTTGGAATACCCAGCCCCAAATTAGATACCTTTATCAAACCCCTCCCTTAGGCTCGGGTATCTATGTGGAAAAGAGGGGCAGTAAGATTGTAAGAGTCAGAAGTGCTGGGTGTATCTTCAGACGTAATAAGACTGTAGAAGTACTTTTTCATCTGGACTGTCAGTCCACAAATATTGATATGGAAATTTATTAATTATGAAAGCTTAGCCTTAGCTTAGGCCTTTCCCCAACTATCTCTTATATCTTAATCTGTTCCTATTAATCTACATTCTGCCACATGGCTCAGTTACATCTACTCTGTATGGTATGTCTGACTTGTTCCATGTCTCACTGGCATCTCTGCCTCTCTTCCTCCCAGAGTCTCCTTTCTCCCCTCTCCATTCTCTATTGCCTAGCTATTGGCCATTTAACTTTTTATTAAATCAATCAGAAGGCACCTTAGGCAGAGACACATCAAAGTGTAAACAAATATTCCACATCACAGGACTAATAAACATATGAACTCATGTAGACCATGACAGTATACACAAGACCTCCATAGGTTCAAACCAAAGAAAATAGCAACACTGAGAAAGGGAAATTGACACAAATTCTCTCGGCCCCAACCAAGAGGCTATTTGCAATTGATAACTGATTGGAAAGGGAATATTAATTTTCTCTAATAGGGTGTCACAGGGTACTGGGTTTATCAACCTCACTTTAGGGCAGGAATAATGCCCAGGAATAGTTGGCTAACACAGACAGACTCCATGTTTTTTTTTGTGCACTTTTTGGTTTTTTTGTTTTGTTTTGTTTGCTAGTTTTCATCTCATTGATTTCTTTTTTAAAGTTTGTTTTGCTTTTCTTTTTTCTTGTTTTTCTTTGATTGAGAGAGAGACAGAAGAGACAGAGAGAGAGAGAGAGAGAGAGAGAGAGAGAGAGAGAGAGAGAGAGCACAAATGAGGGGGTAATTGTGAGAGGGGTAATATGGTCAAATATATTATATGAAAAATTATTTTTAGATAAAATTTTAAAAGTGGAAAATAAATTTTCTTTTTGACATCTACATTCTTAATCAAACTAGAAGTTGTGGTTGTGTGTGCATGTACATATATGTAGTGGTGCAAAGGTAGTTGTGGGTATAGTTGCATATATGTGTGCTCATAAGAGGCCAGAAGGCAGCTTCCAGTTTTGGGAAAAATACAAAATTAATATACTTTTGTAGTTTTTTATTTTTGAAGAGATTGTCTGCCAAAATCCTACAGCTTGCTGATTAGGCTAGCTTTAACCTCAATAGCCAGTGAACTCTTGGGACCTGTCTGTCCCCACCTCTGCAGTTCTGGGATTACAATCAAGTGACTGAGGCCAGTGTTTTTTTTTTATGTGAATTTGGGGATTGAACTTAGTCCTCATTGCTTACACAATAAGCATGTTATCAACCAAGTCCTAGAGTTCACACATTTGTCTGGGCACCATTTCTTGCTCTCATTTGAAAAACCAACTTTGCAGGTTTATTTTTTTAGTTTCTCTAACTTATTCATGATTGATTTGACATATCTATTTTTAAGCTGATTGATGATTCATAGACATAGTCACACAGAAAGTTCTTCCATCAAGTTACCCATTTCCTCTCTTGTTTTTCAATAAATAACCTCCCCTCCTTATTTGCTTTCCCCATTTTGGGATATTTTGTTATTCTTAGATTTGATTTTATATAAAATATAAAATCACTTTGCCAAAGCCTATGATAAACCATACTCACTTTTGTTTTTGCAGTCTATCTGCAGATAGTTGGAGTGAGTATTATCTTTAGGGCATTGTCTTCTTTTTCATGCCTATGGGTTATGTTCTCATATACTTAACTTTTCTCAAGCATATTTGAACATGCTGGTCTCCTACACTTTGGGGAAAGTGTTTTATGCTAAAAATTGCATTCAACTTAATTCCCGATTAAGGAATTACATCTATATCTATATCTATATCTATATATCATTTCCTCCCCCCAAATCCCCTATGTACATATCTTGCTCTCTTTAAAACTAATTCCATCTTTAAAAAATTATATATTCATATATATTATTGAATACATAAATACAACCTGCCCAATCTATGTAATGTTACTTGTATGTATGTTTTCATGGCTGTCCATTTGGTATTAGATCACCAATTAGTGTGGTCTTCCCTGAACAAGACTAATTTTCTAGCTCTCATTATTCATTAGTTTCTTGTAGTTCTTTTTCTAGGGAGGCAAGCACCCATGAACTTTCAGTCGTCCATATTAGACAACCATGTGTCTATTGGTGTCTTCCTTATTTAAGCCATTATTAGGCAGCCATGTTGGTGAGACACCAGGGTGTAATTTCTGGCAGTTCTAGGAGACACAATTTCACAGAAAACTCCCCAATTCTCTGGCCTTTAAACACAGGCTGATGTGAATCTGTTAGAGAAATGAAAAGAGGCTTATCAATAATTCCTTGGAGTCCTTTCCCTCATGCCACCTTCCTCTGGGAAGTCCGTAAACCACCTTCTTTCACACTTCTGAAAGTGAGAATGTAGACATCAATATTTTTTGTTCTTGCTTGTTCTACACATGAAGTCTTTGGGTGTCTCAGATTTATGGTCATAGATCCTTTCCTAAGGGACTCTACTTTGGGTGGGCTCTGTACTGAACTTGGACCCTACAAGGCATCCAAACTTCGTTATCAATGTCCTATCATTAGGCAGGCATCTTTATCATGAGTCTGGCTTTAAGATTCAGCTAACCTTTATAATTTGTGTTTCATTATGTCTTTAACCTGGTAATTCTTTACTGTATTGTTAATATTTTAAAGCTTTAAATGCATTTTAAATATTCATCCAATATTTTAAGTTAGTTTGCAGTTAGAAGTTTCCCCAAAGTAATGTCTTCTGATATGATATCTCAAAGGAAACTCTTGCTATGACTTAAGCTTGTGTAAACTTTTATATATCACAATGAAAGTGGTGCTTCTGTTATGATGTGTTGATTTTGAATCATGATTAATATTTGAAGATTTATTCAACTTTCAATGTCCTGATCAGAAGTAGTTTAGTACAAGAAACACTGAATGTGACACATATTCCACAGTTGCTTTAACTATGTGGCTCATTTGTTTTACTATAGTTAGTAACTGGTACAACCCCATGAACTGTATATATTTATTCCTTATCTTATCACAGTAAAATTTTGATAACATAACTACTGTTTCCCTTCACCTGAATTTCATGGACTCCATAGCAAACCTGTGACTCTAAAATGTAGGGTAGCATTGGAACCCTAGGCTTACCCATTTTATCTTTAAGTACAGTGTGTATGTACCAAGAAAGATAGATAACTCATCAGGTTATCTAAGTCAGGCATAGAGAGAATAAGGAACCTTCTTGAGGTGTAAGTTGTGTGGTAAGTTTGGCTGAACCTGTTCTCTTCCTAGCATCCTCCTAGTTTGGTAACTTATAGTGCACTCATTGGTACCCTGCTCTCTAGTGCTTGAAGAAAACCTCAAATGCGGGATCTAGAGATGTTTTCTAAATTGTTAACATATCTTGCATTTTTACTCCCTTCAGTTGATAGAAGTTGTACTTTGTTTCTGGCACAGCACACCTAATTAATTTGTCTTGAAATATAGAATTAAGCATATAAATATGGTTCACTAGAGGGAGCCATTATAGGTCTAAAGGGAAATCTGGCACTAGAGAAATGTCCAGGGGTCTACAAGTGTGACCCCAACTAAGAATCTAAACAATAGTGGAGAGGCTATCTTATCCCTTCCTCTATAATGAGAATGATGACTACCTTATATGCTATCCTAGAGCCTTCATCCACATGCTGTTGGAAATAGAAACAGAGATCCACAGCTAAACATTGAACACAACTGGAATCCAGTTGTAGAGAGGGAGGAATGATGAGCAAAGGGTTCAAGACCATGCTAGGGAAACCCACAAAGGCAGCTGACCTGAACAAGTGAGAGTTCACAGACCTCAGTAAACTTTGAACTTTGCATGTTAAAAGAAATACCATAGCACATATACAAAGAATATATTTTGTGCACAGTATACAGAATATATATTGTGCTTGTTTTTTTGGGGGGGGATAAAATTTTTTATTTAAATTAGAAACAATCTTGTTACATGTCAATCCCAGTTCCCTCTCTCTCCCCTCCTCCCCCACCCTCCAAAGACCACTTATACCATCACTTTTCTGCTCTCCAGGGAGAGAGAGGCCTTCCATGGGGATCTTCAAAGTCTGTCACATCATTTGGAGCAGGGCCTAGGCCCTTTCCAGTATGTCTAGGCTGAGAGAGTATCCCTCTATGTGGAATGGGCTCCCAAAGTCCATTCCTATACTAGGGATAAATACTGAACCACTACCAGAGGCCCCATAGATTGCCCATGCCTCTAACTGACACCCACGTTCAGGGGGCCTGGTTCAGTCCTATGCTGGTTTCCCAGCTATCAGGCTGGGGTCCATAAGCTCCCCTGTGTTCAGGTCAGCTGTTTCTGTGGGTTTCTCCATTGTGCTTGTTTTTAAATGTACTTTTGTCTGTAATTTGGACTAATGTACTTAATGATCTAGATTAGTTTAACCAAAAGCCATAGGCTTTACTTGATACAGCCTTGGTATACATTTGATCTTTAAGCAAGAAATGTTAACTTGGTGAATGCTGTTTTGTCATTTTTAAACTTTCTCAGGTATTTGACGTTTTGAATTCGGCTGAATTGATTTGTCTCATGCGACACATTTTAATACCTAAGAACATTATTGTGGAATGCATGGTGGCTACAAATCCCAACAGCAAGAGTGCGACTCTCTGGTTGGGCTGTGGGAACACAGAAAAAGGGCAGCTCTCCTTCTTTGACTTAAACACAGAAAGATACAGTTATGAGGTAAATATGAGTTCTCTTTAAATTAGAAATCTTTCAAAATTACTTAAAGCCTTTATCACTTAAAAATCACTTTGGAAGAAATCAAATAAGAGCCAATGTGGAAGTATTTCAATTAACTTTCTTTTAGAACAAGTGAGTGCCTGACATATATATATATATATATATATATATATATATATATATATATATATTGTCAAGTCAGGGTCTCTGGAAACAGAACTGGAAAAAGCCATTTTGTTACTATGAATTAAGGAGTGACAAGCATGACAGGAGGTAAAGGAAGCTGAAACAGAGTAAGTAGTTCAGAAAAGAACATGTGGTTCCTGAGGAAGCTGAGCATCAGTCTCTTCTCTCAAGGGCTCTGCAGTATGACCCACACTGTGGAGTTTCTGTCCACACACAAAAGGCCAGATGTTCTAGAATCCACATGCAAATGCCAGGAGCTTATCACGTGTCCATACATAAAGGATCATGTTGTCATCAGGTGCCCTTACACAAAGGCCAGAGGTTCATTAAGTTTCCATACAAAAAGGCCTTGTGGCCTTTGGGCGTCTGACTGCACATTAGGTGTCATATGGTCATCAAGGACTACACACTAAGAGTTAAATAATCATCAAGTAACTATATGTCAGTTGGGCTTTAACAGCTGTCTACTTAGAAGTCACACTTTCTTGGGTATATTGGTAGCCAATACTCCCAGTAGTAGAGGAATGAGCAAAAGAGATCTGTATATGATCCTTACAAGAGAGATCAATTCATTAGCAAACATAAATTTATAGAGTTAAAAAGTAACTTGATATTGTGACTATTGCCTTGAAATATTTTGCCAAAAATTGTGCTCAATGTTAAAGAACTCTTTCATTTGATCCTGATGAAGTAAGAATTGATTTGGAAAAAATTTTCTAATTTTTAATTCAGATTCAGATATATTCTGCAACTAGGTAGGAAAAAATCTTTACCATATATGACATCTCTTGTTGAAAAGTTAATAAGATAGGCATTGATTGTAAAAGTAAGTGCACAAGGGTAGCCAGATTTAAGTACATTGATAACAGAGTATTTTCATTCTATACAAGATCTGGTAACTTAAAGTAAGACCACCTTGCCTAGATTTCTTTCTATTCTTAACAGGAAGTTACTGATAGTAGGATACTATGCTTGGCTTTGGTGCATCTTCCTGCTGAGAAAGAGAGCTGGATTGTGTGTGGCACACAGTCTGGGGATCTCCTGGTTATCAATGCTGAAGATGAGACAAAGAGGCACACCCTGGAAAAGATGACTGACTCCATTACTTGCTTATATTGCAATTCCTTTGCCAAGCAGAGGTATGGTTGTCAATTAATTGAAGGAAATGATATTTGCAAATTTATTAAACCAGCAACAATTGTCTGATTTTAGCTGCTTGCCACTGGCTTGATTATATTAAAGAAAATCATGAGGGACCAGGCTGATACATGTGACATTTCTATATGCAGATTTAGCTGAGGCAGGTAAAAATATGTCAGCTATTTTCATGCTCAGCTGTGGTACACCATTACTTCCCCTCTTCTCAGCTGGCCTTGGTGTGTGTGCCAGTGTCTTTTCAAAACTGGATGTTGAATTATTTTTCCTTGAATACAGACATCAATATAACACCAATTTAGTATGGGCAACATTGGAACATTAGTAATCTAACTACTGCTTTGCAAAATAATATACAGTGTTTATAAACTGTAAAACTATACAAAGTAAAGCTGTATAACATTTTACCATTTATAAACAATGTCAACTCTGAAATAGTGAATTCAATACCTGGGACCCACATGGTGCAAGGAGAGAACTGAGTCCTTCAAGTTGTTCTCTGCTCTCCATACCCATACCATGGCCCCTGTGCACCCCACATTCCCCATGCTAAAATAAATTGTAATAAATTTTAATAAACTTATAAGCCATTAATAGGCAATGTAGCTTAAAAGTCACTTAGTTTTTGGCATGTGCCAAAGAAATAGAAATACCAAGGCAATTGCTCTACCGGTGAGCTGTGTATAGACCATAATCAACACATCTAAGTAGCAGAATGTTATGCATGATTCATATGGTGAGAGCTGTATTATGGAGAACAGGATAATTTGCAGGAGACATTATACTTTTAATGCTTCTTTGGTTTAAGGCAACACTAGAAAAAGTAATGCAAAGTATGGAGTTTGGGGGTCTGCCTAAGTGTGAACTACACTCTAACTTTTTGAAGTTGAAATTATTTGGATAGTGTTGAAGACAACTCTCATTGGGTTGAGTTAAAATGTCAAGGAAGATTTTTTATGAAGCTATCATAGTAGGAGAGAGCAGTTCCACTGAAACAAAGGTGGGAGAACTTTGGACACAGGGATGGGTTACAGTTGTGGAAAATATTGCAGGATATTGTGGGTGGTGGTAGGGTGTTCTTATCTTAAATCACCCATCTGTCTTTGTGAGTGTTCCTTGCTGAAGGTAGGTCCTTACTTTCTCCCAGAGACTGGTAAATGGATACACATCTCTGTTGTTGATTGCATGTTAAAAGGATGGTTTCTAGGTCCTTACGTAAAGGCTTTCCCGTACTGTGAAACAGACACAAGGCAGGGCAGGGAATTTCAGCTTCAAAAGGAGCGGAGATGGACTGTGTATTGCAAGGATCACACAGTCAGTGTTTCAAGGTGGTGAGGTTGAAGGGTGGCCAGAAGGGTACCTGTCTCAAGTTTAGTCAAGAGGAGAGAACTTAAAAGCCAGGTTACTCAAAACAATGGTATTTTGTAACCATTTGACATTTTTCCTTTCAGCAAGCAAAGTAATTTTCTGTTGGTGGGAACTGCTGATGGGAATTTAGTGATATTTGAAGATAAGACCATTAAGGTAAATGTTGGATGCATTTTACATAAAAGTGTATTTTTTAAAGACTTGGATTTATATATCTCTCCCCTATGTAATTATTGGATCCTTGATAATAAGCACTATGCATTTCACCAGGCATTTATTTATTGCTTCATGAATTTTGGTATATAATAGATCCTTTTAAAAAACTTGTTGCTTGAGGAAGTAATTAAATGAATGAACTGAAATCAACAAAAAATGAAATCTTTTTTGAGATGATAGAAATGGAGATAATTCTGTATGAATGAAGTAGATCTCTCTTATAAAAGTCATTTCAGGAAAAAACAGACACTGAAGTTTAACTTGCTGTGTGGCAGCTGGAGGCATAGCTCAGTAGAGAACACAATGAACATTCAGGATGCCTTGGGTTCATTTTCCCAGCTTGACTTCCCTCCCTCCCTCTTCTCTCCTTCCCCTCCCACATGGAAAACATCTGGCATACCATCAACTTTTTCTTCAGCACTGAGGATGTCATTCAACTTCCTGTTCTTGAGACTCATTTAAACATTACAGAATCTATTCCTTTGGCCATTTATCATGGTTCCATTCACTCAATCAGCTGTTACCTCTTGACACTTATACTTTTAGTATCTAAAGCAGTGATTTTCAACATGTGGGTCATGAAACCTTTGGGGTCACACATCAGATTTCCTGCATATCAGATATTTCCATTATGATCACAACAGTAACAAGATTCAAGTTATGAAGTAGCAATGAGATAATTTTATGGTTGGGGTCACCATACCAACTGAACCCTGTCTTGGTAGAAACTTTGAAAAGTTTGTCTGAATTCTTATTTTAATATCACTCATCATTTAAAATGGGGAGCACTTCTGTAAAGTGAAAAACTGCCCAGCATTCTCTTACTCTCTGCAGTGTAAAGGAGCTGCCCCCTTGAAGACACTACACATAGGTGATGTCAGTACACCCCTGATGTGCTTGAGTGTGTCCATGAATTCATCTGAAAGACACATCACATGGGGAGGGTGTGGCACAAAGATCTTCTCCTTCTCCAGTGATTTCACCATTCAGAAACTCATTGAGACAAGAACCAACCAACTGTAAGTCATGTTTATTCTATGCAACCAGTTTAGTATCTATTTGTGTTTTTCTTTAGAATCATATGAATAAGACTACTCATAGACCACAATTATACTAAATATCATTTGAAATGCAATATTTGTCTATTATAAGATGAAACATTTTTATAGAAAATTTATCAAATTCTAGCTATCACAGTAACATTAATATACTACTTATTGTTAAATTTAGAAATTTGAAACTAGGAGGTAAACAATGTCTATTTAACTAAAGCTGTGTATTTTATATGTTCAATTATTTTAAATATT
Source organism: Cricetulus griseus (assembly GCF_003668045.3). NCBI lineage: Eukaryota > Metazoa > Chordata > Mammalia > Rodentia > Cricetidae > Cricetulus > Cricetulus griseus. The sequence continues at coordinate 388,326,308 of NC_048595.1, forward strand.
TATTATAGAAAACTTAGATTTTTAAGGATAATAATTTATAGAGTTAATAATAGGTTATCAAAATTATGACCAAGTTAGTGACACCAGTTTCAAGCAAGAATAAAAATATATAAGCCTTGAACTAGTATGTTGTTCAAAGTTTTAAATTTTTATGTTTTTTAATCTATTCTTTGATAATGTTATATGTGTATAAAATAGATTCTGCTTACTGTCATCCTATACTTTCAAATCTCCCCTATTAATTCCCTACTGTGAGAGAGAGACACTGAGTTTAACCAGGATTATCTGTGTGACCATGAGGTTTTGAGAATAAGTGACGGTTGAATGCTCAGTCCTAAACATCCAAGACATTCCTACCTCAGGGGATAAAGTCAGAGAGGGAGTAGAAAGGATGTAAAAATGTGGAAGGTAGGCAGGAGGATTGTGAAATGCTGGCTTCTGAGCAAGGACCAGACAGTGCAATGCAGTCACAACCTCACAGAAGCTCTGGCTGCCTACAGTAGGCCTACACAAAACTGAGTCTATCAACAGTTCGCCCTGGCTTTGGGAGTGGTCCACAGGACCCTTGATCTACCCACTGAATGATGACTGCTGCTGGGTTCTTCAGAACGTCAGTCACTGTCTGCAGCTGAGCACCCTGAGTTATCCAGCAGGATCCAATGAATGATTTCCATTTTAGATTGTTTTTTGACCAAATCTATTTTTCGTTTTGTTATACTCAGTAAAAGGCAGAGTAGGATGAAGGCAAAAGTAAAATCTACAAGTCAGATGTTAGCTCTATGGTGTATTGGTTTTATTAACTTGGGCAATAACCTAAGAGTATCTATTTAACTCTTACTTGAATATTGTCCAGTTCTTCATCCCAAAGGGATGTTTAGAAGGTTAAACAAAGTTAGTATAAAAATATTTAACATCATGCTTAGTACCTGATAAGCTCTGAAATACATTCAATGTGATTTTGATAGCTACTAGATCTTGGTCACAAATCTCTTCTTCAGATGATTTGCTAGTTTCTTGTGTGTCTGTCTAGTTTTTCAGTATTGAAACTGGGGCTTACCATTGACCTTGCTCTCATAGTGACTTATAGTGACTTGGCTTCCCCAGTTGTTCCTTAAACCCTTGACCTCTGCTGTTACCATGGCCCAGATGGCTATGGCCATAGTAACAGGTTTCTATCTAGTTCTCAGCTTCTGGCCAGACTTTGTTTTCCAGTCTGTCTCCACATTGAAAAGAGAACCCTTGAGAATGGAAGCCAGATTCTCCTGCTAAAAAGTATTCAGATGCTTCCCATCATGCCCTGTGCATAGTTCAGTTTAGCTCAGCTCTCTAGCTATCCATGCACTATGGTTAAGCTGAAATCACCTCCATTCTTGAAGACAACATTCCCTGCTCATTCCCAGCCTTTCCATATACTTGGTCTCCATCTGCATCCCTGCTGAGCTCTTGCTCTGTCTGCTTCAGTCCATATGCTGCTCCTATGTGACTGCCCTGCTTCTAAACATGCTGTCTTCTCCTTGTGCTTTCACTGCTTCTTGCATTGTTTTCTTCACAGCAGCTACCCTATTGTTTTTTAATGTAATATCTTAATCCCATTCTTCACAGTGATTCTCCATGAGTTGCTATGCAGCTAAGTCAATCTCATGCCCAGGTCGTGCTTTGTACCTATGAAATCAGGACAACTAACAAAATTCTGGCTTCAGTTTCAATGCTTTATTTTGTAAAGCTTTCAGATCATTCTAAAATATAATCAGCAATAAGATGTACTACAGTATATTACAAATCACTATAGATGAGGACTATTTTTGCTATATTTATAGACATGTTTATCAATATGTATAAGTATTTGGATAGCCTCCTTTTTCTTTTTTTCACTTTTTATACAACTACACAACACTTAAATATTTCAGAAGCAGAGACATCCAGTTGTTTATAGAGCATCTAGTACCATCATGGGTATGGATTAGTACCTTGTATGGAGGCTTTACTAGAAAACATCCATGAAGATAAGCCTCACCCAGGGGTTCATTTTCCCCAGGGAGATGGAGACTTATCATTATGAGCACAGCGGCAGTTTCCTTTTTCTAAAGGAGTATTTACTGCTGCAATGGGCTATTCCTACACACAGAGGTTAGGGGATGGCCTCATCCCAAGACCCTTTTAGTGAGTGCTGCATTTGCTGACTGGAAGCCATAGTTAGTACTGAAAAATATCTGCCTTTAGAGCTTATGGCACTTGTTTTGTGCTTTCATTCTGCAGCATGCCAGTCATGTGGCCTGAGGTAAAATTGTTTACCATTCATAAGACTTCGTTTTTATATCTCTAGGCATTGAGATTTATCCAGTTTTATAAATTTATTTTTGTATATTGTGCTAGGACAGAACATGGGGCCTTGTGAATGCTAGGTAACTTCTTGGTCACTAAATTATGTCTGTAGGCCTATAAATTTATGGATAAGAAGCAAACAAAATGCCACACAAAACTGTTTTATAATTCTAAAGCCCTGTGTATATATTGTGTGCTCATGGAACTATTTTTATTAGATACAGCAGATACCACGGCAAAACCACTGAAATCAATGGTTCTCTGGCAGGAGATGATATTTGCGTCTTCTTTAAAGAATAGGGAAAATGAAGGAAAACACCTAGCCTATTGTAAGAAATATTAATGGTTGTTAAATTCCCATGATAATTTTATATAGTTTTCCCAAGTCAATTGGGAATTTGAAGTTTTTCCTTTTTTTTCTGGATGTCCATTCGCCCTGATAGCTCACTCTTTGTTGACTCATCCTTCTGCCTGCTCACTTAGCAAATTGCCTAGCACAGCAAAGGTACTAGGCTGTGTAGGATAATGAGCTGTGAACATATAAGAAAGACATGGTGTTTGGTTTTATAAGTTATATTGGCAGTCTAGTGTCAGGGACACACTAATAAATAAGACTTTAGTCATGTCTACAGGATAACAGCTAAGCCAGTGGGAGGAACAGCTGGCTCATACTATTCCAGAGGTCAGGAGAGAATTCTAGAGAAGTGGACACTTAGGTGAAACCTCAAAAATGAACCTGGACCTTGCTATACAGATGGAGCCTACAGACATATATATATATATATATATATATATATATATATATATATATTATATATATATATATCACCAATGTCTAAGGTTAGAAGAGAAATATTTGAAAATACAATTTCCTGTCTCCCTCCCTCCCTCCCTCCTTCCCTCTCTCTCTCTCTCTCTCTCTCTCTCTCTCTCTCTCTCTCTCTCTCTGTCTCTTTTTGAGACAGGGTTTCTCTGTGTAACAGCACTGGCTATCCTGGAACTAGCTCTGTAGATCAGGCTGGCCTCGAACTTACAGAGATCCATCTGCTTCTGCCTCTCAAGTGCTGGGACTAAAGGAGTGCAACACCACCGCCCGGCAGTGCTTACTATTTTCAAATGGGATAAATAACATACTTCTGAACTCTAAAGCTCCATAAATGTTGTACTCACTTGAATTTACATTGGAAGGTTTTTCTTCATATTTGATTGGCTTATGTTTACAAATCTAGGGGCTTATTTCATGTTTGGAGACATTGCCACTATAATGTAGTTCCACATCTTTTTAATTCTAGGTACAAATGTCTAATTCTCAATTTTCCTAACACTCATGACAACAAGGATTATGTAGAAATGTCTAAAATTTACAGATACTATATTTCATTTAGAATTTCAGAGATAGTATAAAATCCCATACAGAATCGGACATGCCTAAACTTCAGAATCAATGCAGATATGAAGATAAGTTGTAGTCTTTATTCAACAGTCAAGTATGGCCAACATCAGTTAACCAAAGAGCAAAGTCATTCTGAATGGTTAAGGGAGGATATGAGATAATTAGAGTAGTGTAGCTTGTTTGATTTTGAAAATAGTGCTAACTTTCTGTATATTTTTACCTTTCTTCCCCCTTAGGTTTTCTTATGCAGCCTTCAGCGATTCTAACATCATAGCGGTGGCAGTAGACACGGCTCTCTTTATTGCCAAGAAAAATAGTCCCGTGGTAGAGGTGTGGGACAAGAAAACGGAAAAGCTCTGTGAATTAATAGACTGTGTGCACTTCTTAAAGTAAATGCATTGGTTACTTTATCTCTGTTTTTAAAAGTCAGAGTGAAGAGAAAGAAATTGTGTTTTCTTTTTCTTCATTCCCATCCTCAAGGAGAATTAAAAATAGAGAAAGTTGTTAATTCCTTTTTTTAGCATGTCCTTTACTATTCTTCACATTGAATTTTGGGGAAAATAGGAGAGTGGGGATTGAACACTATTATCTCTTCATGGGATTTTATAGAATAATCCCTGATGAAAAGATAATCTCTGGTCAGGATGTATGAGAGAAGAATAAATAAAAGTAAAAAAATACAAAAAAGTAAAGAAAAAATACAAAATACCACATTTAGTGTTGCCTGGAGATCGGTAACACAGTATCAAACAGTATTGCTTATATTAAATTAGAAGTGCAAGGATACTGCACTGTAAAGAAAAAAAGCCACAAAATGAGAGCGGGTGCCGGTGCAGACCTCCTGAACTTAGAAGGATGGACGGGATACAGACTAAGAGCAGGCAGATCAGCAGGCACAGTCCATACACTGGTGTCGGGAAGCAGAACCACTGCCAAACCCATGTCCACTCACTTTGCTTTACTCCTGTCTGACTTATAAATTTGTATATTCTGGAGGATATGAGATGACACATCATATCTCTGAAGCAAGACTTCACAGTTTACCTTCATAAGTATTTTTTGAAGCTTTCCTTCTACCTTTTGAGGAGACAAGTTCAGAGGGGTGACAGGTCTGCCTGGTAGAATCGTTATTGAAGGGCAAACATTCAGTGATGTGTGTGTGTGTGTGTGTGTGTGTGTGTGTGTGTGTGTGTGTGTGTGTGTGGTTGTGTGTGTGTTTGTTTTGTATCTTTGAATATAAGTGATTTATTTTTCTTTTTTAATTTTTGGACTTCACAGAGAGCATTGAGACTAACTCCTTTATATTACTACTAGGAAAGTTCACTATATTTTCACTAGATTACATATTTACAAAAAATGAATACCCACCTTATTCATTTGAGAATTTTTTAAAGTTGAAAGGTTATCACAACATTTTTTTTTTCTTAAGGAAGAGTTTATTTTGGCTTAGAGTGGCACCTGTATTTAGCCCGTCAGTGATGGGGAAGACACAAGAGCAGGTTCAGAAGGCATGTCATTATGAGCCAGGAGGTTGGCTGATGATATTGTATCTGAACTCATTCAGAGCATCTAGTTGTGGTGGCGCACACTGGTAGGATTTGCTGAAGGAGGTGGAAGCAGGAGGATCAAGAGTTTGAGGCCGACCTGGGCTATACAACAGTTCTTATCTTTGAGAACTCGTGCTTCCAGTAAAGAAATGTGCTTTGGGGCATTCTGTGTTAAACAGTTCAGCTCTGCACACTTTAATGATACCCAAAGCATGTAGCCAGCCCTCCATTTTCTCAGGTTTTCTTCCAGCAGGGGACCCTGATGCTTGCGTGTTTACTGAATATGTATGTGTGGGCTCTGTTCCTATATTGTATATTACATAGTTATTATGAGTCATTTAGTGATCATTTAAAGTTTGAGGGAGGATGGATGTCAGTTTCATGGACGTGCCATGTTGTTGTAAATAAACAATTGGAATATTTGTGATTTGGGTCACTAAAGCCAGGTCCTGGAACCTGTGTCCAGAATACCAAGAGATGACTTCATTGCCATCTTCATGGTTTAAAATGTTAGTAAGTTGTGCATGTGTAGGCAAATCTATTAGCTATCCTAAGTGCTGATAGAACTATCTATAAATAAATTCTTTATGATTTAGGGAGGTGATGGTAAAAATGAACAAGGAATCGAAACACAAGCTGTCCTATTCAGGGAGGGTCAAAGCTCTCTGCCTGCAGAAGAACACAGCTCTCTGGATAGGAACCGGAGGAGGCCACATTTTACTCCTGGATCTTTCCACTCGACGTGTTATCCGCACCATCCACAACTTCTGTGATTCTGTGAGAGCCATGGCCACGGCACAATTAGGCAAGTTTCCTTTCTTTAGATATGTCCATATTCCTTACAATGATAAATTATGTCATTTTTCAAAAATAAAAACATCTCATTAATGAGAATTTCTGGTGCCATTTGTAGTGGCTTAGAGGGTCACACAATGAAGCCAGATTGGGGATAACCTCTGAATAGGGCTAGTTAACACTGGAGGGCTGGATGCTTTTGGTCTCATCAGAGAGGTGGGCAATGTCAGATGAGCTATCAATTTATGTCTTATGAGCTTTTCTCTCTACATCTAAGGCAAAATGAAAAGTGCATACTGAGTATATTTCAGTCTTCATCAAGTAAGTGAAACAAATGTTTATTTTGAACTTAATCTAAATTTCCCACCCTTCTTAGACTCCTGCTTGGATTTGATTCTTTAAATAGATTTACATTCTACTTTAAATAAATTTGTATTCTAAGAGCAATGCACAGTGAGCTGTACAGTCCACACGTTATTTAGATAACGTTGTTTTATCCAAACTTTTGTTTATATTATTGTTCCTGTATTTTCTACCACTTAAATGTGAATACATTTAGGATATCATGTGGAATACAGTTTTCACAAAGGGATTTTCAGTATCTTCCTTTCATGAATAATTTGATTTAGAAAACACTAAGTACCCCGTGTATACAAACCCAATGATAAAATATTACAGTAGGCTTTAGTTCTCTAAAAGCAGATTTTCTGGGATTGTCAAAAATGGAGAGCAAAGCACTTGTCATATGGGGAATAAATTTGGCACCAAGAGGAGTTTCCCCTGTCCTGTGTGGACTTTTCATCTGTGGAGATGAGCTGCATGCATGTGCTCTGATTGGGGGATTGTTAACTGTCATATATGTGTCAAACAACCAGGAATGGAGATCTTAGGAGCCTGTATCTACGAACTGTGTTAAATTCTCAACTTTTGTTTATATGGATTGTGGGGTCTAAGTGGTTGGTTTATTGCTGAAGTTGTAGTCAGTGCAGTGGGTCATGACTGATCTTAACGTCAAGGTAGGTTGAAACACACACTAGTGCTTCAGTTACCTGTCTGTCTCCTCTGTGATGGAATGTTTTTCGTTGTAGTTCTTTCTGACTCAGGAAGTGTGGAGTCTCTCACAGGGCTCTATCCTGGATGCAGTAGCTCATGTCCTCAACTTCAAAGGAGCTGGTGGTGAATAAGTTGACTTCTCTCTTTGGCCTTTGAAGGCCATGACTGACATAACATTGGGCAGTTATGATTTTTCCTCATTAATGACTGAATCTTTATCAGAGCATAAACTCCATGCAGGTTGGGTGGGTTTGTGTGTGTGTTCTCATTCATTTGGAAGGGTCACTCTTAAGACCCTTCCAAAGACCCAATATGTACAACAATTTTTGATGGATAATTGCCAAAAAAAATAGCAAATGACTCAAGAGAGACTGAAATTGTGGGTTGTCAATGCATTCATCCACCTTGCATTCAACGTGCCTCATGTTTGTACTTCAATTTGACTAATGAACATTTCCAGGCTCCCTCTCATCTAATGCTGTAACTCAGGGAGGAAGTAAGTGTAAATATCAAACCTATTATGTAACATAGAGTAAGCAGTTTTTTCACATTCATATAATTAACATAGGTTTTCTTTAAAAATTGCTGATCTGTTGGAGAGGATTTTATATAGCTGAAGTGTATCCTAAACAATAGCAGTGTGCACTCAGATCCAGTATATTTGTGTTTAAGATGTGGACAGCTGAACTTTTTTCAGTTGAATTTAATGTATTATTTTAACAGAAAATTTCTGTTTTCTTTTGGTAAAGGAAGCCTTAAAAATGTCATGCTGGTTTTGGGGTACAAGCGGAAGAGTACAGATGGTGCCCAAGAACAAAAAGGTAACATTAACATCATGCTATGTGCTGAAAAGCTTGTGGTTTAAGGGCAGTACACTGCATTATAAGCTGATGTCTCATGTAATACACTCTACCTTCAGCAACGTCTTCTTTAAATTTTTATTTTTTAGTTATTTATTTGTGTGTGTATACATGTGCATTTGTGTACGTGGATATGTGTGTGCCTCTGTGCACTATATGTTTGGGTACACACATGTTACAGTACGTGCATAAAGGTCAGAGAACAACAGGAAGGAGTGGCTCTATTTTTCCACCACGTGAGTCTCAGAGTTCAGACTCAGATCTTCAGTCTTCACAGCAAAAACCTTTCACTGCTGAGCTATCTCATTGGCTCTCATCAGCAATTTCAATTTGAGCTTTAAAGTGTAAGTAACTAAGACATTTTCAAAATTAAATTTTATCAACTGAAGAGTGCTAATTGTTTTTTCCAGAAGTGGTAGAGATAGCAGCCACTGTAAACTGCTCATTCAAGTTTAAATTAAGGGCAATATTTTTCCTTACAAGTTATTTTCATGGGGGTATCTCTATGCTGCCCAATATTTAGCAATATTGCAAATAATTATTTATTTAAGTAAATTAAATGCTAGGTTATAAAATGCTCTTCTTAGAATTTAGGAGCTTCTTAATTAATGTGTGATTAATATTCCCCAGGGGAACTTGTTTTATAATAATTTTATAGAAGAATGACTTAGTACATTCTTTAGGGTGAGTTTATGTTTATACATTTTCTCAGAACAAATCAATATAAATAGTGGATCTTCGAAATATAATTTCTTTTTTTCCTTACAGAAATACAGTCTTGCTTATCTATTTGGGACATCAATCTTCCACATGAAGTACAAAATTTAGAAAAACACATTGAAGTAAGAACAGAGTTAGCTGATAAAATGAAAAGAACATCCGTTGACTAGGACACCAGGCATCCTTGCCCTTGGGTTGGAAAATGATCCTCTTGTTTTTAACATGTATTTTTAAAATGTTTACATTGAAAAGTGTATGTCTATTCTTTGGAAAGCTCAGATGTATATGAAGGAATGTGTATATTTTATGCCTAATTTAATATATGTAAAATACTATCAGCAAACATGTTTTAAAGAACTATTTAATTTAGTACTATATTTTCTATATGCTTTAACTAATTTGATGGAATAATCAAAAGAAGTCTACAAAGCATTAAATTTCAGCATTTATACTAAAATGTGTAAGGCATTCATGTTTGTTTTGCTATGCATTATGAAGATAAAATCTATTTTAAGTTGTTGCTAAGATGTGGATGTTACTTGTTTACTATCTATGAATTATGCAGAGTAGAATAAAAATATTTGGGCAGCTTCCCATGAAATAGATTCTTTCATAACTTGTTTTTAAGTACATTATCATCATAATTGTAAATTGTCAGATTTTTCACTAATAAAGAGTTTTGCCAGGACAGGAATTATCTTGGGTGCTGATGTAAAATTCATCTTACACAATTGCATCTAAAAGAGAATTCCATTAAAACTGTCAAGAAGATTCAACACAGTTCATGAGCAAAGACTTTGTGTGTGGTGATATATTATTTATGATTTATTAAAGCTTGCCTAAGTGTACAGAAAGCAAAGCTAGCCACAAGCTATAGAGGTCAGGCAGTGGTGATTCACATCTGTAATCCCAGCAGCCATACTATTTAGTTATAGAAACCAAGCAGTGGTAGCACACACCTTTAATCCCAGAACTCAGGATTTAGAGGTAGATGGATCTCTGCTAGTTCAAGCCACTCTGACTACACAACATTGATCCAGTATTAAAAGAAACAAATCGCAAGCCTTTAATCCCAGTATTAGGGAGGTAGAGACAGGAGTGATATGGCTAGGCAGTGAGAGAAATAAAAGGTAAGAGGGGACAGGAATTGAGAGCTTTTGCCTCTGAGGATTCATGGAGACAGGATTGCCATTTCAGCTGAGGTAGAGGTAAGATTTACTGACTTAGATGCTTTGCTTCTCTGTCATCAGCTTGAAGCCCAAACCCCAATATCAGTCTCTGGGCTTTCATTTATCATCTTACACTTGTGTCCAAGACCGGAAAGGAAACTTCATGAAAACTGCCTAAAAGGAGACATAATGTAAACACAGAGGCCTCATGTCTGAGAATGAGTCTCTGTCTTTTTCTACTCCACCTTTACATGCAGATACCCTAAAACTTCTATAATTAGTGTAAACGCAGTGATCATTACTTCACATGGTATATTTCATATATATATATATATATATATATATATATATATAATATTATGTGTGTGATGGATGTATATGTGCATGTCATGCACCATGCACTCACATGGAAGTCAGGGGATCACTTGCAAGATTTGGCTGTCTCCTTCCACATAAGGATGCCAGAGATTGGACTCAAGCCATCATACTCAGCAACAAGTGTCCTTACTTATTGAGCATCTTGTTGGCTGTGGCTCCAGGTGATGTTTGTGGTCCTCAGCAGTAAGGCACATCTCCAACTACTTACTATCTATTTCCTTCTTGATTTTTCTGTAATGCATCTACTTGTATTTTCCCTAAATTTGTGACCCTATACATGTTCTGTATCATATATGTGTGTATATTCTGAAAGTCAGATTCATATATATATATATATATATATATATATATATATATATGTGTGTGTGTGTGTGTGTGTGTGTGTGTGTGTGTGTGTGTGTGTGTGTGTTATATACACACATATAAAATGTTATATATATATGTATACATATAAGCATAAAATATTACCTTCATAATTGCATTACTACCAAACCATGGAGACAAATACATAGCTTATTCTTCAATTTGTTGAAGTAGGAATTTTAGCTCAGCTGAGCAAAAATAAACTGCTCATATAGTCATATAAATTAGACCCATTATGGCATCTAATGATGTCTTCCCATAATGAGTATTATTATATATGTAATAACTTGAGAAACATTTCCTAGGAAAAAGACTGTGGTAAGGCCATAGACTGTGGCCAATACTCATCATTTCAAGCTACTCCCCATAATAGGATAACAGACAGAATTGACTTGAATTTTAGGTATGGATACTTTAGAATTCTTTCTATCAAGGTTAATCAAATTCTTAACTTGGAAAGAATGTCTATTCTTCATGGTGACATACTAACTTCATTACATATCAACAGAAATTCATGTCCAATACCTCAAAGGAAACTTTATGAAAACCTCCTAAATGGAGACATGATGTAAACACAGAGGCCTCATGTCTGGGAATGACAGTTTCTCTCTTTTGCTACTCCACTTTTAAATGTGGATACCCTAAAATGTATTTAATTAGTGTAAATACAGTGCTCCTCGTTTCTTCATGTGATATATTTTTTCTTAGTGTGTGCATTTTTTAAAACCAGGTAACTACAAAAGTATGTAAAAGAACATTGTACAACTATGTACAAACACATGCAATCATGAACTAGTGCTATTCCTCACAGATAAGTCTCCATTCATCCCATGGAGCTCTGTGTTCAGCCATGTGTGGGTAATACATGTACAAACATGCAAACAGAGCTTTTTCTTGGGGATTTAGGAGCCACCTAAGTTCCATTTTCCATAACACAAATAGTTGCTCAAATACTAAAACAGAGACCAATGTAGAACTTTGAAAACTGCTGATCATTATCAAAACATTAAAAAAAAACATTAAAACTTACCTAATAGAAAACCCTTTAGTTTTCATATAGAAATTTTAAATTAAAAACACGAAAACCAGTCCCTCTGAACCTAATTCTGGCCAACACAATACTGATTGTGTAGAAACTACTTTATAACCAAAAGGCTAGGAGTGGCAACATAATAGTGTTTGCCTTCCGGAAACTGGAACTTACATGAAATGCTGAACATAGTGTCACATGCTTGTGATCCCAGCACTGCTGATAGGAAGAGAGATGGGCCCCTGGGGTTCACTTACTTTCCAGTCTAGCCTATTCAATTAATTGCAGGCCAAGGAGCAATCATGTCTCAAAACACAGCGTGGTGACTGAGGAATGACACGCAAGGTTGCACACACACACACACACACACACACACACACACACACAGAGAGAGAGAGAGAGAGAGAGAGAGAGAGAGAGAGAGAGAGAGAGAGAGAGAGAATTACTTTTTATGAGCAAAGTTAAACATATTGATGTATCCATTAGTAATAGGAAAGATGGTAAACTTCTCCATATTCAAAGTGAACACACAAATGGTCAGATATTAAAGAGAAAATTGGCACCTAGCCTCTTTGTGTAGTCATCACTTTGGCAGTGGTGGAGAAGCATAGCTACAGCTCCATATTGTTGACCTCACTAGCCTGAGTTCTCCCAGATATTTAAGGACTGCAAATCAAGCCAAAGCAATGGGAGTTCGTGGCTTGAACACTGTAAAGGATTTTGGGCATAGCTGCTATAATGGTACAGAGTTTGGGAGTTTATTAATTGCATTTTAATACAGGTTCAAGCATGTATATGAGAAAAGGAGCACTCAAAAGAAACTGGGCACATCTAAGTGGTATTCGTGCTTCCCAGGGGGGAGAATGGGGAAGAATAAAATATAACTAAGTGTGAGCCTGCCTCCTCAAGGGAGAGTAAGCAATTGATTGTCTTAACATTCACCATCTTTACCCTTTTAGTGACTCTCAAGTTACAGCTCGAAAGCTTGCCATGAAACCTTCTTGTTGGTTTGTTTCTTTTTGTTTTTTCCTTCTTCTTTTCTTTTTGACAAGAAAGAGATGTGAAACAGCTCCAGAGATACTGTGGAAGGAATTAAGATTTGATAAATGAAAACCAGAAGGGGTTTAGTCTGTATCATTTTCCTGTGAATGGGATTTCTAGTGGGGTTCCTAGAAAACTGCAGGATTTGGTCAGAGAAGGGATAATGGCCTTAAGAAGTTACTAGTTGTACTAGAATTTTTGCTTCACTTGGTAACGGACAATGAAGGACATATTTCCCCATTATTATATTTCCAAGATGTTCTCTGTCTTTCTTTCCTGCCTCAGCCATGTATAGTTTGAGGATGAATCTGAAAGCAAATGCTTTTCCTGGAGACAAAAGGAATAAAATAAAATTTGAGAATTTCCAACTCAGAATGAGTGGAAAACTTGTTCTCCATTGTTTTCATTTTCCCCAGCGATTGCTTCCATTACAACCTAAGATGTGGGTGCTTTGCAGATGCCACAATTGCTTCTTCTGCTCTTTCAAGGCATTTAGAGTGTTCTTAGTCTTTGGCTTTGAAACATAGGCTGGATATCCTGGAGCCAAAGACTTTCTGTGTGAACACAGAGTTCTGAGCAGAGACAGGAGCAATGAGAGCTTCCTAGTCCATTGTTTCCTTGACATTTGATACCCAGCCTTACCCAGGGAGACTCTGTGTGCCAAAGAATTGACTTAAAGAATAGGGAGGAAGAAAGACCATCAGTGTGTGCACTTTGAGCTATTGCCTTGCTTCTGTGACCATGTGCTATGCCATGATACTTGAATCAGAAACCTAAACTTTACCCAGTTACCCCATATAAGTTATTTCAGTTGATCATCATTGTATCTGTGCACTTTAAGACCATAAAACAGTGTGGTTCCATTTAGAGATGAAAATACAACAGTGTGATACAATAGGGGGTTGGGGAAGAAGCTGTTAAATCAAAGCTAGGAATCTAGGGTTGAACAGACAACAGTTTCCACAGTGAGATTGCCTGCTAGCAGGTAGACCCATGTGCACTGCCTTTGGAGCATGTCGCTTGTAAAAAGGTGTACTGCCAAGTACTGACATTTGTGACAATTTCAATCCCTGGACAACTTGATTCTGACGAGTGGAAAACAATTGAGTAATGATGCAAGATAGTTTATATAATAACTGTTGATATGCCATTTACATAAAATTAATTATAAAGCTAATGAACTTCTTGGGGAGGGTCTTAGAAAGTTATAGCCTAGGGCTGGTGTCTTAGAATTTTTTTTCTGAGGCCCTGATGTATGGAAAGAACACAGGTCCTTCTCTAATCCAGGAATAGGCTTAGTACAGCCAGAAATGGCCTGGGTGCAGGGCCATGGGGGAACTGCAGACCCTGAGAACCCAACTCTTCCTACTATAGGGGCTCTGGTTATCAGTCCCAAGGTTTCTTTGGACTCAGTCTGTGTTCCTCTTGTGTGACTTGTGTTTGATTACCTTCCCCCATAGGTTCTGATGACCTGTCCCATACTCCCACCCCAGAAATAGTATATAAAAAACTGTGTCCTTAATAAGCTTGCTTAGCATATGACATATCTTGTACAAGGCCTCCGGACCCCAGCTTTCCCATCTATCTTCTTTATCTTCTTACCTCCTGGCCATCACTCACTTAGGACCTCCCTGTCACTGAAGTGCAACCTGATGTTTCAGGTCACAAGTCATGCACAGGTACTATCCCCTAAGGAATCAAGCTGTGTGTCAACTTCACTAAAGAGGATTCCTTTATCATTTTCACACTGTTAAATGCAGTGATCTCTGGCACTTGCTCTTGTGAGCCATCTATGATGGAACTTCAGCTGCTGTGATGGCCTTTGTTTTCTTTATGTTATTTTTTTCTGACCATTTATGTAAAGTTTGGAAAGAATCTGCTACCAAAGTATCAGCTCTGTTTCTTTCACTAAAACCCATCATCACATATAGTTGGAAAAAATGAGCTCTGGTTGCATGCCAGGCCATTGCCTCCTGCCTGCTTCTTTGTCACATACTTGCCTGTTTTTCTACGTTACTCTGGTCCAAATTCCATGCTATCTTGTTACAAGAGAACGATTTCTTTGTATCAAAGTGAAGATTTATCTGTCTTGTTTAATCTTAAATTATTCAAATGTGTACACTAAGTACGACTGTGGTGATATCTTGCTTGTACAAATAAAGCCTGTGCAATGGAAAGCTCCATCCTCTGATCTTCAGACAGGCCTTGTACAAACAAGATATCACCACATACAACCCTGCCACCATTACGCACTATAAACAACAAAACATTTAATTTGCTATGATTAAGATCAGTGCAGTTGATACTTCTACATTTTTAATATTTCAATGAATTTCCTGCTGCTACTAATCTTTCAATAATGCATGCTCTTTACTATTCTTTCTCCTCTATATCTCTCTTCCATGTGTGTGTGTGTGGGGGGTGTGTGGCTGAAGTAGGGAAGGGGGTTTTTTGGCTAGTTGTGTGTGTCTGTCAACTTGACATAAGTTAGAGTCATCAGAGAAGGAGGCGCCTCGGCTGAGGAAATGCCTCCATGAAATTCAGCTGTAAGATATTTTCTCAATTAGTGATCAATGGGAATGGCCCAGATCTTTGTGGGTGGTGCCATCCCTGGGCTGGTGGTTTTGGGTTCTATAAGAAAGCAGGCTGAGCAAGCAATAGGAAGTAAGTTGTAAGAAGCTCCCCTCCACGGCCTCTGCATCAGCTCCTGCCTCTGGGATCCTGCCCTGTTTGAATTCTTGTCCTGACTTCCTTCAATGATGAACAGCAATGTGTAAGTGTAAGCCAAATAAACCCTTTCCTTCCCAACTTGCTTTTTGGTCATGGTATTTCATGGCAGCAATAGAGACCCTAAATAATACATAAATGTGCATGATTGTGCTCAGCTGTCTAGGTGCAGGTCTAGACCAGAGGATGGCATTGGGGTATCTTCCTCAGTTGATTCCCTGCCTTTTATTTTTAGAGACAAGATCTCTCAGTGAACCTGAAGCTCACTGTTTGGGATAGACTGCATGGCCCATAAGCTTCTTGGATATCTCTGTCACCATCCTCCAGTGCTATGGTTACAGACTCATGCCTCCATACCCAGCTTTTACATGCTTGAGATCAACTCAGGTTCTCATATTTGTTCTGCGAATCATTTTAACCTCTGAGTCATTCCCTTCTCCTTTAGTTGTGACTCATGTAGCCCAGGGTGGCATTGAACTCACTACATAGCTAAGAATGATATTGAACTTCTGATGCTCCTCATCCATCTCCTGGGTGCTGGTATTACAGGTATGTGCCACCACAATGGCTTTTATGTGGTGACAGAATCACAGACAGGACCTTATGCATGCTAGCTATATACTCAACCTTACATACTCAACTAAGTGAGCTACATCCCCAATATGTATGTTCTATCCTAGGTAGGATAATCCCTGCAGCATAGGGATAGAAAGTTGGAGGTCAACAACAGATGAAACAGATTCCATGTTTAAGATGACTAAATAGAAATTACTTTAGCACAAAACAATGAGTTTTTCTTTATGTAACTTTCATATGTCACATGTATGATCATGAACCTCCCTTTACCTTTTCTGCTTTACACTTCAATAAAAACCTTTCCTTCCATTTGTTTCATGTTTTCTGTCTAATGACCAGACCCGTTCCCATGACATAGGGTTTTATAAATGAATTTTCACATCAAAAGCTTTGTATAAATTTCTGAGTGGTCCTTTCTTCTTGTAGTAGGAAATTATAAAATAAATTCAATCACATTTCAGTTTTATGTGCCTTTGTCCTTGAATAAAGCCAGCTGGGAGTCTCTTTGACATTTAGTGAACTGTGTTTACCAAGAAGTATTTTATATCAAAGATAAATAGCAGATGTACCCACATATATATGTAAACAAAATGCTACCAATACTGTAAGTAAATTATTTTGCTTTCCAGAAAATTCAATCACATTTTCTGTTGCTTCTACGGATTACTTTATACCCTCTGGTTTTCACAAAGATAATTACTATGAGTCAATTACAGAGTTGCCCACTCTCTGGTTGTTGACAGTATATGTTTTATCCCTTCTTTTGAAGATATTGACTTTACATTAAAGCACTTAGTTTCTGTCTCTATATAAATCTGTCTATAGATTATTTATTACCACAAATAACTTTATACTTTAAAGTTATTATAAATAGAAAATGATATTTGAAAGCCTAGGATATTTTTATGGAACACTTTTACACTTTGGAAAATAGAAGGAAATAACATAAGCTTTAATTAGTAGTCAGAGACCTGTATGTCAAAAGGCATTAAGTAGGCTCCTGCCTGTATCAGACCCAACCTCTAGGCCCAGTCCAGCTCTTACAATTTGCAAGAGGACCCAGCCCATCTTCCCTGCAAGCACATTCCCAATCCTCAGAACAAGCCTGGGTACCATATCCAGTTCCCCAAACTAGTCCGGTGAATCCCAGCCACACTGTCCCCAGGCTCCTGGTATGTAACAGAACACACATCTTGCATGGTAATCTAGCCTTCTATATAGATGTGGTACACTTATATGGTCAGTAACCAAGAGCTATCTAATTAAACTTGAAGGTCACTCAACAGGAGAGAAATTCTGGCTCTGGAAACCTAGCTAACAAACCTGGGGCTAGTGAGTTCTTGGATCTTCAAGGAGAGCCTACTAGTAGTGCCTCTTCAGTAAGTCAGTATAATTCCTAACTGTATTCTAAATATTAGCCAAATACCTACACATGAATGTAGCTCTAAACTCTCATAAAGGAAGCTTTGCTCTGCAGCAGATGAGCACCACCATAAAAAGCCACAACTGGGAAAAAGTGCAGAAAACAACTGATCGTGGGCTGCCCAGGTCCAATGATGCATCTACATAACAACTCCACACCTAAGGTTCAGGTGTTGTAATGTAAAAAGTGGTGCAAGAAAGAGGCCATGTGACAGGGCTCTTATGTGGAGGTTTTTGTTTTGTCTTGTTTCTGTTTTTTGTTTTTTTAATTAGGGAATGGGAATGGAAAAAGGGGAAAGGGGGATACCAGCCTCTGGGGACAGGAGGAGCAGAAGAGAAGAGAGAGGCAGAGTGGGGGAGGGGTGTAGAGAAACAGGCATAGAAACAGGGACAAGAGAAAGAGACAGAGAGAGGGGGGGAGTAGTGAATGTAGATAAGGAGGTGCTCTTAGTGGTTGCAGCTGAGGGCATATCCAGTCAGGATCGCAAGGACAGGCCAGTACACATGCCTGAATACTAACACCAGGGAACATTATGAAAGAAGGAAGAGATGATTTTAAGAGCCAAAGTATCAGGAAGTTCCCTGTATGGTTGTGTCTTCTAGAAATGATAGGGAGGCTACGCTTAACAATGCCATAGCAATGTGGTTGCCTAAACAAGACCAGAGCATGCTAACACCAATAGACATGTCAATATGGAAGGGTGGCTGGGAGAAATCTCAGGGAGCTACACCGCTGGGGAGATAGCTAAAAAAAGCTCTCCATGTCTTTCAGACAACTGGAGCTCCGTTCCCAGCTGCTCACAACTTCCTTTAACTTCAGCAGTAGGGTATCAGACCTTTTCTTCTAACCTCCATGGGCACTCTCACACAGACATAAAATGAAATTACATGTTAAAAATTCGTAGACCCACTGGGAAAAATATATTCTAGTAAGTCTACTTTGTCAGAAGAACTAATCTTTCTTCTTTTCCTTTGGCATGTCTGCTAGTATTCAGGCATCTGTAGTGGCCTGTCCTTGGGTTCTGATAAGGTATGTCCTCAGCTGCAGTCACCTTTGCACGTTCACTATGTTTCCTTTTAAAAGGGGTCTGCCCTCCTCCCATTCTCCTCTCTCTGTGTGTCTCTGTCTCTGTCTCTGTCTCTGTCTATCTCTGTCTCTGACTCTCTGTGTCTCTGTGTGTCTCTGTCTCTCTGTCTCTGTCTCTGTCTCTGTCTCTGTCTCTGTCTCTCTCTCTCTCTCTCTCTCTCTCTCTCTCTCTCTCTCTTTCTGTGCCCTTCTTTCCTCTCTCCTGTTGCTCGTGTCCCCAGAGGCCAGTCTCCCCCCTCCCCTTTCTCCTTTTTATGATCCCCCAAAGCCTCTGCTTGAACCTGTGGCATCTTTCTCTCTTGAGTGCGCTGCTTTTCTTAAATTACCACAATGTCAGGATTTAAAAAGTGGGTAGTGCACAGAAACAGCTTACCTGAACAAGGGGGAGCTCAAGAACCCCAGACTGATAGCTGGGAAACCTGAATGTGGGTGTCAGTTAGGAGGACTGGGCAGTCTATGGGGTCTCTGGTAGTGGATCATTATTTATCCCTAGTGTACAAATGGACATTGGGAAACCACTTCACATAGAGGGATACTCTATCAGCCTAGACACACAGGGGAGGGCCTAGGCCCTGCTACAAATGATGTGACAGACATTGAAGATCCCTCATAGAACACTTCACCCTCCCTGGGGATCAGAAAGGAGATAAGATAGAGGGTGGGTGGGCAGGCAAGGAAGGAGGGGAGACAGAGGGTACTGGGGTTGACATATAAAGCAAGATTGTTTCTAATTTAAATTTTTTTTAAAAAGTGGGTAGGGAGTCTCTGGACTTCTGGATCGCTGTACATTTCCTGGTTCATTCCAGGAAGTTGAAGAAGTTAAATATGTAAATATTAAGTATGTAAAGTTAAAGTTAAATATGCAGATACATATGAACAAAGTGTCCCTCTCTACAGGTGAGGGACACCTTGTTCAGATTCTCCTGGTTCTCAGTCCCTAAGTGATTTCAGAGCTTTGTGTTTGTTGAGAAGAGCAAAGAGTTTCAAATCTTGAAATTCACTGAGGAGCCAATGTTCTGTTGTTACTTGAGTGATGGGCTGAGCTCCTGGACCATAGACCAGGGATAGCAGTGATAGAAGAAAGAACTAGCAAGCCAGGCATGTTACTTTGTGACACAGCCATCCCTCATTTTGTTCAGAAGTGATTTGGCTATTCAGGGTCTTTTATATTTCCCTATGAGTTTTAGGGTTCTTTCCCATGTTTTTGTTCAAGAATGTCATTAGAATGTATAGGATCTATAAGTCAGCCCTTGTAATAGTGCCATTTTCACAATATTAATTTGGCCACTCTATGAACATGAAAATGTTCCTGTTTTTAATGTGTTAGTCAGTTTTTTTTAATATAGTTTTAATTTTGGAAGTCACCTGCTTCTTTGGCTAGATTAATTGATAGGTAATGATTTTGAAGAACATCATGAGTGGGATTGTTAAACCAATTTCTCAGCAAGTTCATTGTGGTGCATAGAAAAAATACTGATTTTGCTTGCTTGAGTCAGTGATTGTGCTTGTGGCACAGTCTGATGTGAGATTCTGTGTAACCCAAGTTTCTTGGCCAGGTGAACACTCTTGGCACTCAAAAGAAATCTGTATGGTTTACTCAGGGGAAAACAATGGCCTATAATTTAGTTTAGATACTTGTATACACAGGTGCTGGGTCTTGTTTCTCAGTAGTCTGCATCTTTTAATCAGAGAATTAAGGCCTTTTATACACAGGATTATTAAAGAAAAGTCTGCAGTAGTTCCTTGTGTTGTTGCTTTTCTCATGCCAGATTCTGAGTTCCCATTCATTTGTCTTTAGTGAGCTTTATTCTCCCCTATATGCTTGTGATTTTGCTAATCTCTGTCTTCTATATTCAGCATTAATTTAAGTATCTTTTGCAATGCTGACTTAAAGATCATGAATTCTTTCAGCCTATGGTAACCTTAGAAGGTCTTTACTTATTTTTTAATTTCGAGGTTGACTATTGGATATAATGATCAGGGTTGGCAGTTATTTATCTTTTAATCCTTGAAATATATAACCCCTCATTCTCTTGGCTTGAGACTTTAGGCTGAAGACTTAGCCATTATCCTGATAGCTTTGCCTTCACAAGTGACTGAGTGCATATCTTTTGCAGCCTTCAACTTTCTTATTTTGTACTATACTCTCAGTATTTTAACTGTAGTAAGAAACAGCATGCTTATTATTGTCATATCTGTTTTGAGTTTTGAGTGGTTCATACATCTGGATGCCCTTTACAAAATTTGGGGAAGGAGTTCTGATACTGCTTTACTACTTAACTGAGTTTCTGTGTCTTTAACTTCTGATTTAGTGGTCCCATCTATGTGTAAAATCCTAAGTGGGCATTTTCCTTTTTGGCAAAGTCTTGTATATGAATGCTTGTTTTGGTGTTGTCTTCTCCCTGGCATCTTGCCCTGGTTTTGATGTTTGCCTGACTTTTGCTTCCAAAGATTTTTCCACCAAAAGTTCTGCTTCATGTTTTCAGAATACCCACTTTTGTTTTTAACAAACTGCTTTTTTTTTACATCCTGCATATTCTTTTATGTTTTTTCAAATTTTTTAATTTGAATTAGAAACAAGATTGTTTTACATGACAATCCCAGTTCCCTTCTCCCTCACATCCTCCCCTACCACCACCCCCTCAACTAAAACCCTACCTATAACATACCCTTTCTGCTCCTCCTGGATGGTGAGGCCTTCCATAGGGAGTCATCAGAGTCTATCATATCCTTTGGGATAGGGCCTAGGCCCACCTCCGTGTGTCCTGACTCAGGGAGTATTCCTCTATGTGGAATGGGCTCCCAAAGTCCACACCTATGCTAGGGATAAGTACTGAACTACTACAGGAGGTCCTGTAGATTTCCGAGGTTTCCTCACTGAAACCCATGTTCCTGGGGTCTGGATCAGTCCCATGTTGGTATCCCAGCTATCAGTCTGGGGAGCAAGAGTTCCCTGATGTTCAGGTCAGTTGTTTTTGTGGGTTTCACCAGCCTGTTCTGGACCCCTTTTCTCTTCACTGGTCCTTCTCTGCATCTGGATTCCAGTTCAGTTCAGTGATTAGTTGTGGGTGTCTGCTTCTACTTCCACCAGCTGCTGGATGAGGGCTTTTGGGTGGCATATAAGTCAGTCATCAATCTCATTATCAGGGGAGGGCATTTAAGGTAGCCTCTCCTCTGTTGCTTAGATTGTTAGCTGGTGTCATCTTTGTAGATGTCCAGACATTTCCCTAGTGCCTGATTTCTCTGTAAACCTAGAATGTCTCCCTCTAGTATGGTATCTCCATTCTTGTTATCTTCTATTCTTCCCCTGACTCAACCTTTCTACTCCCTCATGTCCTCTGCATCCCTCCTCTTCTTACTTTCTCATTCTCCTAGCTCCCTCCCCCCTCTTCCCATGCTCTCAATTTGCTCAGGGGATATTGACCCTTTCCCCTTCTCCAGGGGACCATGTATGTTTCTCTTAGGGTCCTCCTTGTTTACTAGCTTTTCTGGCAGTGTGGATTGTAGGCTGGTAATCCTTTACTCTATGTCTAAAATCCGCATATGAGTGAGTACATACCATGTTTGTCTTTTTGTGATTGGGTTACCTCACTCAGAATGTTTTCTTCTACTTCCATCCATTTGCCGGCCAATTCAAGATTCCATTGTTTTTTGTTTTTGTTTTTGTTTTTGTTTTCTTCTGAGTAGTACTCCATTGTATAAATGTACTACATTTTCTCTATCCATTCTTAGGTTGAGGGGCATCTAGGCTGCTTCCAGTTTCTGGCTATTACAAATAGTGCTGTTGTGAACATCGTTGAACAGATGTCCTTGTTGAATGAATGTGCTTCTTTTGGGTATATGCCTAAGAGTGGAATTGCTGGATCTTGTGGTACACTGATTCCCATTTTCTTGAAGAGTTGCCATACTGATTTTCAAAGTGGCTGTACAAGTTGGGACTCCCACCAGCAGTGGAGAAGTGTTCCCCTTTCTCCACATCCTCTCCAGCATAAACTGTTATTGGTGTTTTTGATTTTAGCCATTCTGACAGGAGTAAGATGGTATCTCAGAGTTGTTTTGATTTGCATTTCCCTGATGGCTAAGGATGTTGAACACTTTCTTATGTGTCTTTCAGTCATTTTAGATTCCTCTATTGAGAATTGTCTATTTAGTTCTGTAACCCACTTTTTAATTGGATTGTTTGGTGTTTTGGAGACTAGCTTCTTGGGTTCTTTGTATGTTTTGGAGATCAGCCCTTTGTCAGATGTGGGGTTGGTGAATATCTTTTCCCAGTCTGTGGCCTCCCCGTTTTGTCTTTCTTACTGTGTCCTTTGCCTTACAGAAGCTTCTAAGTTTCAGGAGGTCCCATTTATCAATTGTTGACCTCAGTGTCTGTGCTACTGGTGTAATGCTTAGGAAGCGCTCTCCTGTACCAATTAATTCAAGGGTATTTCCCACTTTGTCTTCTAATAGGTTCAGTTTGGCTGGGTGTATGTTGAGGTCTTTGATCCATTTTGACTTAAGTTTTGTGCATGGCGATAGGCTTGGGTTTATCTGTAGTCTTCTACATGTCTGAAACCAGTTTTGCCAGCACCATTTGTTGAAGATGTTCTCTTTGTTTCAGATTATAAATTTGGATTGTTTGTCAAAAATCAGGTGTTTGTAGGTGTGTGGGTTAATATCAGGGTTTTCAACTCTATTCCATTGGTCTACCTATCTATTTTTGTGCCAATACCAAGCTGTTTTCAGGACTATAGCTCTATAATAGAGTTTGAAGTCAGGGATGGTGATGCTGCCAGAAGTTCCTTTATTGAAAAGGGATGTTTTGGCTATCCTGAGTCTTTTGTTTCTCCATATAAAGTTGAGAATTGTTCTTTCAAGGTTTGCGAAAAATTGTGTTGGGATTTTGATGGGTATTGCATTGAATCTGTAGATTGCTTTTGGCAAGATTGCTATTTTTACTATGTTGATCCTACCTATCCAAGAACATGGGAGATCTTTCCATTTTTTGGTATATTCTTTAATTTCTTTCTTTAAAGACTCAAAGTTCTTACTATACAGGTCTTTCTCATTTTTGGTTAGTGTTACCCCAACATATTTTATTTTGCTAGTTGCTATTGTAAAGGGTGATGTTTCTCTGATTTCTTTCTCATCAAATTTATCTTCTGTAAATAGTATGGCTACTGATTTTTTTGAGTTAATCTTGTATCCTGTCACTTTGCTGAAGGTGTTCATCAGGTGTAGGAGTTCCATGGTAGAGTTTTTCGCGTGACTTATGTAGACTATCATATCATCTGCAAATAGTGAAAGTTTGATTTCTTCCTTTCTGATTAGTATCCCCTTGATCTCCTTTTGTTGTCTTTTTGCTCTAGCTAGAACTTCAAGGACAATATTGAAAAGATATGGAGAGAGTGGACAGCCTTGTCATGTTCCCGATTTTAGATGAATTGCATTGAGTTTCTCTCCTTTTAATTTGATGTTGGCTGTTGGCTTGCTGCATATTGCTTTTATTATGTTAAGGTATGTTCCTGTTATCCCTGATTTCTCCAAGACCTTTATCATGAAGGGGTGTTGGATTTTGTCAAAGGCTTTTTCGGCATCTAGTGAGATGATTGTGTGTGTTTTTTTCCCCTCAGTCTATATGGTAGATTACATTGATGGATTTTGGTATGCTGAACCATCCTTGCATCCGTAGGATGAAGCCTACTTGATCAAGGTGGATGATTTCTCTGATGTGTTCTGATTCAATTTGACAGTATTTTATTGAGAATTTTTGCATCAATGTTCATGAGGGATATTGGTCTATAGTTCTCTTTCTTAGTTGTGTCTTTGTGTGGCTTGGGTATCAAAGGTAATTGAAGCCTCATAAAAAAGAGTTTGGCAATGACCCTTCTGCTTCTATTGTGTGGAATACTTTGAAGAGAATTGGTATTAGCTGTTCCTTGAATTTCTGATAGAATTCTGCACTGAAGCCATCTGGCCCTGGGCTTTTTTTGGTTGAGAGTCTTCTGATAACTGCTTCAATTTCATTAGTGTTTATAGGTCTATTTAAGTTGCTTATCTGTTCTTGATTTAATTTTGGCAAGTGAAATCTGTCCAGAACATTGTCTTTTTCCTTTAGATTTTTGAATTTTGAGGAATATAGGTTTTTAAAGTATGACCTGATGATTCTCTGCATTTCCTCTTTGTCGTTATGCCCCCCTTTTCATTCCTGATTTTATTAATTTGCATGTTCATTCTCTTCTAATTGGTAAGTTTGGATAAAGGTTTGGCTATCTTGTTGATTTTCTTGAGGAAACAACTCTTCTTTATATGGATTCTTTGTATTGTTCTCCTAGTTTCCATTTTATTGATTTCAGCCCTCAATTTGATTATTTCCTGGTGTCTGCTCCTCTGGGGTATATTGGCTTCTTTGTATTCTAAAGCTTTCAGTTGTGCAGTTAATTCTCTAGTGTGATAATTCTCCTGTTTCTTCATGTGGGCACTTAGTGCTATGAACTTTCCTCTTAACACTGCTTTCATTGGGTGTTACTTAATTTCTATGAGTTTGTAGGTTTTCTGTAATTTGTGTTGTTGTTGAATTCTAACTTTAAAGCATGGTGGTCTGATAAGATTCAGGGGGTTATTTCAATTTTTTTGTACCTGTTGAGGTTTGCTATGTTGCAAGTATGTGGTCAACTTTAGAGAAGGTTCCATGTGGTGCTGAGAAGAAGGTAAATTGTTTTGTATTTGGATGGAATGTTCTATAGATATCTGTTAAGTCCAATTGCGCCATAACTTCTATTAGTTCCTTTGTTTCTTTGTTAAGTTTCTGTCTGGTGTTCCTGTCCAGTGGTGAGAGTGGGGTGTTGAAGTCTCCCTCTATAAGTGTGTGTGATTTTCTGTGTGATTTGAGTTTTAGTAATATTTTTTTAACAAATGTGAATGCCTTTGTATTTGGGGCATAAATGTTCAGAATTAAGACTTCATTCTGATGGATTTCTCCTGTGATGAGTAGGAAGTGACCTCCTTCATCTCTTTAGATTGATTTTAGTTTAAAGTCCAATTTGTTGGATATTAGGATTGCTACCCCGCTTGTTTCTTGTGTCCATTTGATTGGAAAATCTTTTCCCAACCTTTAATTCTTAGGCACCGTCTGTCTTTGAAGTTGAGGTATGTTTCTTGTATTCAGCAGAAGAATGGATTCTGTCTTCTTATCCTTTCTGCTAATCTGTGTCTTTTTATAGGCAAGTTAAGACCATTAATGTTGATGGATATTAATGACCATTGATTGTTCATTCTTGTTTGTTTTTGATTTGGTGATGGTTGCGAAATTATGTGTGGGATTCTATCCATTTTTCCTTTCAGCTGTTGGTAAAGTGGGATTATCTATTACCTATATTTTTCAGGTTGTAGTTAACTTCCTTGGGTTTCAGTTTTCCTTCCAGAACTTTCTGTAGGGCTGGATTGGTGGATATGTATTGTTTGAATCTGGTTTTGTCATAGAATATCTTGTTTTCTTCATCTATGTTGATTGAATGCTTTGCTGGGTATAGTACTCTGGGCTGGCATCCATGGTCTCTTAGTGTAGGTAGAATATCTATCCAGGACCTTCTTTCAGAGTTTCCATGGAAAAGTCAGGTGCAATTCTGATAGGTTTGCCTTTATAAGTTACTTGACCTTTTTCCTTTGCTGCTCTTAATATTTTCTGCATGTTTGGTGTTTTGATTATTATGTGGCAAGGAGACCTTTTTTTGGTTCAGTCTATTTGGTTTTCTGTAGGCTTCTTGTATTTTCATTGGCATGTCTTTCTTTAGGTTGGGAAAGTTTTCTTCTATGATTTTGTTGAATATTTTTTCTGCACCTTTGAGTTGTATTTCTTCACCTTCTTCTATACTTATTATTCTTAGGTTTGGTCTTTTCACTGTATCCTATATTTCCTGGATGTTTGGTGTAAGGTATTTGTTGGACTTAAGATTTTCATTGGTTAATGAGTCTATTTCTGCTAGTGTGTTTTCGACTCCTGAGATTCTCTCTTCCATTTCTTGTATTCTGTTGGTTATGCTTACATCTGTAGTTCCTGATCATTTACCCAGCTTTTCTATTTCCAGCATTCACTCAGATTCTGCTTTCTTTATTGTATCTATTTCAGTTTTTAGGTCTTGAACTGTTTCCTTAAGAGATTTGTTGATATCTTGTATTATTTGGTTTGTTTTTTCTTCCATTTCTTTAAGGGATTTTCTCATGTCCTCTTTGGGGTCCTCTATCATTTTCATGAAGAAGTTTTTAAGGTTATTCTCTTCTCCTTCTTCTGCATTGTGATGTTCAGGTCTTGCTGGTGTATGGTTCCTAGTCTCCAGTGGTTTCATATTGGGTTTTCTGTTGTTGAATGTGCTTTTACCTTGTCCTCTTCTCATCCTTTCTTTGGTGGGTGTAGCAGCAGTCTTTTCCTCTCCTGGTGGGTATGGGACCAAGGTTCCCTTCTGGTAAATACAAACAGATACAATACTCTGATATCTGTCATCTTTTTGTGGATGGAGGTGGAACTGTTACTGGGGCCTCTGCAATGGGCAATGTCTAGGTGTGTTGGAAAGACACCGCTAGAAAGACACCGCTGCTGAGTTCCGATCCAGTGAGCCTACCCCTGTCGTCAGATGTCTCTGAGCAGGGCTGCTGAACCAGAACCCTCTTTTATGTTTTATTAATTTGTTTATGTGCATCTTGTTTGAGTTCACTGTTATTTTATAATAATATTTGTGTTCTTTGTGTGGTATTTCCTCTGCTTTGAAAACACTGGTCTGATTACTTTAGGGATTATTGATTTGTTTTGGAGAGTTTGTGTTGCCTTATTCTCTTATATTACATCGTTTTTATATTGGGGGGCTTTAAAATATTATCTAGAAGTTATAGTCTCTCCCATTTGCCTTAAGGCTTTTTACTGAGGTTTGTGTGTGACTGTGTTATGGCTAGATTATGGTACAGTTTCTAACAACTTGGATAGGGGTACATTTCAGTAGATAAGCACTTGCCTACTATGCTGTAGGCACTGGGGTCAGTTTCCAGCACCATCCACGGAGAAGAAAACTGTAATAACAACTTGCAACCTATAAACAAACCAAAAAGAAGAAAATACTCATTGAAGAACAGATACCACCTTAATGCTAATAGCAACAGAGGGCAAAAAGATAGTAGAGAATGTTAAGAAAAGTTAGTACTAAAAACTAAGAATAAGAGAAATGATTTTTAAAGGTGATGCAAAAAGAAAAAAGAAATAAGAACAATAAATAAATGGGAGGAATGAGAACTAGGAGAAGTGGGGGGAAGATTCAATTAAAGAGTTAAATAGAGAGAAAAATAAGAGGAAAGGAAAATTTAAAAAGTGAAAGAAGAACAATATGAGAAATTATTCAATAAATTTTTTTAAAGGAGAAAGAAAGGAAGAAAGGGTTTCAAATGAAGCATTAAAGCAGAATAGGCAAAAGAGGGCATAAAGATAATGAAAGAGAAGTATTCATATGTAAGTATTCAAAACAAGCAGGTATGACCAAAATAGTATTTTTTTTTTTTAAATGAACCATCCATGTCAAACAACGGTCAGTTTTCAGGTGGTCAATTGTAAGGCAGGAGTGAAGGCCCTTAGCCTGGATAGTAAGCTTTCCTGGAGGCATCCAGCAGAGAACTTAGGCTATGTGTTGTCAACCTTGTTCTTTTCCCTTTTGTGTTGTCTAACAACCAAAGGCCCCGGCATGCTGTCGCTGTTCTTGTTTGTCCTTCTGACCTTTGATGGGAGAGTACAGACCTGAGCGTTTCTATCAGGAGTGCCGGTCTGGGTACCTGATGTGTTTGGTTGTGTCTGCTTAGAGTGGTGGAGCAGGCAGAAGGTGTGCATCCATCAGCATGGCAGAAAGGTACGGTGAATGCTGTTTGCCCCACCCTCTGTACTGCTCCCACAAGCAATTTCTAGCTCTCCTTGTAGAGCTCCCAAGAAGGGCTGCCCAACTGTGGCTCAGACTGGCTTCCCACTAGGGGGAGCTCTCAACATATTTGATCCAGTCTTGACCTATTTGCCAGCCTGGTTCTGTAAGCTGCTCTCACTGGATCAGTGCATGGCTTTTGCCGAAGGTTTCCGGAAGGAAACACAACTGTAAATTTTACAGCTTTGACTTCTTAACTGGCTTACTGACATTGCCCTGTCATTAAGGGCATGGAAAGGCAAGAGAAATTCACAGTAAGGGTGTGCCCTGAAGATTGTAGGCGCCCTCTCTGTTGAGGCTATATAGTTCTGCACCACCATGCCTTGGCCCCAGGAGGTTGTGTTCTAGAAAGAATTTCTCCTACTTTATTGAATTTGTCTGTGCCCCACCCTTTGCGGTGATGCCCCAGTATACTGATTGGGTACACTTCTCTGATTGCCTGCTCCTCCATCCAAAAACCAGGAACTTTCCAAGTCTCTGTTCACAGCTAAACTGCAGTCAGTCCCTTCTCAACTGCCACAGACCTTCTAAGTGCTTGCCCCTGTTTTGACACCATCTCCTGAAAAACCTGGTGATAGCTGGAAGCATCTAATCCACCATCTTGTGGTCTCCAATCTTCTATTTGTTGACTTAGTTACATGGATATTTGCTGAAATAATTCTTATGTTTACACATTTTTAAAGATTTACTTATTCCTGCATAGCTCCAGATTAAGAATAAAATGTCTTAATTTATTTGTTTGGAGATAAAAATTTCCTGGAAGTGGTCCCTGTCAATTTTAGCAAATGGGGGTTAAAGGGCATATTGTTAGTGTATAAAATGTTCATAGGTCATGAAATAAGCTATTGTCATGTCACTGTACCATTGCCTCATTTGGTTTTAAGACAATAAGAATGCAGCTGGCTGTGGTGGCACATGCTTTGGATCCCAGCCTTTGGGAAACAGAGGCAGGTGGATTTCTGTGAGTTTGAAGCCAGTCCAGTCTACAGATTGAGTTCTAGGATAGCTAAAAACCAAACCAAACCAAACCCCTCCCCAAGAAGACTGTCTATGCAAGATAATGAAAAATTTGAATGTAAAATGTGTGTTGCTCAGGATGAAAAGCAGAGAAGCAGGGTGAGGGTGGCTCAGAAAACTCTTTGATGCCTGACATGTTTGTCTGAGCCCCTTGCAAACAGGCAGATGGAAATACTTCACTCCTCCCCTGTGTGCTGATCCAAACTTCAAAAAGATGTTGGGAGCTCAGTTGATTCTGTGGGTCATTCTTTCCTGGTGTCCTCAACCAATGTGGCTCCTACAATCCTTCTATCCCTCACCTGTTCTTTGGGGTTTTTGAGCCCTGCTGGGAAGCCTGCTTTTTTTCTGAGGGGAAGCTGAGGAACATTAGATCTGGGGAAGTGGGGAACAGGAGACTTGGAGGGATGGACGGAGGGGGGGGGGCTGAAGTCAGAGTATATTGTATGAGAGAAGAATAAATAAATAATAAAATAATTAGAGAAAGAGAGACAGAGAGACACAAACACACACACACACACACACACACACACACAGAGAGAGAGAGAGAGAGAGAGAGAGAGAGAGAGAGAGAGAGAGAGAGAGAGATATTGTGGGGTCAGAGGTGGATTTGTATAGGTCATCTCTTGAGAAGTTGCCTGTATTTGCTTGTTATGACCCTATTCATCATACTGGGTTGCCTTGTCTCAGCCTTAATACAAGGGGAGGTGCCTAATCTTACTGCATCTTGATCCGTCATGTTTAGTTGATATCCATGGGAGGCCTGCCCTTTTCTGAACAGAAATAGAGGAGAAGTGGATGGCGAGGGCAGAAGGGAGAGGGGGACTGGGAAGAGAAGAGGGAGAGGAAAATAGGGTCTTGATATAAATAATAATAATAATTAAAAATAAAAATAAAAATGATATTAAAAAAGAATGTTACAGCCACAGATTGGGTGACTTGAACAATAGAAATCTGTTTTCACACAGTTCTGTAGCTAGAAGTATGTGTCTTGTGTCTAGGTGCTTGGCAGAATTTACCCCTTCTAAGTCTGTGAGGAAACACTGCCTTCCCAGCATCACTCTCCCCCTGGGGCTGTATGTGGTTGTCTTCTTCTGGGGTCAAGCTTCATAGCATAAGCAGTACAATGCTTAAGAGCCCTTCTGAACACCCTCATCTGGATTTAGTACTCCTTTAATAACCCTATCTCCAAATATGGTTACATTCTGGTAGCCTGAAGATGTTGATTTCCATATCCAGATGTTTTCTTTGTTTGCTCATTTTGGTATTTGCAGTGAATCAGCAGGACACACTGAGGAAACAGGCTCAGAGAACACCTCTGCTTCAAAAGAAAGGGCAGGAACAGAGAGAGGGGTAACCTCAAGACAATGATCAGTAAATTTAGAAAATGGCAGAGCTTTCGGGGAAGGTCTACTGAGGCTGTGCAAGGCATGTGAGTTTGAAAACAGAGTATGAAGCAGTGACAGTCTGACCAAGGAGCATCACATTGGTGACAATATACTGATATCTAAAGTAGTAGTGAAAAGAAGTTCTTGTTAGCACCCCTTATAATCTATCCCTACACCCCTGGCAGTAGGACCAGGAGCTAACCCGGGTACATGAGCTAGCTTGCTGGAGACCATTCCCTATGGTGGGATGCCATGTTCAGCCTTAATGCATGGGAGAGGGGCTTGGTCCTGCCCCAACTTAATGTACCAAACTTTGTTGGCTTCTCATGAGGAGCCCTTACATGTGAGGAGGAGTAGAAGAGCAATGGGCTAGTGGGGAAAGCAAGAGGGGGAGGCAAGGAGAGGTGGAAGGGAGAACTGTTGTTGGAATGTAAAGTGAAGTTTTAAAAAAATAATCAAAAGAAAAAAATAATAAAAATTAAAAAGCCATATCTACATTGTCAGTCTTCCCTGCCTTCTAAATAACAGTCTAAGTAAATATTGAAATTAAATTAGAGGTGTTATATCACTATCAAGATTATATTGTTTATATAGAATGTTAAATATTATTTAGGTTTCACATAGTTGCATGAGTTTGATGAATAGTTCTTCAAACATTCAATTAAATTTTTATTTCTCCAGGAATAAAACTTTTCATATAACAACACATTTATAATTTTTGAGAAATTCACCTTTCAGATTTTAGATCATAATGTGTATGACAACAGAGAACTTCCTTTTCCACAGCCCAAACAGATATTGTTTAATATGCCCCATGTTTCCTTCTGGAATGAGCCTTGTTCTATAAACATAGTCTTGCCCACACTGATGCTATTGTCCTCTCAACAGTTGACTTTCTCTGGCAGAACATCCCTAAGTATACAGACTTAAGCCACATCCTTTTGAATCAAGACAGTGACATTTGCATTTTGTTCTTTTTGATGGGCATTCCTTTAAGATATGTATGATAATTTCATATTATGATACTATTATTTTACTGTTGTAGTATTGTGAAACAGTTAAAGTGCTTGCTGATCCCTGTAAAAACTCATTTATGTTGTTAGAATTTCTTGTACAAAATGAGTACATCCCACAAAAGTTCTTTTTAACAATGCCACAATAACTTGTAGTATAAATTGACAGTATAAATTAATATGTGGATACCTTTGCTTTCACAATGATCTCTATCACAGATAGCTTGAAATCTGAAGAATTAAAGAAAAAATTGCATAGATTTGGGGATGTTAGTAATAACCCAAAAGAGGACTATCTTGACATCAGAGCAGGAGCTAACAGAGTTGCTGGCATAATGTCCTTGAGTGAAATCTGGGATGCTGATGTAGGAGCTTATGTGAATTAATAAGGAGACAGGTAGAGTTTGGGTACAGACACCAGTGATCGAGGATATGGAAGATGGACACTTGTAGCTCTTCTTTTGATAGCATTTATTTTTTCATAAAAATTAAAAGTAATGTCATTAACTCTAAGGAATGAGGAGAAACATGTTGCATGCTGGCAGGGAGTATAAAATGGGAGAACATCAAAGCAAAGTGGATAGGAACTAGCATTGTTTGGTTACCATATGTGTTCCTGTGTGGTGAGGAAGTTTGGCCTGTGTGTATGACTTTATCCAACCATGTTCATTTGTGTAGCATAAATAGAGGAAAGGAGAGAATGTAAAGACAGCCTTGGTTGGGATCCCCCAAACTCATATGAAGAGCTTAAAAAAGTGAGAGTTTAATGAGAACTAATAGTGGTGAAGACTGACCACACAGTCAGCAGGTGTACAGGTGTTGCTGATGGAATGAGGAAGGATGAAAGGATTCTGGAGAACATGGGGAATACATGATTAGAAAGGCAGGAAGTAGACTTTGTAAGGCATAGAATATTGGAAGTTGCATTCACCTTTACCCATATTGTATTTATCACCTAGAATCCTTCCATACTCAGCATGTCCAATTGTCAACTTCTTTTCATTGTCCGGGTATTAGACCCTGCTCTCTGCTTTCTCTGGATCTCACAAGCTGAGGAAATCAAAGCTCTCTTGGAGTGTTCCTAGCACTTCACCAAGTGCATCTGACTGT
This sequence comes from Cricetulus griseus, assembly GCF_003668045.3. Lineage (NCBI taxonomy): Eukaryota > Metazoa > Chordata > Mammalia > Rodentia > Cricetidae > Cricetulus > Cricetulus griseus. The sequence goes on from NC_048595.1 coordinate 388,359,248, forward strand.
TTATGTCTCACATTTCTCCTCAGTTCCCAGAGGTTCCTGAGAAACTGATTCATTCTGCCCTTCTGTTTGTCTTAGCCACTTGTTAAGCTCATAGCAGAATAATTACATCATAATAATGATATTTTTTTAAAAAAATGAGCTTTATGTCTCCTTTACACCAAAGTTGTGTATTATGAAGAAAAAAGGCAGAAGGAGTCTTATGCCTCAAAAACAACGTTCCCTTTTACATATGTTTCTTTCCTTTATTGGGAACCCCTCTTCCTCAACTTCAAATTTTTTACTTAGTTGTTAATTACCAAAGAAAATCAGAACTGTTGCTTGGAAACCTTATGAAGTAATTTTCTTTCCCTTCAAGTGTCTGTGTGTGTGCTGTGTGGGGGTATGATAATGGATGAATACACTTGTATGTCTGGAGACTTAAGGCCAATGCCGGGTGTCTTCCTTGATTGTACTCCATCTTATTCATCTTAACAGTCTCTTAGTCAAACATGGAACTACCCAGCTTGCTCCAGGCATCTGTTGTCTCTACTTTCCAAGCCTGGTATTCGAGCTGGGTGCGATGCCCACCTGGAATTAATTGGATTCTGGTATCTGTAGTCTTGCTCTCATCCTTGCATGTCCAGCATTTGACCCACTAATCCATTTCTCCAGTCTTGAAGTCAGTGTTCTCATTCACTGGCCTGAGGGAGGCTTTTCCTCTAGCATTCATAGGTCCATGTCTACACAATCTCCACATTTCTGATCCCGAGGGAAAACTTACACGGCTTTCAGTGAATGTGTTAGCCTAGAAAGACAATCTTTGGTGGGGTGAGGAGCCTGAATATAGAACATTCAGCACACATTGGTGAGGCTACCTAGGAAAGAAGGCATTGTTCATTTCTTTTGGATTTTAATTAGTTGAGAGACGGGAATAGAAATGGAAAGAAAAGGGAAGTTGATCTGTTTTTTGCATTTCTCACATATTTTCTGCTTTTCTAGGAATACTAAACTAGTCTGTGTGCTTTAGCTTCTGCTGTTTTCTTGGTAGCAACTGGGTACCAATGAGAAGCAAATGGCAGCATCGCAGATGCACATCTGGTCTTCTAGGGATCCTGTCCATTGGGTAGCATGAAAGACATCTTGTTTTCTTTCATATGCATTAAGCACAGAACAGCTCTTACTCTGCACACAAAGTTGAATTTTGTACAGATGTACAAACCTTAAATAAGATTTCTATTTAATATTATTTCTGTTCTAAAACATTTTTTCTCATGTCAACATTTCCATGTATTTTTGCTTATGTATGTATCTGATTGTGAAATGCATGGGAAAGATGTTCCATTAGAATATTAGCCATTTTTAAGTAATAAAGCCAAGACTGTGACAGTGATACATTCCCGTTTTTACTGTGTCTGTGCCTAGATGATAATCACATGTATCTCTCAAAGGAAATAACTATAATATTATTAAGCAAAGGCAAAGAGTTCTTTGTTTCAAGGTAAGTTAATGTTTAAAATACATTTTATTGTCAAAAGAAGGACATATCATAATATTTGAATTCCTTGAGTCATTAAGACATTCGTGATGATTGATAGGGCTCAGATCAAGGCATATCATCAGCATAATTGATCCTTAATCCTGAGACTTTCAGTTCCTGGCTTAGCTGTTTGCATAGGGTGGCAAGAAGGCATATTCTGTGTTTGGCATGAGCTAGACTTGGACCAAGGTAGAGATGTCAGAGAAACTGGACGCTAACCTGATGTGTTGTAGATTGTCTTTGCCTTGCGCTACAGTGTTTCCCTGTATTGTCATCACCAGGCTTGCCAAGTCAAATGCTGGCAGAGCCAGTGTTGAGATAGCCTATAAATATGCAGGCTAGAGACTGCCATGATGGGCCTGATTCCCCGGTATGAACAGTCTCAACGCCTAGGTCCCAGATCATCACCATGAAGCCGATCCTTTTGTACCTGGTTGTGGTGCTCTGCACCTTTTGTAAAGGTAAAGAATTTAAGAGTCTAATTTAATAAGTGTATATTTACTTAATGTTTAGTGTCCGCCACTTCTTTCTTTTTTTTTTTTCTCCACTTCTATCTTGTGCTTCAGGGTAGGATAATATGCAAGGATACTACATTTTTATAATAACAGATGCTTTTTATGCTTTAAGAAGTGATCTCAAAGGTGTGTGTGTGTGTGTGTGTGTGTTAGCCTTAATTGTCATTGCTAATTCTCAGCACAGTTTGTGCTTTGATAATTATGTTTTGAGTATACATTCCCAGTAAGTCTAGAATCCTACTCTGAGAATTATGGCATTCACAAATCAGTACCACTTCTGAAAGGATCAGTCCATCACTAAGACAAAATATCACAGGGAAAAATTCTGTAAAGTAACCAATTGCTTAGACACTTCAAAAGCCAGACTTATTGAAAGAATCCTGATGAAAATTAAAAATTGAGCAAAATAAAAAATATTAGATAGCAGTTTCATTGTCAATCAAAACAAAATTTATATGGCTTCAACAGTCATGACTGTAGAAAAAATTAAAAGAAAGAAAAATTTTAAAGTACCTGGATAAGTAGAAAAATGTTACTTATAACTAAAATTATATTATATGTATATAGTATACATATAAATATGTATAAATATATATAAATATGTACATATAAATATGTATAATGAAATATATACTGGCTCTGTGTATATATATTTCTTATATGTTTTCTTTGACCATTCTTTATTCTAACTAAAACTCATAAAATGGGTTAGTTCATTCTTTATTTTTATTCTTAACTAATATTGAGAAAACATCAGGGAAAATAAAATCAGGTAAAACTTAGATTGGAAAATTTTAGATTAAGACTCTTATGGGAAAAAGAAATAGTGCATTGACCAATATTAACTGTTCAGTTTTGTTTGCCATTGCCTTTTCAAGACTGGGGTAGAGTGATTTTCAGTATAGCAGGCCAATCACATGGGGGCAGGATTCTAGTAAATAAGAAAGCTCCAAAATAATAAATTAGTATTTAAATGCCAGTTAGTATATATAAAGGGGGTTGCTCATATTGAATTGTAAGAAAGAATTGAAGTAAAAATATTTTCATTGTCTTAAAATGTGATATGGTTATACCATTTCTCTTCTTACTTTTTAAGATGTGGGTGGTGTTCTGTAGTAAGCAACAGGTCTCTATCTCTCAAAACTGGATCTTTGTGATACAATGGTGATCTTGGAGCCTACACATGGAAATGGAACCCACTGGTTTGGTGCTGAAGCTGCCTGGCTTTCATTTCCACTCCCCACTCCTGATCCGAACTCTTCAAGGAAGCTTATTTGGAGCTTTCCCTCTGTTTTCTTAATGCCAAAAGCTGTGACTTCGAGAGAGCAGGAGTTCAGTTCACACAGATTTTCCACTGAGCATATAGGTCTCTTTTCCAGAGATGGTTTTTGAGGCTCTGCATCTGCTTTGGTGTGGCAGCTCTCTCTTCTTACTTCAATTTAATACCCAGTTTCCATACTGTGGAAGGGTTGTATCTGCAGTCAGTTCCCAGTTCCCCCTCTTGCAGTTCTCAGCTACTCAGATGGGAACACTATTGACCCAGGCTCCTTAAGCTAGTGTCTGTGGCTGGAATGTCCACCCAGAGGAGGCTGTGAGGGCTTTTAGCTGATAGGCTAGGCAAATAAGCAAGAATACAAGTATGGGTTTATTTATTAATTTTTTTATTTTAGAAGCATTCTTCTTTACATATCCACTCCTGTTTCCCTCGCCCTCCTATCCTCCCATGCTCCCCACCGACCCCCAAAACACATCCTCCTACCCACTCCCCAAGGATAGTGAGGCCCTCCATGGGGGACCATCAAAGTCCATCATATCATTTTGTGGAGGGCCTAGGTCCTCTTTCTTGTATCTGGGTGGCAATACTACCCCTCCATAGGTAATGGGTCCCAAAGTCCACTTGTGCTCTAGGGATAAACACTGGCTCCACTGTTAGAGGTCCCACAGACTGCCCTGGCCTCCTAGCTGGAACCTACATTCAGAGAGTTTTGTTCAGTCCAATGCTAGTTCCCCAACTTTACGACTAGTGTCTCCGTGCTCTCACTAGGTCAGGTCAACTGGTTTCTGCAGGTTTGACCAGCACTGTCTTGGCTCCTTTGCTCATCCCTCCTCCCTCTCCTCAACTGGATTCCAGGAGTATGGCTCAGTGTTTGTTTACCTGTGGGTGCCTGTTTCTGCTTCAGTCAGCTACTAGATGGGTTTTGCAGCATTTTCATATGCCAGAAAGGGACCCAGGAACAGATTCTTGACTACAAACTACATTTTAGATAGTTCATAATTGCCAGGTATTTACATGACACAAAAAAAATCAGAGCTCATGTTTACTTTAAAAACATTTGTTGCGTTGGAATCACTCCTGTAAGTCATTCCTTCCTGGCCTTTGGCTGAATATGCTTGGGTGTCTTTTCAGGAGACAGTAAATACAAATTGTATCAGAACACATGAGAAAAAATTTCTGTTTAACTGGCTTTCTTTGCTATTTGTCTTAATGTATAC